>NC_133532.1:107868342-109068342 GCF_048544455.1 Silene latifolia | reverse complement strand
TATTTCGCTGGGGACTGGGTAGAAGCAAAGTCGGTAAACCAGGTGTGAGTGATCATTCGCGACTCCTGAGATGACTGGAAGTAAACTATCTGACGTTCTGACATGCACTCATTTTGATTTGGCTGCAGTTCATTATCTCTGTTTAAAAGAAGAAGTTAACCTTTTCTTTGTGAGATACGGTACATAGTCTTGCGCTGCTGTTTGCTTTATTTTATCAGAAAACTGTAATTTTCTTGCTTACATCTTATTGTAAAAATTTTCTCCTCTTTAGGAATCTATTGATCGCCTTATTGGAATGCAAGGTGTGAGGCCTTTCACAAATGCAGTCAAGGATCTTGACTCAAAGCTCGGGCCACTAAATATTAGTAAAAAGAAGCATGACATGATTAATGAAGAGACAACAAACTCAGATTCCGAAAAACCAAAAGAAGACAAATTCGAAGATGCTCCGGCCAAAAACACTGACATTCAGAAACTCGAGAGCCTCCAGCAGCAGAACTAGATGAACATCTTAAAAGCTTAAAGGTATTCTTATGCCAAGATTTCGACTGCATGTCGACTATGGCCATCACTTCAGTTGAGTCCATCAGAGGCTGGCTGGCTGGTATGGTTATGTTATATGTTTCTTTACTATCTCATTGTTGATATGAATAGCACTTGAGTTTTGTTTTGTGGCGGCTCCCCATATAACGAGGGTCACGCAGTGACTCGGATATAAAGATGGCACATATGTAAATGAAAATTGAAAAAGATTGGTGTTTATATTCTCTTCGTTTGACTTTAATGGTCAATCGATTCCAACTTTGGCCTCTACTTTTTTTTTTTTTTTTTTTTTTTCTAAATTTACGTTGATACATAACGTGATATTTATTACGTTTATCATGTAAAACGCTATTTTCATATTATATTATTTCAAAATCCGTGCTTATTTTATGCTGTAAAAGAAAATTGACGGAAGATAGATCAGTTGACCACTTAAAACAAGTCACATTTTATATTTTATATTACAGGCCTCTGATTTATTAGGAGTACATAGTATCACCTGTTCTAAGCTTACTGAAACGAAGCACAGGAAGACAAGTATACATCAAGATACATACATAGACTCTGAAATGACGACAAACAGACCGACTTATTATCTTCCACATAGAGGCTGGTCCTAATTAGTACCACCAAGGGCCTTCTTGAGCTTCTTCACTTGCTCAGGATCGAGGAGCATGATCTTCTCAACAAGCTCTGATGGTAAATTGCCAGCAAACAACGAGTCACTGATGACCTGAAGGCCGGGGTTGGGGCTGTTCAAGCTCACAAATGCAAGAGCAGGAGTTTCCCCTGCATTTACCTGAAAGTGTAGTAATACTTCAGGAAATATCATAACATCACCTACCTCAAGTGTTTTATAATATGCAGTATTATTTGTGTCAATAATTCCAGCAATTATTCTCCCTTTGACACAAAGGAATACTTCTGAGGTTCTGTGAGTATGTATAGGGACCACTCCTCCCACACCGATGTCAATTCGTGCTATTGAAATGCCTAGCCCGTTCAAACCAGGGAACGCGTTAGCAAATGCTAGGTTAAGATGGTTTTTGTAGATGTTTGTGGTGGCTCCGGCAACACGGAAACCGGTGAAAATGAAATCATCCAGAGTGACTTTACTAGGGTCTTTGCAAGCGTAGCCGGCTGGTGTTTTGGGAAGAGTTAGATCTCCCACGCAGTAGTCCTCGACTATTGCATGGGAGAGGGTAACAAGTAAAGAAGAAGTGAAGAGAAGAATTGCAATATTCATATTTGAACTTAGGGAAGTATTATAGGAATGTCAATAATTTGATGAGGTTAACTATAAGGTGGTTCTTAGAACATACTACTATATATAGAGTTGAGGTATGAGGCTTATCAAGCAAATTTTGGTGGTAGTTTTTTTTCACTCACTTTTTATTACTTTAATATTGTGAAATACATATTACTATTACGCCCATTTTGTTTCAATATATCGAAAGTTAAATAGCTAGCTGCTCACATCTTATTGAGCTGAGGTGAGTATCTTTTTAAATTAGTGTATTATTCAAAATATATAAGTTGTTTATTTCTTTTTAAAAAGATATTTTTTTATTTAATTAAAAGCTGAAAACTGTGATCCAAAAATTAGCTAATTTCCCTTATAATGGAGATAGCTGTTTTAAATTAAAAAGAATCAAATATCATCTCACATGAACATATAAGAAAATTCACTTAATATTTCTCTATATATTCTGATTTAATCTTATCCATATTATTTAATATGTCTAAATAAGAACTTGTGAAAATCAGAAAAGATGGAAAAGGAAATTGCAAAGAAAAGTTATAGGGATGTTGGACTTGGTAGGATTTCTTTCATGCAAATGCTACAAGTAAGAAATGCTAGAAGTAAGTTGTACATATTTTCTCGAACAACGGTCAACTTTGTTAGTCATTTCATTATTGGTAGGAATTTAGAATGCTAATGTTTGTAGGCGAAGGAGGCCAAGGGTGATGTACTTGAGATAAATAATTCAAGCATTTTCTTAGATTTTTACAAATATTTTATTGTGAGTACCCTAATGTTGATTATTGGTTGAGTAAAAACACCTGCGAGGCCATGTGTCCACCAGGAATTCGACATAACAATAAAAAAAATCTCGTCTAATTAATGGAGTTTTGGTGATACAGTGGCAGATTTTGAAATAAAAATTAAAAGGTTAAGAAATAAAACAGTTAGACCTTGTTCCTTTTGTTGAATTAATCTCTCAAAAACCTCAACAATTAAATGTTAAAATAAAATGTTAAATGTTTCACCAGCAAATACGTAAATTGTTTATATTTTATAAGAAGAAACATAGAATTTACAAAGGGTTAAGGAATTGTTTTAATTAAAATAATTAATGGTTTGCTAGAAGTTTTGAGAACTATTTAATATAAATAGGTTTGGTGTTAATAGTTTGAGAGAGAGAGAGAGAGAGAGAGAGAGAGAGAGAGAGAGAGTAATACAAATTGGTGAGAATACCTCTTGTTCTAGAAGAGAGAAAGAGAGTGTTCAACATCCATTAGAAATAATAAGAATTAGATAAAGTTCAGTGATAATAATAGTGTGAGATTGTACTTTAAAGACTTTGTAATTCTTGTTAGTGAATTAATTTGTTGAGAGAGCCGTGGTTTTTTTCCCTTAGTTGAGAAGGATTTCCACGTGAGAAATTGTTGTGTCACTTTATTTGCTCTTACTTACGTTCGTTGTGTGTGTTCTTTCCTAATAGCGTCGTTGTTGGGTGAGACTCTTCCCGCACTGGGTTTACATGACGCTTCCTCAATAGTGGTATCAGAGTCGGTTCTGTATACTGGGAGGTGTGGGAGATTCTGATTTAGGGAGGTACTTATTTATCGTAAGTAAGACGGCGTAGAACTTTTATGTTCCATTGTTTGATGGGAAAATGAACTTTATGGTGTGGAAGAGCACAGTTGAAGACTTGCTAGTCCAGTCGAGTCTTGATGAGGCTTTGGAAGCGATTAAGCCATCAGAAATGAGTGCGTCTAAATTGGAGACAAAGAAAAAGAAAGTCGTGAGTATGATAAGGTTGGCGGTTGTACCGGAGATTAAGTACAATCTTTTGGGCGAGAAGGAGCCGAGGGCCTTGTTAGAGAAGTTACAAGGCATGTATGCGTCAAAGTCGCTAACCAACCGACTATGTTTGCGGTAGGTAGGAGTTGTATCAACTCAAGATGGAGGAGGGTGATTGTAACACCCCGACCCAAACCTAGGGTCGGGAGCGGTCACTCACGGTAGCTTGTCACGCTGTGTACGTGGCCCACAGATCAACACGGGTCCTTTCCAGCGCATTTTGTCCTCACTCATGCGCATCTCGGGAACCTTCCCAGGAGGTCACCCATCCTAAGACTACTCTCAGCCAAGCACGCTTAACTGTGGAGTTCTTTCGCATGGATAACCAGAAAAGAAAGTGCACTTTGTTGATACGAATAGTACTTTCAATCCCTTTAAGCACTAGTCAGATTTTAAGCCAATCAATGGACCTCTTCAAGGGAGTACCCCACCCGAATAACGTCTTTGGTTAAGTGGAGTATTATAGTGATTCTAATACCCGGATATTATGGGACCCGTACAAGAACATCGAGATGCTTGAGAGGACTATCAGACTTGATGAGAGACTACTCGGGAGTAAAGTATAGTTGTACACTAGACCAAGTAAGACCTAGAGTAGACCTAGTGAACCTGCAGTAGATCGAGTAGAGCTTTCAGTGGACCGAGTAGGTTCCACTCGGCCGAGTCCGTCAAGTACTCGACCGAGTACGACTGAACAATACCCGATAAAGCTTATTTCGATATCTTATCCTAATTCATTCTATCATTTCTCCTTATCACTCCAAATTCTCTTCCTTCTCTCTAAAACCCTCACAAACAACTTCTCCATGGGATTGAAGCTTGGGTAAGAGGATTGCTCATCTTATCCTTCCTTCCTTTCACCTTGTAAGTTGAGATCTATCTTTCTCTAGCTAGTATGAACCCTAACTTTTGGGGGTTTGTTATGAATAATTTATTAGTAATTAGTATGTATAATATGGCTAATTAATGGGTAATAATAAGGGGTTTTGTATTGTATATAGTGTAGGATGTGTTGTGATAGTATTATGTAATTTGTATAGGATGTTACGGTTTCAAGAGACGGGATCGAGTCGGATTCGGGTAGCTCATGAAGATTGCTAAAAGGTAGGTTTATCTTACTCAGTTTCGATAATGTGTATACTTGTTAACGTTTCTTTTGTCACTGTTTTGCTTAGGAACGAGTCGTATTGCATCATATAAGAGTCTTTGAGGATGGTTATGAATATCATGTAGTGCCGGAAATGCATTATAACATGATTTTGGGTTATGGCGACTCTAGGAGTCGGGATATTGAGGATTTGATAATCATAGTACATTTGGGAAGTGTATTTCATAATGAGTTGTGTTTTGGTATATTGTATTGCATATTTCATTGTTGTGATAATTGTGTATGTTGGAGGTTGGTGGTGATACTTGGTTGTTAAGGAAACGCAGGGCGGTTGGGAGACCGTCTTACGCTTGGGTCGCCTATTGAAGCTTCCCACTCCTAGAGGGATGTGCACATTGATGGCTTGAGTATGGACGGACGCGTGTGGTAAGGCACGACGTCTGGCAGGAGGTCAGGTTGACTTTCGGGCCCGGTACCTTGTTACGGACTGAGGTCCGTCTGTTTGGTGGGCGGCATTGTGCCGTCACCGGGTTGTGGGTATGTCTGGGTGTGTCCCGGTACCGATAATGATTGCATTATCATATTTGTTGCGTGTCATTGGCATGTTGCATATTTACATATCGTATAGTGTCTTATGTCTTTATTTATCGAAACTGAAGTGTTTTGGGTTATGTGTAATTGTCACCTATTTTCGGGGTGGCCTGTGTCGATCCATATGATATTTCCGAACATATGGGTAGCCGTTTGAGTACAGGTTTGCGTGTTGACGTGATCAGGGTTCAGGCCGTCGTTTTGGACTTGAGGTCGAGTCACATAGTCGGATGACATCGTAGGTAGTTGAGTTGTATATGTCGTAGTTACTTTTGTTATACATTTATTCATAAGTAATTCACTAAGCTTGTCATTTATATATAATGTTTCTTAATTTTAATTCTGATTTCACTGCCTAGAAAAACCGAGACGGTAATATCCTCCCATTACCTTGGCCGGGTAAGAAGGGGATGTTACAAAGTGGTATCAGAGCGACGAATTTGGAACCTAAACCAATGAACCAAAATGAACCTGAGTGTGTCTAATAAAATGAACCCTACATAAGTACAATAGGAGGTCCGCTTTGGATGGGTAGGCGCCCTCATTTCAAAACTAGATCTTATTGTCTCGGTTGGTCACTATGTGGGTGGTTACAAGTATGGGCGAACAATATAAGGAATGTTATGTGATTACATGAGTGTTGTGATTTTGATAGACTTTTGCATGTTATAATCCTTCATGTGATGTATGATGAAATGTGGAAGTTGGATGAGTCGATTTACGTGTTGTAGCATGTTTTGAAAGTGGTTAATGCGTGTTTGTATAAAGAACCGTAGTCCCGTTCTTTGGATTCATATCGTATACTTACGTGATGCTTGTTAGTGTTATCATTAGAGTGTAACTAATGATGATTGTTGGTAGAGTAGTTGCGAGTGTGAAAGTAGTGTGCCAGAGACGATAAGTAGGATGAGGTATGAGCTAACTCGGGAGGAGTCAATGATAGTCAGTGAGCCCCCGAACCTTCTCTTTTGATGCAGAAATACCATCATTCAAGTTTAATCGGGAAATTTCAAACCGTTGGGAGTCACTCGACGAGTACGAGCCAGCACTAGGCCGAGTGGCAGATCACTCAACTGAAAATGGACACTCGACCGAGTGAACTCGGCCACTCGACCGAGTGGACGCGACACTCGACCGAGTGCCTACACGGACTGAGTTAACTCGAGTAGAATCTCCTTTTTACTCCATCTTATCTTCTTCATTTCTTCATCTTTCCTCATATTTCCAACACCACAAAATCTCTACACACATTTCACAAACTCCATTTTCACCATTTGTTGCTTAGATTCAAGATTCCTAGTCCATATTTTTACTCCATTAATCCTTACTAATTCAACAATGTAAGTAGTTCATCTTTCTCTTGTTTTTCCCCAATTTGGTTTGTTTAGATCTACACTAATTTGTCCAGGTTTTGTCAATTGTTTGCATGTTTTTACTTAATACATTGTAGTAATTAACTTTCTACATACATCATTATTGTTGTCAAATATCAAATTTTCGTGATGAATTTTTCCCCAAATTTGATGAAGTCGAAATTAGTTGACTTCAGCTTAATATAGGTCTATTCAGTTGAATTCAGTTTAGATTAGTTGAATTCAACTCAATCTAGGTCTATTTAGTTCGTCAAATTATTTAAATTCAATTCAAACAGTTTCAGTTCAAAACAACACGCTCTTATATAAAATCGAACAAAATACAGAAGTAAAGTACCAAACCCGGATCATCTAGTCCAATTCATACTCACATCTACCAAATTACCATCCACCATTTTCTTTTCTCACCATCCGCCTACGCCTCGTCGCTGGCAATCGACACACATGTTGTTGGTATGGTGTCACGATCCGGCTTTGGCTTAATCATGATGTGCACCGCTGCTCCACATCAAAGGCAAGAATACAAGTAACAAAAGATCTCATGTTAGTTAGGGATCGCCCAATAACACTCCTCTCGAGACACGGGGTGTGTGACAAAAGGCTGACACATGAATATTATAAAAGTAAGCAATACGATTAATGAAAACAAGAGACGTGCAATATCAAGGATAAAGGTAGGAAACAATTTTCATTGACCACCACTCCCTAAATAGACTTACGGAATATTTGATAGTACAACTCTTGTACCAGAAAACATTAAACGTGCGGAATAGGATACAAGTCAAAATGCAAAAAAAAAAACCCTAAGTTACACTATGAATCATAATTCACAATCTGACATATAAGAAGTAATCTTGAAGTATTACCTTTACAAACTCTAATAACTGAAAAACAGAATGCAAAAACAATAAAAGCTCCGGGATCGAAGTAGGCATCTCCTCGACCATTCTCAGCCACGCTCTAGATGTTATCGACTTGTGGACATGGTAGGTTGGAATTAAAGGTAACTTTTATATATCTCAAACATAACAATGATACATATCCAAGAAAGTAACACTAATTTTTTTTCAAGGAACTGTGATTTTAATTTTTTTACAAACAATTGAGTTACTTCTAAATTGGATTTAATATGTGTTTTATGAGAATATACTTATTCGTTATCTCTTTTCATGGATCCTACTCTTTTTTGCGTGGTTAAAACGGATGACCCTTCCTCCCATCTAGGTGAGAGGCAGATCACAAAAAGCTAACGTGTCTTCCTCTCATTTCGCTTTCCATCTTGCTTAATCTCCCTTGACGATACATTTTAGTGAGTCAATCAAAACATACTTGTCCTACACCATTTGGAGGCGATTCACTTCTATAGCTCTGGGCCTAATATAATGCTTTTAGATCTAGTGACCACATCAAAATATACACATTTAGATAGACTCCCTATCAGATGATCTCACCGCTTTGATAAGGAAAGCGGTAATTCTTTTTGTAGATGCATCGTTATATGATTTTGTGTGCTTAAAATTTCTTTGGCAAGACCTCACTTGCGTTGCAAGGAGATATTCTACCTCATGGATATCTTCTTGTGAGTTGAAGGGACGGAGTAAGGGCCGTTAATTAATTGCCTTGTATTAGATATGTTATTTAGGTTGTTTAAATAAGGATCATAGTCGTATTCACCTTCTTACTCAGGACAAGTAAGGGTTTGGTTTGAGGAGATTTGATGTGGTGTATATTTAGGGCACTTTTAGGCCATATTCACCTCACTTCCTTATCACTCTCTTTTGAGCAGTTTTTGGTGTAATTTCTTTCTGCTCGTAGTATTTTGTGTCTATGTTGACTTTGAAGGTAAACTATCGATTGAGACTGTTTTTAACCTCATTTCACTTGTTTGAGAGGAGGAATCTTTCATAAAACATCCAAGAATGATATAAGTAAAGGAATGAGAAATCGAGAAGGAGGAAGCGAGACTCGACCCACTTCATAGGGTTTTATCCCCTTAGGGAATTATACCAACCTTCCCTATCAGTAGGATTTGTTTCTAGCGTGAAGGAGAGGAGATCGAGGTAAAGTAAACAAAGAAGCAGATCTACCTGAATAGGACATCTCTACCTGATCAAGATGAGTGTCCAGTTTAAGGCTACCCGATCGTGTAAAAGTACGACCAAGATATTTCACGGATCCCGTTTCCCCTCTTTGAGCCATCACATAAATAGCCTTACATTATAATAAAAAAGTTCAAAACCCTAAATCTAAAATTAGTTCCTTAATTAGTATTAATTTTTTCTTAAGTACACACTAATCTTTCCTTAATTTAGCTTAGTTTTCCGTAATCAAGTTCTTAATTTATTTTAGTGGGTTGAATCTTGGGCTTGTAAGAAGATTGATGACGTAATCTTCTCCTAATCAAAGATTCTTCTTCTTAATTACTTCAATTGTTATTGTTATTTTCTTTAATTGTTGGTATAATTGCTAATCTCCCTTTAGTTGCTTTATTAATTTTCGCTTAATCTTGTTAGTTGCTTTATTAATTGTTTAGCTCAACGTGTATATGATTCATTGCATGTTTTCCTTCATTAGTATTGTTATGATTACTTTAGTTATGTGTGAGTAGTGAGTAAGTTAGGGTTGTACAGGGATTATGGGGGTTAATTAGGGGAATTGTATGAGTATTAGTGGATAAATTTAACTATTGTTTCTGCTTCCAATTCTTACACACCATGTGTTTGTTGACATGTTTGATTGATTAATCCTATGTTTCATTCATCTATTACATGCTTGTTATAAGATCGAGAGCCTTTACTAGCATAGAATTGTGCTCCTAATTGGTAGGGAGATCTTATGTACGCGAGAGCTAACTTGTGTCGACCTAGGATAGTCGTATGATCGAGCGGACACGACACCTTATCCGATAGAACCCCACTTATTGACATTCCCGACTCATAAAATCTCTAATTACCCCATATGAACCCGGTCAATCCTAGTTTCACTCAAAATTGATTGTTATATCCCTTGTTTAGTTTAATTGTTTCTTTAATTATCACTTTCGCTCAGATCGTGTAATTTAGAATATCATCTTTCCCAATTTGTGACATACCATAGCTAGATTTGGACCTATAAAACGAGCTACTATAACAACCTCGTCCTAATGGATTGACCTCGACTTCCGTGTCCTACTAAAGTTGATTTACAAATGTGTTTGGATAGGGAATGACGACTCCATCCTGCACCACCCGATCCCTAGATTTTTTTTTAACTCAAGGGTAAAAAGAAAAATATTTTTCCGCCATTTTTCTACCTCTTGTTCCTATTATTTACCTCTTTAACGATTTTTTTTTTATTTTTCCCGATTTTTTGTAACTTGTAAAAATATTTTTAATACTATGGGACTTTTTCACAAAAAAAATTGAAAATATCTAATTTTTAAGTAAAGAAAACGTTTTTCAAGAAATTAGACGCAAAAATCGACAATAAAATTATTAAATAAAAATCAACATTAAATTTGAATTTTAAATATGGAGCCAAAATCAAATATTTGAATTTTTGACTTAGCGCCAATACAAATTTTCAATTTCCAACATGACTGCAAGACGAATATTCAGTTTTCGACTTGGCGCCAATGCTCGAAATTCAATTCAATATATACCTTGGCGTCAAAATATTTCTTATCTGGATAACTAAAAACGAAAACATCATGTTTTATTACTCAAAATGTAATTTTTATATTTTCAAATTACTGCTTTAATGTGTTTGGAATATGGTTATATATCAAAACAAACAAATATTGATAAAAGTATATGTTCTTCGTCACATATTAACAATTTGTAATAATTACATAATCTCATCATGAAGTCTCTAACTATGAATGACAAGGTTCAAGCAAAAGACTATTTAATTCGATCATTTGTTATCCATTTGTTTTGGCACAAAGACCAAGAAAACGACAAAAACGAGAGAAATATAATGATAAATTAAAGAAATCTCTCACATGTCACTTGTCTACTTCACTGTCCACTTGAAAAAACTTACAAAAATAGAAAAGAATACCAATTGAGTAATACACCCCAAAACGAAAATAGTGAACAATTTACCAGGACGGAGGGAATACATTCTTAAACTACTTCTAACTCTTATGGGCCACACAACCTTCCAAGACAACTTATTAACAATCCTCGATACTGGTTAAATCGCATATGAGGGTCAATCAACACTTTCACGTTAATTAAATACCACATTTCATCATTTCCTTTCTCAATGGAACGCCGTTAATCAACAATAACTTGTTATAATGTCGTTTAATAAATCAGAATCGTGTTTTAACGTCTTTAGTACATTATAAATTGACGCATATAATCTTTAACCTTATTCAAGTTGCCACGTGACAAGTCGGTTCGGGTCCTACCATTTCGAGTTTTATCGGTTTTTCGGTTAACCTTTGGGTTGGTTTAGGTCTTGGTTTAGCAAATTTTCAAGTTTTATTAGGTCGGTTTTCAGATAAGTTGCGTCGATTCTTTGGATCTAGTCAACTTTTTCTATCTTTATAGTGTTTTAAGTTTTAACTACAACTAATAAAATAATCGAAAAATATCGACTGATAATGAATTAAGGAGCCAGCCAAAACCCGACTGAATAATATACCACATAATAACACGACCTGACAATGACCCAACCAGCCAAAACACGACCCAAACTCGACCTGACCCGACAAATCAATCTAAATGACTCGACCACCCGAATCTGAACTATGAATCGATCAGACCAACCAGACTCATAAGTGACCCAAACTACAACCCGATTTGATCATGAACCCGATACGACCTGACCCGACTGGCCTGGTTGCCACCTTCCCTCGTCCCCCTTATTATTTGTTTCAAAATCCATGGTTACTAGCTAGCTAATGTTCATGCATCAACTACAACTTTTTATATTGGTATTATATATAAATAATTATATTTGTAATCAGAGACGGAGCTATTCCCGGGCCGAATGGGCCATGGCCCGGGTAAGCTCTACTGTATAATTAATATAAAAGTAGTTTATTAGGCAGTGTTCAGTTGTTGGCATGGTCGAAAAATGTTAGGCTACCAAAGTGGTTCGGTCCATTAGATTGTGAGTTCGAACCATGTTTAGGGTGTATTTAAACAGATTTTTTTCTACAATTTCATTATTGGTCTTCTATTATGGAGATGCACCATCTTTTGTCCAATATTATATTTTCTTTTCATTTAATTCATTATTGCGCACAATTATTCTTTTAACATGTAAATATTATTTACATAATAATTAGAGAGCAGGGAACTGTTTTATCGTTGCGAGTGGTCTTTGTTTAGAAAATAAGTTTACGACTTTAATTTAGTTGTCTCACTTTAATTTAGTTGTTGTTTGTAAAAAACTAATTTCCTTCACAAAAATTATTGTTAAGTTCCGTTTCAATCATTTGTTTACTATTGATAAAACACACTCATAGAGACTGTAAAATGTCATTTTTTATAATTGTAACGGAGGGAGTAATAAATATCGACCATGAGGCCTATGATAAATAAGTATAGACATTGATGAAATCGGCCCCGATCATTATACTATCATCCTAGCTTCGTCCCTGTTTGTAATATAATATGTCAACTTTGCACATATAGATAATCAGTAATAATAAACATCAAGCTGAATAACGCATTTGATAACCAAAGTTGAACGAAGACGATAATATTTAACAAAGTAGGGTAAGCATGACATTGCATTTCAATAATACACACTCTAATCAACAACTATCTTAATAATCAACAAATTTATCTTATGATGTGAAAGTTTACTTATTTATATGGCCAAGTCATGCTAACTTATTCAGGATTCACTCCCCTTTCTTGTAAAACACATAAATCATTCTCGACAAAATACCTAAACCGCTGAAAATGAACCTCAAAGATGACTCCTTCAAACATTTATCTACTAAGGTTCCTTTCAATTAGTCTTTTCTGCAATAATCTTGGATAAAGTAGTCACATTTTCTAACATCTTCCATAAGAATTGGAGTTATTGATGATCATCTTCACGAATTTATGTTTTTTTTTTTTTCACTTTTCAATTAAAATTTAACATAGTTACCAACCAAGACAATAGGATCTAGTTTTGCGATGGGGCGCCTACCCAGCCAAAATCGACCTCCTATTGTACTCATGTCGAGTTCATTTTATTAGACTCTCCTAAACTCATTTGGTTCATTGGTTTAGGTTCCAAAATCGTCGCTCTGATACCACTTTGTAATACCCCTTCTTACCCGGCCAAAGTAATCGGGAGATGTTACCGTCTCGGTTTCCCGAGGTAGTGAAATCGGAATCACAATTAAGAAACATTATATGTAAATGACAAGTTTAGTGAATTACATATGAATAAATGAATGACAAATGTAAACTAAGGCATATACAACTCGACTACTATCTATGTCATCCAACTATGCAACTCGACTCCAAGTCCAAAGCGCGGCTCGAACCCCGATCACGTCAACAAGCAAAACCTGTGCTCAAACTGCTCCCCATATGATTGAAAATATCATATGGATCAACACAGGTCACCTCGGAAATAGGTGACAATTACACACAACCCAAAACACGCCAGTTTCGATGAATAAAAACATAGGACACTAAACGATATGTAAATATGCAACATGCTAATCATGTAACACCCCGGCCCAAACCTAGGATCGGGAGCGATCACTCACGGTAGCTCGTCAGGCTGTGTACATGGCCCACTGATCAACACGGGTCCTTTTCAACGCATTTTGTCCTCACTCATGCGCATCCCGGGAACCTTTCCAGAAGGTCACCCATCCTAAGACTACTCTCAGCCAAACACGCTTAACTGTGGAGTTCTATCGCATGGATAACCAGAAAAAAAAGTGCACTTTATTGATATGAGTAGTACTTTCAATCCCTTTAAGCACTAGTCAGATTTTAAGCAATGAATGAACCTCTTTAAGGGGTTACCCCACCCGAGTGACGACGTATTCAGTTCAGTGGAGTATTCTAAAAATGACATACGTTAGATAAGATTATGCAATCACCAAACCGATACCGGGACAAACCCAGACATACCCACAACCCAGTGAGGACGCCGCAACACCACCCACCAAACAGCCGGACGTCAGTCCGTAATAAGGTACTCTGGACACACCCGTGGTACCAGGCCTGGAATTCAAGCGGATCGCATGCCAGACGTCATGCCTCAACCACACGCGTCCCTCCGAACTCAAGTCATCAATGTGCACATCCCTCTTGGAGTAGAAAGATCCAAGGGGCGACCCAAGCGTAAGACGGTCTCTCAACGGCCTTACGTCTCCTTAACAACCAAGTATGACCAGCAACCTCCGACATGCACTGTAACACCCCCATAAGTCGGGTTCCTTCCTCAAGGTAATCCCCACACATGAGAGTATCACAAGACTTGGTTTTCCAAGTTTGTAGTGCGAACAAACGAATATAAAGCAACTTAAGACGAATAGTTTAAGTTAATGCCATAAGATATCAAGTAGCTAAGTTGAATAAAGTTACTACAAGTTAAGGGGTGCACAAGGCCACCCAAATTATACAAACCATAATGAATAAAAGGAGTTTAATGTCAAAAAGCTAGAATAGACTCACTACAAAGTGAAGATCGCTCCCCAAAGCCTCCGAATCACTATATGCAAAGCCTACCTGTCAACAATGCTTCCCATATGGGCAGAAATTACCATATGGTTCACCATACATTTTAAAACACAAAGTTAGCTTTAACAATACAAATGTTCATTAATGATCTACTACTATACTAAACTATATGAATATGCAATTGAAAACCAGTAACAACGAAACACCAAACTCAAGTGTTCAACTCCAACCCTCCGGTGCCAGGGACATGCCCACGACACCACACCACAATTAGGTACTCGAAAAACGTCCGTAGTGCCGGGCCTGAGAGCGACTCGGATCCCCTGCCAGACGTTGTGTCTCAACCACGCGGGTTCCTCTAAACTCAAGTCCTCAATGTGCACATCCCTCTTGGAGTGGGAAGCTCCAAAAGGTGACTCAAGCGCAAGACGGTTTCCCAACCGTCTTACGTTTCCTCTAAAACCATGTCTCACCACCAATCGCACATCCAACCATTCTCCAAGGATCAACACCACATAAGATAACAATTTGTAGACACCTCATTTCTGCACCTCCCACCAACCACCCAGTGATGATTAGGCCACATGTTTGATCATACGGAGCGATTTATAACACTTTGTAAGTTCGTCGATACGTGATAGCTGAAACAGTCAAGTCAACCTCATGGTCGTCATCTACGCACCGATACGGTCGTTTTGACAATAATTAGAGCTCATTTTGAGTCCGGGTCAAAAACCGCTTCCATTTTCTAAAACCGTCTTAAACCCGAGTCGGAATATTCTGGAATTTTCCGGAATAATATTCCTAAATACTATCTATTATCATGAAAATATCTACCTTGCAGAATAAGGAAGCCTACATCTTCCCTAATTCCTAAATCAATCGCGGAAATCTTTCTTGGAAACTGCCCAAGAGAAAACGCAGCAGGTACTGCGCCTCTTGGAAGGGTCGCAGTCCCTGCTTGTAATACCCGCCCTTTTAGGGATCCGTTGACCGACGTTGACCGACCTTTGGGGGCGGGTGATGGCCTTTAGGAATGTGTGTCAGGGATATCTAGTGGCTTGTTAGAGTATGAGGATGAGTGGCACTCGATAGAGTAGAGGTTACTCGATCGAGTAGCTTGGGAACTCGATCGAGTAGGAGCCACTCGATCGAGTAGGTTAGTTACTCAATCGAGTAGCGTCTTTTGAGCGAGGGTTTATAATCGTGTTTTGTCAAAACCGCAAATCATTTCCGCCTCCTTCTTTCAGACCTAGATGTCGTCTCCCTCCTTTCCCTTCACCAAATACCTCCCATGGGAGCCTTTGAGGATGCTATTACCTTGAGGATGGGTTACTTGAGTCGGGTAGCGGTCGTAACGTCATTGTGAGATGCGTAGGTATGTCATCGTCATCATCTTTATCTTTGTTGTTCCTTGTAAGGTTGTGTTTGGTAGTGATAGGCTTGTGTACTGTTTGTATAGGGATTGCTTGCTTGGTTTATGTCGTATGGTTGATCAAGGAATCGCTGCTTTTGGTTAAAGGTAGGTTCGCCTACTCAGTTTCTGTTGGCTGTCTAGTGTGTCGGTTGTCGTATTGTTGTTGTGACCGTGTGGCTGAGTATATGTGGTAATCGGTTGGTGTACGCTGTTTTGTTGATTATTGTTGTATTGCAGCTGTCTATGATTGATTGTCTCTGGTTCTCGAGGTGCGTCCTCGGCTGAGTGGAGTCACTTGCGGGAGTGGCTTCATGCCCTAGTTTCGCCCTCGGTGGAACCCGCCACGGGAGGGGATGTGCACATTAATGGGACAGGGTTTTCGCTCGGTATGATGAGCGGGACTTAGGTGGGAACGGCTGCGGTCCCCCACTGGCAGGGCTGGTCCAGTGGACAATCGGTGACGGAGATTGGTTGGAGTGGTTGTGACTGTGTATGTGTGTTTGGTTGTGTTTGTAATGTGCTGGTACCGTTTGTTGTCTCATACCTCAGTTAATGACCTTGTGTGGTTGTCTTGTTTCTTTTGTTGTGTCTGCTATGATCCCTTATGGTGAGCAGTCTGTTGTAGCAGGTTTTGTCTTGGATGGTAGCTGGAGTCCTGGCAGGGATGAGTCTTCACGAGTAATGACAGTAGTAGTATATAGTTTCACGAGTTGTATCTTTCTTTCGTAGTTTGGGTTGTATCACTTGTAAATTAACTTTAAATGTTCTTTATCGACTTTTGATGATTACTTACCCCGGGCAACCGAGATGGTGATGCTCTTATATGCTAGGGAAGGTCTTGTTAAGGCTCCTTGGTATATGGGGGTGTCACAAAGTGGTATCAGAGCGACGATTTTGGAACCTGTAACAAATGAACCTAATGAACGTAGTGAGTCTAATAAAATGAACCTGGTGTATGTATAATAGGAGCCCTAGCTGATGCTAGATTTTGGGTGAGTAGGCGCCCTCATTTCAAAATCTTGGCCCCATTGTGCTTAAGCCAGTCACTGGGGATGGGAATGTTGAGTCGACAATTATGTGCCTAATGTGTATGGTGATTATGTTAGAATTGATTGTGGTCGAGTCTTTGATGAAGTTAGTACGTGTGTCAGGGTCATGTTAGAGTCATATGTGATTAAGTTCCTAATGGAACTAATATGTGTGTGTAATGACAATGAAGAACATGAAAGGTTTTATACGATAGAAGTATGTGATAAGGGTAAAAATGTGCGATGCGATATGAGAGGTGGTAATGGCTATGATCCCTTCAAGTTGTTAGTAATGGTAGTTTCTATAAGGATTTATAAGTCTTATAAGGGTATTAATGATGGTAGTTAAAGAGTTGTAGAATTGTAATGAGAACTATCGAAATATTAATGGATGAATGTGATATATGAATGGCTGAAAGCTTCCGCATGTGACGTGATTAATTTGAGTAGATTAATTTGTTTGTGTTGAAGCATAATTATGTTGCTAGTACACTTGAATAATACCTGTAAATTTAATGTTAAAGGAGTGATTAGAGTAATGTGATTATAAGTTTATTAGCGGAGTTGTAAACAAAGGTTTAGTTATGAAATAATTTGTTAAATGTATACATGAATGATTTAATAGCATGGTACACTATGTTGTCTGAAGTTCGTTATAGAATAACATGACATATATCCTTGTAGGTGAAACCGTTGTGATACAATTGAGTAGTAATGGTATAATGTGAATGAATATGATAACCGGTGACGACTTCCGAACTTGGTTTGGAATCGACACGTGATGTTGTTTTGCAATAATCTTCAGTTAACCTCGTAATTCCGACCGTGTACCCAACCTTACTTGACCGAGTATGAGTGCCTACTTGGCCGAGTAGACCTCACTCGATCTAGTTAGGAAGCTATGACGTCGAGGATGTAGGAATTTCCTACGGACACTCGACAGAATAGCGCCTACTCGATCGAGTAGAGGGTACTCGATCGAGTACCCCACATACTCGATCGAGTAAGCTACAGTACTCGGGTATTTGCGGGATTCTTATACTCTCTTTCCATCCTTCTTTCTTTTATTCTACCTCATTCATAAACCCTAATACCTCCATATATCCCCTCTTGCTCTCAAATCTTCTGTTGTGGTGATTTATTTGGTGATTTCCCTTGCTTATAATTGTTCTTTTACTTCCTATTTGATTAAGGTATGAGTTTCCTTCCTATTTTAACGCTTTTCATCAATTAGAAACAATTAGGATGATAGAAAAATCTGAAAATTCGATTTGTATGTGAGAAAATTTACTTGTAATTGTTGTAATATGAACTAGATGCTTCCCTTTCATGATTATTGTTGTTTATAATACAAAACACAAATAGAAATTGCATATAATTGTGGCCGAAATTTCTAGGGTTTGATAAATTGAAGTGATTTTTGGTTGTCTTTTACATGAAAAAGGATGAAATTTGAGTAATGTATGTTGTATATATCATGTGGGAAGTTGATTTTTGTGATTTTCACCTCAAAATTTGTCTTAAAACTCCGTCTTAAAAGTGCCCCAAACTGAAATTCGTCTCATATGATTAAAGAATTGAGTTGTACATGAATGTATTTTGGAAGATTTGAGTCCTAAAAGTTGTAATAGTTGAGTTAATTCTTGTTAATTATGTTAAATTTTCACAGCTGTAGAGACCGTTTTAGACATAAGAACTTGAAATTTTACTTGTAATTTGAGAATTGTTGGTGATAGTGTGTACTTAGATGATTCTTTCATGATTAAATATGTGTACATTGTATGTTTCGGTGCATATGTGTTGTTGTATTTAAATGGTATGTTGACACAGATGCCGAGACTAAACCTAGGGACCAGACAAAGTAAGAGGGGTAGGGCTGCCTTGACCACCGAAGTTGGGGAGGGAGTGGACAGGGTGGTACCAGTTTCCAGTATCCTTCTGTGGTCTTTGTAGACTTTACACAACGGGAAAGGTTTGTAGCCTTACAATCTCGTAAGATGAGACTGACTCGTTGTGTGGACACGACCCTTTTAAGGGACCTGGATGTTGAGACGGATGTCCGTCATATCTTTGAGACTTTGGGGTTCACTGGGCTATACCGTTTACGGAAGCATTCCTACGCTTTTCTAACCTTGGAGTTCATGAGCTCGTTTAAATATGAGCCGACTGAGCAGACTGTGCAGTTCCGACTTATGAACACCAGTTTTGTTTTGACCATGGACCTTTTTGCCTCTCACCTTGGCTTGGCTAAGCCTCCCAAGGGATCCCTTCGTAACATACCGTCTGAGTGTGAAGTTTGCCTCCTTATGCCCTGTATATCTGGGAAATCAGCTCCCACCGCTAGCAACATGCTAATCAATGATGTGCAACATGTCACCTTGAGGATCTTTCTCCGTGCCGTGTTGTGTCTCCTTTACGAGAGGTCTGATACGAGTAAGTTAAACTCCCACGAGTTGTTGCTTCTGATGGCTTACCTTAACCCTGAGCGGACTGAAAAAGTGACCTTCAATGCTCCCGCTATAGTATGTGCCAGTCTTGCTTTGATGGCCTCCTTTAGCAATAGGTTTTTGAGTTGTGGTGTTATCGCCACCCGTTTAGCTGAAAAGCTAACTTCTTTTTAGGCTTCCTCGGAGTACACCCCTCTAGCCACCCCGGTACCTACCATGGACAGAGATTACTTCCTCGACCTGAAGTGGTTGAGAACCTTGGAGGATGGTAGTTTAGCATGGAGGGTGTGGGGAATGAGTTGGATGAAGATTCCAGCTCCTGAGCACCTCCCACCGACAGAGCCTTTACCTGCGGCAGTGGTAGCTGTCGATTCTGATGAGGAGGAGACTGAGGCGCGTCCTGCGAAGCAGACGTACTTCATCGATCCGGAGATTCTCCGAGTCATGCCTGAGCCGAGGAAGGGAGAGAATGTGAGAGCTGACGAGGATCGCCCTAGGATAGGGAGAGGGCCACGCCGAGTGCGGGAGAGGATGGCTGAGACACAGCCACAGCCAGCAGCACCATCACAACACCCATTTCCTTCTTACCCTTACCTTGATACTCCGGCGACACGTGACAACTACCTGGCAGAGAGAGTGTCCTCTACCTTGACGCTCCGGAACATGCACGAGATGGCATATACTCAGGGTATTGGGACCGAGGGACCGCATCCGGTTTGGTGGAGGGGAATCGGAGACTACAGCGGGGTTTTCCACTCCTACGGGGTGGATGCGTCCACATGGGGTGCACCTCAGTCATACCCCTACGTCGGCTTGACCCCTTGGTACGTGAGACCAAATGTTGGAGCCGGTGGTGATGTGGTTTTGGGCGCATCAGGAGCAGGCACCTCGGGTGGTGGTGGAGATGAGGATTATGTCATGGATGTGTTGGAGCTTGTTTCCTCCACAAATTAGTGTGATAACATTTTTAAATCTCTTACAGGTTCACAAGGGTATACTTCGTATATTTAATCAGTTGATTAACGTATATTTAATCAGTTGATTAACGTTTACCTAATAACGGTTGGCTTGCTAGAAAGTTTGACGTTATTATCATACAGATGGCGGTGATCAACTGGTCCCTAAAGGTCACACCTATAGGATGTGTTTGAGAGATGTGGTTATAGAAATATAATCACATTGATGCCTAATATGACTAAACACTTAGTCAATGTGTTGATGAGACAATTATTTAATGAAGATTAAATAATATTAGTTGAGACAAATTAACTGTCAATTCGTAAATTGAATATAATAAGTTATATTTAATTAAATGTATGTAATGTTAGCTTGGACGAATTAATCTGTTAATTCGTAATTTAATGTAATCGGTTATATTTAATATCAACAAGATGAATGTGTCATAGTGGTAATAGTGAGGGTACACAAACCAAGAGGTCATGGGTTCGATCCTCACTAGATAACAATTTAACAACATTTTATACATTTTTGGAATAACCAAAATAAGGAAATAATACTCCTTATTTCGGTTATATGGGACGAAAATAAGGAAGAAAATATCTACCCTATTACTAACCTAATTCACGGTTTAAGTAGGTGAGAGGGAGATGATTTTATAACCTAATTTTTGCTCATCATTTTCTCTCATCAGAAAATCACACAAAAAAACCTAAATTTTTACAGAAAATTGGGGATCTCATTTTAGCAATTTGAGGGGCATTTCTCGGAGCATCTTGGGTGCAACTGATAGGAGAATATCATTGCGATATTGTTCATAGGCCATAAAAGCTAGGACCGAAGGTTATTTCTTAATCCTTTACGATTTTATTTATGCAATTTATTTTATGACTAGTTATCATCACTTTATAATTCGTTATAATCTTTAAATATAAAGGGATGCATACAGATAAATCCCACAAGTGGTACCAGAGCCAAGGCCACGAATTTTTATTTTGATGATTCTCATAAAATTGTTTGTAAACAATAATTAGGGTTTGCGAAAAAAATAATCGGCTGGAATTTTTTTGAGCCGTGGAATTTTTTTTTTTCGTTTCCGTTACTGTTCACGGATGAACAGAATTTTTCTAAAAAAAAAAAAAAAATTCTGTTTTTCTTTCTTTCTTTCGGTTTCTCCTGCGAAAAAATATAATCGGCTGGAATTTTTTTGAGCCGTGGAATTTTTTTTTTTCGTTTCCGTTGTTCACGGATGAACAGTATTTTTCTAAAAAAAAAAAAAAAAAAACTCTGTTTTTTTTTTTTTCTTTCTTTCGGTTTCTCCTGAAAAACCGATTAAAGTTTTTTTGCGGCTGTTTTGTTTTATGCCGATTTGAAAAGCATCCGAGAAAAGTAAGAATTTTTTTTCCTGTTACTATTCGCGGTTCGGTTACTGTTCACTGTAGCAGTTCATAAAAAAAAAAAATTATGTGTTTCGGTTTTTACAGATAAAGCCGAGTTTAAAAAGAAAACAAAACGGGCTGTTTTTGTCTTGTTGTTTTTGCCGCAAAAATGAAAAAGAAAATAAATTTTGGGCTGTTTTTTTTTACCGTTACTGTTCACGGCTGGAAAGTCTATAAAAAAAAAAAAAATTTTGGTTTTAGCTGTAAAACCGAGAGAAAGATTATTTTTGAGTTGTTTCGGTTTTACCGAGCTAATTTTAAAGATTTTTTTTGGGCCAATTAATTATTGTGAAGCGGTTCATAATTAAAAGATACCTAATTATTTTAAATCAGTTTAAAATATTGATGGATTAAATTCATATTACAAGTTTAATATGAATTAAGTTTGAAATTAATGTGATTAATTGAGGAATTGTCATTTAATTTGTTAATTTAAATAGGTGGTTTGGATAAAATTAATTAACATAATTAAGGAATTGTGTCATGTATGTTTAATTTATTTTTAGTTGATGCATTTTATTTTTGTTGAATGAATCGTTGAATGAATTTATTTACGTATTTTTGCAATCGGTTGTAATTTGTAATACTTAGTGTGGCCTTAGTCAAATTATGTTTTCGTAATGAAGGAAACATAATTTTTTATGTAATTATGAGATCTCGTATCTCCTTTTATTTTTTCTTTAGTTTTGGATTTTGAAATTAGAATGTAATAAATAGGTTTATTATGTAATTTATTTATTGTAATTTCAAAGAAGATTAAAGATGGAGATTGGAGCTCACTCCCGCTATATGGATCAAGATGGAACATCGAGACAAGCTTCTCGGGTCCAAGGATGGATTCCAAACTTGTATTTAATGTTCATTTTGATAGGATAGGCCACACTAGGACTTTATTATTGTTTTTACGTTTTCATTCCTATTGCTTTTCATTCACATGATAGTTTATGCATCATATTCCGCCTAAACCAAACCACCTACTACTAAAATGCATGAAAATTGACTCATATAGAATGTATGTTAGTTTTCATGGACATACAAATGTCATATATTCATTAAGTCATCACCTTAGTTTATTCATTCTCGCATGCTAGATATTAGTTCACTTAAAATGAATCTAAATTAAGTTGATGGGATCTTCCTCTAAAACGGAAATTGAGATTAGTCTTTATAAGGGCAAACAACTATGAATCCCTTCTTCGTCGGTAGGCATAATATGACCCCTTCTACATTGGGTAAGTAGTTGTGTTGACTTAGTTTACCTCAACATCATAGTCCGAAGAGTTTCTCGTGATTATGATGGACTAAAGATAGAATTTACAGAAATTTATCGACCAAGAATTCTAACGGTAGAATTAGCTAAAAGGTTAGCTTATCAATTTACAGAGAATTGAGTCTTGGGGTCATTTATATAATTCTTGAGGGAGGTCAATTGTATAAATGTTTTTTGAGTCTTCGCGTTATGACAGTAGTTCATTAGACTTAAAAATATAAACGATGTACATGCTTATTATTTTTTATTCTTCTTCTCGCAGTGTAGAACACGTTTATTTTTGATAATACTATTACAACTAAATGGCTGGAAATAACGCAATCCCAATGCCTAGTGCCACACTTGATCGCGCGTCCTGGCTTAAAATTTTTATGGACCAGATGAATCAGTTCACACGTCTGAAAAACGACGGGTGCAACTTTGCGGATTGGGAGGCGGCATTACGGAATGCTGCCATTGCTGACGGTAAGCTCAAGTACTTAACTGAGCCAATACCGGTCAACCCAGGCCCCAATGCAGGAGTCAACGAGTCACTCGCTATAGTGACTTCGTTATGAAAGCGGGTGCGATAAAGAACGTACTCATCTTTGCAATGGAAACCAATTTGCAGAGACGCTTCATTGCCCAAGGTGCAAACAAGATTTTCACCACGCTCACTAACGAGTTCTCAAAAGCACCGAGAATCGTTACATATGAGCATACCTGTCGCTTCTTTGATGCGAAACTCCTGAAGGGCCAACCGGTTAGCCCACACATTCTTCACATGATTGAGAATGTCGAGAAGCTGAAGGCACTTGATTGTAAAATCAGTGAAAGCATTGTCATAGACCGAATGCTTCATTCTCTTCACGATGGTTTTGCCCTTTTCAGGGCAAACTACTACATGAATGACTTGAAAAAGAGTCCTCATGAGCTACACTCCCTTCTCGTACAGACCGAGAAGGATATGAAATTGAGTGGGAGCATGAAGCAGGATGTTCTCACGATTTTCAACAAGGGTAAAGGTAAGGGCAAGACCTATGGCGACCTAGTTGTAGGTGAGCCAAAGTTTAAGAAGCCAGGAAACGGTAAGAGTGGGCCCGGTTAGACTAGTGGCTCACAGGGCAAGGCAAAGAGCAAGGGCGGTGACATTGAGTGCCACCATTGTCACAAGACTGGACATTAGAGGAGGAATTGTCCCGTGTACCGTGAGGACATCAAAGCAGGCCGCGTCGTTCCTGTTGGTATGTCATCTTATATTCATATGATTGAGATTAACCATACAAGTTTCGGAACTTGGGTACTTGATACTGGTTGTGGTTCTCATCTGTGTAATAATTTGCAGGACCTAAAGAACATCATACCTCTCGAAAAGGGTGATGTGGACCTGCGAGTCGGGAATGGAGCACGAGTTGCTGCAGTCTCGAAGGTAACATATGTAATCCAACTCCTTAGTGGTTTTGAGTTATTTTATATAACTGTTACTATGTACCCAGTTTATCTAAGAACATTATTTCTATTTCCGTACTCGATATAGACGGTTTTGCATTTTCAATAAAAGATAATATCTGTATTTTCTTTTTAATAAAATGATTTATGGCAAAGCAGTTTCCATGAATGGAATTTACATCTTAGATCAAACCACGGAAGTATTACACGTGAATAATAAGAAAATAAAGGTTGGTGACAAAGATCAAACCTATCTATGGCATTGTCAAATGGGACACATAAATGAGAAACGCGTGAAGAAACTCGTCGATAATGGGACTATTCCAGCATTCGATTTTTCTACATATGGCACGTGTGAATCATGCCTCATTGGCAAGATGACTCGAATTTCCTTCAAAGGTGTAGGAATGCGCGCTAGTGACCTATTAGGACTCATACATACTGATGTTTGTGGACCTATGTCAATTACCGCTAGAGATGGCTATAGATATTTTATCAATTTCACGGACGATTTGAGTAGATACGGATATGTCTACTTAATGAAGCATAAAAGTGAGTCCTTTGAGAAATTCAAGGAATACCAAAACAGGGTACAAAACCAACTGGGTAGAAAGGTTAAAGCACTCCGTTCAGATCGGGGTGGCGAATATCTTTCAAATGAGTTTGATCAACACCTTAAAGACTGTGGAATCGTTCTACAGTTAACTCCACCTGGAACACCTCAATTAAATGGTGTGTCCGAACGGAGAAATCGAACCTTACTTGATATGGTTCGATCCATGATGAGTCACACGGTATCGCCTCGATTCATTATGGGGTTTTGCTCTTTGTCATTTTGCTCTTATACTTAACCGAAGTCCGACTAAAGCTGTAGACAAGACTCCATATGAAATGTGGAAGGGAATGGTCCCTAACTTGTCCTTTATTCGGGTTTGGGGCTGCGAGGCTTATGTCAAGTGGAGACACGAGGATAAGCTCGGCCCGCGATCGGTCAAGATATACTTTATAGGTTATCCAAAAGGAACATTTGGACATTACTTCTATTCGCCTACCGAACATCGAGTTTTTGTTGCGGCTAGTGCGACGTTCTTAGAGAAAGAATTTCTCGAGAACAAGACGAGTGATAGAACCATCGAGCTGTTGGAGATTCCAGAACCAACGACCGAGGAACGGATGGAGGAAGTTGTTCCTCCAACTGATGATACGGTTAATATTCCTGAGGAACCTAGGAGGTCGGGTAGAGTCTCTCATCCTCCGGACAGATACATTGGTATGGTCGAGGAGAATGACGTTTTACTCCTAGAGAGTAATGAACCCTTTACCTATGAAGGTGCTATGGCCTGTTCCGACTCAAAGCTATGGCTCGAAGCCATGCAATCCGAGATGGACTCCATGTATGAGAATAACGTATGGGATCTAGTTGATTTACCTAATAAGTTACAACCTCTACAGTGTAAATGGCTTTACAAAATAAAGCATTCTGTAGACGCGCAACCAGATACCTATAAGGCACTACTTGTGGCAAAAGGTTTCACTCAAGTGCACGGATTGCATTATGATGAAATTTTTGCACCTGTAGTCATGCTACGTTCCATTCGGATAATCTTAGCGATTGCCGCATTTCATGATTATGAAATTTGGCAAATGGATGTGAAAACCGCCTTCTTAAACGGTTATTTGGAGGAAGAGTTGTACATGGTGCAACCCGAAGGTTTCATAGATCCTGAACATTCTAAGAAAGTATGCAAGCTTAAGCGTTCCATTTATGGACTTAAGCAAGCTTCTCGGAGTTGGAATCATCGTTTTGACCAGGTGATAAAAGAGTATGGTTTCACTCGATCGGTCGAAGAACCATGCTTATATATCAAGTCGAGTGGGAGCAATATTGTATTCTTGATATTGTATGTTGATGACATACTCTTGATTGGGAATGACATTCCTCTCCTATCTTCGGTTAAAGAATGGTTGAAGAACCATTTCCAGATGAAACATCTGGGTGAGGCACAACGCATTTTGGGAATCCGTATCTACCGAGATAGATCACGACGGACGTTATCACTAAGTCAGGAGTCTTATTTGGATAAGATTCTTGAGAGGTTCAGCATGACCAACTCCAAGAAGGGGAACCTTCCAATGACGTCTGGGATGCAGTTGAGCAAGTCTCAGTCACCCACGACGCCTGAAGAGATTGAGCGCATGAGTCGTGTTCCTTATGCATCTGCAATAGGATCAATCATGTATGCCATGATATGCACACGTCCAGACGTGTCATATGCATTGAGTATGACGAGTCGGTACCAAAAGAATCCAGGTGAAACACATTGACTTATGGAGGAGATACTAAGCTATGCGCAACCGGTTACGCAGATGCTAGCTTCCAAACGGATCAAGATGATTCAAAATCTCAGTCCGGGTTCGTCTTCACTTTTAATGGTGATGCGGTCAGCTGGAAGAGTTCCAGATAGAGTGTTGTAGCAGATTCTGCTACTGAATCGTTGAATTATGATAAGCATGTAGGGCACATTATTTCCATGGGAATTAAACGTGTTCCTAAGTTGTAGTAGTTGATTATGGATTTGATACATTATCTTTTTCATATACTATTTATAACTTCATCGTTTTTATATAATATTTTGTTTTTCATGTGGATTGTACTGACAACATTGAACGCCACAAAGTGAAATGAATTACATTATATTTGTTTTGGTCCGTAATCGCCTAAATGAGCTGATAACTCTAGCTATTATATTGTCCAGTCGATTGATGGTGGGTTCAACGAGCCATAAGTCAAACGGTTGACTGATCGTTCACAAATACGAGATTATAACGATACCTCGTAGGACAAATTTTTGTGACAACGTAATGGAGTCCTAAATGTTTAAAAACATTCGGTGCCAGGTCGTGGATAGGACATCCATTGTGTTCCTAGAGTCGATTCTTTTGACTATCGACTGTCTCTTGACATTAAGGCAGTTTTTGGGTGACTTTGGTTTCTTTCTCACGATGTCTGTCAGAATCGGAGGCTAAGTAGATTTTTTCTCGGGTCATTTCATACTTTTCTTTTACATCGCAAGATTCGAGTTGAGAAAATATCCAACCCTTATCAGGTATAGTTATTTCTCAGGGCCACTCGAGGAGTTGTAACTAAAATGCATGGCCATGCTCGAATGTTGATTCGTTTATCAGTTAAGTTACTCTCTAGTCGGGGAACCCACTCTTGATGATGATCGCTTGTAAAATACGACCTTTGCGAATACAGATTTGCAAATTGTTTTACATTGAGTGGGAGAAATTTTAGGATATGAGAATCGGTTATCGCACATACACTTGTGAGGACAAGTGGGAGTTTTTTGGAGCTTGTGTCCTCCACAAATTAGTGTGATAACATTTTTAAATCTCTTACAGGTTCACAAGGGTATACTTCGTATATTTAATCAGTTGATTAACGTTTACCTAATAACGGTTGGCTTGCTAGAAAGTTTGACGTTATTATCATACAGATGGCGGTGATCAACTGGTCCCTAAAGGTCACACCTATAGGATGTGTTTGAGAGATGTGGTTATAGAAATATAATCACATTGATGCCTAATATGACTAAACAGTTAGTCAATGTGTTGATGAGACAATTATTTAATGAAGATTAAATAATATTAGTTGAGACGAATTAACTGTCAATTCGTAAATTGAATATAATAAGTTATATTTAATTAAATGTATGTAATGTTAGCTTGGACGAATTAATCTGTTAATTCGTAATTAAATGTAATCGGTTATATTTAATATCAACAAGATGAATGTGTCATAGTGGTAATAGTGAGGGTACACAAACCAAGAGGTCATGGGTTCGATCCTCACTAGATGACAATTTAACAACATTTTATACATTTTTGGAATAACCAAAATAAGGAAATAATACTCCTTATTTCGGTTATATGGGCCGAAAATAAGGAAGAAAATATCTACCCTAGAGGGAGATGATTTTATAACCTAATTTTTGCTCATCATTTTCTCTCATCAGAAAATCACACAAAAAAACCTAAATTTTTACAGAAAATTGGGGATTTCATTCTAGCAATTCGAGGGGCATTTCTCGGAGCATCTTGGGTGCAACTGATAGGAGAATATCATTGCGATATTGTTCATAGGCCATAAAAGCTAGGACCGAAGGTTATTTCTTAATCCTTTACGATTTTGTTTATGCAATTTATTTTATGACTAGTTATCATCACTATATAATTCGTTATAATCCTTAAATATAAAGGGATGTATACAGATAAATCACACAGGATGAGCAGCAGCAGCAGCAGGAGTGATACTCCGTTTCTTTTATCGTGTTTGTAGTTGTGTTAGATGTTAGTTTGTTTTGGTTGGTACTTTTTTTTCATTTCGTACTTATTATATTCGGTTTGTATTGGTGGCCATAAGGCCATACTTGCTTTTCCTAGACATGTTTGCAGGATTTCTGGTCGGGTTATCATCCCAACTCGCGGTTATGCGGTCGTATATATATATATATATATATATATATATATATATATATATATATATATATATATATATATATATATATATATATATATATATTTAGGATCCTATGAGAACCTTCTTTCCATGAGAACCACGGGTTCAGAAACTTTGTACCAAATGTACAACAATATTATACTAACAGTTCAAAACATTTGTACCAAAGGTACGGAGGATTGCACTATATTATACTCCCTCCGTCATATTCATTTGTTTGCCTTCAATATTAAAATACCATTTACAAAGAATAAAAACCAAACAAATAATCAAGATAAAGAGAGTATATATAGTTTTATTTTGTTACCTAGTTATTAATACAAAGAGTTTGGCCAAAAACAATGTTAATCTTTGTATGACGCACAAGTGATTAATATGTCATACAAATTGTATCCTACTAAATGTTAATAACGATTTGGATTTATTGACAAGCTTGTTAGGATTTAGCCACTTAGGATTCGTTCTTTTCATAATTGGATTGAGTTTGGTGTTAATCAATCAACCTGTATAACTGTATGCATTCAATTTCTTATTATCTAATGATATTCATGTTGTAAGTGTAGTGTATGGTACCTGAAGTTGTTTAGTTTTGTGATTCCTGGATTGGATCATTTGTCGTAGCCTAATTGGTCTTTGTCTATATACATATACTATAAACTGTTTAAATCTGACGTGCATTACATACTCTTATATCATATGTTTTCTTTCTCGAACTTTTGTACACATAGGCGTGATTATTGGATGGACCAATCGAGTTGGATTCATTCGATTTTTATAAATTCTTCTATTGTTTAGCAAAGTAGGAGCTACACGCGTGGGACTCCTAATAAATCATACTCAAGCGGGGACTACTCGAACCATTACTCATTTGAAATTGTTATCGTATGCCCCTTATACTGTTACACCTTTGGTATAAAAGTTCTGAATTTTTAGTATAATATTCTTGTACTTTTGGTACAAAAGTTCTGAACATGAGGTTCTCACGGTTCTCATGAGAGGAGGGTTCTCATAGGATCTCAACCCTATATATATATATATATATATATATATATATATATATATATATATATATATATATATATATATATATATATATATATATATATATATATATATATATATATATATATATATATATATATTATGTTGTGTTAGGGAAGTTGTGGAGTAGCATTTGACTGTGGCCACTCTGAGTGCCCCTCACTCGATCGAGTAGGCTGCAGTGTGCCCGTTAAAGGGTATTCTAATCTCGGGCTACTCGATCGAGTAGCTAAGATACTCGATCGAGTAGGGCATTTCGATCAAGTGCCTAACCCACTCGATCGAGTAGCACTTTATTCTGTGCACTTATTCGAAAAATAAAATTGTTTGAATGTTTCTATTTTTGCATGTTTCGATAGTTATAATGGTTATTGAAGGATAGTAACATGTTTGGATTTATTTATTACCTATAAATGACATTTTGTGGGAGTAGATGTGACACAAAAGTTCCTTTTATTGCATTCTTTTAATTTTATCAACATCTAAAAGAGGGCATAACTTATTTATTATCGAAAAGACTTGTTAATTATTTTTTGAGAATTTCCATAACTACATTATATACAATTGATATATGCATGTTTTTATGGTTCTTGATAATTGTTCTCGTAAGGCAGTATATATATATATATATATATATATATATATATATATATATATATATATATATATATATATATATATATATATATATATATATATATATATATATATATATATAGAGGCCGGATCCGGTGAGGCACCTCATTATGGCGAGGCGGCCGGTCTCACCAAATTCCTTAAACTTGGGCGGACTGATTACCATGGGTGATTATCAATGTTCATTGAAATTTGGATATTTGGGGTCATTCTTAACTTTTCATTTGGCCCAAATATTTTCTCTATCTAAAATAGACAATTAAGAGCACAAATACTTTACTCTCTCTCTAAAAAATATAACACACAACGTTCGATTTTCAAAATCTCGCTTCCAAAAATCGAATCAGCAACATCAATTGCAGCGATCTCCGGCAAAGTTGTTCGTAGATTTCATCGTAAGCGACATCTGAGAACGCGATTTCAGTAATTTTCGAAGAAGATTTTGATTAATTTCCAGGTAATTTCATAATTTTTTGATTAATTTCCAGGTTAAATTCCAGGTTTTTAGTTGATTTCCGCCTGGAATAAGCAATTTGCTGCTAATTGTTGATAACTCGCTGATAATCGTTTGATTTTTCTCTCGAATTAGTTTGATTTTGTGGATTGTTATAGTATTATAAATTACTGTCTTCATTTTTGCTATATGAATCATTGATTCCGTCTGAAATAAGTAAGTCAATTGACGAAATTAGGAATTTTGTGAAATTATGAAAAGCGATTATTTGTGGACTTCTATTTGAAAACTTTGTGTAGAAGAAAACTTGATGTAAACAAGCAGAGATTTGTTTGGAAACTTAAAAAGCTAGAAAGTCGGTTACCATTTGAAACAGAAAGTTGTGAGAAACACCATTAAAGAGTAGGACTTTTTGGAGAGTGGGAAGGAAAAGATATTGTGCAATGTTAGATCTGATAGTTCTTGGAAGTTCATTCAGTGTCTCTTGTTGTTTCATCCCTTCGGTTTTGAATTTGAGACATATATGTGAAAGCATTTGATCCTGTATTCTTGGTGGGTGCTGATTTCTAGCAGCGAATTCAGTACAAGCCCTCACAGTATCCCTCTGCAAAACAAGCAAGGTTAGTCATGTTGAGTTGTGGATGTAATCATTATTTTTTTTGAAGATAGGGAGTACGTTGAAGTGACTTACAAAGGTTCTGGTGCGGCTAGTCCAGTGAACAACAAGGTTAGTCATGTTGCCAATGAGATAAGAAGTGAGGCCTAAGTTGAATAACATGTAGACAATATCAAAGAGCATCTCTAAGGTGTTTTGTGCATGCAAGTCGCCGTAGCAGCTTGTTGTTGTTAGAGTCACAATTGACCAAAGACATTGATGCAATATATCTCTTCCATACACTCTATTTGTTTGAAATTTGGATATTCTCGCACCAATCCAAGTTTTCCTTGGATTTGGGTACTTGTCGCTATTAGATAGTAGAAGTATCCCGCATGCTGAACTGCAAACAGAGTCACCTGCATCCCAAACCAAACTCAACTCGTTTCTTTCTTAATGAAATACATACGGAGTATATATGTTGGAATAAAGTAAAGTTTATGATGATGATGATGATGATAGCTTACTGAGATAAGTTTGGTGCACCTGGTCCAAAAGTAGTCAAATCGAATATCTTTCTCAAGCCTGATAAAAACAAGTTATCTTTTATTAACTATATATATATGCACGGTAATAAGTAAGTCCTAATTAAGAGTACGTGGATATATAGGAATGGTGTAATAATAATAATAATAATAATAATAATAATAATAATAATAATAATAATAATAATAATAATAATAATAATAATAATAATAATAATAATAATAATAATAATAATAATAATAATAATAATAACCTCGAGAATCAATTTCTTCAGACGTTCCTCTAATAGCAGGGGGAGCAGATATAGGGAACAACTCACATGATGAAAACTAGTGGAATGATTTATTTATTTTAAAACCAATTAGCTCAAATGGCAGAGCGTTGTGCAATGCACAAGGTGTGGGTTCGATTCCCATGTTGGTTATTGACTGCTACTGTTACTTCAAAGCCTAATTGGTATTTCTCTAGTGGACTTTTTTGTGAATCTTAGAGCTTATATTGTGAAACTAAAAGGTAATATTGTGAAACGTGGTCATAAATGATTGAAATTATCTATTTTGCTCTTGTTCTTATTTTGTGAAGCCTAGACCTTATTTTGTGAATCTTACGGCTGGTTTTGTGAAATTAGAAGGTAATATTGTGAAACTTGGTCATAAATTGGTTGAAATCACCTATTTTGCTCTTGTTCTTATTTTGTGAATCCTAGAACCTGTTTTGTGAATCTTAGACCTTATTTTGTGAATCTTAGAGCTTATATTGTGAAACTAAAAGGTAATATTGTGAAACGTGGTCATAAATGGTTGAAATTATTTATTTTGCTCTTATTCTTATTTTGTGAAGTCTAGACCTTATTTTGTGAATGCTACGGCTTATTTTGTGAATTAGAAGGTAATATTGTGAAATTTGGTCATAAATTGGTTGAAATCACCTATTTTGCTCTTGTTCTTATTTTGTGAATCCTAGAGCCTGTTTTGTGAATCTTAGACCTAGTTTTGTGAAATTAGAAGGTAATATTGTGAAACTTGGTCATAAATTGGTTGAAATCACCTATTTTGCTCTTGTTCTTATTTTGTGAATCCTAGAGCCTGTTTTGTGAATCTTAGACCTTGTTTTGTGAAATTAGAAGGTAATATTGTGAAACTTGGTCATAAATTGGTTGAAATCACCTATTTTGCTCTTATTCTTATGTTGTGAATCCTAGAGCCTGTTTTGTGAATCTTAGACCTTGTTTTGTGAAATTAGAAGGTAATATTGTAAAACTTGGTCATAAATTGGTTAAAATCACCTATTTTGCTCTTTTTCTTATTTTGTGAATTCTAGAGCCTGTTTTGTGAATCTTAGACCTTGTTTAGTGAATCTTAGAGCTTATATTGTGAAACTAAAAGGTAAAATTGTGAAACGTGGTCATAAATGGTTGAAATTATCTATTTTGCTCTTGTTCTTATTTTGTGAAGCCTAGACCTTGTTTTGTGAATCTTAGAGCTTATATTGTGAAACTAAAAGACAATATTGTGAAACGTGGTCATAAATGGTTGAAATTATCTATTTTGCTCTTGTTCTTATTTTGTGAAGCCTAGACCTTGTTTTGTGAATCCTACGGCTTGTTTTGTGAAATTAGAAGGTAATATTGTGAAACTTGGTCATAATTGGTTGAAATCACCTATTTTGCTCTTGTTCTTATATTTTTTCATCTATGTGGGACTCGAACCCACACCTTGCGCAATAGCACAATGCTCTACCTTTTGAGCTAATAGATGATAAGTACAAACAGTAAATTGTGCATCAACAAATAACAAACACATGAAACATTTTGTGAATCTTGGACCTAATCTTATGAATCTTGGAGCTAATCTTGTGAATCCACGAACCTAATTTTGTGAACCGGGACCAAATCTTTCACAAAATAAGATTATGTTTTCGGCCTAAAATTTGAGCGCCATATCATGAAGTAGTGTCTTCTTGATGTGCGACACGCAACCAAGATGAAGTAATATAGGTTTGGAGTTTGGAGAATTAGAGTGAACATAGTCGTCATACAAACGGCAAACATGACGAAAGACTCAGAATCAGTATCAACCAGAATTTTTGTAGTTAAAATTACGTCCAAACTCAAGCTCTTGCTATAATCAATTGACTATTATGTTGATTCGTTGAAGGATGAAGGAGACAAATTATATGGAGTACCTCAAAATAGGAATTGTAAAATGAAAGTCCAAAACCAAAGACACCACAACATTCGAATTCTCGCTATCATTGTGTCCATCTGCAGAGACAAAAATATTCAATAGTTAGTGCCTTAAAATCCTCTCATCTATTCTGTTTGTGAGAAGGGGCCTTCAAATGGTCCAACAAACTCCAAAGCCATCAACAACTAAAGCGGTATCAAGCGGGCGGTGTCTAGTCCGATCGGGTCCATCTTAAAGAAGGCACTAGTCACACTTTGGTTTCGCTACACACCACATATGTCCGGTTCATAAATCCGGACGAGTTCCGAGTTGAGTTGTCGGTGAGTTATTTTCCAATAATATGGTTTATGTACAAACACCAATCGCCCTAGAAAGGTTTATAACATCCATAGCAATTAATAAGTCCATGATTTTTTTTTAGGCCAACAACTCATTATTACCCTCCCAGGCGTACCAAAGGGTGACGCAAGCTCATTCTTTTGTTAATTAAATCGGTGCACTCAAGTAAGATCGAGATACGCCAAACAACTATCATTGATGTCATATAATACCTCAAATAAAAAGGATATGTGGAAACAATCTGAGCTTACAATAGCATGCTGGATCAAGAATAACATGCTTCCCATTCTTATCATAGATTATATTTCCACTCCATAAGTCTCCATGTAGCAAACACGGCTCTATCACAACATTCTCAAATAGTGGTGTCAAGTTCTTTTCCAGCCTTTGTCCTGTCAAAATTTATGCATCAACGCCAATCCTTTGCATAAGAAGTGTAGCTAAAAAGTTTGGGAAAATGATCACAACATTCTCAAATCTTGGACTTGATTTTGTGACTTGGGGATTATCTTGTGAATCTTTGGACTTAATTTTGTGAATCTAGGACCCAATTTTGTGAAGCTAGGTCTTTATTTTGTGTATTTAGGACATGATTTTGTGAATCACAAAGTTGTGTCGACTAATATAACAAGCCAAAGCAAGAGATCAGTCAATAACGAAAATTCATTCAACAAACGAAAGTAAACACATAAAAATCAAATGCTGAAATAGATAAAAATGAATTTTCAAAAACAAAGGATCAAATGAAGTAAATCTATTAATCATGTATAAGCAGTCCAAAGGAGAAATCAGGAGAGCATCTTGTATAAGCAGTCCAACTGACGCCGCAAGAGACACAAAGGCAACAACATAAGCAATAAAAAGCCACAGCTTCAATCTGCAAAATCGGCAACACGCAAATTTCAACAAAAATACAAAACTGTCTCGAAAGGTAAGTACTACAGTAATATCTCAAGCAGCAACCGAGTTTATCACAATTCACAATTTGTTTGCCAGTGGGTAGTTGATCTGGCTTACCCATAGGTCCAGGTTCAAGACGCTGTCAAAACTCAATGAGGAATTTCTGACTTTTTATCCGACTTTTACCTGTATTGAACCATGTGGTTTACACCGGTGAAAAAACCGTGTTTGCCAAACACTCTAAGCTGCAAAGGGCGACTCAATAAAAACTCACACAACAATTGCTCAACTCAAAAGCACGTAATCCATATCATTAATTTATCACCATCAATTAAAAGCTTAATACATACGATAATTGAACATGATCAAACATGTGGTAAACAATGAAACCAACAAATAATAATCAGCAAAACCCTAACCCCTAACTAAAGCAAAGCTATACCACAAAGAATTACAACGACGAAGATGATGATAACGGTAAAAGGAAACACAGTAAAATGAGTAATTAAACTAGTTGAGGTTTAATTTAGCAAATTAAATAAGTCGATCGAAAATTAGTGTGATGGATACGGATGAAAGCAGGATGAATCGAAATGAAGATTAGTTGATCGAAATTACCTAATTTCAGGATGACAATGGCGGTCGGAAAGCTCAGATAATGGCGGTTGAAAAGCTCACTGATAATGGCGAACTTGGAGCTGAAAATGGAGCTCAGTTGACGATGAATTGTAGAGAGAGAAGTTGGACGAAGGAAATGAATTGTCGGTCTGGTTTCTGTGCGGGGTTGAGTAAATGAACTTGGTGCGTTAATTAATTAGAATTATATAGGGGACACGTGGCATCATCTGGTGAGTCTATAATTTTTAGATCTAATGGTTTAGAAGGTGTCCAGCCGCCTCACCCTAAGAAGGGTGCCTCACATGATTCAATCTATATATATATATATATATATATATATATATATATATATATATATATATATATATATATATATAGAAGACTATGTTAGTCGTGATTAATTAGTAATGTCGACAAGGTGCATTATGTGTTAGAAAAATTATTTGATGGTGAACTTCGGGGACGAAGTTCCTTTTTAGAGGGGAAGAGTAATGTCGCAAAATAAAAAGGCCGATATTATAATATTTTTGTTGTTTGTTTGAAATGTTTGTCATTGTCTCTATTATATTTCTAACATGAAGCTATAAGTGTTATGATTGTTTTGATGAGTAAATTGTATGTTTAAGTAAAAGTCGAGTAGTTTGCCATGAAAAGATAGTCATAAAGAGATAAGGATGTCAAACACGGTAGTGGAGTGGTTTAGCTATGAGTCATGCATTGTGTGAATCTGTAATAGGATCGTTATGTGACATATTTTGTGTGGTAGTTGCGTTAATGTGTGTCTGAGGAGTTCTGTGTAGTAGTTTAATTGTTAGTGGAATTGTTCATGTTGGTGTATGTCGTGAGGTTGCTAATTCAACTTGTGGTTGTAAGAGTTCGTGTATGTCGTGTGTTGGAAAGTGGATGATGACGACTTAATGGGCTAATGCCTCTAGTGAGTAGTGGACTTATGTCAGGAGAACGGGAGTGTTGACCTTGGGTTTCTTGTTGTGCCGTTTGGAGGAGGATGAGTCGAACTTCGGGAACGAAGTTCTTTTTAAGGGAGGAAGACTGTAATACCCACCCTTTTAGGGATTCGTTGACCGACGTTGACCGACCTTTGGGGGCGGGTGATGGCCGTTAGGAATGCTTGTCAGGGATATCTAGTGGCTTGTTAGAGTATGAGGATGAGTGGCACTCGATAGAGTAGAGGTTACTCAATCGAGTAGCTTGGGTACTCGATCGAGTAGGGGCCACTCGATCTAGTAGGTTAGTTACTCGATCGAGTAGCGTCTTTTCAGCAAGGGTTTATAATCGTGTTTTGTCAAAACGGCAAATCATTTCCGCCTCCTTCTTTCAGACCTAGATGTCGTCTCCCTCCTTTCCCTTCACCAAATACCTCCCATGGGAGCCTTTGAGGATGCTATTACTTTTAGGATGGGTTATTTGAGTTGGATAGCGGTCGTAACGCCGTTGTGAGATGCGTAGGTATGTCATCGTCATCATCTTTGTCTTTGTTGTTCCTAATAGGGTTGTGTTTGGTAGTGATAAGCTTGTGTACTGTTTGTATAGGGATTGCTTGCTTGGTTGATGTCGTATGGTTGATCGAGGAATTGCTGCTTTTGGTTAAAGGTAAGTTCGCCTACTCAGTTTCTATTGGTTATCTAGTGTGTCGGTTGTCGTATTGTTGTTGTGACCGTGTGGCTGAGTATACGTGGTAATCGGTTCGTGTACGCTGTTTTGTTGATTGTTGTTGTATTGCAGCTGTCTGTGATTGATTGTCTCTGGTTCTTGAGGTGCGTCCTCGGCTGAGTAGAGTAACTTGCGGGAGTGGCTTCACGCCCTAGTTTCGCCCTCCGTGGAACCCGCCACGGGAGGGGATGTGCACATTAATGGGGCAGGGTTTTCGCTCGGTATGATGAGCGGGGCTTAGGTGGGAACGGCTGCGGTCCCCCACTGGCAGGGCTGTCCAGTGGACAGTCGGTGACAGAGATTGGTTGGAGTGGTTGTGACTGTGTATGTGTCTTTGGTTGTGTTTGTAATGTGCTGGTACCGTTTGTTGTCTCATACCTCAGTTACTGACCTTGTGTGGTTGTCTTGTTTGTTTTGTTGTGTCTGCCCCGATCCCTTATGGTGAGCAGTCTGTTGCAGTAGGTCTTGTCTTGGATGGTAGCTGGAGTCCTGGCAGGGATGCGTCTTCACGAGTAATGACAGTAGTAGTATATAGTTTCACGAGTTGTATCTTTCTTTCGTAGTTTGGGTTGTATCACTTGTAAATTAACTTTAAATGTTCTTCATTGACTTTTGATGATTACTTACCTCGGGCAACCGAGATGGTGATGCTCTTATATGCTAGGGAATGTCTTGTTAAGGCTCCTTGGTATATGGGGGTGTCACACTGCTGCGCCTCTTCTTGGGCTGCTTTTTCTTTAGTTTTCAGATTTCTTCAGGATTTTTTTCCTAATTCTACTTTTACAAAAATTCCTCCACGTGATTAGTATAAATATAGGCCTCTGCCTCACATATTTCTTATGCGAGTGTCCGCCCTTCTCTACTCTTTGCATTCTAAGACCGCGCTCTTACTTTTCGACGACTGCGTGCTTGCTCTACGCGACCACGTAAGCTCAGATCATTCTAAGTACCTGTCACGTTTGCATGACCGATCAATTTGACCACTACACTTTAATCAATTCAATCAATTCGTTCTAATTCCTCTTAAGAGGGCACTTTCATATTACATCGAGTCGAGCAATCACTAATTCGACAACTTAGTTAATCTCGCTTCGTCAAACATGTAAGTCTGAGGGTGTAAATCCCAATTTTATTTATTGTATTTTATTTTGTTTAAATTAATGTACGGATTTATATCACAGGTATGCTTAAAAAGCGCTTTCAAAATCGTTCCTTCAAACCTATTTTTCAAAACAGCAGACGTCCTAGAAGAAACGCATCAGCAAATGCGCCTTCTGGAACAGTCGCAACATTTGCTGCGCCTCTTCCAGAGGTTGCTTTTCTTCTGCTGGTCTTCTTCTTCGTCTTCCTCAAGTACGTGTTTCTTTGGCTTTCTTTCGTTTTCTTTTCCTCTTTCTTTCAAATTTCATATTTTCAGTTTATAATTTGTTTTTGTTACAACTTTTCAATAATTTCCGATTTAGATTCCTTATAACTAATATTTGCGGGTTTTCATCATTAAATTTGAACCCGGATTTAAGAGGCTCAATTTGTTCATATCAAGTCCCTTGAATTCATCTTTGATATATGATTTCCATTCTGTTTCTTCATCGATCTTTATTTTTCAGTTTTCGTCTCTAATTCAAGTTTTGTATAATAATTAATTCTGACATCGTAAATAACTAACTTGTAATATTTCATTTTAAATCATCTTATTATCACTTTATGACGGTTCCGTATGCATGTAATATGATTAATCACTTCTACTCGAGTTATATATCAATAATCAACGTTAATTAACCAACAAACGATAACAATTTAATGAGTCTGACTTTCACATTCAGAACCCAACTCAGGAACGGACACACAGTCTAATAAGCCTCTTCTAAGGGACGCATCAGATGATGCGCCTGTTCTGAGGTGGCTTCTGCCTCTAAACTCATCTCGTTCAGACGTAGGATTCCTGATTAGGATTTAATTGGCTACTATTTGTATTATCGCTTCTAATTCGACATGTTTTCCGTATTTCTTCTTTTTTATTTTTTTATTTTACTTTCTTTGCAAATTCCTTTTTTTTTCGAGCGTACTTGTGACGCAAATTCAAGCTATCCATTGTAATTCAATTGTAATTTATTTTCTTTTGTAATTTATTTATTTCATATTGTTCTTGTATGATTTATTTATCTGGCATTCACATGTAATTAATCTAAAAATCCAACTTCGACCCCATTGAGTGCTAAATTGTTTGTTCACCTACTTAGTCTAATTTTCACATGTTGGGATTAAAACTTGGATGTTGCATTGCATGCATACAATTGACAACATATTGAGTATAAACAACTTCCCTGATCATTAGTAGAGGCCGCTATCAAGGCGGGCGCGATTAGGTGTTCAAATAAACGAGCTTCCTAATACGTACCCTCACCCCTTACTCAAGATCTCTATGAACATCCGTGCTCATTGGCATCACATAAGTCATTCTAGACATAGAATGCTAAGGGTAACGGATTTCTTAGTGTTCATGTCACTACTTTGTGTCTTGACATGACGCGAAGTATTCGAACGGTTCCAATTTTCCATAAAAATTGGTGGCGACTCCATAAATGCAGGCTTGTCAAACTTTTCACCGGTTTCAATGCCTTACAAATTAGTAACGGCTCATGACGTGCTTTGGCTCACGTCGGAGTTCCGTGGGAGAAGTGTCGCCGCCTCAAAATCAACGCACGGGTGCACGCGACACGGGTGGCTGTGTCCATAGTTTGGCGACTCCGCTGGGGAAGATACACTTAGACTAAGTCTAGTGTTACCTAGGGTGAAAGTTGAATAAGGTTAGGGAATAGTTTATATGAGATAGTTGTCAATTTCATTACTCGACCTTCTTAGGTCGTTTTAGCTAGCCTTTCGGGGCTTAGCCCAACCAATTCGACCAATTGTCCCGTCTGGACGGTGCAAATTCCTATTTGCACAAAAAGATGGATAGCGATTGACGTCAACCATACCACGATACTTACTCATGTTTGTATCAAGGGCTTTCACTACTCGAGCGATTGGACTAGGAACCGATTCGACTCATGTTTGGCACGGACCTCTCCACAAACCAGGTTACGATAGCTTGGTATGACAACCCACCATTTAAGCCAAAACCCATCTAAAACCACTCAGCATACCGTTATAATTCATATGTTTGTGTTTGTAACTTATATGATATCATCTTGTGTAAACAAAACTGATGTGTGCCTTTTATATGCATTTATTCTAATACTTTGCACGCATTTCTATGCATATTGAGTAGCAATTAGCTACTTCTCCCTTGAATTGACTACTTTGGGTTATTTTGTATTCCATGCAGGTTGCGGGCCTAAGTGTTAGCAAACGAGTCGAAACCCGTCACTAGAGCTACAATCTTGATGTTGGAGAGGATTAGCTCCGAAATGATTACCTCGGGATGCGTGATTGCGACGAGAAGCGAGCAAGAGTAAAAGAAGTGTCGTCCATTGAAGATCAATTTTGACACTTTAGTCGATCGACTGAACTTGTCTGTCGATCGACTGAGATGACTTTTGCGAGGATCTATTTTGTCAGTTTAGTCGATCGACTGTCATTGTTAGTCGATCGACTGATGTCTGGTCGATCGACTTATATTTTTAGTCGATCGACTGAAGTGGCTTTGGCGAAGACTCAAGTTGATGTTTTAGTCGATCGACTGGGATTGTCAGCCGATCGACTGATATCTATTTTGGCCGAAATTTTGCTCTTCTTATTTCAGCCCATTTAGCTTATATCGTTATTTATTTTGGACTCTTAGTATTTAAGAAAGGGTTGTAAAAAATTCTAGGTTACGTTTTTACAGACGGTAACTCTTTTATGTTTCTGTGCTCTAAACTTTGGGATCTAGAATTTGTTCTCTTTCTCTTTCGGTAATTCTATAAACTTTGTTCTTTAATTATTTCTTTCTCTTGTTTTTCTACCCTTCCTTGTTCTTCATTGATATTTTCATCATGCTTAATTAATTATCGATATTATTGTTAATTTCGTTAATTCGATCATGCGTAGCTAATTTCTTATGTTAGAATTTAGGAAATCCATGGGAAATTAAGGGTTGTTATTAAGGCGATTAGGTTAATTTATTTTATTAGTCTTTATTGTTAATTACAACATATAACGAGTAATTGATTAAAGGCCACAATTGATTATTTGATTTGGTAAATCCCGACCTAAGATCGAAAGCCTGGTAAGGATTAGACCTATTGCAAACATTAGAGTGCCCTAATAAGTTGCGAGAGCCCGTTAGAAGCATTCTAGGGAGAATAGCGATCCGAGAGGACCTTTTCAATACCAGTTAGACTTATAATTGAGACAGACCTATAACCCTGCCTTTGACCCGTAATAATCCATGGTGAACCGACAATCCTAGTCTTTCCTCTCTATATTTTCACATCATATATCTCTCTCTTTTAATCTTTTATTTTAATCATTTTAGTTAGTACATCAAAACAAACAAACCCCAGTTGCTACTTAGACGGACTTGATTTAGCATATAGAACACATTTTAGTCTCCCTGTGCATACGATCCCGACTTCCCTAGCTATATTAGTTAGAGATCAGTTGGTTATTTTTGATTGGGTTGCGACAGCCGTCTCAAAAACCATGCTAAATTTTTTAAATCTTTCTTCAAAATGCAAAAAAATGCAAAAATGTAAATCTTTCAAAATGGCCAAAAAAGCTTTAAAAAGTTAAATCGAAACTTTGTCAAAATTTCAAAAAAATCAGCCATTTCAAAAATCAAACTTCAAAATCAACACTCCTACGATCAAACACAATGATTGTCCAGGAAAACATTTCAAAATCAAGTTTCTCTAACCCACACGACATACACGTGTCCCCTTTTAGTCAGTCTATGACTGTTGTCTTGTTTGAGTAGGTGTTCAAAGTAGTCGAATGTGTCTTGATTCGTCATTGGTTCTTATCCTCAGTCCAAGATGGTCGGAACAAATGAAAGCGCAGCAAGCGTCCATGGACAACCCGAAGATAATGGTAATAATCAAGTTCTGGTCGCGCTACTCCGTCTTTAAGCTAGTCAAGATGTTGTCTATGCTCGTCTCCAAACAATCGAAAGTCACATAGTAGCCGTAGAAGCTTGGCTTCCTCCTACAGAAGATCCTATTCCTAACATCCCTCTACATGACGATCCTCCACCCTTCATAAAAGATTCTTCCTCTATCCTCACTGAAGCTGAAAAGCGTCTTCAGTACTTAGAAGAGCAACTAATGTACCTCAAAAGAGATGACATTTACAGGGAAAATAGCCAAAAGTATGAAGCAGTAAAAGCCCAACTACCAACCAACTTCAACATGACTGACATCTCAAAATTCAAGGGGCATGAAAACCCTCTAAACCACATTCATGCTTTCAAAGACTACATGTCTATTGATGCGTGCCTATTTTATACATTTAGTTTACTCATTTGCACGCATTTCTATGCTTATTTAGTAGCGACTAGCTACTATTCTCCCTTGAATTGGCTACTTTTGGTTATTTCGTACTCTATGAAAATATTGGACCCGAAGGAGTGTAAACAAGCCAAAACCCGTCCCCGGAGTTGCATTCGAGATACTAGTGAAGTTAAGCTCGGGAATGATAATCTTGGAATGCGTAAAGACGTAAGGAAGCATGATAAAGTGATGATGGACGCTGCTGTTCTCCCAGAAAAGTCGATCGACAGCCTATAATGGTCGATCGACTGGTTTTGCTTAGAGGATTAGTCGATCGACTATTTTCATGTCAGGCCGTGTTTGCTAAATTGTAATTTCGGCCCATTAGTTACTTGTTTAATAATTTACTCTTCTTATTATTTAAGGGGAGTGAGTTAACAGTATTAGGGATCACAAGATAGACAGAAACACTTCCTACGTTACTTTGCCTCTTTATTTTCGGATCTAAACTTGTAATTCTTTCCTTTCAATTTCGGTAATTTCAATCGTTCTTCGTTCATCTCGCTTTGTTTTTTTTTTTATTATACTTTTATTGTTCTTATTAGATCTGTTTTATACTTGTTAAATCTCTCTTTAATTTCGTCATGCAATTCTTAATTTTCTCCTCTACTCTAATTGTTGTTCTTCATTTAATTATGCATAGCTAAATCCCTTGTGCTATGATTTAGGGGATCCGCGGTTCTATGATGTCATATGTTAGGGTTTTAGGTCTGGTAGGTTACCCCATCTGAATTGTTAATCGTAGCATCTAATGCGGTTTGTTTAATTAAGTGCACGTAATTAATTGACCATCTTGTTAAACCTTGACATGGATCGAGAGATTGGAAAAGGCGAAGACTTGCTATGAAAGATAGGATACTCTAATTAGGGCGAGAGCTACATTAGAATTCTAGGGTGAATAATGGACCGAGAGGACCTGTTCAATACCCTTCTAACCATTTATTGCTGACCGTTGTCCTTACCTTAGATCGTTGTAGACTGTGGTCGGTGAACCGATCATCCTAGCTGTTTCTCTCTTATTTGAAATCGTTTATCAATTTATTTTCTTCTGTTTGCTACTTTAGTTAATAGACAAACCCAATTCAAACCCCCAAATTTGTGACTCAGACAGACTTTGACAATTAGATTGCAATTAGCCTCCATGTGGATACGATCCGACTTCCCTAACAATATTAGTTAGAGACCAGTTGGTTTATTTTTGATAGGTTACGATAGCCGTGTCAAATTTTGGCGCCGTTGCCTGAGAGGCGGCGCATTTTTCTATTTGTTTCATTTTAGTTTGTCTCTTGTCTCAAGGAACCTGTATTCCTTAAGGCTGTTTCTCACCTTTCAGTGCTAGTTTTGTTTATGCCCAGGTCTTTCAGGTCTCAGCTCATACCGTTTGATCCAGAACCGGAAAGGACTCCCCGTGCTAGACGAAACTTTGGAAGGAGATATATCAAGCAGAAGACTTGAGTACGCTTGATTCAACTTATGCCACATTTATTGCAGAAAATCAGTCTTTAGAGGAAGACACGTCTACTTCTGCTCCTACTACAACGATGCCTACTTTAGCAAGTCATTCTGAGCTTACCATTGCCTCTCTTCCCAAGAGATTCAAGCTCCCCACTACAGATATGGGTACTTTCAAAATTCGTTCATCTTACATTAATCTGGTGGAGTGAAATTTATTTGGAGGAGGAGCTGGTGAGGACCCCGCTAAACATATGGAGAAGTTCGTTAATTACTGCTGCTCCATTCCTTTGGCTGCGGGGGTGACTCAAGACCAAGTCAAACAAACTCTTTTCCCTTTCTCCCTGCAAGATGATGCAGCGGAGTGGCTACGTGACTTGGATACGGAAGCTCATGGTGTTATAGACTGTAATTCGTTAGTTCTTGCATTCTACAAGAGGTACTTCCCACCCCAGAAGACTAATGCCCTAAGAAGCCAGATTACGAGCTTCAAACAAGGTCCTACTGAGGACTTTAATAAGGCGTGGGTTCATTTCAAATGACTAGTATGATCGGTTCCACATCATGGGTTCCAGATCTGGTTCCTCTGCAACCGGTTTTACAACTGGTTGTATGACGATCATAAAGCCTTACTTGATTCAGCTGTCAACGGGAGATTCCAGGACAACACTAATGATGCCAATGCCTTGAAACTAATTGATCAGATAGCTACTCACACCACTGAGTATGGTAATCCATGGGGTAGTAAAAGAGGAAGTGGTACGAATAGCGCAATTGCAGCTCAATTAGAAGCTCTAACCGCCCAAATTGCCGATATGAGGACAACCCAGTCTTTGGGTCCGTCACAGATAGTTAATGCTTTGGTTCAACATGAGGTCCCTTGTGAGTGATGTGGTGCCCATAGCCATGTTGCAGCTGGATATATGAGTACTTTAGAACAAGTTTATGCCTATCAATCTTTCAAGCAAGGTACTCCGTATTCTAATTTCTTCGCTGAGAGAAATCCTAATGTGTTACACCCTACCCCTCCGCCGACCAATCCTTACATCATCCCTCAAAATCTTGGTAATCAACCATAAGGGAACTATAATAGGCCGCCTTAGCAACATTTTCAACAGATGCAACCTCCTCCTCAGGCTTCAAATAGTGATATGTCAAACATTAAGGCTATGTTACAACAGCAAATGGCAGCTTCACAAAAGCAAGAAGCTCTAATTGCTCAATTGTTGGCTCATAATAAAGTATTGGACAATTAAATTGCCCAGTTATCGAGCCAAAATACAAGTAGACAGCCAGGTGCGTTGTCGTCTAAGCCTGATAAGCCTCATGAGACCGTTAATGTGATACATCTACGAAGTGGTCTTAGATACGATGGACCAGAGGTGCCCCGAGTGAACAACGATGTTATTATTGAGGATCTGGATGTTGATACGGAAGATGAATGCGCTGAGGAAGCTGCTGCTATGCCTGGAAAAAGTCGATCGACTAAATTTGGTGAAGTGGACGTTGGGGTTGCTGGAAAACGTCGATCGACAGGTTGTTTTAGTCGATCGAATGAAGCTGAAAGTCGATCGACTTATGATTTTAGCCGATCGAATTTTCTGCCTCATGGGGTTGTTAATCCGTTACCTATCGCTAATGGGTCGTCTACTAGAACTGAAAAAACACTCAAGTATGATAAAGAGAGGAAAGCTGTTGAGCTACCCATTGCGATTAAGCTTCCCTTTCCGACCGGACAGCTGAATACGAAGAATGAGCTTCAATTTGGGAAGTTTTTGAAAGTCGTGAAGAATCTACAGGTAACGGTACCTTTCACTGAACTTATTACTCAAATTCCCTCATATGCTAAATTTATGAAAGAGATTCTATCTCGTAAGAGGAGTTTTGATGAGGTAGAGACTATCGCTTTTACTGAGGAGTGTAGTACACTGCTACAAAATAAGTCTCCACCTAAATTGGCTAACCTAGGTAGTTTCTCCATCCCCTGTTTTATAGGCACCCATATTATAGATAATGTTTTATATGACTTGGGTACGAGCATTAGTGTCTTACCCCTGTCTTTAGCTCAAAAGATAGGTTTGACTGAGTTTAGATGCACAAATATGACTGTCCAAATGGCAGACCATTCCTTGTCGCGCCCTTTATGAATCCTAGAACATGTTCCTGTGCGAGTAGGAAAGTTCTTTATACCCATCGATTTTGTTGTTTTGGACATTCCTGAGGATACCCATACCCCTATTATCTTAGAGAGACCATTCTTGCACACTGCTGGTGCAATTATTGACGTAAGAAACAGGACTCTGTCATTTAAAGTGGGGGGTGAGAAGCTGACCTACACCCAATCTGGTGTCCGCAGGGCACCTATGCAAGTTGTACGTTGCCATGTAGTAACTGATAGTCCTACAGTTGAGTCATGTTTTGCTATTACTGTGACACCTCCGCCCCATGTTGGGAGAAAGATGGAGGACCGTGCTTTTGTATCTCTTTCTGCAGGACATGACAGGTTGAGCTACCAGGATGATACGGGAGGTGGACTTGGTGCGTTGGGTGCTTTTCTTGAGGCTGGCAATGTTGATTATGGTGGACAGAAAGGAGATCCCTTATCGCGTGCAAAGAAGGAACGGCCACAGGCTAAGTGTTGTGAGACACCTGTGTTGCAAGACTATCTTCTATTTTCAAAGCCAAGTTTGAGTGGTGGCCTAAGGTCAAGATTGCTGAGGGGACTTCATTTAGTCGGCGGCCGAGCCACGCTGCCTGATTTTTGATGACTTATGAATAAAGGTCGAGCGGGACCTCAAAAACCAGCGCTGACCGGGAGGCAATCCGGATTGAATAAGCTTTGTTTTAGCAAAGGACATTTTAGTTTCGTTTATCGTTTGCTTTATTTGCATTATAATTAGGATTTATTTCCGTTTGCCACTAAGACAATAGGGACATGTGCTTTGGTATTTGTTGCGAGATGTGTGCGTTATTTTCAGGTGCATCGGAAAAGAGGCGAGTCGTCTTGGCAAACTATGCATGAAAGACGAGATTGTGCTAAGTATAAGGTGGAAAAGGTCGATCGACAGGTGAGTTTAGTCAATCGACTGGAGCTAATAGTCGATCGACTGGTTTTGATGGTCAATCGACTAGCCTTGGTAACTAGCGTGTGTTTAAGAAGATGACGATCCCGATTTTGCTGTGGGTGATGAATAGTGGCAGCTGGCCACGACCTCCCTTGTTGTTGGCTGGTTTGGGGAGGTCATTAAATTGTAAGTTCCTTTGCTTCTACTTTCCTTTAATTGTTTTCATTTCGTCCGCGTACCCCCATTTCTCTTTATATTTTGCACTGCTGCTAGTGTTTGTTGAACACAATGAGGGCATTGTGTGATTTGGTTTAGGGAGGGTATGCATCTGTCTGTTTTCATCCATTTGCATTTTTATTGCATTTTTGTTTGCATGTTTATTGCATTTCCGTATGCATTGTTTTCCCTTTTTCACAAAAATCAAAAAATTTGAAAAATTTGAAAAACTTACAAAAACATGTTTTATTTTGCATTTTAGGTCGAGTCGGAAGGGTTAGATAACAATGATGAAATTGCATCTGTGCTTTATTTTTCGCCAAAGCATTGCTTTGCCATCGCCTTTCTTGTACAGTCATTGCATAGTCTACATGTTTGTGATTAACTTTTCTGAACGAATAAACTTGATTTAATATCGGTAACCTACTCAAAATTTATGAGGTATAGAGCTAAATAAACTGATGACATTCATGATCAGTTTCATGCTAGGATGAAAGTAGTACTCCTTATAAGGCATGTAACATCAATTTACATAAACATGATTTTTGTCTCTTAGTACCTGTATGCATTCGGGTTAGTGGCGGTGTCACATGTGGAGAGGCATCCTTTTTCTTCTTATTTTACCCTCGAGCCTCACGTAAGCCAAATTGATTTTTTTTTACCCAATTGTTAACCACAATCCTATATAGCCTACCCTTGTTGAGCTAGTACGGTTAATATTTTTGGGTACGTGTGTATCTGTCGATCTTGGCATTTCTCTTTGTTGTGAAGGACCTGAGAAGAAGGAAATAGAAGAATGAGAAAAAGAAAGAAGTTGAATAAAAAAAGAGAAAAAAGGTGATTTTTTTTTTTTTAAAAAAAAAAAAAAAAAAAAGAGAGAGAGAAAAAATATGAAAATCAAGTTGAAAAAGAAGATGGTTCACTCCTATGCTCTTTTTCCATATTATCTGAGGAGTAATTCTTGTTTTGGTGTGTGAGTTTATGCCAGTTTTGGCATCTTTTCATCTTATATGGTTGGGTTGTTGAGCGGGATTTGATACTATTGGTTTCGTTTTGGTACTAGCTTGGCTCTTACCTCCACATTTCCAAAATGTTTTGCCCCTTCTTACCCAATTACCTCACTTTACCATATTTGTAAGTCCTCAGCATGTGACTTGGTCCTGTTTGGTTGGAATGCATATGTACGGTTGGTAGAGATAACTATCATGTCAGACTGCATGCATGTTCTTATAGGTTGCAGTTAGGGTGAGTGTCGTATTTTCCTTCTTGTCTTACAATGAATAATCTCACCATGTTCTTTAATGAGTGATGAGTGACTCGTGAGAGTCCGATATATACGAGTCTTGCAAGGTTGAAGGTTCAGTAAGTTGTTTCATACGTATAACTCGTTTGTAATTGATTTTGTACTTTGGTTTTGGCTAATTGCATTAAATTGGTTTGGGCGTATGAAGCATAGTTAGCTCTGAGCTTGTCTACCGTTCCATTAGTTGTTTATGTCCTTAGTCTTTGCTTGCTTGGGGACAAGCAAGGTTTGGTTTGGAGAGGTTTGATGCGTGCCTATTTCATACATTTACTTTACTCATTTGCACGCATTTCTATGCTTATTTAGTAGCGACTAGCTACTATTCTCCCATGAATCCACTACTTTGGGTTATTTCGTATTCTATGCAAATATTGGACCCAAAAGAGTGTAAACAAGCCAAAACCCGTCCCCGGAGTTGCATTCGAGATACTAGTGAAGTTAAGCTCAGGAATGTTCAAATTGGAATGCGTAAAGACGTAAGGAAGCATGATAAAGTGATGATGGACGTTGCTGTTCTCCCAAAAAAGTCGATCGACAGCCTATAATGGTCGATCGTCTGGTTTTGCTCAGAGGATTAGTCGATCGACTATTTTCATGCCAGACCGTGTTTGCTAAATTGTAATTTCGGCCCATTAGTTACTTGTTTAATAATTTACTCTTCTTATTATTTAAGGGGAGTGAATTAAAAGTATTAGGGATCACAAGATAGACAGAAACACTTCCTACGTTACTTTGCCTCTTTATTTTCGGATCTAAACTTGGAATTCTTTCCTTTCAATTTCGGTAATTTCAACCGTTCTTCGTTCATCTCGCTTTATTTTTATTATTGTTCTTTTATTGTTCTTATTAGATCTGTTTTATACTTGTTAAATCTCTCTTTAATTTCGTCATGCAATTCCTAATTTTCTCTTCTACTCTAATTGTTGTTTTTCATTTAGTTATGCATAGCTAAATCCCTTGTGCTAGGATTTAGGGGATCCACGATTCTATGATGTAATATGTTAGGGTTTTAGGTCTGGCACTTTACCCTATCTGAATTGTTCATCGTAGCATCTAATGCGGTTTGTTTAATTAAGTGCACGTAATTAATTGACCATCTTGTTAAACCTTGACCTGGATCGAGAGATTGGAAAAGGCGAAGACTTGCTATGAACAATATGATACTCTAATTAGGGCGAGAGCTACATTAGAATTCTAGGGCGAATAGTGGACCGAGAGGACCTGTTCAATACCCTTCAGGCCGTTTATTGCCGACCGTGTCCTTACCTTAGATCGTTGTATACTGTGGTGAACCGATCATCCTAGCTGTTTCTCTCTTATTTGAAATCGTTTATCAATTTATTTTCTTCTGTTTGCTACTTTAGTTAATAGACAAACCCAATTCAAACCCCCAACTTTGTGACTCAGACATATTTGAATTGACAATTAGATTGCGATTAGCCTCCCTGTGGATACGATCCCGACTTCCCTAGCTATATTAGTTAGAGACCGGTTGGTTTATTTTTGATAGTTTGCGACAGCCGTGTGATCTATCAAGGGGGATCAAGCCAGAGATGTTCTTAAGGATCTTTCCTTCATCTCTCGATACCATTCCCAAACATTGGTTCTACTCATTATACCACAAGAAGATTTCTACTTGGGATGATGCAACCATCGAGTTCACTAAGCAATACGTGGATAATGCCGAAATTCAAGTCAACATGCGCATTCTAGAGGTTCTTACCCAAAATGAAAAGGAAGGAATCACCGACTTCCTAAGTAGGTGGAGAAAGGCTAGTACCCAACTTGTTGAGTGTCCAGACGAGGCCACTCTCGTGGAAAAGTTCGTGGACAATCTAAGGCCTATATATGCAAATCACTTGAGGTATCAAAATATCAAATCTTTCAAAGACTTAACAGTAGTATGTACTAGGTACAAGGATTGAAGAAGATATTCGCAAAGGACTCTTGTCCAAAATGGTGGGACGCGGATATCAAGGTTCAACATCAACTGGAAGTCATTCCTACGGTTCCACTAGCAAGACCGACGATGTCAACCTCGTCGAGTCATCCAAGAAAAACAATACACCAAGAAAGTTCACCGATATTGGTGATACCTATACAAATGCGCTGAAAAGGTTGATGAAGCAAGCAAGAATCCAACCAATAGGACCTACACCTGACCCAAAAAAGAAGTCCAGATTCTGGGATGACAATGCTTATTGTGAGTATCACAGAGGTAAAGGACACGACACAGAAAACTGTTATAGGCTGAAGCATGCTTTCCAAGACATGATTGAAGATGGACGTTTGCCTATCCCTCCCGCGAGTAAGCCTAAAAATACAAAGAATCCTCTTGGAATTCTAATGATCTCGAATGAGGAATCCACCTTGGATTGCTCACACCTTATCTCTCCAGTCAAAGATGAGATCAATATGGTCGACCATGGAGAAACCTACTCTACCATCACACCAACTATCACAGATTTTATCGCATGGGCAAGAAGTGTGAGTAGACAAGTTATTGAACTAGAAGATGTCGTGTCGTCTTTGCGAAAGTTAAAAATCTCAACACAAAGAGCCACGCAAATGGCCATCACCCTATCCTACGAATCTACAATTCAAGATGTCATCACGGTAGTAGACAATTTGGTTCAAGATATTATCCGTCTAGAATCCGAAATCCTACGCCTGAAAGAACTCCACACTATCAATGGCGTTTGGGCTGACGATAACAAAGATGTTTACCTCAAAGAACATCCCTTGGTCAAAACTTTGGAGAATCTCGACATAGATCACCTAACTCGATCTGGTCCCCCGTATCAGAACGTCACTCCAGTGCAAACAAATAATTCAGCTACCAATGGGAATGTCGCATCTCCAACAGAAAATGATAAAGATTCAATCAATGACCACCTAATGAAGCAACTACAGAAGACAAAGGCTAATATTTAAGTCTGGAAACTATTTGCTACTTCATTTCCACATCGCCAAGCTTTGTTACAAGCATTGGCTAAACTCAACATAGCACACGACTCTAGTCCAGACAATGTGGTCAACCTAGTCCTCCAGGATTCAATCAAGCTAAGTAACCCAGTTACTTTCTCAGATGAAGATTTGCCACCTTTCGGCGTCACTGACAATTTGGCGTCACGGTCACATGCCTAAAAAAGAATGTACCCGTGACGCTAATGGATGATGGCTCCGCAGTCAACGTCGTACCACTAAAAACAGCTTACAAGCTAGGCATGAAAGAGTCAGATTGGACTCCAACTAATCAAGGTGTTCGCGCCTACGATGGGACGCGACGCAAAGTGATAGGCCTCACCACTCTCACTATAGCCACTGGGCTAATCGAAAGAAAGGTCAACTTCCAGATAGTGGACATCAAAGCATCTTTTAACATACTTTGACAGGCTAGTCGTGTACCTACCAAAAATAACCAACTGGAACTAACTAATATAGCTAGGAAAGTCGGGTCGATCTCCACAGGGAGGCAAGATATCTGTTAGAGGTCCGTCTATTTAGGTCACTAAATGGGGGTTTAAATTTGGTTTCTAAACTAATAAAAGCTTAAAGGAAAGAGCAGTAAAGAAAGAGCAATAAATGACAGAAAATATAATAGAGGTGATCAAATGAGAGAGAACATGTCAGGATTTCGGTTCACCATGGTAGTCTATCGACTCAGCTACAAATAGCCTAGATAATTTACTGTAAGACGGATACATGAAAGGTCCTTCCGGTCCACTTTCTATCCTAGATTTCTACTAACTTAACTTCCGTCCTCGTCAGGGTAGTCTACTGTTCATAGCAGGTCTATTTAGTCCAATCTTCCGATCCAGGAGTAAATTTAACCAGATTAAAGGTAACTTAGAAGCGTGCACTCAACTAAGTCGGTATTATAATTAAATTGCCAAGGGTACAGATTCTCACAAATAAACAATCTAGTCTATTCACCACATCGTCACAATCCTACCATGGATTCCCTAATCCCAACATGAAAGAATTTAGCTACTCATATTACTAATGTTGTCAATAATAATAATGAATAAACTAATTGAAGGCATGATAAAATAACAATAATAATGCATAAAATAAATTAGGGCAGAATAATTAAGACAATAAAACAAGGATTCAAGCAAAGAAATAATGAGATTAAGATTAAAAGGAGAAGAGAGATTACAATATCAAGTGATTCCGGCGTAAAGATCAAATCCACAAAAGATTAAGGAGAAGAGAGTTTACAGTACAAAGTGTATAAAAGAGAGATTAAGAGTTTCAGAGATGAATAATGTGTAAGTAGCGTAGGAAGCAGCGTACTTAATAACCTAATTATTGAATGCTTAAATAGGAAAACTAAGTCCATCATGAAATAACATAACACGGGTTAATTAAGCCCGTCTAAAATCCAAAACCTCTTGATCGAGTGATATAAAACCACTCGATCGAGGTCTTCAGCAGCTAATCCTCTGGATCGAGTAAAAAGATCACTCAATCGAGGAAACCCACCAAACAGCATTTCGAATAAGCATAGCAAACCACTCGATCGAACTCTTTAACTTCCCAAACCACTCGATCGACATCGATCGAGTGTTCTTCCTCCCAGTCAGCTTCCAAATCGTCTTTGACTGCTCCGTTGACCACCCTTCACGCATCCCAACGCATAACTCTCGCTCTAACATTCTCGTCTCCTCAAAATGCATGCAAAACAGGACGAAAAGAGTACGGTTTCATCACTTTAGGTTCATTTCTGCAATTCAGACAAAACAAACCAAAGTAGCCAATTCCGGGCATATTGCAATACATAACGGTAAAAAAATGCATAGAAATACGTGCAAAATAAGACTAAAAAGGCTATATAAAATGCACGTATCATACTTCTAGGGAGGCCATGGATTCACGCTTCTAAAGGTGTGATGTCCACGCTTCATAAAAAGATCAAAATTCCTCTAGATAGTCGAATAGTGACGATCACTTCGTCACCTATCAAAGCAGTAATCGAAAAAATGTCCAGCAATCAAGTCGTGTCAGATCCAGTGCACGAGTTAGGAGGATTTCAAATCATTAACCTTGTAGAAAATGAATTGGCACCTTTATACTTCAACCACTACTCTAACCTAGTGGACAACCACATACTCAAATCCCAGGGATACTTCCCAGGAATGCCACTAAACCCTATCCGGAACAACACCTTCCCACCATTCAAAGAAGGCCATTCCCAGAAGATACCACTAAGATTGGGATACGAGCCTAAAAAATCCGAAGCTTTCAAAATGCTCGCTCAAGTCCACGATCGCAAACATCGAGGAATCCAAATGCGACCATATCACCCAAAACTAAATGGGTACATTGTCAAGGAAAGAGACCATAAATCTTTTCACGAATTTCCTGAACCTTGGATGTTCAAAGGCAACAAGCTAGCTGGAATCGAGGTGTTCTATGATTTCTATTTCATTCCTCAAGAAATGGTTCCTACCGTCAAAAATCGTCTGACACCTTGTCTCGACGAATAAGTCGTTAGCCTCTTGTTCATAGAAGATTGATTCGTGAAGGCAGCCCAAGACGAGATTATTACCATGATACTTCGGGATGACCATTTCAACCTCGTAGCACTCATCACAGATGCCAACCCAACCAACTAGCAGAAAGGATGGAGAAGGTCAATTAAATGGACCAACAATCAAGGAAGGCTTTTCAAGCTCATAACTGGAGAAGGAGAGATATTCAAAGGAGAATCAAAAGACGACGAGTTCGAATCTGAGTCAGAGTTGGAATCGGAAACTGAGTCTAAGTCTAGGGAAGTCGTTAGAGAGTCTCCTCCTGTTGTCACTTTACATCCCATTGTTTCTCCTAGTTTAGCATCGTCTAGTAACAGTAGCTCGGGGAATGCCCCATCAACTGTCCCTTTACCGCCACTGACTACCGCGAAGATGGCTTCTTTGTTTCAGCTATTTTCAAACATTAATATGAATAAATCTAATTCTGCTTACTCTTCGTGTTATCTTGATTGCAATTCCGTTTATGATGACACTGAAGATGATCCTGACCCAAACTCAATCGAACTACCTCCCTACATAATTAAAGAACAATTCGAAGAGGGGAAAGGGGCACCAGTTATAGAGAACACTGAACCTATCAATGTAGGGACAAATTTTGAACCCCAAGAACTTAGGATAGGGATAACCCTTAACCCAAATGAAAGATCTCGCTTCATCAACATCCTTCATGAATTCAAAGACGTTTTCGCTTGTTCCTACAAGGGTACGCCAGGAATAGACATGGATATTGCCGAACATCGAATCCCAACTAAGCCAGGTTTCAAACCCGTAAAACAGAAGCTTCGTCGAATAAGAACAGAATGGGCTCTCAAAATCAAAGAGGAAGTGGACAAACAGTTCAAAGACGGGTTCATCAAATTTTCCGAGTATTCAGACTGGATGGCTAACATAGTCCCCATACCCAAAAAGGATGGGCGAATCCGAGTTTGTGTTGATTTCAAGTGTAACACCCCAAGGGTTAGAGAGGAAAAGTTGTCCCACATCGGGAAAATAAGGATCTTGTGATATGTTTATAAAGCATTCCACCCACCATTTAGTAATAAGGCCTTGTACTTTTGGGCTTAAGTGAGGACAAATAATGACCCAAAAGTACACATCCCATCTTATTGGGGTTGTGTTACAACGGTGGTGGGTCGGGTTGTTATATCAGGGACTTAAACAAGGCCAGTCCAAAAGACGATTTCCCACTCCCACACATTGACATTCTAGTATATAATACAACAGATCACACACTCCCCTATTTTATGGATGGATATGCGAGGTATAATCAAATTAAAATGGCTGAAGAAAATATGCATAAAACAATGTTCGTCATCCAGTGGGGTACCTATTGCTACACCGTTATGTTATTCGTATTGATCAATGCCGGAGCAACGTATCAACGCACCGTGACTACCTTGTTACAAGACATGATGCACAAAGAAGTAGAGGTATATGTAGACGACATGATTATCAAGTCCAAGGATAGACAAGGTCACATCGCCAACCTTCGCAAGTTCTTTCTCAGATTGGGCAAGTACAACATGAGACTTAACCCTCATAAATGTGCATTTGGAGTCACATCCGGCAAGCTATTGGGATAGGTAGTCAGTAAAAGGGGAATAGAGATTGATCCATCCAAGATCAAGCCTCTAATAGAGATGTCATAGCCGCAGACAGAAAAAGAAGTTCAGGGTTTCCTGGGCAAGGTACAGTACATAAGTCGTTTCATTTCGAAGCTCATTATGATTTGCGAACCTATATTCAAAAAGCTCAAGAAAATGGACCATACCATGTGGGACGACGGTTATCAAAAGGCATTTGACAGAATCATGGAGATATTGGTCAAAGTCACAAGTCCTAATGCCACCGCAGAAGGATCAACCTTTATCTCTGTACCTCACAATCACAAAAACGGTCATGGGGGCTATGCTCGCACAGGTCGTCAGGAAGGAAGAATGAGATATCTACTACCTTAGTAAGAAATTCTTAGAATATGACACTAAGTATACACCACTTGAGAAGATATGCCTGGCTCTTGTGTGGGCAATCAAGAAGCTACACCATTATATGCTTAGCTACTCTGTCAAGGTGTACTAAAAAATGGACCCTGTCAAATACATTTTTGAAAAACCTGTCTTAAATGGATATTTGGCAAGATGGACTTTGATGCTCTCAGAGTTCGATCTCAAATACGTACCTCTGAAGGTCATCAAAGGATGAGCAGTAGCTGAATTCTTCGCAGACAACCCCATTCATGATACCCAAGTGATAGATACATGGTCATTTCCAGATGAAGACATTCTACACACCAATGCAGAATCATGGGACCTCTACTTCGAAGGTTCTTCCAATCTAAGAGGATATGGTATAGGAGTGTTGCTCATTTCTTCTAAAGGCGAGCATACACCAATTTTTGTCAAACTCGATGTCGAGGTAACCAATAACGCAACAGAATATGAGGCCTCTCTTATCAGTTTACAAGCAGCAGTTAGTTTAGGTATCAAAAGATACCTAATCCACGGCGAATCATCCTTAATTATCAATCAAATCACTGGATCTTGGAAACTCCAAGGTGAAAGTCTTGCACCATATCAAGCCAGGATAGATCAAGTGGCTCAATTCTTCGACCAAGTCATCTACTTGCATCTACCTTGAGAATAAAATCAGTTTGCAGACGCTCTTGCGAAACTTGCATCCTTGATCAACATGCCAGACAACATGATAGAGATGCCGTTATGTATTGAACGACGGTCTGAACCAGTCTTTGTGCATTGCCTCACCGATGAAAATGAAAATCAAGAGGAGCATTGGTATCAAGCCATTCTGAACTACAAGCTCAACGGCATATACCCACCCGATATGGATAAGAGAGGACAATGAGCGATTCGTCTGTTGGCATCTCAATATGTCCTAAATTAAGGGGAGCTATACAAGAGAACGCCACAAGGCGTCATTCTGCTTTGCCTTGATCATTGAAAAGGAAAGAAAGTTATGGAAGAAGTCCATGATGGAGAGTGTGGTCCTCATATGAGTGGACCAATGATGTCAAAGAAAATTTTGCTCTAGGATACTATTGGACAACGATGGAGACAGATTTAAATACGTGAGGCATTGCCACAATTGCCAGATCTTCGGGAATGTGCAACACGTTCCACCATCTCTACTATACACGATGACATCTCCTTGTGGCCATTTTCCACTTGGGGAATCGATACCATTCGGAAGATCACTCCAGTTGGGACGGGTGGTAATTGTTATATTTTAATAACCATCGATTACTTCACAAAATGGATAGAAGCAACGTCATATACTGCTCTGACATCCAAGCATGTGGCTAAGTTCATACAAACCAAAAATGTCGTCATGTTCCTCAATAAAATGATCGACAATTATCGAGACTGACCCAGCAAGATACCCTTCGCATTATGGGGATATCGAAACTCAGTCATAACGCCCACTTGGGCTACTCCTTTCTATCTAACCTATGGCATGGAAGCCGTATAACCAGTAGCGCTAGAGATCCTGTCTCTACGCATTCTACTTGAAAGCCAAATTCCAGAGGCACAATGGAATAGGGACAGATATGAAGAACTCGTTCTCTTGGACGAACGAATAATACGTGCCTTGCATAATGTTCAAACATATCAAGCACGGATTAGGAGAGCCTTCAATAAGAAAGTCAAACCTCGGAACATCAAAGAGGAAGATCTAGTACTTAAATCTGTCCGAGATCTTCTACCAGTCGACCAAAGAGGAAAATTCAAACCTAATTGGGCCGGTCCCTATTTAGTCAAATCTGTACTCTCCGGGGGTGCAGTTAGAATTACAGACTTAATTAGACGGGAACAAGTTTTCAAATTCGACTAATCTAGACCAACTCAAATGATATTACCCATAGAATAGAGCTCAAAACGCACCACACTGGATCCACATGCCGCTCTTGCGACACGAAATACACGGCACCAGCCAAACCTCGAGATACATGCCACCTTGCTCTTGCGTTTTGACATTTCCTATCATTCATTTTCAGTATCATCAACATAACTTAATTGCGGTCTTAAGAGTAAGTAAAGCACCATGCTTAATCCATATGTTCATTACAAGCTCTTGCTTAAAACACTTATTCCTTTACATTTTTCTATTTCGAACTACGTTATGGATTTGATTTCATTTTCAATGAATACCTAGGCAATCCTTCACATGATACAACCCAATCAATTTCTAATCAAAAAATTTAAATAGAAGGACATTTGTTTTGGCACTTGGAATTCAAAAGAATAAATAAAAGGGAACTGACTTTAGATTCCTAACTAAAAAGGATCGGTTTATTCATCTATTAATAATACGCCAAATAATATATAAAATGCTGACATAAAATGCTAGGCTAGGATTCTAAAAATCCCGCCATTTATTACAACGATAATTAATAATAATAAATAATATAAAGACCTAGGCTATTTCTATTCATCCATCGTCCCCTTGCCTTTGTCATTTTTGTCATACTTCTTGTCTCGACCTCGAGGGGGACGCTCTTACGTTATCTCTGACCTAATCACCACTGGTCTTTCTCGAGGCCTAGTCTTTCCATTTCGATCTACAATCATCATCTCAACAGGAGCATTCCTTGGCTTCTTCTTTGGGGGAATGACTCAGAATCCAGTTTCTTCTTCTTCTTCTTCGGTCAAGTATTTTTGGTTCTCTTTCTCCAATTCACGAATCTTTTAGTCAATCAGCTCATGCTTTCTCAACTTCTCACGCTATTCCGAGGTGCTAGCCTTGGCCCACTGGAAATAAGAATCTGACACCCATAACGAACTAACTAGGACAGGCATAAACCACATGTTCCTTTGGGTCCAACGCAAATGTAATACTCGCCCTGTTTAAGGGACCCTTTGACCGACCGTTTGACTATAGAAGACCATATGAGGGGATTGGCGAAAGGATAAAGGATCTATGTAATTGTTTACTCAACCTAGTAGGGACTACTCGGTCGAGTGGTGGTAACACTCGACCGAGTAGGGCTTACTCGGCCGAGTATGAGAGTACTCAAACGAGTATAGCCGTTGTTAACGCGTTACTATAAAACGCAAGTTCGTAACTCTTAATTCATTTTTGACTATTCCCTATCTTTCTAACCCTAACATATATCTCCCTCTCATATATCACCCACCTCTCTATACACTCTCATCTAGCCTAGACACTAACCAAGGAAGGGGATTGGTTTATATGTGGAGTATTCAAGTAAGGATGTCATCGTTGTCGACTTCGGTCCGCGTCTCAAGGTAAGTCGCCGTTTCGTTGTTGTCTTTCAGTAGGTCTTTGGGGTAGTCTTATAATAGGACGTGGTTACTATTTGTAGGATTCGTCTCGGAGTCTAGCATGGCTAGTTGTTGGATGCATTTTCATGGATTAGCGATAAGGTAGGGTTTCCCTACTCGGTTTACTGTTAATTGATTTAAGATTGTATTGTGATTGTTGTACGGTTGATATTGTGATTATCTTTTGATTGTTGATTTGGAGTTGGGTGTTGAAGTTGTGATGGTTGATGGTGATGTTCGCGAGGTGCGTCCTAGGAAGAGTGGAGTCACTTGCGGGAGTGGCTTCACGCCCTAGTTTCGCCCTCTGTGGAACCCGCCACAAGAGGGGATGTTCACATTAATGAAGAGGGTTATCGCTCGTAGATAAGCGGGGGCTTAGGTGGGTACGGCTGCGGTCCCCCACTAGTAGGGCTACACAGTGTGTAGTCAATTACATGTTGTGATTGGGAGTTGGAGGTGGATGATGATCAACTATTTATCTTTTCGTACTTGTCTTATTTTGGTTATGCAGTGAACTGACCCCGTGTTGTATTTTCAAAACTGTGGTGATCCATTCGGGGATGGTAAGCAGTTGGTTTAGCAGGTGTAGTTTCTCTTGATACTTGTGGGGCTTGGAAGGGAATCGAGTCATCACGCTACCAAAGTAGATGTCACCGTCACTCACGCTTAAAGTTTGATAGTTGCTCATGTTGTATCTTTATTCCACTGTTTAACCATCTAAAGTATAAATCTAATTTAATGTATATGTTCTACTATTGTTGATTTGATCTACTTGCCTCGGGAAACCGAGATGGTAACACTTCCATACATTGGGGTGGTCCTTGGTAAGGCACCTTGATGTATGAGGGTGTTACAAAGTGGTATCAGAGTGACGATTTTGGAACCTGAACCAATGAACCAAATGAATATAGGGTGTCAAATTAAAATGAACCCGGTGTATGTGTGTTGGGAGCCCCCTTGTGTCGGTTTTGGGCGAGAAGGCACCCTCATCTCAAAATCCCGGCCCCAATCATGCTTAAGCCAGCCACCGTGGAAGGGTAGATGTATAGGAGTGGTCTGTGTTAAGTGTGCGTCTTATGTACATGTTATCTTGTGTGGTAATGTGTGCTTAACACTATGGGTGTAGTACGTGTGAATGGTGAATTTTGTGAGTTGTTGGACGGAATGATAAGAGGATGGCAAAAATTGAGCATGGTGATATGTGAGAAGGAAATTTCGTAGTTGAGTATGATACGCCTTGTGCATGAAATGTGCTTGTATGTGATTTCCAAGAGAGTAATGAAGTATCGAATGTGTATAGAATTGCATGATAATGTATGTTGAAGCAAATTCATAGCTCGATCTTATCTATTGTGTAGTTAAGATTAGTTGTGTGCATTCATTGTGATGTGAATTGTTTACTACGGTTGTGCAAGAAACATGTATCACTCGTAGATAACTTAATAACATTCATGATTCGTGATGTGCTTTGATGTGATAGAATTAGGGTCTAACAGTGACGGTCTCAATTATGTGGGACTCTGAACGTCGTTATTTGTTTTGCAGGGAAAACGCTTGATAATTTAAAACTTTGTTCCTATTCTGTTGAACTCGGCCGAGTAGAGTTTATACTCGACCGAGTAGGTTGCACTCGGCCGAGTAAAGAGGCACTCGACCGAGTAGCCAGAATGTCAGGTTATACGTGCTACTGATCTTTGGATACTCGACCAAGCAGACCAAATACTCGACCGAGTAAGCCATACTCGGCCGAGTAATCCCGATGCTCGACCGAGTACCTGTTTATCGCGACTCAACTCAGTTTATTTTGAAAACCCTATAACTCCTCTTTTTCTCTTATTTTCGCCTCATAACTCTTTCTCTTCCTCATAAACCTTCAAAAAACTCTCTCTCTCAAAACACTTGGGTGATTCTTGGTGGTAATTGCTTGTGGATTTCATCCTTGCTTGCTCAAAACCTTAATCAAGGTAAAGTATTCAATCAATTCCTTCAACTTATTATCAATTTATGGTAGAATTTGTTCAAAATTTCGAATCTTAACTATTATAATCCGAATTTAATGCTTCTATTTTGATATTTTGGGTTCTAATTACTCTTAAACATCGCCTATGTATTCCCTAAAATGATTTTATGTTTGAAATCGCTCATCTTATGTTACAAATTTTTTTTCTAGGGTTTACTCCAAGTTTGATTTTTGGTCCCTTAGATTGCCTTAGGATGTTCCTTAAGAGTTAATTGATGGTAAAAATGCTCCTTTTGGTTAGTATGAATTGTATTTTGTGAGAAAAATCCGTCGTAAAACTTCGTCTTAAAAGTGTATAATTTGAAAAAAACAGTCCGTACTATGGCGAAATTTTTGGAAATATCCTTGTTAAAATTCATCTTTTTGCAGCATGCCGAAAGCAAAAGCCCCAGCTAAGAAGCGAACTCGCGCCAATGTGCAAATGGAAACGGATCAATCTAGCCAAGAACCCGTTGTTCCTCCGGTGGAAGAATATCCACCGGTAATTTTCTCTGACTTTAAGCAGCGAAATGCTTTTGTGGCCTTGATGAGTCAGACTATAAGACCGACACGTTGTCTGAATCCCGACATCTTGGAGACCTTGGGGGTTAAAGGGGATATCGTGCATATCTTTGAGATTTTGGGGATGGAGGGAATCTACCACCTACGCAAGAAGTCATACCCGTATCTGACCCTGGAGTTTTTGAGCTCCTTTGTATATGATGTGAAGGGGAAAACCGTTTCTTTCCGCCTTATGAACGAGGATCACGACCTAACCCTTGATGAGTTCGCCGACCACCTTGGCCTAGAGGCGGAGGAAGAGGGATACCTTAGTGATGTGGCGAAGAATAGTGGGGCATCCCACTACCTACGTTACCTTATTGGCCAACCCGTTCCTAGTGCGAGTGCCATGTTGATCAATGACGTTCAACATGTCTCCCTCCGTATGTTTCTTAGGATGATGACTTGCCTTTTGTTCGTAAGGGAGGATGTGAGTAAACTGAATTCTCAAGCTGGCAATGTTGTTTATGGTGGACAGAAAGGAGATCCCTTGTTGCGTGCAAGGAAGGAACGGCCACAGGCTAAGTGTTGTGATACACCTGTGTTGCGAGACTATCTTCTATTTTCAAAGCCAAGTTTGAGTGGTGGCCTAAGGTCAAGAATGCTGAGGGGACTTCATTTAGTCGGCGGCCGAGCCACGCTGCCTGATTGTTGATGACTTATGAATAAAGGTCGAGCGGGACCTCAAAAACCAGCGCTGACCGGGAGGCAATCCGGATTGAATAAGCTTTGTTTTAGCGAAGGACATTTTAGTTTCGTTTATCGTTTGCTTTGTTTGCATTTTAATTAGGATTTATTTTCGTTTGCCACAGAGACAATTGGGACATGTGCTTTGGTATTTGTTGCGAGATTTGTGCGTTATTTTCAGGTGCATCAGAAAAGAGGCGAGTCGTCTTGGCAAACTATGCATGAAAGACGAGATTGTGCTGAGTATAAGGTGGAAAAGGTCGATCGACAGGTGAGTTTTGTCAATCGACTGGAGCTGATAGTCGATCGACTGGTTTTGATGGTCGATCGACTAGCCTTGGTAACCAGCGTGTGTTTACGAAGATGACGATCCCGATTTTGCTGTGGGTGATGAATAGTGGCAGCTGGCCACGACCTCCCTTGTTGTTGGCTGGTTTGGGGAGGTCATTAAATTGTAAGTTCCTTTGCTTCTACTTTCCTTTATTTGTTTTCATTTCGTCCGCGTACCCCCATTTCCCTTTATATTTTGCACTGCTCCTAGTGTTTGTTGAACACAATGAGGGCATTGTGTGATTTGGTTTAAGGAGGGTATGCATCTGTCTGTTTTCATTCATTTGCATTTTTATTGCATTTTTGTTTGCATGTTTATTGCATTTCCGTATGCATTGTTTTCCCTTTTTCACAAAAATCAAAAAAATTGAAAAATTTGAAAAACTTACAAAAACATGCTTTATTTTGCATTTTAGGTCGAGTCGGAAGGGTTAGATAACAATGATGAAATTGCATCTGTGCTTTATTTTTCGCCAAAGCATTGCTTTGTCATCGCCTTTCTTGTACAGTCATTGCATAATCTACATGTTTTTTATTAACTTTTCTGAACGAATAGACTTGACTTAATATCGGTAACCTACTCAAAATTTATGAGGTATAGAGCTAAATAAACTGATGACATTCATGATCAGTTTCATGCTAGGATGAAAGTAGTACTCCTTATAAGGCATGTAACATCAATTTGCATAAACATGATTTTTGTCTCTTAGTACCTGTATGCATTCGGGTTAGTGGCGGTGTCACATGTGGAGAGGCATCCTTTTTCTTCTTATTTTACCCTCGAGCCTCACGTAAGCCAAATTGATTTTTTTTTACCCAATTGTTAACCACAATCCTATATAGCCTACCCTAGTTGAGCTAGTACGGTTAATATTTTTGGGTACGTGTGTATCTGTCGATCTTGGCATTTCTCTTTGTTGTGAAGGACCTGAGAAGAAGGAAATAGAAGAATGAGAAAAAGAAAGAAGTTGAATAAAAAAAGAGAAAAAAAGGTCAAAACTAAAAAAAAAAAAAAAAAAAAAAAAAAAAAAAAAAAAAAAAAAAAAAAGAGAGAAAAAATATGAAAATCAAGTTGAAAAAGAAGATGGTTCACTCCTATGCTCTTTTTCCATATTATCTGAGGAGTAATTCTTGTTTTGGTGGGTAAGTTTATGCCAGTTTTGGCATCTTTTCATCTTATATGGTTGGGTTGTTGAGCGGGATTTGATACTATTGGTTTTGTTTTGGTACTAGCTTGGCTCTTACCTCCACATTTCCAAAATGTTTTGCCCCTTTTTACCCAATTGCCTCACTTTACCATATTTGTAAGTCCTCAGCATGTGACTTGGTCCTGTTTGTTTGGAATGCATATGTACGGTTGGTAGAGATAACTATCATGTTAGACTGCATGCATGTTCTTATAGGTTGCAGTTAGGGTGAGTGTCGTATTTTCCTTCTTGTTTTACAATGAATAATCTCACCATGTTCTTTAATGACTGATGAGCGACTCGTGAGAGTCCGATATATATGAGTCTTGCAAGGTTGAAGGTTCAGTAAGTTGTTTCATACGTATAACTCGTTTGTAATTGATTTTGTACTTTGGTTTTGGCTACTTGCATTAAATTGGTTTGGGCGTATGAAGCATAGTTAGCTCTGAGCTTGTCTACCGTTCCATTAGTTGTTTATGTCTTTAGTCTTTCCTTGCTTGGGGACAAGCAAGGTTTGGTTTGGAGAGGTTTGATGCGTGCCTATTTCATACATTTACTTTACTCATTTGCACGCATTTCTATGCTTATTTAGTAGCGACTAGCTACTATTCTCCCATGAATCGACTACTTTGGGTTATTTCGTATTCTATGAAAATATTGGACCCAAAAGAGTGTAAACAAGCCAAAACCAGTCCCCGGAGTTGCATTCGAGATACTAGTGAAGTTAAGCTCGGGAATGATCAAATTGGAATGCGTAAAGACGTAAGGAAGCATGATAAAGTGATGATGGACACTGCTGTTCTCACAGAAAAGTCGATCGACGGCCTATAATGGTCAATCGACTGGTTTTGCTCAGAGGATTAGTCGATCGACTGGAATTTTAGTCGATCGACTATTTTCATGCCAGACCGTGTTTGCTAAATTGTAATTTTGGCCCATTAGTTACTTGTTTAATAATTTACTCTTCTTATTATTTAAGGGGAGTGAATTAAAAGTATTAGGGATCACAAGATAGACAGAAACACTTCCTACGTTACTTTGCCTCTTTATTTTCGGATCTAAACTTGTAATTCTTTCCTTTCAATTTCGGTAATTTCAACAGTTCTTTGTTCATCTCGCTTTATTTTTATTATTGTTCTTATTAGATCTTTTTTATACTTGTTAAATCTCTCTTTAATTTCGTCATGCAATTCCTAATTTTCTCCTCTACTCTAATTGTTGTTTTTCATTTAATTATGCGTAGCTAAATCCCTTGTGCTAGGATTTAGGGATCCACAGTTCTATGATGTAATATGTTAGGGTTTTAGGTCTGGCAGTTTACCCTATCTGAATTGTTCATCGTAGCATTTAATGCTGTTTGTTTAATTAAGTGCACGTAATTAATTGACCATCTTGTTAAACCTTGACTTGGATCGAGAGATTGGAAAAGGCGAAGACTTGCTATGAACAATATGATACTCTAATTAGGGCGAGAGCTACATTAGAATTCTAGGGCGAATAGTGGACCGAGAGGACCTGTTCAATACCCTTCAGACCGTTTATTGCCGACCGTTGTCCTTACCTTAGATCGTTGTAGACTGTGGTGAACCGATCATCCTAGCTGTTTCTCTCTTATTTGAAATCGTTTATCAATTTATTTTATTCTGTTTGCTACTTTAGTTAATAGACAAACCCAATTCAAACCCCCAACTTTGTGACTCAGACAGACTTGAATTGACAATTAGATTGCAATTAGCCTCCCTGTGGATACGATCCCGACTTCCCTAGCTATATTAGTTAGAGACCAGTTGGTTTATTTTTGATAGTTTGCGACGGCCGTGTGATCTATCAAGGGGGATCAAGCCAGAGATGTTCTTAAGGATCTTTCCTTCATCTCTCGACACCATTCCCAAACATTGGTTCTACTCGTTATACCACAAGAAGATTTCTACTTGGGATGATGCAACCATCGAGTTCACTAAGCAATACGTGGATAATGCCGAAATTCAAGTCAACATGCGCATTCTAGAGGTTCTTACCCAAAATGAAAAGGAAGGATTCACCGACTTCCTAAGTAGGTGGAGAAAGGCTAGTACCCAACTTGTTGAGTGTCCAGACGAGGCCACTCTCGTGGAAAAGTTCGTGGACAATCTAAGGTCTATCTATGCAAATCAATTGAGGTATCAAAATACCAAATCTTTCAAAGACTTAACAGTAGTATGTACTAGGTACAAGGATTGAAGAAGATATTCGCAAAGGACTCTTGTCCAAAATGGTGCGACGCGGATATCAAGGTTCAACATCAACCGGAAGTCGTTCCTACGGTTCCACTAGCAAGACCGACGATGTCAGCCTCGTCGAGTCATCCAAGAAAAACAATACACCAAGAAAGTTCACCGATATTGGTGATACCTATACAAATGCGCTGAAAAGGTTGATGAAGCAAGCAAGAATCCAACCAATAGGACCTACACCTGACCCAAAAAAGAAGTCCAAATTCTGGGATGACAATGCTTATTGTGAGTATCACAGAGGTAAAGGACACGACACAGAAATTTGTTATAGGCTGAAGCATGCTTTCCAAGACATGATTGAAGATGGACGTTTGCCTATCCCTCCCGCAAGTAAGCCTAAAAATACAAAGAATCCTCTTGGAATTCTAATGATCTCGAATGAGGAATCCACCTTGGATTGGTCACACCTTATTTCTCCAGTCGAAGATGATATTAATATGGTCGACCATGGAGAAACCTACTCTACCATCACACCAACTATCACAGATTTTGTCGCTTGGGCAAGAAGTGTGAGTAGACAATTTATTGAACTAGAAGATGTCGTGTCGTCTTTGCAAAAGTCAAAAATCTCAACACAAAGAGCCACGCAAATGGCCATCACCCTATCCTGCGAATCTACAAATTAAGATGTCATCGCGGTAGTAGACAATTTGGTTCAACAGATTATCCGTCTAGAATCCGAAATCCTACGCCTGAAAGAGCTCAACACTATCAATGGCGTTTGGGCTGACGATGACGAAGATGTTTACCTCAAAGAACATCCCTTTGGTCAAAACTTTGGAGAATCTCGACATAGATCACCTAACTCGATCTGTTCGCTCGTATCAGAACGTCAGTCCAGTGCAAACAAATAATTCAGCTACCAATGGGAATGTTGCATCTCCAACAGAAAATGATAAAGATTCAGTCACTGACCACCTAATGAAGCAACTACAGAAGACAAAGGCTAATCTTTAAGTCTGGCAACTAGTTGCTACTTCATTTCCACATCGCCAAGCTTTGCTACAAGCATTGGCTAAACTCAACGTAGCACACGACTCTAGTCCAGACGATGTGGTCAACCTAGTCCTCCAGGACTCAATCAAGCTAAGTAACCCAGTTACTTTCTCAGATGAAGATTTTCCACCTTTCGGCGTCACTGACAATTTGGCGTCACGGTCACATGCCTAAAAAAGAATGTACCCGTGACGCTAATGGATGATGGCTCAGCAGTCAACGTCGTACCACTAAAAATAGCGTACAAGCTAGGCATGAAAGAGTCAGATTGGACTCTAACTAATCAAGGTGTACGGGCCTACGATGGGACGCGACACAAAGTGATAGGCCTCACCACTCTCACTATAGCCACTGGGCCAATCGAAAGAAAGGTCAACTTCCAGATAGTGGATATCGAAGAATCTTTTAACATACTTTGACAGGCTAGTCGTGTACCTACCAAAAATAACCAACTGGAACTAACTAATATAGCTAGGGAAGTCGGGTCGATCTCCACAGGGAGGCAAGATATCTGTTAGAGGTCCGTCTATTTAGGTCACTAAATGGGGGTTTAAATTTGGTTTCTAAACTAATAAAAGCTTAAAGGAAAGAGCAGTAAAGAAAGAGCAATAAAAGACAGAAAATATAATAGAGGTGATCAAATGAGAGAGAACATGTCAGGATTTCGGTTCACCATGGTAGTCTATCGACTCAGGTGCAAATAGCCTAGATAATTTACTGTAAGACGGATACAGAAAAGGTCCTTCCGGTCCACTTTTTATCCTAGATTTCTACTAACTTAACTTCCGTCCTCGTCAGGGTAGTCTATTGTTCATAGCAGGTCTATTTAGTCCAATCTTCCGATCCAGGAGTAAATTTAACCAGATTAAAGGTAACTTAGAAGCGTGCACTCAACTAAGTCGGTATTATAATTAAATTGCCATGGGTATAGATTCTCACAAATAAACAATCTAGTCTATTCACCACATCGTCACAATCCTACCATGGATTCCCTAATCCCAACATGAAAGAATTTAGCTACTCATATTACTAATGTTGTCAATAATAATAATAATAATAATAATAATGAATAAACTAATTGAAGGCATGATAAAATAACAATAATAATGCATAAACTAAATTAGGGCAGAATAATTGAGACAATAAAACAAGGATTAAAGCAAAGAAATAATGAGATTAAGATTAAAAGGAGAAGAGAGATTACAATCTCAAGTGATTCCGGCATAAAGATCAAATCCACAAAAGATTAAGGAGAAGAGAGTTTACAGTACAAAGTGTATAAAAGAGAGATTAAGAGTTTCAGAGATGAATAATGTGTAAGTAGCGTAGGAAGCAGCGTACTTAATAACCTAATTATTGAATGCTTAAATAGGAAAACTAAGTCCATCATGAAATAACATAACACGGGTTAATTAAGCCCGTCTAAAATCCAAAACCTCTTGATCGAGTGATATAAAACCACTCGATCGAGGTCTTCAGCAGCTAATCCTCTCGATCGAGTAAAAAGATCACTCAATCGAGGAAACCCACTAAACAGCATTTCGATTAAGCATAGCAAACCACTCGATCGAACTCTTCAACTTCCCAAACCACTCGATCGACATCGATCGAGTGTTCTTCCTCCCAGTCAGCTTCCAAATCGTCTTTGACTACTCCGTTGACCACCCTTCACGCATCCCAACGCATAACTCTCGCTCTAACATTCTCGTCTCCACAAAATGCATGCAAAACAGGATGAAAAGAGTACGGTTTCACCACTTTCAGGTTCATTTCTGCAATTCAGACAAAACAAACCAAAGAAGCCAATTCCGGGCATATTGCAATACATAACGGTATAAAAATGCATAGAAATACGTGCAAAATAAGACTAAAAAGGCTATATAAAATGCACGTATCATACTTCTAGGGAGGCCATGGATTCACGCTTCCAAAGGTGTGATGTCCAAGCTTCATAAAAAGATCAAAATTCCTCTATAGTCGAATAGTGACGATCACTTCGTCACCTATCAAAGCAGTAATCGAAAAAATGTCCAGCAATCAAGTCGTGTCAGATCCAGTGCACGAGTTAAGAGGATTTCAAATCATCAACCTTGTAGAAAATGAATTGGCACCTTTATACTTCAACCACTACTCTAACCTAGTGGTCAACCACATACTCAAATCCCAGGGATACTTCCCAGGAATGCCACTAAACCCTATCCGGAACAACACATTCCCACCATTCAAAGAAGGCCATTCCCAGAAGATACCACTAAGATTGGGATACGAGCCTAAAAAATACGAAGCTTTCGAAATGCTCGCTCAAGTCCACGATCGCAAACATCGAGGAATCCAAATGCGACCATATCACCCAAAACTAAATGGGTACATTGTCAAGGAAGGAGACCATAAATCTTTTCACGAATTTCCTGAACCTTGGATGTTCAAAGGCAACAAGCTAGCTGGAATCAGGGTGTTCAATGATTGCTATTTCAGTCCTCAAGAAATGGTTCGTACCGTCAAAAATCGTCTGACACCTTGTCTCGACGAATAAGTCGTTACCCTCTTGTTCATAGAAGATCGATTCGTTAAGGTAGCCCAAGACGAGATTATTACCATGATACTTCGGGATGACCATTTCAACCTCGCAGCACTCATCACAGATGCCAACCCAACCAACTAGCAGAAAGGATGGAGAAGGTCAATTAAATGGACCAACAATCAAGGAAGGCTCTTCAAGCTCACAACTGGAGAAGGAGAGATATTAAAAGGAGAATCAAAAGACGACGAGTTCGAATCTGAGTCAGAGTTGGAATCGGAAACTGCGTCTAAGTCTAGGGAAGTCGTTAGAGAGTCTTCTCCTGCTGTCACTTTACATCCCATTGTTTCTCCTAGTTTAGCATCGTCTAGTAACAGTAGCTCGGGGAATGCCCCATCAACTGTCCCTTTACCGCCACTGACTACCACGCAGATGGCTTCTTTGTTTCAGCTATTTTCAAACATTAATATGAATATATCTGATTCTGCTTACTCTTCGTGTTATCTTGATTGCAATTCCGTTTATGATGATACTGAAGATGATCCTGACCCAAACTCAATTGAACTACCTCCCTACATAATTAAAGAACAATTCGAAGAGGGGAAAGGGGCACCAGTTATAGGGAACAATGAACCTATCAATGTAGGGACAGATTTGGAACCCCAAGAACTTAGGATAGGGATAACCCTAGACCCAAATGAAAGAGCTCGCTTCATCAACATCCTTTATGAATTCAAAGACGTTTTCGCTTGGTCCTAAAAGGGTATGCCAAGAATAGACAGGGATATTGCCGAACATCGAATCCCAACTAAGCCAGGTTTCAAACCCGTAAAACAGAAGTTGCGTCGAATAAGAACAGAATGGGCTCTCAAAATCAAAGAGGAAGTGGACAAACAGTTCAAAGCCGGGTTCATCAAAGTTTCCGAGTATTCAGACTGGATGGCTAACATAGTCCCCGTACCCAAAAAGGATGGGCGAATCCAGGTTTGTGTTGATTTCAGGTGTAACACCCCAAGGGTTAGAGAGGAAAAGTTGTCCCACATCGGGAAAATAAGGAGCTTGTGATATGTTTATAAAGCATTCCACCCACCATTTAGTAACAAGGCCTTGTACTTTAGGTCTTAAGTGAGGACAAATAATGACCCAAAAGTACACATCTCAGTGGGGTACCTATTGCTACACCGTTATGTTATTCGTATTGATCAATGCCGGAGCAACGTATCAACGCACCGCGACTACCCTGTTACAAGACATGATGCACAAAGAAGTAGAGGCATATGTAGACGACATGATTATCAAGTCCAAGGATAGACAAGGTCACATCGCCAACCTTCGCAAGTTCTTTCTCAGATTGGGCAAGTACAACATGAGACTTAACCCTCACAAATGTGCGTTCGGAGTCACATCCGGCAAGCTATAGGGATATGTAGTCAGTCAAAGGGGAATAGAGATTGATCCATCCAAGATCAAGCCTCTAATAGAGATGCCATAGCCGCAGACAGAAAAGGAAGTTCGGGGTTTCCTTGGCAAGGTACAGTACATAAGTCGTTTCATTTCGAAGCTCATTATGATTTGCGAACCTATATTCAAAAAGCTCAAGAAAATGGACCATACCATGTGGGACGACGGTTGTCAAAATGCGTTTGACAGAATTATGGAGATATTGGTCAAAGTCACCAGTCCTAATGCCACCGCAGAAGGATCAACCTTTATCTCTGTACCTCACAATCACAAAAACGGTCATGGGGGCTATGCTCGCACAGGTCGTCAGGAAGGAAGAAAGAGATATCTACTACCTTAGTAAGAAGTTCTTAGAATATGACACTAAGTATACACCACTTGAGAAGACATGTCTGGCTCTTGTGTGGGCAACCAAGAAGCTACGCCATTATATGCTTAGCTACTCCGTCAAGGTGTACTAAAAAATGGACCCTGTCAAATACATTTTTGAAAAACCTGTCTTAAATGGACGTTTGGCAAGATGGACTTTGATGCTCTCAGAGTTCGATCTCAAATACGTACCTCTGAAGGTCATCAAAGGATGAGCAGTAGCCGAATTCTTCGCAGACAACCCCATTCATGATACCCAAGTGATAGATACATGGTCATTTCCAGATGAAGACATTCTGCACACCAATGCAGAATCATGGGACCTCTACTTCGAAGGGCCTTCCAATCTAAGAGGATATGGTATATGAGTGTTGCTCATTTCTCCTGAAGGCGAGCATACACCAATTTTTGTCAAACTCGATGTCGAGGTAACCAATAACGCAACAGAATATGAGGCATGCCTTATCAGTTTACAAGCAGCAATTAGTTTAGGTATCAAAAGATACCTAATCCACGGCGAATCATCCTTAATTATCAATCAAATCAATGGATCTTGGAAACTCCAAGGTGAAAGTCTTGCACCATATCAAGTCAGGATAGATCAAGTGGCTCAATTCTTCGACCAAGTCATCTACTTGCATCTACCTTGAGAATAAAATCAGTTTGCAGACGCTCTTGCGAAACTTGCATCCCTGATCAACATGCCAGACAGCATGATAGAGATGTCGTTATGTATTGAACGACGGTCTGAACCAGTCTTTGTGCATTGCCTCACCGATGAAAATGAAAATCAAGAGGAGCATTGGTATCAAGCCATTCTGAACTACAAGCTCAACGGCATATACCCACCCAATATGGATAAGAGAGGACAACGAGCGATTCGTCTGTTGGCATCTCAATATGTCCTAAATTAAGAGGAGTTATACAAGAGAACGCCACAAGGCGTCATTCTGCTTTGCCTTGATCATTCAAAAGGAAAGAAAGTTATGGAAGAAGTCCATGATGGAGAGTGTGGTCCTTATATGAGTGGACCAATGATGTCAAAGAAAATTTTGCTCTAGGATACTATTGGGCAACGATTGAGACAGATTTAAATATGTGAGGCATTGCCACAATTGCCAGATCTTCGGGAATGTGCAATACGTTCCACCATCTCTACTATACACGATGACATCTCCTTGTGGCCGTTTTCCATATGGGGAATCGACATTATGCGGAAGATCACTCCAGTTGGGACGGGTGGTCATTGTTATATTTTAGTAGCCATCGATTACTTCACAAAATGGGTAGAAGCAACGTCATATACTGCTGTGACATCCAAGTATGTGGCTAAGTTCATACAAACCAATATCGTTTGTCGATATGGGTGTCCACATGAGAATCAGTGACAACAGATCCCACTTTTAAGCTGAAACCTAACAGTTGTTGGCCAAGTACAAAATCAAGCATTATCATTCTTCACCCTACCGACCTCAGACTAATGGTGCAGTAGAGGCAGCCAACAAAAATGTTGTCATGTTCCTCAAGAAAATGATTGACAATTATCGAGACTGACCTAGCAAGATACCCTTCGCATTATGGGGATATCAAAACTCAGTCAGAACGCCTACTTGGGCTACTCCTTTCTATCTAACCTATGGCATGGAAGCCGTATAATCAGTAGAGCTAGAGATCCTATCTCTACGCATTCTACTTGAAAGCCAAATTGCAGAGGCGGAATGGAATAGGGACAGATATGAAGAACTCGTTCTCTTGGAGGAACGAAGAATACGTGCCTTGCATAATGTTCAAACATACCAAGCACGGATTAGGAGAGCCTTCAATAAGAAAGTCAAACCTCGGAACATCAAAGAGGGAGATCTAGTGCTTAAATCTGTCCGAGATCTTCTACCAGTCGACCAAAGGGGAAAATTCAAACCTAATTGGGTCGGTCCCTATTTAGTCAAATCTGTACTCTTAGGGGGTGCGGTTAGAATTACAGACTTAATTAGATGGGAACGAGTTTTCAAATTCAACTAATCTAGAACAACTCAAACGATATTACCCATAGAATAGAGCTCAAAACGCACCACGCTGGATCCACGTGCCGCTCTTGCGACACGAAATACACGGCACCAGCCAAACCTCAAGATACATGCCACCTCGCTCTTACGTTTTGACATTTCCTATCATTCATTTTCAGTATCATCAACATAACTTAATTGCGTTCTTAAGAGTAAGTAAAGCACCATGCTTATTCCCTATGTTCATTACGAGCTCTTGCTTAAAACATTTATTCCTTTACATTTTTCTATTTCGAACTACGTTATGGATTTGATTTCATTTTCAATGAATACGTAGGCAATCCTTCACATGATACAACCCAATCAATTTCTAATCAAAAAATTTAAATAGAAGGACATTTGTTTTGGCACTTGGAATTCAAAAGAATAAATAAAAGGGAACTGACTTTAGCTTCCTAACTAAAAAGGATCGGTTTATTCATCTATTAATAATACGCCAAATAATATATAAAATGCTGACATAAAATGCTAGGCTAGGATTTTAAAAATCCCGCCATTTATTACAACGATAATTAATAATAATAAATAATATAAAGACCTAGGCTATATCTATTCATCCGTCTTTCCCTTGCCTTTGTCATTTTTGTCATACTTCTTGTCTTGACCTCGAGGGGGACGCTCTTGCGTTATCTCTGACCTAATCACCAGTGGTCTTTCTCGAGGCCTATTTTTTCCATTTCGATCTACAATCATCATCTTAACAAGAGCATTCCTTGGCTTCTTCTTTGGGCGAACGACTGAGAATCCAGTTTCTTCTTCTTCTTCTTCGGTCAAGTATTTTTGGTTCTCTTTCTCCAATACACGAATCTTATAGTCAATCAGCTCATGCTTTCTCAACTTCTCGCGCTATTCCAAGGTGCTAGCCTTGGCCCACTGGAAATAAGAATCTGACACCCATAACGAACTAACTAGGACAGGCATAAACCATATGTTCCTTTGGGTCCAATGCAAATGTAATACTCGCCCTGTTTAAGGACCCTTTGACCGACCGTTTGACCATAGAAGACCATATGAGGGGATAGACGAAAGGATAAAGGATTTATGTAACTGTTTACTCGACCTAGTCGGGACTACTCTGTAGAGTGGTGGTAACACTCGACCGAGTAGGGCTAACTCAGCTCAGTATGAGAGTACTCGAACGAGTATAGCCGTTGTTAACGCGTTACTATAAAACGCAAGTTCGTAACTCTAAATTCATTTTCGACGGTACCCTATCTCTCTAACCCTAACATATCTCCCTCTCATATATCACCCACCTCTCTATACACTCTCATCTAGCCTAGACACTAACCAAGGAAGGGGATTGGTTTATATGTGGAGTATTCAAGTAAGGATGTCATCGTTGTCGACTTCGGTCCGCGTCTCAAGGTAAGTCGCCATTTCGTTGTTATCTTTCAGTAGGTCTTTGGGATAGTCTTGTAATAGGACGTGGTTACTATTTGTAGGATTCCTCTAGGAGTCTAGCATGGCTAGTTGTTGGATGCATTTTCATGGATTAGCGATAAGGTAGGGTTTCCCTACTCGGTTTACTGTTAGTTGATTTAAGATTGTATTGTGACGTTGTACGGTTGATATTGTGATTATCTTTTGATTGTTGATTTGGAGTTGGGTGTTGGAGTTGTGATGGTTGATAGTGATGTTCGCGAGGTGCGTCCTCGGCTGAGTGGAGTCACTTGCGGGAGTGGCTTCACGCCCTAGTTTCGCCCTCTGTGGAACCCGCCACAAGAGGGGATGTTCACATTAATGAAGAGGGTTATCGCTTGTAGATAAGCGGGGGCTTAGGTGGGTACGGCTGTGGTCCCCCACTAGTGGGGCTACACACTTTAGTGTGTAGTCAGTTACATGTTGTGATTGGGAGTTGGAGGTGGATGATGATCAACTATTTATCTTTTCGTACTTGTCTTATTTTGGTTATGCAGTGAACTGACCCCGTGTTGTATTTTCAAAACTGTGGTGATCCATTCGGGGATGGTAAGATGTTGGTTTAGCAGGTGTAGTTTCTCTTGATACTTGCGGGGCTTGGAAGGGAATCGAGTCATCACGCTACCAAAGTAGATGTCACCGTCACTCATGCTTAAAGTTTGATAGTTGCTCATGTTGTATCTTTATTCCACTATTTAACCATGTCAAGTATAAATCTATTTTAATGTATATGTTCTACTATTGTTGATTTGATCTACTTGCCTCGGGAAACCGAGATGGTAACACTTCCATACATTTGGGTGGTCCTTGGTAAGGCACCTTGATGTATGAGGGTGTTACAAAGTGGTATCAGAGTGACGATTTTGGAACCTGAACCAATAAACCAAATGAATATAGGGTGTCAAATTAAAATGAACCTGGTGTATGTCTGTTGGGAGCCCCCTTATGTCGGTTTTGGGCGAGAAGGCGCCCTCATCTCAAAATCCCGGCCCCAATCATGCTTAAGCCAGCCACCGTGGAAGGGTAGGTGTATAGGAGTGGTCTGTGTTAAGTGTGCGTGTTATGTACATGTTATCTTGTGTGGTAATGTGTGCTTAACACTATGGGTGTAGTACGTGTGAATGGTGAATTTTTTGAGTTGTTAAACGGGATGATAAGAGGATGGCAAAAATTGAGCATGGTGATATGTGAGAAGGAAATTTCGTAGTTGAGTATGATAGGCCTTGTGCATGAAATGTGCTTGTATGTGATTTCCAAGACAGTAATGAAGTATCGACTGTGTATAGAATTGCATGATAATGTATGTTGAAGCAAATTCATAGCTCGATCTTATCTATTGTGTAGTTAAGATTAGTTGTGTGCATTCATTGTGACGTGAATTGTTTACTACGGTTGTGCAAGAAACATGTATCACTCGTAGATAACTTAATAACATTTATGATTTGTGATGTGCTTTGATGTGATAGAATTAGCGTCTAACAGTGACGGGCTCAATTATGTGGGACTCCGAACGTCGTTATTTGTTTTGCAGGGAAAACGCTTGATAATTTAAAACTTTGTTCCTATTCTGTTGAACTCAGCCGAGTAGAGTTTATACTCGACCGAGTAGGTTACACTCGGCCGAGTAAAGAGGCACTCGACCGAGTAGCCAGAATGTCAGGTTATACGTGCTACTGATCTTTGGATACTCGACCGAGCATACCAAATACTCGACCGAGTAAGCCATACTCGGCCGAGTAATCCCGATGCTCGACCGAGTACCTGATTATCGCGACTCAACTCGGTTTAATTTGAAAACCCTATAACACCTCTTTTTCTCTTATTTTCGCCTCATAACTCTTTCTCTTCCTCATAAACCTTCAAAAAATTCTTTCTCTCTCAAAACACTTGGGTGATTCTTGGTGGTAATTGCTTGTGGATTTCATTCTTACTTGCTCAAAACCTTAATCAAGGTAAAGTATTCAATCAATTCCTTCAACTTATTATCAATTTATGGTAGAATTTGTTCAAAATTTCCAATCTTTAGCTATTATAATCCGAATTTAATGCTTCTATTTTGATATTTTGGGTTCTAATTGCTCTTAAACATCGCCTATGTATTCCCTAAAATGATTTTATGTTTGAAATCGCTCATCTTATGTTACAAATTGTTTTTCTAGGGTTTACTCCAAGTTTGATTTTTGGTCCCTTAGATTGCCTTAGGATGTTCCTTAAGAGTTAATTGATGGTAAAAATGCTCCTTTTGGTTAGTATGAATTGTATTTGTTGAGAAAAATCCGTCGTAAAACTTCGTCTTAAAAGTGTATAATTTGAAAAAAAACAGTCCGTACTATGGCGAAATTTTTGGAAATATCCTTGTTAAAATTCATCTTTTTGCAGCATGCCGAAAGCAAAAGCCTCAGCTAAGAAGCAAACTCGCGCCAATGTGCAAATGGAAACGGATCAATCTAGCCAAGAACCCGTTGTTCCTCCGGTGGAAGAATATCCATCGGTAATTTTCTCTGACTTTAAGCAGCGAAATGCTTTTGTGGCCTTGATGAGTCAGACTATAAGACCGACACGTTGTCTGAATCCCGACATCTTGGAGACCTTGGGGGTTAAAGGGGATATCGTGCATATCTTTGAGATTTTGGGGATGGAGGGAATCTACCACCTACGCAAGAAGTCGTACCCGTATCTGACCCTGGAGTTTTTGAGCTCCTTTGTGTATGATGTGAAGGGGAAAACCGTTTCTTTCTGCCTTATGAACGAGGATCACGACCTAACCCTTGATGAGTTCGCCAACCACCTTGGCCTAGAGGCAGAGGAAGAGGGATACCTTAGTGATGTGGTGAAGAATAGTGGGGCACCCCAATACCTACGTTACCTTATTGGCCGACCCGTTCCTAGTGCGAGTGCCATGTTGATCAATTACGTTCAACATGTGTCCCTCCGTATGCTTCTTAGGATGATGACTTGCCTTTTGTTCGCAAGGGAGGATGTGAGTAAACTGAATTCTCATGAGGTCATGTTGTTGATGTCTTACCTTAACCTTCGTCGGGGGGAGCCCTTTTACTATAGTGCTCCCAGGGTTATATGCTCTAGTTTGGACCATATGGCATGGTCTCCGAACCGTCACATTTCGTGTGGAGCTATAGTGACCAGCTTCGCTCAGAGACTGACTGACTTTGAGGCTCCACCTCCATCAGGTACCGAGTTGTTTGAGGCCGTCCCCACGATGGATGAGAAGTATTGGTGTCATATTAGGTGGCTTAGGAAGTTAGAGGATGCGTCGTATGCGTGAAGAGTGAAGGGATCCATGTGGATGGTGCTTCCCGCCCCCGAGCACCTACCCGTGGTTGAACATTTGACAGAGTATGACCCGTGGAGTAGTGAGCGTAGACCCGACCCACAGTCCTACCTGATCGACCCCAGGATTTTGCTAGATCTACCCGAGCCTACCATAGTGACGGAGAAACAGCCGATTCCTCCCCCGCCACGTGAGCGCCATAGAGGGAGAGCATTTACGGTGGACGAGGTTAAGACTGAGCCTTGTTTCTCTGCACCGAGATTTTACCCGCCACAGTACTCGCCCTACCCCACCGTCCACGACCCCAGGATGCAGGTTAGTGACCTGACTGACCGCATCTCCACTACCTTAGTACTCCGGAATATGCATGAGATGACCCTTAACCAGGGTATAGGGACACAGCTGGCACAACCCGTTTGGTGGAGGGGACCCGGAGTGGACACGGGAGTCTTCCATAGTTACGGAGTTGACCCTAGCTTTTGGAGGCCACCAGAGGAGACAGAGTTTGGCTTCCTCGCGGGACCATGGGGAGCCAACTACGGCAGCCAGTTGGATGAGGCAGAGAGATGGACCGGTGGTGGAGGCTACTCAGCTGGAGTTTTTCAGGGAGCAGGTACATCTGGAGTAGGTACATCAGGCACGGGAGGGGGTGAGGAGATGGAGGAGGGTGCGGATATGTGATTTCTGTTGTATTTCTGTATTTGCTTCTCGTTTTGTTGTTGGATATTTGCTATTTTTAGTTGTACTCTTATATTTTGGATGATTGTAACTGGCCATAAGGCCGCTACTTGCTTCCACATACTACGTTGGGACTTTTAGACAGAAACCTTGAATTGGTGATGGAGTATGTAATAGTCGCAGGACTGATCCTTGGTGAATGGGAGTTTCGATGTCGAAAATTTGCTTTCTGACCCGGAAAGCTCGACCGAACATACTCGGCCGAGTATCTCTTACTCGAACGAGTACACCATTATACTCGGTCGAGCACCTGGATAGTACAACCTTCGTTCTTTGGAATTGTGTAGACTTGGATGGGTAACTGTTTTGGTATGTGTATGCTTCAATACCTTAGTAATGTGTTCGGATTTTACGAGATGCGCCTTGTATATGTGATCACGACATATGATTGAATTTGAAGTGCGACGGTAATAGTAATATGAGATGTGGTTATGGGTATTAGCGGTAGTCAGAGTTGATCAAGGGCAATGGCATCTTCATACTTCTTGCATTTCTCTAATTATGTTGCGTGTCTTGTCTCTTTGAATTGCATACATAAGGTGGTTGTTTACATACGTATGGATGTGCCGTACTTGCCTTGTACTAGAGTATATGTTCCATAATTGTTGTCATCTTGCATATGGTTGACCTTGGTGGATGGTAGAATGAACTTCGGGGACGAAGTTCCTTTTTAGAGGAGTAGATAACATCGCGATATAAAAGTTCTAAAAGTTCTAACGAGTTGACCAAAGTTCCTCTATGCTTCACCTTTTCTTTTATGTTTTATCTTCATTTAAATTTCATGTTATGAGTCGTCACAAACTTAACTTATGTAACTGATGCTATAATTGGGTAGTGGTGACGCTTTGTAGTTATCGGAGTCTTGTCAAAAACCCTAACTTCATAGGTGTCTTATGTATCCCAAACTTTAGGGTGGCGTTCCTTGTTGTGAAATGATAGGTCTTTTCTTAGGTATGTCGTTGTTGCGTTTTGGAAGTATGGGTTGAACTTCGAGGACGAAGTTCCTTTTTAAGGGGGGAAGACTGTAATACTCGCCCTGTTTAAGGACCCTTTGACCAACCGTTTTACCACAAAAGACCGTAGGAGGGGATAGACGAAAGAATAAAGGATCTATATAATTGTTTACTCGACCTAGTAGGGGCCACTTGGCCGAGTGGTGGTAACACTCGACCGAGTAAAGCTTACTCGGCCGAGTATGAGAGTACTCGAACGAGTATAGCCGCTGTTAACGCGTTACTATAAAACACAAGTTTGTAAGTCTTAATTCATTTTCGACGATTCCCTATCTCTCTAACCCTAACATATCTCCTTCTCACCTATCACCCACCTCTCTATACACTCTCATCTAGCCTAGACACTAACCAAGGAAGGGGATTGATTTATATGTGGAGTATTCAAGTAAGGATGTCACCGTTGTCGACTTCGGTCCACGTCTCAAGGTAAGTCGCCATTTAATTGTTGTCTTTCAGTAGGTCTTTGGGGTAGTCTTGTAACAGGACGTGGTTACTATTTGTAGGACTCGTCTCGGGGTCTAGCCAAGCTAGTTGTTGGATGCATTTTCATGGATTAGCGATAAGGTAGGGTTTCCTTACTCGGTTTACTGTTAATTGATTTAAGATTGTATTGTGATTGTTGTACGGTTGATATTGTGATTATCTGCTAATTGTTGATTTGGAGTTGGGTGTTGGAGTTGTGATGGTTGATGGTGATGTTTGCGAGGTGCGTCCTCTAGTGAGTGGAGTCACTTGCGAGAGTGGCTCCACGCCCTAGTTTCGCCCTCTGTGGAACCCGCCACATGAGGGGATGTGCACATTAATGAACAGTGTTATCGCTCGTTGATGAGCGGGGGCTTAGGTGGGTACGGCTGCGGTCCCCCACTAGCAGGGCTACACACTTTAGTGTGTAGTCAGTTACATGTTCTGATTGGGAGTTGGAGGTGGATGATGATCAACTGTTTATCTTTTTGTACTTGTCTTATTTTGGTTATGCAGTGAACTGACCCCGTGTTGTGTTTTCAAAACTGTGGTGATCCATTCGGGGATGGTGAGCAGTTGGTTTAGCAGGTGCAGTTGGTCTTGATACTTGCGGGGCTTGGAAGGGAATCGAGTCATCACATTACCAAAGTAGATGTCACCGTCACTCACGCTTAATAGTTTGATAGTTGCTCATGTTGTATCTTTATTCCGCTGTTTAACCATGTAAAGTATAAATCTATTTTAATGTATATGTTCTGCTATTGTTGATTTGATCTACTTACCTCGGGAAATCGAGATGGTAACACTTCCATACATTGGGGTGGTCCTTGGTAAGGCACCTTGATGTACGGGGGTGTTACAGCAAAGCCCATTCACGGCAGGTCTCAGAAGTATGTGCCAAAGCAACCTGCGGAATAGTATCAAGCTTACGGATTTTCTGTTTCATGTCAACTTGCCTCATTAGCCTTTCCGGAAAAATGTGGACCATGAACTCCAGGCCTGGGATGGGAATAGATCGAGTAGGATCAAGAGACGATACTCCTGTCAACACCCTGAAGTGCCACCAAGGGACAATCTATCTAATCAGCGGACCTCCTTCGTTCTTTAGCTTGTTCTCCCAGTAGTTGTAAACTCGAGTAAAATCAACCATGTATAGCCTTGTCCTCATCACAATCGATCATGATCGATATCCAGGCACATCAACTGGGGGCTCGATCAATGGCAGCCTTTCCAACAACCAAATCTACAAAAGGAGACAGGTATTAATGTCCCCGTCTCACAAAAAAAACGAAAACAAAAAAAAACGGACGAAGAAGACGGGTGCATTTTACCTATTAAATGATAGGACTTCCAAGATACGGGAGCTCGCGATTCGCCTTTCGGTTATCCATCCCTAAGATAGTCTCTCCTAATACCAAGCAAGCTGGGCTTTTGCGCAGTTCCATTTGCTCGATAATACCCAAAAACCGCAGGTCACCTCTCATTTCCGTATCGACATGGCCCTTTAAGACAAAGCAATGAAGAAGGCGAAATCCAAAAGCTCTGCGCCTCGTAGCATAAGAAATAGAAGGGTCCTCCCTATCTATAAAATGGTCCACAAAGTCAAACATTCGTACACCTTTGGAAGTTACAAGACGATTTACTTCAGCTTTGGTCAATCCTAGAAGGTCCCTAAACTTATTCTTATTTCCTTGGGAACTAGATGATAAGGCCGGAAGACTTTCTATATCCCACCCTCCAATTGCTGCAAATTCTTCGGGAAAAGGGACATATTTCACCTCCAGGAAAGGCGAAAACATGATAATTCGGGTTCCAATATTCAAGACAAGTATCAAGAAACAGTCTTACCACTTTCACTTGTTTAAAACTGATGATTGATCCAAAAATACCCATGTCATGCTTCTCCGCGTTCGAAAACTCATTGGTCCATTCTCTGAGTCGGGATTCAAAAGAATCCATTTTCATGGAAGTATTTTTTTGAGGGAATTATTTTATTTGATGTGCTACGGAGTAATAGAGGGAAGAATTGTGAGAATAGAAGCTAAACCGAAGCCTCTATTTATACTATTCGGCCTTTCCTAAAATCGCTCAGGAAGAAACCACCTGGGGAAATAACGCAACAAATGCTGCGCCTTTTGGAAGCACCGCAGCTTTTGCTGCGCCCCTTCCCCAGCTTCATTTCCTCCGCGAGGATCTTTCCTATTCCGGTTTTGGTTTGTCTTTCCTATTCGTATAAGAATATATTTGGTAAAATACGGAAATTTTATTTCCTTGCCAAAAAAATTTCACTCCACTTTCGTTGCGGAATCCTATTTCGACACGGGTTCGCTTTTCAAGACGATAACGTCATTTCACATTTCGTCACATGGACACTTACCCATTTTATTTATTTTTTCCTTTTTGGGGAATCATTTCGCTCCCTCACCTTTTTCAACACTTTCCAAACTTACCTTTTTTTTTCTTTTTTTTTCGTTTTTTAGGGAAAGCACCCCCGCTGTCTATCGCGCGTCGAATCGTTTGTCAGGTCTTTTTTGCTCGGTAATAGGGCACTCTTTTTTTTATTTTCTTTTCTTTATTTATTTATTTTTATTTCCACATTTTTGACTGATCAAAGTTACATTTTCTGTTGTTTAGGTCAACCATTTTTTTATGCTACACGTGTTCTATTTATTTTTCTATCTGAATTTCGGCAGCATGACGGCGTAAACCGTCAAAATTCCAAACCTGTTTCCAAGCTAACATGCAGGTGCCTGATACCATCGTCAAGTACCAAAATGAAATACCTAAGTACTACTAACATAAGTCAGCGGTAAGTTGGGTCGATCTCCACAGGGAGGCGGTCACTATCTACTTGTCAATTCGGTCTGTCTATGGTTACAAGATGGGGTTTTAATTGTTTGAACTAAACTAATCAAAATTAAAGGAAGAGAATTAAAGATAAGAGGGATTAACAAGAGAGAGAAAACTAGGATTGTCGGATTATCAATGAATGTCAGTTAATTGCAGCTAAGGTCGCAGATCGGTCGCATGTGTCAGTCTAAGGGGCAACGAATATCTCCTTCCGGTCTCAATTCGCCCTAAAACACTATTAGCTTAGCTTCCGCCCTCACTAAAGCATCATATTGTTCACTACGGGTCTCACCCCTTCCAACCTTACGGACTAGGTCAAGTCTTACTAAGGTTAATTGAGCTGAATGCATCGATTCAAGTAGCTGATTACAGTTAATAACAGTGATTAACAACACAGACATAACGACAGCGAAAGATCCATAACCTAATTAGCAATTAACAACAATCCAATGACTCCCCTAAACCCTATCAGGATATTTAGTTAGACATAAATAAGAAAAGAGCAAGAACAAGGGATAGAAGAATAATAAGCATTAAATAAAGAGAGTAAGGGAAAGAGAAATTTACAGAATAAGATCCGGAAAATAGAGAGAAAAACAATGTTCCATTGAGAAAGGGAGAAAAGTAACGTATATTGTGATGTATCAAGTGGTATGTCGTCTTTCCTATTTATAGGAAAGACAATTATTTAACCTAGAAACGAAATAAAACTGAAAAAGCTCGAGCGCAATAGATAACAACTCGATCGAGCCATTTAGAACAACTCGATCAAACAGAATCATAGCAAAAACCTCTCGATCGAGGAACTCCAATTATGCGCAATTCGATCGAGCATGGATTTCACTCGATCGAAGTCTTCTGCTATCCAAAACTACTCGATCGACCATAAAAACCTTTGATCGAGTGACTTTGACTCGGCCATTTACTTGGTTCGTTAATTTCAGCATTGACTTGGTGATTTAGCTTCCGAAACGACTTCACGCATCCCATATCAGTAGTATTTCCGCTCCAAATCCAATCATCCTCTAAATGCAAGCAAAGTGGACGATAAAAGGCTTGATTCCACTAATTTCAGGTCCATTCCTGCAAATAAAGCAAGACAAACCAAAGTAGAATATTCGGGGCATTTCGTAGCATAGAACCACGAGAATCGCATAGAAATACGTGCATAAGAGACTTAAAAAGACTATATAAAATGCACGTATCAAATCTCCCCAAACTGAACCTTAACTCGTCCTCGAGTAAACTAAATGCAAACTAAAGGTACGGAAAAGAGAGCTCAGAGCTAGCTACAAATGCCCACTTAAACCAATTTAATGCAAGCGAACTAATACTTATAGCAAAGCAGTCAAGTGCAAACGAGTTGTAAGATGTTTATAATAAAGCTGAACTGTCGACCTTGAAAGACCTTAAAAATCGGACTCTCACGGGTCACTCTTCTCTCATGAAGCAAAGGGTGAAAGTATATGTGTAAGAGAAGAAGAGTAAACAGTCACTCACCTAAACTACGACCCACATAAACATGCATACAAAAAATATGATAGACAATTCTAGCTACCGTACATACATTCCAACCAAACAATGTCTGCCACGGCCGAGGGCTTACAAAAATATGGTTTAGTGAGGCATTGGGTAAGAAAAGGCAAAACATTTTTGGGAATGTGGAGGTATAGGCGGCTAAGCTAGTACCTGAACAGAACCAAATAGAACATATCCATCTCTAATCCATCAAACTTAAGCACAAGTGCCTTTGAATTGGCATTCAAATTCACCAAACCGAACCAAACATACTCATCAATAGATATAAATAAAGCATAGGAGTGAAACCGTCAACAAACATTTTTCCATTTTTTCAGCTTTTTCTTCCTTCTTTTTTTCGGTTTCTTTTTCTTTCTTTTTTCTTTTTCAACTTCTTTTTTTTCATATACGTCATCCTCCTTCCTCCATACTCCTCAAATTAATGAACATGTTATGCAAGGAGTAACTACTCTCAATCCTACATGAACTGGTCATAAATGACACCAGTTTATACGACTCTAAATCTTAGAATTTATAAGTAGATTGCCAAAATTTCAGGTCAAGTCTATTTGTTCAGCTAAATTTTAATATTAACTCGTAGATATGCAGAAGACAAAGCTAATAAGATATCAATTTATGCAAGGCTTAAGCAAAAAGACAAATGTAGTGCAATATCATCATAGAAATCCACCATTCCGACTCGACTATATGCTTAATAATTTTTTTAATTTTTATGAGACTTTTGAACTTTATAAAAATAAACAACAATGCATACAGAAATTAAACGTGATAACAGAAATGCAATAAAAACATAAATGCAGACACAAATATGGATGCATAACCTCCCCAAACCAAACCGTACAATGCCCTCATTGTACTCATAAATAGGGAAAGAAAATGCAAACTAAAAAGGAGAAAGTGGAGATGCGGAAAACTCACAAGATTACGCGAAGTAGGGACCTCCCCAAACCAGCCAGCAACGTAGGAGGTCGCTAATAGCTCCGTAACAGCGTCATAGGAAGCGAATCCAAGTCAAAAGCACTCGATCGAAATGAAACACTGATCGATCGAGGGAACTGGGCATCTAGGCAGTTCGATCGAGGAAGTAGGGCTCTCGATCGAAAGATCCTCTTTAGCAGGCACTCGATCGAGAAGAATATTTGTTCGATCGAGTGAAATCAGGAGAAAAAGGGTTCGTTCGAGTATATAAAGTACTCGATCGAGCCATCCACAATAGACTCCTGCAAAGACGCAATAAACAGCCCACAAAACTAACAAAACAAGCTTAACTGTTCCAGTCTATGGTTTAAAAACCAATTATTACACACACAGCTAAAATGTTCGAAAAGCAACTAAAAATTAAAACTCCGGGTTGCCTCCCGGTCAGCGCTAATTTCAGATAGGTCCCAGCTCGACCATCTTCTCTTCATCCAGCCACTCTATTTTAGCCTGGTCAAAACAGCTCAAAGCACACAACAACCGATCAAATAGCTGCGCATGCGCTACACAAAAATGTAAGTAGCACCATAATATAAAAATAAAATAGGAAATTAAAACATGCAACCATTTGAGCCTAACGAATTTCCTATGACAGCTCCCAAATTTATCCACAAAGTAATCCTGCCCTTCAGTTACGGGCGGAATATAAAAGCTCAAATTATCCGTCAGTGGAAAATAAGAGAGCATGGGAGCATTTAAAGGTAATCTATGTTACCGTCTCATTTTAACGAATTTCTGGTGACAAGTATGGTGAAAAATGGTTAACTTATTCGTCTCACCGGGAGGGGGTAGAGCATCAAAACAGAAAACATAAGTCAAATGAGGTATTTTACTATCAAACATAATAAAATTATCATTAACTACCTCAGGTCGATCGCCCCTAATGTCGGAATTATTGACAAAAGAGTATTTTACCTCTTCCGTGCTAGGAACAATTGTTGACTCAGCTACCTTCTCGTTACCCTCCTTGGTGGGTTCGGTCCCATATATTGCAGCCTCTAGCGCGTCCAGCTCGGCTTTGAAAAGGGGAGATTCACCATAACCATTGTCTTCAGCAAATTCGTCATCCAAAACGGACCCAAGTGACAAATCATTGCTCTCCATGGCCAAAGTAGTCGATCGAGTAAAGCTAATACTCGATCGAAAGCTTTCCTCTTGAATATTGCTCGATCGAACAACATGATCTGCTCGATCGAGGTCTTCCTTATAGTTATTGTTCGATCGAGTGAAATTTTCTGTTCGATCGAATAATTTCTCAGATATTTCACTCGATCGAACACTATTACTAGCTCGATCGAGTGATTGTTCTAGTGCAGCGCAGAAATCTTCGTAGCTTGCTTCATTTTCAGATAGATAAACGCATTCCGAGTCATACAAATCATCAGCGTCGATAGGCAACTCGAGTCCTTCATGGGTAAGACCACTCTCTGCGTGCCTAAAGGTCATCTCAGCGGTTAACTGAGCTATTTGAGACTCAAGCTCATCGATTTGAGCGTACGTATATCTATCATACTCTTGCATTTTAAATGCAAGTGTCTTGATCAAAGATTCCAGTTCTGCAATCTCTTCTTTCTGTCTATCAGGAGGAGGAGCTTGTTGTTGCGGTGGCCAAATGAATGGAGGCTTTTGATAGCCCCGTTGATAAAGCGGATGTGGCGGCACAATTGCAAAAGGTTGACTGGCTTGTCTACGCTGCTTAAACGAGCAAACTTCATCGTTCTCTGTCAAACAAACAGTGGCATTGTGCCCAGAAGCACCACATCTCTTACAGTAAACCACCAGTTGCGCCATAGGATGGAACATAGGTGGAGGATCAAAGTTACTCAAGCCTTCCCTTTGACGATCTTTTACCTAGAACTGTCTAGGTAGGACCTATCAAAACAACACTAATGAAAAAGATGAGAACGGCCTCAAGGAATAAATCCCTTGAGGCTAAAGACAGACAAAAATAAGCAAGTAAATAAAATAGTTGCCTCTCCGGCAACAGCGCCAAAATTCGATACCGTCGTCAGGTACCAAAAATAAATACCTAAGTACTACTAACATAAGTCAGCGGTAAGTAGGGTCGATCTCCACAGGGAGGCGGTCACTATCTAATTGTCAATTCGTTCTGTCTATGGTCACAAGATGGGGGTTTTAATTGTTTGAACAAACTAATCAAAATTAAAGGAAGAGAATTAAAGATAAGAGGGATTAACAAGAGAGAGAAAACTAGAATTGTCGGGTTATCAATGAATGTCAGTTAATTGCAGCTAAGGTCGCAGATCGGTCGCATGTGTCAGTCTAAGGGGCAACGAATATCTCCTTCCGGTCTCAATTCGCCCTAAAACACTATTAGCTTAGCTTCCGCCCTCACTAAAGCATCCAATTGTTCACTGCGGGTCTCACCCCTTCCAACCTTCCGGTCTAGGTCAAGGCTTACCAAGGTTAATTGAGCTAAATGCATCGATTCAAGTAGCTGATTACAGTTAATAGCAGTGATTAACAACACAGACATAACGACAGCGAAAGATCCATAACCTAATTAGCAATTAACAACAATCCATTGACTCCCCTAAACCCTAGCAGGATATTTAGTTAGACATAAATAAGAAAAGAGAAAGAACAAGGGATAGAAGAATAATAAGCATTAAATAAAGAGAGTAAGGGAAAGAGAAAGTTACAGAATAAGATCCGGAAAATAGAGAGAAAACGAATGTTCCATTGAGAAAGGGAGAAAAGTAATGTATATTGTGCTGTATCAAGTGGTATGTCATCTTTCCTATTTATAGGAAAGACAATTATTTAACCTAGAAATGAAATAAAACTGAAAAAGCCCAAGCCCAATAGATAACTACTCGATCGAGCCATTTAGAACAACTCGATCGAACAGAATCATAGCAAAAACCTCTCGATCGAGTAGAAAACCTACTCGATCGAGGAACTCCAATTATGCGCAATTCGATCGAGCATGTATTTCACTCGATCGAAGTCTTCTGCTATCCAAAACTACTCGTGTAATACCCGACCTTTTAGGGACCCTTTGACCATCGTTGACCGACCTTGGGAGCGGAAGTAGTCTTAGGAAAGTATGCCAAAAATCTGTTTGAGCTGCGTGTTAAGAGTGGTACTCGATAGAGTAGGGGCTACTCGATCGAGTAGCTATGATACTCGATCGAGTAGGGGGCCACTCGATCGAGTAGGTTGGGTACTCGATCGAGTGCCGGGTTTTCAGCGAGGGTTTTATATCGCGATTTGTTAAATCCGCAAATCACTTCCGCCACTTTCCTCCTATCCTTCAGTCGCCTCTTTCCCTTCCCTTCACCTCAAAACCTCCATGGAAGCCTTTTTTTGAAGATCTTTGTACCTTGGGAGGGCGTCACTGGTGTCGGGTAGCGATCTCTTGCTGAGTTTTCCCTTATAGGTATGTCACAATCATCATCTGTGTCTTTGTCTCTTTAGCTAGGGTTTGCTTGTTAGTAATAGATAATTGTATGGTGGTTATAGGATTTGCTTGGTCGCTGGATGTGTTATCTGTCGGCATGGATTGGTTGCGGTTGCTTAAAGGTAGGTTCGCCTACTCAGTTTCTGTAGATGGTCTAGTGTGTCGGTCGTTGTGGTAGTATTGTGGTTGTTTGATATAGTAATTGTGTTGTGTTGTGTTGTGATTGTGGTTGTGATTGCTGTTGATGGTTCTCGAGATGCGTTCTCGGCTGAGTGGGGTCACTTGCGGAAGTGGCTTCACGCCCTAGTTTCGCCCTTCGTGGAACCCGCCACGGAAGGGGATGTGCACATTAATGGACAGGGTTATCGCTCGGTATGATGAGCGGGGCTTAGGTGGGAACGGCTGCGGTCCCCCACTGGCAGGGCTGGTCCAGTGGACAGTCAGTGACAGAGTTGGTTGGATTGTTGTGATCGTGGTTGGGGCAAGTAGTATTATTTGTATTGTTGATTTCAGTTGCCATTGTCTTGTCTTATCTCAGTACTGACCTTGTTTGGTTGTTTGTTTGTTATGTGTCTGCCGTGATCCCTTATGGTGAGCAGTCGGTCTTAGCAGGTGTTGATGTTGTTGATAGCTGAGGGCCGGGCAGGGATGAGTCTTCACGAGATATGATGGTCATAGCGAGTGGTCTTTGAGCTGTACCTTTGTATTGTATTTCGGTTTGAATCACTTGTAATATAACTTAATAGTTCTCTTATCGACGTTTGATAATTACTTTCCTCGGGCAACCGAGATGGTAACGCCCTTATATGCTAAGGAAGGCCTAGTTAAGGCTCCTCTGAATATGGGGGTGTTACAAAGTGGTATCAGAGCGACGATTTTGGAACCTGTAACAAATGAACATAATGAACGTAGGGAGTTTAATAAAATGAACCTGGTGTATGTGTAATGGGAGCCCCGGCTAATGCTAGATTCTGGATGAGTAGGCGCCCTCATTTCAAAATCTTGGCCCCATAACACTTAAGCCAGTCACATGGGATGGGAATGTGGAGTCCGTGTGTCTATGTGTGCGATGTATGTTAATTGTGCCGGAGCTACCTCCGGTTAAGTTTTTGTTAGAATTAATAGAGGTGTGATAGTAATGGTTGGGCTGAGTATGGTAATTATTGATGAGATTATTGAAGCTCGTTGGATGATTAGTGGGCTTATATGATGGTTATGAGATATGTGACGAAAGTTTATGTAGCTGCTATGATGATAATTATAGTATAGTGAGTTATAATTCGAGACATAGCATATGGTAATGCGTTATTGCCTTATAGGATGGTCGAAATTTTTCCGCTGCGTAATAGTTGATTCGTGCAAGGTGAATTGCTTATGATAGAATGTAGGACATGAACGAATAAGTTGTTTAAAAGTATGCATTTATGCGAGAAGTGATAGATTCATTTATTATAAAAATTATGCAATTACATGTCAAATGAAAGAATGAACTAATGTTAATTTAAATGTTTCAATTTAGTAGTAATATATAAAGTAAGCTTAAATGTAATACGATGACGTGATTATGTTTATGGAAGATTCGGTAGCAGGTAAACCGAGTAGGGTAATGGGTGTAGCGTAAGTGGAATAAACTTCATTTGTTTGACAATATAGTAGGCTTTGTTAACAATGGAAATGCGTGAATGAACTCGATAATGAGTGTCGAATTCCGAACTTAGTTGGAATCGACACGCGGTGTTGTTTTTGCAGGAATCTTCAGGTTACTTCGTACTTGATCGAGTACTTAACTATACTTGACCGAGTGCAAGTGCTTACTTGACCGAGTAGACCTCACTCGATCTAATTAGGAAGCTATGATGTCGGGATGTGGAAAAATTCCTGCAATTACTCGATGATTTAGCTCCTACTCGATCGAGTAGGGTGGTACTCGATCGAGTACCCAAGGCACTCGATCGAGTAGGTTACTGTGCAGCGAATCCTACGGGTTTTCTTAAAACCCCTAATCTTTCTATTTCTTCTTCTTATTCCTCTATATTTCGACATACCTATACCTAAATCACTCTCAATTCCTTATTTCCTCTCAAATCCTCTCTTTCTCTTGGGTTAGTAGTGATTCTTGGGGTTGATTTCTTAGTTTAATTTCGTTTCTCTACTTTGTTCATCAATCAAGGTATGCTATTCTTCCTAATGTGCATGGTTTATTGCTTTGAATGTGCTAGGAAAGTAAAACAATCTGAAATTTCAATTATAATGACCAATTTGGTGCTTTTAATTGTGGAAACATGATTCACATGCCTTCTTTCCATGTTTGTTGGTAGTTAATTGCTGTAAATTAGATTAGAAATTGCAAAGATGAACCCGAAATTTCTAGGGTTTCCAAAATTGAAATCGATTTTTGGTTGTTTTACAATGGTTAGATGGTAGAATTGAGCCTTAAGTATTGTTTATATCATGTTGGAGGATAGATTTTGATGATTTTACCCTTAGAAAGTTGCCTTAGAACTCCGTCTTAAAAGTGCCTTAAATGGAAATTCGTGATTTATAACTGAAAAATTGATGTTGTAATTGACAGTATAAGCATGAGTTGAACTTCATTATGCTAATAGAATCGATGATTGATGGATATATGCCGAAATTTTCACAGCTGTAAAGACCGTCTGAAAATTTTAGTTGAGTTGTTGAACATAATATGAAAGTGATGATGATATGCCATAAATTATTCTTTCTCTTGAAGTAGTAACATGTAATTAGCAATGTAAATGGAACGACCTTTAGAAGCATGCTAAGATAATCGAATTGCTGAGTATAAGTGTTCACATGCCAAATTTTCATAATTGCGGTTTATAAGTGGCTACAAACTGAGACTATATGTTAAAATTGAGGAAACTATTGATGAAATGTGTGTACCTAGCTGAGCATCTAAGTTTAATGGCATGATTTATGTGCTCCAAATATGGAACTGGTTGATGAGTTAGTGAACTTGCTAAGTATATAGAACTCAAATTGTATGAAGTATATGCCTACATGTTTTATACAAGTTGCTTGAACATATGCCTTAAACAGATGCCGAGACTGAACCTTGGACTCCGCCAAAGTAAGAGGGGGAGGGGTAACCCACCTGAGTCGGGAGAGGGAGCGGACCTGTGGTACCCCGATCCCGAATACCCCACGATTGTTTTTGTTGACTTCAAGCAAAGGGAGCGTTTTGTAGCCTTACAAAAACGCAAAATGAGACCTACAAAGTGTATAGACACCAGTGTATTAAAGGAGTTGGAAATAGAGACGGATGTCCGTCACATATTCGAGACCTTGGGTTTTACGGGTTTGTATAGGCTGAGGAAGCATACTTACCCTTTTCTTACCTTGGAGTTCCTGAGCTCTTTTATCTATGACCCGGTCGGGTCGTTATTGAGTTTAGATTGATGAATACCAGTTTTTCGTTGACTATGGACTGTTTGCCTCTCACCTTGGGTTGGCCAAGCCTCCCAAGGACTCCATCACCGACATTCCGGTGAGTGCGGCGTCGCCGCCTAATGCCTTGCTTGACCGGGAAGCAAGCTCCCACCTCGAGCAACATCCGATTAATGATGTTCAACATATTACCTTGAGGATCTTTCTCCGTTCTCTCTCGAACCTCCTCTATGACCGAAAGGATATCAGTAAATTGAATAACCATGAGGTCTTACTTTTGATGTCGTACCTCAACCCGGAGCGGGCCAGGAAAGTGGTCTTTAATGCTCCTTCTATAGTCTGTGCTGCCCTTGCCTTGATGGCTTCTTCCTCTTCCCGCACGAGTTGTGGTGCCATTGCCACTCGGTTAGCTGAAAAGCTAACCTCCTTTGAGGCTTCTTCGGCGTACGTGCCACTAGCTACCCCAGTGCCTACCATGGATCGTGAATACTATCTCGACCTGAAATGGTTGAGGACCTTGGCTGACGGTAGCCTAGCATGGAGGGTGTATGGGATGAGTTGGATGAAGATTCCAGCTCCTGAGCACCTCCCACCCACGGAGCCCTTGGAGCCGACAGTAGTGACGGTGAACTCCGATGACGAGGAGGAGGAGGATGATGACGGACCCCGCCAGCTACAGACCTATCTCATCGATGGTACCATCCTACAGAAGATGTCGGAGCCGACGAAGGGCGAGAATGCGGGAGTTCAGGCGGTAGAGAGACCCAGAGTGGTGAGGGGACCCCGTCGAGTGAGGGAGAGGGCCTCGGAAACTAGGCCACAGCCAGTAGCACCACAGCAGCAGCAGTCTTTCCCATGCTACCCTTACCTCGACACTCCGGAGACGCGATCCAGCTACTTGGCGGAGAGAGTGTCATCTACTCTGACACTCAGGAACATGCACGAGATGGCGTACACTCAGGGGATAGGGACCGAGGGACCCCACCCGGTTTGGTGGAGTGGAGTCGGGGACTACACAGGGGTTTTCCATTCCTACGGGGTGGACCAGTCGACGTGGGGGGCACCTCAGTCCTTCCCTTACGGTGGCTTGACTCCATGGTACGTGGGCCCGGGAGCAGGAGCAAGAGGTGATGCGGGAGTGGGTTCATCAGGTGCAGGTATGGCTGGAGGTGGTGGTGGTAATGACGAGGTGATGTTCGAGCAGCAGCAGCAGCAGCAGGAGGAGTGATACTCCTCGTTCTTATCTTTGTTGATAGTACTTGATGTTAGATGGTGATATTGTTGTTAGACTTTGGTAGTTGTTTCCTTTTATTATTGAGACTTAGTTGGATTTGTATGATTGGCCATAAGGCCGGATTTGATATTCTAACAGGTTGCAGGATATTAGAAGTCGGGGAGTCGTCCCGACTCGGTTCTATATGACAAATATGTGCATGGGTGTTAACTCGTGACAGGTTTTATGAGGAATTGGCCTGTAGGTACTCGACAGAGTACCCCGTACTCTATCGAGTAGCTACAGGATGAAATGAGAAAAAGTTTCTGACCTGTAGGCCACTCGATCGAGTAGCCAAGACACTCGATCGAGTAGCATGCTAGTTACTCGATCGAGTAGCACTGTTACAGGAGGTTTTTGAAAATTAAAAATGTTCAATTGTTTTATAATTGCGAGTTTAATGTTTAAAGTTGTTGTGAGTGCGTAGTAACACGTTTGAACCATTAATTTCATATGTTACAAGTCATAATTGAAGTGTTATAAGCGTATTTGTCGCAATTAGTGAAGCGGTAATAATTTCGGGTTACTTTAGTATTGCATACGCCTCCTTACGATCTATTTATCGAAGTTGTAACTTCGCCTATGTTTGTGCATACCATTTTAACGTGTGTTGTCAACGGTAACTAGTTATTCCGGTGACTTGCGTATGATTTCTAACTTAACGAGTATATAATTAGCGAGTAATGTCCACAACAAATAATATGGTTTTCTTTAATGATTAAGATGCAAATAATAAATAATATGCGTTGAAATTTGGGTAGCGAACTTCGGGGACGAAGTTCCTTTTTAGAGGGGAAGAGTAATGTCGCGAAATAAAAAGGTTACCTTTGAATAATGTTTTGCTTGTTATAACGTTGTTGGTAGTTGTTTATAATGCTGTTGGTATTATGTTCTGCCTTAATATAACGAATTACCTTAGTTATTTAAAGTGAAGGGGTTGTATGTTTCAGGAGACGGTCATGAATAATAGTTATAGTGTGATAAATCGTATTCGAATCACGTTGCCAAGTAACATGGTGGCATTAGTTGTACCACGTGAAAGTTGACATGAGACATGTTCTAGATCGATAGTTTGATAGTTGTCATTGTATGTTGGGAGATCGTGGGTGACGATTCGCATTGCGAGTTGGATGTTTTATATATATATATAAAGTAACGGTTAACGGTAATAGTGCTTGCATGATAGTAGTAAAAGTCATTAGATATAAGTATAGACGGTGATGATGATGACATGGGGGGGGGAATGATATTTCCAGAGAGTAATGGGTTGAGCGGGAAGATGAGTGAGGACGTGTTGTTCCCGTGTCTTGAGCGGGAAGATGAGTGAGGACATGTTGTTCTCGTGTCTCGAGCGGGAGATGGGTGAGGTGAACTTCGGGGACGAAGTTCTTTTTAAGGGGGGAAGACTGTAATACCCGCCCTTTTAGGGACCCTTTGACCATCGTTGACCGACCTTGGGAGCGGAAGTAGTCTTAGGAAAGTATGCCAAAAACCTGTTTGAGCTGCGTGTTAAGAGTGGTACTCGATAGAGTAGGGGCTACTCGATCGAGTAGCTATGGTACTCGATCGAGTAGGGGGCCACTCGATCGAGTAGGTTGGGTACTCGATCGAGTGCCGGGTTTTCAGCGAGGGTTTTATATCGCGATTTGTTAAATCCGCAAATCACTTCCGCCACTTTCCTCCTATCTTTCAGTCGCCTCTTTCCCTTCCCTTCACCTCAAAACCTCCATGGAAGCCTTTTTTTGAAGATCTTTGTACCTTGGGAGGGCGTCACTGGTGTCGGGTAGCGATCTCTTGCTGAGTTTTCCCTTATAGGTATGTCACAATCATCATCTGTGTCTTTGTCTCTTTAGCTAGGGTTTGCTTGTTAGTAATAGATAATTGTATGGTGTTTATAGGCTTTGCTTGGTCGCTGGATGTGTTATCTGTCGGCATGGATTGGTTGCGGTTGCTTAAAGGTAGGTTCGCGTACTCAGTTTCTGTAGATGGTCTAGTGTGTCGGTCGTTGTGGTAGTATTGTGGTTGTTTGATATAGTAATTGTGTTGTGTTGTGATTGTGGTTGTGATTGCTGTTGATGGTTCTCGAGATGCGTTCTCGGCTGAGTGGGGTCACTTGCGGGAGTGGCTTCACGCCCTAGTTTCGCCCTTCGTGGAACCCGCCACGGAAGGGGATGTGCACATTAATGGACAGGGTTATCGCTCGGTATGATGAGCGGGGCTTAGGTGGGAACGGCTGCGGTCCCCCACTGGCAGGGCTGGTCCAGTGGACAGTCAGTGACAGAGTTGGTTGGATTGTTGTGATCGTGGTTGGGGCAAGTAGTATTATTTGTATTGTTGATTTCAGTTGCCATTGTCTTGTCTTGTCTTATCTTAGTACTGACCTTGTTTGGTTGTTTGTTTGTTATGTGTCTGCCGTGATCCCTTATGGTGAGCAGTCGGTCTTAGCAGGTGTTGATGTTGTTGATAGCTGAGGGCCGGGCAGGGATGAGTCTTCACGAGATATGATGGTCATAGCGAGTAGTCTTTGAGCTGTACCTTTGTATTGTATTTCGGTTTGAATCACTTGTAATATAACTTAATAGTTCTCTTATCGACGTTTGATAATTACTTTCCTCGGGCAACCGAGATGGTAACGCCCTTATATGCTAAGGAAGGCCTAGTTAAGGCTCCTCTGAATATGGGGGTGTTACAACTCGATCGACCATAAAAACCTTCGATCGAGTGACTTTGACTCAACCGGCTACTTGTTTCGTTAATTTCAGCATTGACTTGGTGATTTAGCTTCCGAAACGACTTCACACATCCCATAACAGCAGTATTTCCGCTCCAAATCCAATCATCCTCTAAATGCAAGCAAAGTGGACGATAAAAAGCTTGATTCCACTACTTTTAGGTCCATTCCTGCAAATAAAGCAAAACAAACCAAAGTAGAATATTTGGAGCATTTCGTAGCATAGAACCACGAGAATCGCATAGAAATACGTGCATAAGAGACTTAAAAAGACTATATAAAATGCACGTATCAGTGCCGATAGATTTTACATCCAGCAGCAGCAAATAGCTTGCAGACCATCATATATACAAAGCAAAGCATTCAAATGTACAACAAAATTCGAGCTCATACCTGAAAGCAAAACAAATGTACAAAAATACAAGTCTAACTGTGACGGTCAGCCAGACGACCCCTCAACTATGCCACCATCGCCTCAAGAATGACAATGTCAGCATCTCGAACCTCCAGCTCCCTCGACAGGTGGGCCGTCTCCTCGCTTGATTCGTCCAGCTCAGGCTCCCTCTGAAAGGAAAAGAAAGCCGATAAATGCAAGCACTCCGAAAGTACTTCAAATGATCATGCATATCAAGAAAGAAAGAAAGGGAGTTTCATACCTGCCGACTCAGGCCACCCGAAAGAGCCTCCATTGTCGTTGCCCGCAGCCGGTTGGCCATCCTCCACAGCTCCACGTGCCTCGACGGTGCCACCTATATTTCAAAAATAAAACCCGGATTAAAACCGTGTTCGTACATGATCATTTTAGAAGAGGAAAAGCCAGCCTAAATTGGGGGCTTACCCTCCTCACCACGTGCTGCCACTCGTCGAGTCCAGCCTCTGTCACCGCCTCATTAAAAGACAGAATCTCCATCAGCACCGTCGTACCAGTCGGCCCTGGGTACTCTAGTGTCTCAGGAAAAGCTGGGGGCTTGATGCCCGCCACCTCGATCTCCTGCCAAGTAAAAATTATCATTTCCAAGCTGTATTCGAATTTGTCATTTTAAATAGTCAAGAAGAAGGTGTACTTACCACGATCGGCTAGTACACCAGGCTCCTCTGCACAAACTTTGAATACTTGAGCTCGGGAAGGAAGAGAGCGTCGTCGTTCGCTCCTACGAGGTCAACCGTCCTCTCAGCCTCTGAAGGCTCCCTAAACATCCTTCGTGGAAGATCGATGGGAACCACAAAAGCGTCACATAGGCACTGTCGAGCCAACCACTCACCCAGGTACCACACAGGTCCCATAGGCGTTGCCAGAAGCAACCTACTCGAACTCCTAGGTCGGAGAACGTCAGCTACGAAAATTGGAGCGCCAGCGTAGTCCTCCCAAGGTCTCCGCACCCACTGAAAAGGATACCAAGGGTCATTTCTATGATCACTAATATTCATAGAAAGGCAAATAAAGATCGAAAGCAAAGGAAATACTTACACTGTCAAGCTGCACAGCATCGACACCCCTCCTACAGGTGTCATAAGAGGACCGATGGCTCTTCTGCAAGCACATGATCCAGTCTCTAACTACGGGGTACTCTCTCGCCACTTTCGCGACCCTCTTGGGAGCGAAGCCGGGGAAATACGAGTATGCCCATGCCTAAAAAGTAGAAATGATCATTTCAACTATACAATAATCCTTTATTCAATTTGAAATTTTTTTTTTTTTAAATGATCCTTCATTTTTTTCCTATTTCTATTTCAATTCATTCGTTGCTATTTCAAATCAAAACAATCCATCATTTCTATTTATATTCTATATTTCGATTCTTATTTCATTTCAAGTCAAAATAACCTACCTCTCCAAATTCAACTCAAATTAAAATTCGTATTTCATATTAAAAAATTCCCATTTCAATTCAATTCAAAATTATCATTCCCATTTCAATTCGATTCAAAATGATCTCTCCCATTCCTAATTCAATTCAAAATCTTTCCTATTTCAAATTAAAACGACCTTTTATTTCATACTTCTAAATGATCTTTCATTTATAAACAGCTCTATCGTTTCCAAAATCAAAAGAAAAGTAAAGGAAGGTTCATACCTCCAAAATAAGACCTGGACCAACAGTAGTAGGAGAAGTCCCCTTCTCCATCAGCTCGGGATGAACCATGGCCCTCATGTACCGTATGAGGACCGTAAAGCTAGGAGTAACCCCGTCCAAATGACCCAGGCTACTCAAGTCAGTAAGGAAAGGAAGAAGCTTCGTCGACAGCCTCTCCCCCTTGTCTCCGAAGTAAATCAAAGACAAAAACCACTAGATCCACAGTCAGGCTCGCTGCTCAGCTGTACACGGTGGAGAAGGCACCATGCCACCATCTGCAGTAAACTTCACCCTCGCTGGAGTCTTGCCGTCAAAGTAATCCTTGACGTGAGAACTCAGAACTAGGCCGGGTACCCTAGCTGCAACCTTGGCCAAGTTCAAGCCGATCAAACCCCTAGCCTCAGTTGAATCCACTCTCATGGCCATCACAGGCCACACTATCGGCTCCTTTCCACAAGGCAAGCCGGAGATCATGTCGTAGTCCTCCAAAGTAACCCCAATCTCTCTAAAAGGCATATGTAAAGTCGAGGTCGTATCCCAGAAGCGATCCAGGAAAGCTCGAATGAGGCACATGTTGGCCCGAATCTTCTTCCCCTTGATCTCTCGCCAGCCCCTCACCAAGGATACGAAGGCCCCACGCTCAATGATCGCCTTATCCTCCTCCGACGGCTTTTCATATGCCTCCATCATGGTCGTGTATCCAGAAAATGACCTCATATTCCCGGCCTCCTGCGTTTTCAAAATTGCAAAAGCTTCTTAGGTAAGTAAAGTAGATAATATAAAAAAAAAAACTTAGTACAACGCAAGACAAGACCAAAAGCTTACCATGCTTCTTACCGCGCGGTACGACAAGTGACTCTCCGCTGCCCAAATGAGATGTCGGCCATCCTATTTATCCGCCCACTGAGGCACAGGCACAAGCTGGCGCCGTCTCCTCCTCACATTGACACCCCCCCCCCACCGGGCCGCCTCTTACTCTCCCTTCATTTCCCCCATATGAACTACCATGGCCGTAAGGGAATCAACATCTACCTCCATAGCGTCTCGCCCCGACGTGGAAGGTACGTCCTCTGCAAAAAAAGCAAGATCAAAGCATTTAGAGGCCGTTTTAAGCCGTTTTCAAGCCATTTTTTCTCGAGCCATACCATCAAAAAAGTCGACAAAGGTGATAAAATTGCGTTCCTACGTATTTAAACTAAGCTTAGTCATGGCCACGAGCCGAAATTTCGGCAGCATTTCGCTACTATGGCCAAAATCCACGCAAAAAGTGTCCTGGAAGGCCTGTCACAAATCCAAATTTCGACATGATAGAAAGTTTACCCATCATCCAAAGATTCCAAAACATCAAGTTTCATCAAAAATCGACAAGTTTAAAGCCATCTTAGAGCCCTTTGAAGCGGTTTAGCAAAGATCGTCTTATTTTGGTCTCATTTCATCAAAACTCAATGAAAATTCAAAATGAATATATGTTTATGCTCCTAACATGTTCAATTACGCATTTATAATGTCAATTTCAAGGGACAAAATTATTTGGGACGGAACCCCCAAATTTTCGATCGTTTTGGGCATAAAAACGCTAATTTTTCTACCCAATTCAAGCTACAAATGCAATTTAAAGTGAAGACGAGACACATACCTCAATTTGTCACGATTTGTGGCGGATTTTGATCATATTTTTGTCAAATTTGGTTGGGTATGAGGGTTTTGTCGAGAGGAAGAAGAAGAAGAAGAAGAAAATTTGGGTTTAAATGAAAAGAACTCGTGCTGAATTCTATTTTACTCAGACACGAACAAGCTCGGGAGAAAACGCAGTGTTTGCTGCGCCTCTTCCCCGGGCCTGTTCCTTGCTGCGCCTCTTTTCCAGCAGGTTTCGCAGCAGTTCTTCCCTTTAATTCGTTACAAGTTTGTTATTTGCGGGCCCAGGCCCCATATTCTTCCACTTTTGGATATTTCCTCTAATGCCAGGGGTATTCTTACTCCGTATATTTCCTACGGGTATATTTGTCACCCAATTGGTTTATATTCTCCCCAGCGGTTGTAATATTTTATTCCTCAGCGAGTGTTCGTTACTGCTAAACAACCCATGTATTTCTTTAAATATGAGTTCGATGCAAATTAATTATCCACGATTCTCGGAAAGTCTCGTCCTCTATCAAATAAAATAAATCTCAAGAATTTGGCTCTCGGAAAGTCCTGCCAGCGTTTCTCGGAAAGCCTTTCCCTTTTACGAAATCAAGTTTCGTCAGCGTTTCTCAGAAAGTCTTGCCGTCTACAAAAGGTAATTATTGTCAGCAGTTCTCAGAAAGTCCTGCCTTTTCTCAGCGGTTCTCGGAAAGTCTCGCCCTTTTACAGAATCAATTTTCGTCAGCGTTTCTCGAAAGTCTCGCCCTCTACCCAAGTCAATTATTCTTCAGTGGTTCTCGGAAAGCTCCGCCTTTAACCAAAATAAGTATTGATTAGCGGCTCTCAAAAGTTTTCGTTGCTTCAGTTATTCTCAGAAAGTCTTGCTCTTCTATAATGTCAAATTTGCTCAGCGATTCTCGGAAAGTCCTGCCCTTCATTGTTGGTTCTCAGAAAGTCCCAGTTCGCCTACATCTCAGGTATGATTTCTTCTTATGGTTGGCGAGCCTCATTACGTAGTCTAACGGACTTTAAACAACCGTCCCCAATAGTTGACAAACTCTAAAATGTTCCCGACAACATGTCCTTGGCTCAGACCCCTTGAGCCGCCTCGCGTCGCCATAGTCTTCAGGTTGTAATCTTCGATTGACCTGGAGGCTATACTTTGACTTTTGCCTTATCCAAGCCTCAGTCAAAGTGGGGCTCTGTAGACACCGCGTTTATGCACCTCCCGCCAACCACCCAGTGATGATTGGGCCGCATGTTTGATCATGCGAAACGATTTATGACATTTTTTAAGTTCGTCGAAACGTGATCGCTCAAACAGTCGAGTCAACCTCATGGTCGTCATCTACGCACCGATACGGTCGTTTTGACAATAATTAGAGCTCATTTTGAGTCCAGGTCAAAACCGCTTCCATTTTCTAAACCGTCTTAAATCCGAGTCGGAATATTCTGGAATTTTCCGAAATAATTTTTCTAAATTCTATCTATTATCACGAAAATATCTACCTTACAGAATAAGAAAGCTTACATCTTCCCTAATTCCTAAATTAATCGCGGAAATCTTTCTTGCTGAGGAGGAAACTGCCCAAGAGAGAACGCGGCAGGTATTGTGCCTCTTGGAAGGGTCGCAGTTCCTGCCGCGCCTCTTCCTGGGCTGCTTTTTCTCCAGTTTTCAGATGTCTTTCGGATTTCTTTCCTAATTCTACTTTTACCATAATTCTTCCACGTGATTAGTATAAATAAAGGCCTCCGCCTCACATATTTCTCACGTGAGTGTCCGCACTTGTCTTCTCTTTTTGCATTCTAAGACCACGCTCTTGCTTTTCGACGCCTACGTGCTTGTTCTATGCGACCACGTAAGCTCAGATCATTCTGAGAACCAATCACATTTTCATGACCGACCAATTTGACTACTACATTTTAATTAATTCAATCAATTCGTTCTAATTCCTCTTAAGAGGGCATTTTCATATTACATCGAGTCGAGCAATCACTAATTCGACAACTTAGTTAATCTCGCTTCGTCAAACACGTAAGTCTGATGGTGTAAATCCCAATTTTATTTATTGTATTTTATTTTGTTTAAATTAATGTACGAATTTATATCACAAGTATGCTCAAAACCACTTTCAAAATCGTTCCTTCAAACCTATTTATATCACAAGTATGCCCAAAAAATTTTCTTTCGTTTTCGTTTCTTCTTTCTTTCAAATTTAATATTTTCAGTTTATAATTTGTTTTTCTTAATACTTTTCAATAATTTCCGACTTAAATCCCTTATAGCTAATATTTGCGGGTTTTCGTCATTAAATTCAAACCCGGATTTAAGAGGCTCGATTTGTTCATATCAAGTCCCTTGAATTCGTCTTTGATATCTCTCTCCATTCTGTTTCTTCATCGATCTTTATTTTCCAATTTCCGTCTCTAATTCAAGTTTTGTATATAAATCAATTCCGACATCGTAAATAACTAACTTGTAATATTTCGTTTTAATTCATCCTTTTATCACTTTATGATGGTTCCGTATGCATGTAATATGATTAATCACTTCTACTCGAGTTATATATCAATAATCAACGTTAATTAACCATTAAACGATAACAATTTAACGAGTCTGACTTTCACAGTCAGAACCCAACTCAGGAACGGACGCACGGTCTGATGCGGCTCTTCTAAAGGATGCAACAGATGTTGTGCATGTTCTGAGGTGGCTTCTGCCTCTGAACTCATCTCATTCAGATGTAGGATTCATGATTAGGATTTAATCGGCTATTATTTGTATTATCGCTTCTAATTCGACATGTTTTCCGTATTTCTTCTTTTTTATTTTGTTTCTTTTACTTTCTTTTCAAATTCCTTTTGTTTTCGAGCGTACTTGTAACGTAAATTCAAGCTATCCATTGTAATTCAATTGTAATTTATTTTCTTTTGTAATTTATTTATTTCATATTGTTCTTGTATGATTTATTTATCTAGCATTCACATGTAATTAATCTAAAAATCCAACTTTGACCCCATTGAGTGCTAAATTGCTTGTTCACCGACTTAGTCTAATTTTCACATGCTAGGATTAAAACTTGGATGTTGCATTGCATGCATACAATTGACAACATATCGAGTATAAAAAACTTCCATGATCATTAGTAGAGGTCGCTATCGAGGCGGGCGGGATTAGGTGTTCAAATAAACGAGCTTCCTAATACGTACCCTCACCCCTTACTCAAGATCTCTGTGAACATCCGTGTTCATTGGCATCACGAGAGTCATTCTAGACATAGAATGCTAAGGGTAACGGATTTCTCAGTGTTCATGTCACTACTTTATGTCTTGACATGACGCAATGTATTCGAACGGTTCCAATTTTCCATAAAAATTAGTGGCGACTCCACAAATGCAGGCTTGTCAAACCTTCCATCGGCTTCAATGCCTTTCAAATCGGTAACGGACCATGACGTGCTTTGGCCCTCGCGCCGGAGTTCTGTGGGAGAAGTGTCGCCGCCTCAAAATCAGCGCGCGGCGCGGGTGGCTATGTCCACACAATTTCAAATAAGTAGTATGCTTTTCAAATGTACAATATCATGACATGTAGTAAATGCTCAATTCAGCATTAACTCACCCTTTTTACATCATTGTCTCATAATCATGTTATAATGCAATTTACTACCAATAGAGGAACAACAATGCTCACCCATTTTTCCACATGTATGAATATTGCTAAAACAATATCATACCATCAACCCTAATTACCATTATTCATGTTATAATGCAACTACTATGTTATTAATGCTAATTAATGCACAAACAACATTCATATCATTAAAATTAAGTAGGTAAACCCTACCTCTTGTTATTCTTCCACAATCTTCAAACTAAGGACTAGAAGTGCTTCTCAATGATGTCTCCTCCTACATAATAATCCATAGCTAACTATTACTATAACATACTACAACAATAACAATACTAATTAACCTCTAATTACCCCCATTAATTTAGTCATAACCCTAATTAATTTCTTAAACTACATACTAATTAATTAGGGTTTACTAATTAAAGACAAAGTGAACAAGAGTGAACATAATCTTACCACACTATGAACCAATGGCAAGAACAAGGATTTGGGAATGAATTCTTCAAGAAGTGTGTGCTAAATCTTGAGGATAAGGTATATGATATTTTTAGAGGTTTTTAGAGAGTGGTAAGGTAAGGTGAGGGTGGTTACTAGTGAAAGAAATATGAAAAGATAAGGCTTTGAGAGTGATATACCACCTACAAACCTCGTGCAAAAAGCTGGACAACGACGGGTCACTCGATCGAGTGCCCGGTTCGCTCGATCGAGTGAACCGCCACTCGGTCTACTGACGTTGTTTTAGAAACTTCCAGCCATTTTTCAGATCCCACTCGGTCTCCCACTCGATCAAGTGAGCTACACTCGGTCGAGTGGACAGCCTACTCGGTCGAGTACGGCCTTATAAACTACGAGGTATTACAAACACAATTATCACAACAATGTATTATGCAACACAATATACCAAAATACGACTCATTATGAAATAAACTTCCCAAATATGCTACGAACATCAAACCCTGCATTATCCCGACTCATAGAGTCGCCAGAACTCAATATCACGTTATAATGCATTTCCGACACTACATGAGATTCTCAACCATCCTTAAATATTCCCATATGATACAATACGACTCATGCCAAATAAAACAATGACAAAAGACACATTAGTAAGAACACACATTATCATAACCGAGTAGGATAAACCTACCTTTTAGCAATCTTCATGAGTTACTTGATTCCGTCTCATGAAATCGTCACATCCTATACAAATCACATAATACTATCACAATACATCCTACACTATAATACAATACAAAACCTCTTATTATTACCCATATTATACATACTTATTACTAATTAATTACCCATAACACAACCCCCAAAAGTTAGGGTTCATATTAATTGAAAAATGATAGATCTCAACTTACAAGGTGAAAGAAAGGAAGGATAAGGTGTGCAATCCTCCAAACCAAGCTTGAATTCCATAAGAAGGTGTTTGTGAGGGTTTTAGAGATAAGGAAGAAGATTTGAAGTGATAAGGAGAAAGGATAAAATGATTAGGATAAGATACCGAAATAAGCTTTATCGCATACTATTTAGCTGCACTCGGTTGAGTGCCGAGTCCACTCGGTAGAGTACGGAGTCGAGTACCGTCGTACTCGGCCGAGTGCTAGCCACTCGATCAACTGAACGCTCTACTCGGTCCACTAAAGTCTCACTAGGTCTAGTCTAAGTCCTACTTGGTCTAGTGTATGGCTATACTTTACTCCAAAGTAGTCTCTCATCAAGTTTGATGGTCCTCTCACGCATCTCGAGGTTCTTGTACGGGTCCCACAGTATCCGGGTATTACACATAATTACTATTAGGTTTGTGACAAAAAAACTATTAAAAAAATTGGAGAAAGTTATAAAATGTAATCCGTAGTTTTATAGTAAAAAAGTACTTTCATAAAGATCATAACTTTACTCAACTCTCTTTGATTAGTTTTACATTTCATTTTTTTTTTCATACCAAAATATAATAGGCTGAAATATTAAATATTAACTAGGTTTGTGACCCGTGAAATTCACGGATTTATGTGTTTTAGTTTTGATATTTTTATCGTATTGTTAATATTTGTTCGAGCAATTAGTTGTTGATCCATTTAAAAATATACAGTCTTGAAATAAATAGAAATTAGTTAGCTAATACCTTATTTCTTTGACAACTTTGGTTTATTTTTTAAATCAAATCCTGCAAGTGACAATGTGGTAGCTACTAATTTTGAGAAATTTGACAATGGGGCAATCACAATGACGATTCACTATATATACGTGTGTTTTACTCCGTAATATAATAAAGTGAGTTTTTTAAATATTAAAAGTTGAAACCATCCGTATATAATAAATTCCGTAAGGAAAAATCCTCAATGACGCCTTATAAGGTTGTAAACTCAATACCTCAGTATAGTCATCTCCAAATTATTTCCAGACCTCTCCATCAACCCTCCCATAGAAATATCTGTGAAGTCTATCACCACGTGCATGCTTCAAATATTATTTACATCCAAAAAACATTTATTATATCGATAGAAAAATATTAGATACGATTCAACGGTATGGTCGGTATCTACTCCATGTATTACGAATTAAATTTTTATTTCAACTGCTCATTAATCTAAAACACTATATTCCCTAAATTCGAATTCCAAAAGGTTCATAAAATTTTTTAAGTTCCTTATTACTATTTCAAGAATTTGATCCATCTCTTGTTATACTTATGTCCACGATCCTATATAAAAATAAAAATAGTATTAAAGACTATAAAATAATCTATTCCGGTTTTGAAAAAAAAAACACAAACTTAAAAATATACGGATTAGAATTTAGAAACCATGCTATTTAATGTTTATCTGAAGGTTAACTTTCGCTTCCTTTTAGTACGCTTCCTTTTAGTACATGCCTTGATAATAGTTCATATGAAATGAAAAAGAAAAATATATGTTAGAGATGATTATACTCATGAATACAAAAATAAAAATTCAAATAGGTTGATCGGGAAAGCATAATAGTAAAATTACACAACAATATACGCTTAATAAGAAATTTAAAAAAATATTATAAGATCTCCATTTTGAGATCACGGTCATCTTATAATGTTTAAAAAAGCATAAACCACTTAAAAAAGTAAAGTAAATTTTATAGAAAAACAATCAAAATGTGGGAGTTGGAGAAAACTTAAATTGGAAGAGGAAATGACATAATTAAAATGATTAATTATTGTCATGATGGTTCAAAAAGTAAATTGTGAAATTTTAAAGATTTTTCATTCAATTATTTGTACTTATTTATTTACCATTAATTATGAGAGTAGGTTTTATTTTTTAGGAAATTATGAGAGTAAGTTTTATTTATTATTCCTGTTTTGACAAAAAAAACACAAACTTAAAAACATACGATACGAAGTAGAATTTAGAAATCATACTATTTAATATTTACCCGCAGGTTCACTTTCGCTTCCTTTTATTACATGCCTTGATAATAGTTCATATAAAATGAAAAATAAAAATATATGCTAGAGATGTTTATACTCGTGAATACAAAAATACAAATTCAAATAGGTTGATCAGGGAAGTATAATAGTAAAATTACACCACAATATACGTTTAATAACAAATTAAAAGAAATATTATAAGACTTCTATTTTGAGATCAACAATCATCCATTACTTATCAGTTTCTACCTTACGTTTTTTTACCTTTAATTTAACCTCGGTTTCGTGCCTTTTGTATTTCTTCCGTCTTCAGATTACCCACGTGATGGTTTGCCTTATCTGCATTCACATACGTTTCATGGTGCTTTAAAGTTATATCAAAAATACATTTACCAAAAGATAAAACATCAACCTGGCAAAAACTTGACAAACGAATTAAAACATTGTCACATGTAAGTCACTTAAATTAAACCAACTGGAAAACATGAATTCAAATATAAAGCAAACGATTCATAAAACCAACAACATAACAAATTAAAACATACTTTATTGGACAACAACAACAACAACAACAACAACAACAACAACAACAACAACAACAACAACAATACTCAATATAATCAATATAATGAAATAAATAAATTAAACCATAAAATACAATCCACAACTTATAAACTCATGACAAATGGGCAATATTTTAAATAAATAAAGTGAATAGAAACTATTATAGGCATTGTAGGTTTTATAGTCATTACACAACCATAAATTCCCATATTTTAATTTAATTTTTAATTTATTTTGTGGTATTATTAAATTAGATAATTGATTGTCAAGGACCTCAAGTGATGAATTTAATAAGACAAAATGTTAATGAAAATTATGGGTGTTGAGTAATATAAGGAGTTTTAATAAAATTATTGACATATTATATTACAAAAAATAATTAAATGGGAAAAACATTTAATTACTTTGGTGTGTGTTAAGTATTATGAAGAGTTTTAACCAATTTATTACCATGTTTAATTATAAAAAAAATTAAATAGGAAAATGTTAATAATGGTGGATGTTCAGTAATATGAAGAGGTTTAATTAATTTATTAACAGGTTTTATTACAAAAATTTTAAAAATTAAATAGGAAAATGTTAATAATGGTGAGTGTTTAGTAATATGAAGAGGTTTAATTAATTCCTTAACATGTTTTATTACAAAAATTTCAATTTTAATTATAAATTATGAAATTTATTAACATGTTTTATTACAAAAAATTCAATTAAAATGTCAATATTAATTATAAATTATGAAATTTGATGTAAATTTGTAAGGGTTATATAAATTTTGGAAGACAATATATTTAATATACAAAATTAATTTAAGAATAATGATAATATCCTTTCATATTATAGATATAAGTGAATTAAATTAATTTATAGATAAATGATTTAAATTAATGTCATGTAATAATAAATTGATAATCCATGTTACATTAAAAATATACATCACATTTAAATATGCCACGATCTAGCTGGCTTTTTGGATCCTACGTGACTTTGTCTAGGTGGCGTTTATTTGTCATTTTAGGGTAGCCTTTTAATTATATTTTATAGATGTGGTGCTGATTTAAATAATACTCTAAAAATAAAAACTCTATATAGCGTGCATGCAGTGCACGAGATCTATACTAGTTTAAATTATCGTATAGTTAAAAAAGAAAAATTAAAAATTTCGGTCTTAAACACGTTCTGAACGAAAAATACAGGTTTAGTCCGGTCTAAGACCGAATTTTAAAGGTAGTTTCTTTGTTCCACCTAAATATATTTTTTGGTTTTCGGTCCAGTTTTATGGGTTGAAATATATATGTAGGTTTGGCTGTCATTTGGTTACTATTGAATTCAATTCATTTTTGGTGACTCGGGTTTGGTATACTATCAATCTTACTCATATCGGGTGTTCGGTCGGTTATCAATTCAGATATTTTCGATTATTTTTTCGGATTTTGACTAGACCTGACAAACGGGTCAATCGAGTCGGGTCAGTTCGGGTCTCTCATTGATTTCGGGTTAATTCGGGTCGGGTCCCGTCGTTTCGAGTTTCGGGTTTGTTTCAGGTTTGTTGGTCGGTCTGTTTTGGGTCGGGTTATTTTCGGGTCAATGAATAAGAGAGAAAAGGTCATTTCAAGTCTTTTCGGTTCAATTAGAGTTATGTTTTGTCTGGTCATTTTCAGATTTGGTGGTTTCGGATCGGGTCATTTTCGGGTTGGGTCAGTTATGGATCAAGAAAGCTCGGGTCATCTTCGGGTCGGGTCGGGTCAATTCGGGTCTTAGGTCAACATTCGGCTTATGTAGTTTGGGTCATTATCGGGTTTTAGGTCAATCTTTTCAGATCGGGTCAGTCAAGTCGGGTTGTTTTTGCCTGATCTAGTTTAGAGTTTGGACCCCTAATTTGAAAAGAAAAAAAAAGAAAAGGAATGAATGAATGAATTGTTGGGAGTTAATAAGCCAGGTAATGAGAAAGACATAGATGGAAGAAGACGAGCTGTCTTTGTTCAGAGCATGCAAAATAAAAGCATAGCTTCTGACAGTCTGTCATCTTTGCCAGTTCAATCTCGACGTTATATATTAAGATTATTTCTCATTCTAATTAAATATAAATAGGTTAAATTGGACTGTATATATAATTCCGAAATATAAATTATAAAGTTTTTGTCTTTGATTATTTCTTCCTTCTGGTTTGTTTTTGTTCATCCCCACCTTCTCTCTTTTTCCTCCTGTTACTGCTCTCTTTTCTCCTGCAATTCTTAAGGGATTTTCTGGAGAGCAGTTTAATCATCATTAATTAATCATAAATAAATAAATATAACTAAGGAAGAAGGGGGAAATAACAGGATTATTAATTTCTTAAATTTATTGTTGTTTGATCATCATGAGTCTCTTTGGCCTTGGTAGCAGGTAATTTCATTATTCTTCTTCTTTTTGTTTATTTTTTTTGTTTTGGTTTCTGGGTTCCAAGATTTCATGATCATCCATGGTTTTTTTTTTTTTTTTTTTTTGTGGGTAATTCGAAAGTTTGAAACTTTTTATGTTTTGATATGATTTTATCATTTGCATTGTGAGGTTTGCGACCATGACGGTTCTAAAGGATGATTCAATTATTTCGGAATTTATGCTCTCATGTTGTTGTTGTTGATATGATTTTAGCATTTATGTTGCATGATTAATGGTGGGTTTCTCTTTTCTGGGTGTTGTTTGGTAAAACAAATAACTGTTCATGATTAGTTGATTTGATTGATTGATTGATTGATTGAATATAGTTCTATTATTGTGACATTAATTTTTTTTTTTTTCTACATGTGTATAAAGTTCACAAAGTTTTGCACAATTTGATAGGCTGTCTTATTTCTCGGTACCACCCTGTGACCGCCATCTTTGTATTCCTTATACGAAGTATTTAATTGAACATGTTTTTTGTGTTTTAGACACAATGCGAGTATAATAATGCTAGGAGGGGGATTCCGACAATCCGACCTGAGACATAATATAGCTATCTTAGTTGTATTGGTAGGGGTATGATTGAAGATTTTATTTCAATAAAGAAAGTTAAGATCTTTCATTTCCTAGTGACTTACACATATGCTGATTTCTTAACTTTAGATTATCTCTTTTCTATAGATTTGTTCGATTAGTGCTGCTTTATGTTGATTTTAAGGAGGAAACATTAGGTTAAAAGATGAGGGAAAGGATCTGTAAACAGCCTTTACACTTTACAGTTGTCGTATCTTATGCTGATTATTCTGCTTAAACCTTTGTTATTATGTAATTCAACTTGGCTTTACTTTGATAATACATTAGTTTTCCAGGAGTACTTAAACATTCATTAGTGTTGTAGTTAGCTATGTTGATTGTGATCGAAGTCTTGGTGGTTTCCTAGAATGAGGTATTAAGATATGTTGATCAATATGAACATATAGCTGTTTGTTAAATATTCTTTGTTTGTGCTCTGTGTATGCCTTCGGGGTCTTGGGACATTACTGAATGTTGATAGAAGGAAAATGAAGATGATTCTCCCTTTATTTCCATCTATGATTTAAATCATATTATTCGTTGTGTGTTTTCTATATACACCATTTTTCATGCATAAAATAAATTGCAATGGCTTTCAATCTTTCAGTTCTCATGTTTTCTACTTAGATCATTGTACTCTCTAGTCTCTAGAGTCGTAACTGAATGTTGCCGTTAAATTCTTGTGTTGAATCGATTAGTTTAGCCTATTCAATTCGTTTATTTGTGCATGAACAAGTTTAGCCTTGGATTAGGACTATAAATGCAATATTTTAACTTAAAGTCTTAAACCCGTTAATTTTTCTCCTTATTCGGTAATTTCCAACGTGGTATTGCAGAAACCAAAAGACGTTTCGCCCTAAAAAGAATGCCCCCTCCGGAAGCAAGGTTAGTTTACATTGTCTGTAGATCTTCTTGTTATTACTTTCCAATAATTGAGTTATTCAAACTCGGGTTTTTGTTTTGTGTTTTTCAGGGAGCACAACTTCAGAAACATATTGATGCTACTTTAGGAAGTGGCAACCTGAGAGAAGCTGTGAAGTTGCCTCCTGGGGAGGATTTTAACGAATGGCTAGCTGTGAACAGTTAAGATAGTTTCACATTTTCTTAATTTTCCGAGATTTTTTTGTCGCTTGCTTGGGCTATGACAATGCATTATTCTGTTACTTATACTACCATATTTGTTCTGGTTTAGCAAGTATTTTAGATCTTTTTAGGTTGCTGCATAATCTCACAAGTCACAAATGTGAGGAAAGTGGGAAACGTGCTTTCCTAGTATATTGGATCTCCATGTACGGTTCTTTTTGCAACATTGGGAACTAGGACCTAATACGTATTAGTATTTTTACGGGTGTAAGATGACCTGGGTTTGAAACCTAGGTCACGAGTATCACTCGACAGCTTTACAGCAACGCAGTAAGCAAGATTAGAACATCATCTTATGGATTGAAATTTAATTACTGTGCATCAGCCTGTCTAAAGTTTAGATGGATTTCTATAGAATGTTGTCATGTCCTTACTCTACACAAGATGTATACTGCCACAAATCTCTGAAATTATTTTACTGCCAGATTATTTACTGTCTTTTTTCTCATTTCTTCTCACAGCGGTGGATTTTTTCAATCAAGTCAACATGCTTTATGGTACCCTCACTGAGTTCTGCACGCCAGCGAATTGTCCAACAATGACAGCAGGGCCAAAGTAAGTTTCTTGATTCTTAACGTAGTTCATTAGTTCGAGCGTGCCAACTTATACAATTTGAGGGCCATCATTACATGATAAGCTAGTAAAATTAACTCTTAAAGCAGCCTAATTCTTTTGAGCATCATATATTTTCGGATTGATATTGGCAATGTTGATCATCTCGGTGATGTATCCGATCCACTTATAGGGCCTTTGAGAATATGCTGATTTCTCTTGTCGGTTTTTAAATTTCAAAGTGAGCTCGTTCTAACTCCTCCATGGTAACATAGAAAATGCATCCTGCTATTAATTGAGTATAAAATATCTAAATCCTTTTTTATTGGTTACGTTAGGTGTTCTCATTACTTTTACACCTTTTGTTAAGTTAGACACTTTCGAGTTCCGAGACATAAGTTAAATTATTCTCTGTCGCAGATACGAGTATAGATGGGCAGATGGTGTTACTATAAAGAAACCAATAGAGGTATCTGCTCCAAAATATGTCGAGTACTTGATGGACTGGATTGAAACACAGCTGGATGATGAATCTATATTTCCGCAAAAATTGGGTAATTATACTTTCTTCTTATTTACTGATCCCTTAACCATCAGGATTCCACATAAATACGCAACTCGAGAGCTCTGTGTTTGACCTTTGTATTACCGTCTTAGAGATTTGGGGGTCGTGGACAAATTAACGAAGACATACTCGCTAGTATCATTAAGTTTACTCCCTCTTGTTCAACAAAATTTTCCCATTTCATCTGGCATATTTTTGGATCTAAAATGTCTCTTACTCTCTTTTACTATCACAATTTAATTAAAGAAACACATAAGGAGTATATCTAATGACCCGACTAATTAAACCTCATCGTTCTTCTTTTTCCCTTATCAATCGTCTAATTCACTTGTCTTCTACAGTAAATCTTTGTATTAAAAGTAAATACGGCATTTCCAAAGCATTCGAGAGAATATTACTTTGCACTTTATTACGGAGTATATTTTTTAGAAACTGTTGGCTCTTTTTGGCAAAGTTAAATGTTTCAAATTTTAGAGTTTTCACATTCAAGAACTGATCGAATTTTCCCTTATTACCGCCAAGTTAAGTTATATTCGTACATGGCTTTACAAGGCTAATGAGTATACATATTTCTGCTGTCACAGGGGCTCCGTTTCCTGCAAATTTCCAGGATGTTGTTAAGACCATATTCAAAAGATTGTTCCGGGTGTATGCTCACATTTATCACTCCCATTTCCAGAAGATAGTGAGTTTGAAGGAAGAAGCTCATCTCAACACTTGTTTTAAGCATTTTGTCCTCTTTACATGGGTAAGTTCTTCTTAGTTGTTAATTTGTTATAACTTCCATTATACACAAAAGCGGAATTTTTAAATCTTATTTCTCTAATTAGCATTTATAAATATCAAAGAACTCTCGACTTAAGTAGTTCATATGTATTAGGTCTCGGGTCCGAATCACCCTCTTCTTGTTATACGCGAATATTTGAAGCTTCATGTGAAATTTTCTGACATCTATGACCGATCCTTGCTTCTGTCCTGATGTTAATTATAAACTACAACTTGTTTTGTTGAACCTGTTTTTTTTTTCTGTGGGCCGGCGGAGTATTTAATGAAAGAATCTAATGAACTGTTAGAAAACATGGTATTGATTTAGTGAAATTTAACTACCTTTATTGCACCACATTATATGTTTCATTTGTACTGTCCTTTTCTGAAACTCTGCAACATTATATTCTGGCACATTAAACATCTCACATGGGTCAGAGAACATTTTCCCTGCTTGATATCAGACCAATATTAACATTTTACATTTTTAAGTTTCCACTTCCAGTTGAGCCAAAAACGTCATGTTCTTTATCTTATAAATGTAGTGGAACAAATAAAATGGTTCAACAATCTATCGGCGCTTTTATTGTTATGAAGTACGTTACCCGGCCATAGGAAAGTGTCTTTGAGACTGTCATGTTGAGATAGGACCCATAACTTTAGACACCGTTGCGTTAAATTCTTTTGTGCATGTTCCCATTAAATATTTTTGTATATTATGAGTTCACATTTAAAATAAACGGGACGTGAACTGGTAATGTTGTTGTAAAGTCACGTTCTTGAGAAATTTTATAAGTGGCATTCAGTATCAGTAGTACCCTAGAGAAGATTAATTACTTTCGATATTTTAGGGTTAGTGCCCTGTATAATGCCCTGAAATGCCAAGTGCTAATAAATTTGGATCCATGCAGGAATTCCGACTGATTGACAAGGGCGAGCTTGCACCACTACAAGATCTTGTGGATTCTATTCTCCAGTAGTGTTAGTTACATTATGTGATCTGGCGTTTGTTGGATAGAACGTGTGATTTCGAGTTTTTGCCGTTGAGCCCCTCATAATTATCTGGTTTTTCCTTACTTATTTGTGGATTTAAACCTCTCGCCCATCCGAAGGAAGGGAGTTGCAGGTTGTTTGATCCCCTTGAAGTCTTTGTGAATGCGATTGAGATGGCATTGTGTCATCATTTGTGGATATCTTGTTTATTGGTTTAGTGTACTATGGTAAACAGCGGGTTGGATGCTAATTGCGCTAGTAACTCGATTCCCCGCATGCTAATTCCGTATATTTTCCTACCTAAGCTTGATAATATTTGTAGATTCGCTAGGGGGCCGAGCATTGATCACTTGCATTGCATACCATTCATTGTACAGGGTCTGTAAACCCGCTCATCGATTTGGAATTAAACGTCGTCACTAACTTGTACGATAACATCGATGAGAAATTAATAACTTTGGCACGATGCACCCTTCCCCTTAGTCCCTAGATATCACTGGAATCACAGATACTATAGTAAACCCAATAGAAATGTCTAAAGAAAAAGTTGTGTTACGATAGTTGTGCAAATCGAACCTTGAATGCTTCTTAACAAACATGCTCGTCAGGATATAATGTTTTAAGAGTGAAGAGAAATGTTTAAAGAAAAATTAGAAAATGGGAGTTTTGTAGGTGGAAAAATTAAATGAACTACAGAGCATGAAAAGAAGTCGTCTTAAGCTTGAAGGTCTTCAAGTAAATATTTAGATAAGAGGGATCGAGCATGGCTCTTATCACTTCGAGCTGGATCATCTTGGATGTTTAAGCCTCCTATTTATTGGTCATTTGAGACATGGTTCGTTCAGGATGGCTCAATTAAACTTGGTTTTTAATGTCATGTTAATTCGAGTTGCTATGGGTCAATTTAGGTCATAATTGTAACAGTTTTTATTTGACCGCATTAGGCCATTTCAACTGGGGCCACGTTCGCCGCTCACTTCAAAGTGGGTCATTTCGAGTTGTGGTTTTTGGATATCAGATTTGAGTCGGGTTATTAAGGCAACTCATTTTTTTTGCCCAGTCGTTACACAAGCATCCAATATTCCGGTATTCAGGGCAAAAATGAAGAGTAGAAATTTGGCAACTTTGCTTTACTGATAACAGATAATCTAGCAGGTACCAACAAATATTACTCGTGTTCTTTTTCGTATGACAAATATTACTCGTATTCTTCTTCTGTATGACAACTGATCCGAGTACATCAATACATTCAATAGTCAGTACATCAATATCGTTGTTGGCTGCGTAAGAAAAACCCACAACAAAAATACAATCAAAATTTTTCTCACAGAACATTTCCTTTCTTGACACCGCCTTCTATGAATGATTTGCTATTTATCGACAGCAGTTCAAGCAGCGACATGAGGCAACGAGGGCACGACGGATTACAGACTTATGTATTCACAAGTCGGCCAGTAACGCGAACCCAAAGTTCAGCAAGTTACAGTCTTCAATCTACAGTCTGTTTTCCAGTCTTTTCTATGACTGCAAATGAATCTCCAAAACGAACATTCAGAAGATTTCACTATTTCTTCATAGTTTCACAGATGCATCCTGGAAGTGGGTTTGCGTAGAAACTTTCTTCCAACTTGGGGAACTCTCCAGGCTCTCTGTAATACGGACCTCCTATTCGGTATTTGTGAAGCTTCTGAACTTTTGAGATAAATTTCGTCCAGGTGATTTTGCCTTCATCATATTCATCAATAATTCTCACCAGATTCGTCCTGCAAATGAGGGTTGCATCACACATCATGCTAATTAGAGACCAACATAAATTGGTTGCTAATTTGAGACAAAATTAAGTTGATTGCTAATTAGAGACAAAATTACGTTGGTCGCTAATTAGCGACCAGTTCAAATTAGCAACAAAGCATATTGCTACCATTGAAAGTTAGTCGCTAATTGGTCTCTAGATGACACTAGCTACCAGTTTATGAACATTAGCAACTAAATGGGTTGGTCGCTAAATCGCCTTTTTCTTGTAGAGCTAGAGGGATTTATTTATAACTCAGGGGAGAGAGCTTTGTCACCCTTATGATCCTGCTCGTATTGAATCAGGAAGAAACCAAATGGTACAAACAAAAAAGAATACAGTGTGGTATATCACAGAGACACTACCTGTCCGGACTGATGGTTTTCTTAAATCCATCAAAACGCCGATGACCTTTCACTGCCTTTGCCATATTCCCATCATAGGTATAGACAAATGCATCACTTTGAAGGGCAACAACATAGTCAAGACCAGCCAACATATTCTGATGGTTTTTAAAAGGTTCCAGCTCCTCTTCTGAGGCTAGAGTTGAGTGTGAGAAGATATTAGGAAAATCGTCAGTAAGATAGTTCATGCTTCCGTTACCATAGGCTTCTCCAGCAACCAAATAAATCCTTGTGTTAGATGGGAACCCCAGCCCTTTTAATAAAAGGGAAGTCTCCCTTGGGGTTAACGGGCAACCACCGAGCTTCCTACGCTCTGACCCGTCAATTTCCTTTTCCTTCCAATGACTGACTTCGTATCGCATCTTACGGAGCTCGTCATCTTCCTCGGCTGTCAAATTATGACTGCAGCCTGTGAAGGCAAGCATATCTTTCTCATACCTATGAATATCATGCAACCAGAATAAAGTTTAAGAGAAGACCCAGAAATCAGAACACATTACGCATAGACTTAACATATGGGTCGATTTGGTCGGAGACATGTCAGATCATTACAGTTTTGGGTTATTCTGGGTACGCTGTTATCGGGTCATTTTGGGTAAAGGAAATTTCAGGTTCAGGTTGTTTTTAGTCAGTGGCTACGGATCAGAACGGTTCAGTTTCGGGCCATTTTGAGTTGTGACAATTGAGGTTTGTGTTTCAAATTAGTCGCCTTAGTCTTGTCTTTTAGCTTTGGATCTATTTTGGATTCTTCTGTTCAAGTTTTAGTCGGGTTGAACCAATTTTGCCAGCTCTAAATAGTAAATACAAACAATGACCTGTCTAGTATAGCATGGAATAACGAGGACTGACCTCAGATGGAGTGCTAGGTAGGGGCTTCCATTTTCCCTCATTCTTTCAACCATAGTATTTCCAAGTTTTTCTATGGGGGCTGAGTATTTTAGTGCCCTATAGTTGACACGGCACCTCAGCTTTTGTATGGAATTAGGAATACCATTGTTAGCAATGCGGGAATCAGTATGAGTGAAGTATATTACTTTGTGCTCTTTCAGAAGAGGGAGGACTTCTAGCTTGTAGTAACTAACCTGATCAATAACATTTCGAATCAATCAACAATTATGATAACATATAAATATTCAAGCATAGATACATGAGAAATTAAAAATGTCTTTAGCTTATTTAATACGAGTATCATGCATGGACGATTAATATGGAAGATATGTTTCACAGCTGGTTATGGAAATTAGTCTTCGTACAATAATCACAAATAGAGGATAATATTTATCATACCTTGGACCAAGATATTGGCGTCTTCTTAAAAGGTTCAATGTTTGAAAATTCAGGAGGCAAGTTTTCAACAACATGGACGTCGTCCTTCAGTGTTTCCATGAAATGCTGCCAATCAAACAAGTCTTTGAACCCACTGTAAATGCAGAAGATATCGGTTAAACATAGTCAAAGAACCACAGTGAATCATGCACTATACTTACAACAGACATTGGTGTCTTCTTAAAAGGTTCAATATTTGGGTTACCTTTCATCAGCCCAGTAGGAAGTGTGATCTAGAGAAGGAAGAACAAGGGTAGCCTTCATAATTTTAGCAACAGCAACCATATCACAGATCTGCACTCTAAAATTATTGCTTCATCAGATCACAGAGTTAACAGTACGCAAATTGTTTGGATTAATACAAATTTGAATGGAAAAGAAACAGCCACCAGACCCCAAATCTCATCTGATTCAAGCCACCATTAGCATTTATTAGAATATACCCATTTGTCTTTTCATCCAGTCCTGCCAAGCAAAATAATATCGAAGTGGGTAAGAAGCTGTAACATGAAGAAACCATTCACGATTCAGGCAATTCAAGGTTTTTTTTTTTTTTTTTTTTTTTTGGATTCTTACTTTTATGACTTTTTGACAGTTCAATGCACTGGCTGAAATTCTGGCTGTTTGATTTGGCCCATATCTCAGAATACTGAAAGACAATCATATAATGAGCAGCAGAACATAAGAAACTATGTTTAAAATCTCACAATTATAAGTTTATTGGACTTACTTTAGCACTTCGATTGGCTTTGTCGACTACACCAGAGGCCACCATCATTAATGTCTGCTCGAGATTGTTGTCATTCTCCCTCGTATCAACTCCATCTCTATAGCCATATTCATGAGAGCTGTGGTCCGTATGATATTGGCGAGAGAAGTGGGAGCCAGAATGAACCTATCATCAAAGATTACTCGAGGTCAACTGATTATGGGTGACAGAAACAGGGAAAGAAAACAGAAAATGAAGACATCCAAAAAATTGAACACTGAGAAGCAAGTCAGGTAAGACGAATCTGTGCTAGTTGGTGTGAGCTTTTAAAGTTTGGAGTGAGCTTTAAAGTACATTTAGAAATCTCAAAACGTCTACCTTGTCCTACTGTTGATTTTCTTACCCAATAGATCATGTAGCATCGCATGATTACGGATTCATTTAACAGATTTCTGACCATTCTGAATATCAATTGATATAGATGACCACTTTCCAACATTAATTAATATACCCCCCATTATAGACCTCAAAATAGCATGGGAGAAAGGTAATATGGTTGTCCACTTGTCTTACCAATTCTACAACCTCAAAACACACAAAATTACACTTCCTGTAAAACAGTCATGGAACCTTAAACAGATAACTTCAGGTTCAGCAAGAGAGACTGTCTTCCCTGGAAACGGGAAGCCCGCAGTAATTAAGTTCCAACTTGATATCGTGATCTTGGCTACTGGCTACTTCCAAAGCAGTAAAAGGATATTAACTACGACAATTCCCAGTTTTTGCCGAAAGTTCTATAAATGGATGGTACAAGAATCTAAGGGTAGTGTTGAACCTTTGAAGTGTAGGTAACTGAACCTACACATATATAGGCACCCCGTATTCTTCATAAACACTAAAAAAAATAAGGCAATGCAAACTTTTAACCGGGTTTAACAGCAGTTCAATACTCAGGGCTTTCTTGCATACACACTCTCCCATGTAAACTAGTTGCAGCCCTTGCAGGACATAAATTCAACTATGAGGTAGCTTACTACTAACACTTTTACTTCCAAATTATCAATATAACATTGAGACATTCTCAATCACCGCCATGTTGCAACTTCAATTCTCCAAACGACTGACTACAAACTGATAGAAAGCAACCATTTCACATGTTTTAGTTATCAATTTACACCCTTGGACTTCAGAAAGCAATGGTTCACTATTACATCGAACGGCCACATTTCGTGATCCCTTACCCGGCACACCTGTTCCTCGGCAAGAAATGAATTCTATAGTTACAGAGAGAAATGAGCGAAACCATGGTTATCTAACTTCAACTACTTAACTTGAAGTGTTTCTACTTACAAACTCAATTGAGCATTATGAGCAATATTACTGAATACTAAAAGTGTATCTCTCACCAGCTTCTTAGTTCTTACGGAGTACATTCAATTTTTCTCTCTAATTCGGAAACTTCCAACTATATTTAAGGGAAGCATAGGGAAGTATACTACTAGAGCTAACCACCTATCACAGTCAAAGAACTAGACAATATCATTTGAAGAAATTATTTGACTGGTCAAACTGCTATTGAAAGATCAATTATCACTCACCGCCAGTTATAACAAGCTTCACTCTACAGTCTACCCAACCTATCTTACCGATATTTGATCGCACTACAATCATATAACTTGATTGGGTTGACTTCATTGAACTAAAATCGATTGCATTTTCTCTCTGTCAAACTTATGTAGACTAAATCAAGGGAGAACTTATAAATAAAGGCGATTACAATATATGCATTCTTTTTGCCAAAGTCGATACCAACTAATATGATCATTCTCGATAAGGTCAGACAGGATTAATACAGCAGCAAAACGATGAGCTCAACTTAAAAATCTCTTTAAAAGGCCAACAACTAAGATCGCGATTATAATACTCCTAACATGTTTCATTAAAACCTACTTAATCTAATACTAGGAATCTAATACCACAACCAAATCCCTTAATAGTTTTCCTATAAAATCTTCAATTTCACTCCTTAATTAATGAAGTCAATCTATAAAGTCAACATTTCGAAACTACCCATCTAATAATCAATCTCATCTACAACTACAAGTCTACAACTAACATACAAACAAGGAAAACAAGCCAAAAATACAACAAATATCAATTAATATGACCAAAAAAAAAAACACAATTGAAGTAGCATTCATTACACATGTAGTAAACTACATAGGAAATTGCAAAAAAATAGCAAATAAAAGTGCATTAATTTAGCATGAATTAAATTAAAATACCTGATGGATAGAATGATGATTGTGATGATCAAGAGTAGTATCAACATTATAAGATCCAAAAAACTTAAAAACACCCAAAAATAAACAAAATCCACAAAACAAAAAGAACATCCATTGACCCAACAACTTCTTCCTTTCTCTAATAAACCCAACGTCAACTATTGATCCTTTTCCCTTATTAGCCTCGTTATTACTAATACAATTAGCAGCACTAATCCCAGAATTACCACCCACAAATCTATGATTAAGGAAGCTGAAGTGTGAGGACTTAGGAGCAGGGGTAGTATGGGAATTGTTGTCAGATCTTGGGGAAGTGAGAACAAGGTCGATCTCGTGGTGGTAGTTAGAGGTGGGGTCGGCGGCGGAGGAGGAGGTGGTGGTGTTGGAAGTGGTGGTTGTGTTGGTGGGGCGTTTGAAGGAAGGAGCACGGCGAGTGACGGAGGTGGAGAAACGTGGACTGTTGTTGACTATTTGAGGAAGTGGGACTCCGACTCCATTGTTGTCGGTTGAGCTGCTTCGTTTGTGCTGGTATCCCATAAGATAGATGGTAATGGTAATGGTGATGAATGAATGAAGTTGAGGTGGTGACTGGTGAAGATGAGAGAGTGACGGGAATGTTGGTGATTGACTGATTGGTTGATCAAGTTATTGATTATGGTGTCCCAATTTTCTACTTCCAACTTGATTTTTCAGATTCATAGTACCATTTTCACTGACAATACCGACCATCTATTAGATCACAAATTCTAATATTCTTGCGGACAAGTTTTAACTCTAAGAGGGATATATCCGTATTTAGAAATACGTATTGCTATTAAATTGTGGGTACAAGTAAAAAAAAAAAATATATCGATTTTCAAATTCATAGTTAGGACTTATGGTTGTTCAAATACGAATTTAAAAAGTGGTGATTTTCTTACGGATATATATATCTTAATTAACTTAAAACATGTGCAAAGTTTTATACTACGATAGTATGTTGATGTTAAATCATGGCATACAAAACATATTAAAAAATAAATAAATAACTACATAAGCTTTTACATACATTTTAAAAGTATAGTAATCTTATCTTAGAGTGTGTGTACATATACATATATATATATATATATATATATATATATATATATATATATATATATATATATATATATATATATAGAGAGAGAGAGAGAGAGAGAGAGAGAGAGAGAAGAGATCAACTAAGGCCCTTAGATATATTAAGTCATGTCTAATGTGGACGGTTGGATCAATCAAACCAATGGCCAAGATTTGTGATCAAACCCCACTAAACCCCATTAAACTAATATTTTTGATTTACCTCTCTCCTCTTACCCACTAACCCATGCATGCTACACTGTTTGTTTGTCCATCGATCCATGATCATTTCCCTCCTCATTTTCTAGACAATTCAAAACGACTTGCGGGTATTTTTCCTCTATTTCCGTCATTTCGTCTTCCTTTTCTTTCTTCACAATTCTGATAACTCCATTTTCATCACTACCAATTAACTCCATCCTAACAAACGCCATTTTCATCACTACAAATTAATTCCAACTCGCCTGCAAACTCGCCTGTCTCCATTTTTTTATAAGGTATTTTTTCCATTCCTTATTTAGTGATTTGTAGTTTGTTTTTTGTTAATTATTGCATTTGTTAAACTATCATAAAAAGAGTTCATTTGATTTTTCAATCTTCAATTATGGGTTTGCTGATGTTGAGTTGTTCAATTGTTAATTATGGTTGTGCAGATCAAATTCGATTACATTTGATAATTAACAATGGTTTTTGCCAAGAAAAATGCCAAGAAATCTTCCAAGAAATCTGAATCGAAGGTCAAAAATCTCGTGTTGTTGGTATAACTCTTATAGAATGATGTGTAACTTCAATTAAACATCTGTATAACTCTAATCCCAATTGTTTGTCATCTACAGATGGATGTTGTAGAAAGTATTGACACGGGAGTTGATATCCAGGTTAAAAGTTTTGATTTTGATTTATACGTTACTAGATGCTTAACTCTGCTTACTAGATGTATAACTTTAGTACTCAATATGTATAACTCTGGTTACTTAATGTAAAACTGTAGTACGCAATATGTATAACTCTGGTTTCTAGATGTATAACTCTGGGTTCTAGATGTATAGCTCTTCTGATTCTGTGACCAACTCCTTTCTCATAATGTCAAACTCTAATTGTTATATGTATAACTATACTTCTAATTAGTTTCCATGCATAGAGTTATACAATATATGCCTACAAATATACAATTTATACATGGATTTATACAATATATAGCTAGAGTTATACAATTTATACGTTGGAGTTATACATTAGTTGCCTGGAGTTATACCTAGAGTTATTCCTGGAGTTATACATTATACTGTATATGCTTACAGTTATACATTGTATGGCCAGAGTTATACATTATATGGCTAGAGTTATACGAGAACATGGCCGAGTTATACTTTCTATTGCTAGAGTTATACATTCTATTGCAGTCATTTGTTGTGTAACTACGATTACATGTTGAATAACCTCTTTGTCATAATGTATAATCGAGTTATACAATATATGGCCACAGTTATACATTCAATGGCTAGAGTTATACATTACATGGCCAGAGTTATACTTTCTATTGCTAGAGTTATACATTCTATTGCTTCTGATCTTATACATTACATGGCTAGAGTTATACATTACATGGCTAGAGTTATACATTACATGGCCAGAGTTATACTTTCTATTGCTAGAGTTATACTTTCTATTGCTAGAGTCATTTGTTGTATAACTCTGATTACATGTTGAATAACTTACGATGTCATAATGTATAATCGGAGTTATACAATATTTGCCTAGAGTTGTACATTTTATTCTTGGAGTTATACAATATATGCCTAGTGTTATACAAGATATGCCTAGAGTTATACAAGATATTCTTGCAGTTATACATTTTAATAGTAGAGTTATACATTCATGGCTCGAGTTACACATTAGATAATTTTAGTTTCAGATTGTCCACTTTTGTGATTATATGAAATCGCGATTCCCAGTGTTCAAAGTTTGACCTTTTTATAATCTGTTGTCATTTGTTGTATAACTCGATGACATTTTGAATAACTTTTCTTTGTCGAATGTACAAGTCTTGATATTTTCTCGATTAACTCTATTATCGAATGCATAACTTTACTTATATTTTGTATAACTCGACTATCTATTGTATAACTTTATTTCACAAGATGTCTATTTCTTTGTTGCAAATATCTCTAATTGCAATTACAAGATGTCTAATTTTGTGTGTTGTCCTTGTTTTCCCTGGATGGTCGAGGCCAAGCCAATGGTGAAGAGGGTGCATGAAATCACGGTTTCGTGTCGACCTCAAAGGCTTGTCTCTGTCATTGAAAAGCTTAATGAGGATCGGTGTCCGTTAAGAAAATTGGGTTTGGTGGCGTTTTGGAGCTTAAGATTAGCAGCTTCCCACTTGCACACGTTCGCCTATTCTTGGAGTCCTTCTCGGATGGGTCATATGTGTTCAGGGCTTCTCGGAAGAAGGAGTTTATGAGCAGTAAGCATGATGTTCATGACTGTTTCTTGTTACCTTTTGGACCCAACCCTCTCCCTTTGGTGCCCGTGAGCTCGCGAGAAGGGGTCCAACGATCCCGAAAATAAGGAGTCAAGGACAAATGGCGGCAAGCGTACGGGGTGGGCAAAGGGAATAGTGCAATAAGTTTAGGGAAAGTTTACAAGCAACTTATGGAGTACGAGGAGGCGGACGATCGGTTTTTGGCTTTTTGTTTTGTTCGTATGTCTTTATTCCTCGCACCCACCCCAAACAACGGGATAGATTGGAAGTCGTTAAGGGTCTGTAGAAGATCCTAAAGTCATCCCGCATTTTGACTGGTGCTCTTATATTTTGGAAATGATGGTGAAAGGGACGGGATTGTAAAAGGGGGGGTAACGATGTTGGGTGGTTGTATCCCCTTCCTCATGATAAGCTACTTTCAGCGATATGATTACAAGGGTAAGCCGTGCCTCCACGATCTACCTTTGATTAAGCATTGGGATGAAACTTCGCTTGTAGAGAGGGTAAAATTTGAGGTGGGTCAAGGGGGATTGGGTACTTTAACCTTGTCTAAGACCTGTATCCGAGGTGCCTTCAAGACCCCTCTTATAGAAGGAGTTTGGACAAGAGCGACCTCGGCGACCCCGTGAACCCAAACTCTGTTGCTATCGGCCCCCACCCCCTCTCTCTGCTCAACTTCGAGAAGAAGTTCATTCGAGATAGAACTACCAAAGCAGTGTCGAGGATGACCGGGAATTGAAAGCTAGGGTCATTTGTCGATGTAGGTTCAAACTATTATATATTTCTGCAGATGGATTCTATTTCAGCTGAACGTACCCATCTATTATAATATAACTAACTTACTGTACTTCTTGAATGCAGTGTACTCACGAGCTTTATCTACAAATGCAAAGGAACGCTATTGTGTTCTATTCATGGTACGCAGATGCAACCGCAAGGATCAAAGCTGTAACTAGTGATTCGACGGGCCTAAATCCTAGTCAGCCCTCTCAAGAATTCTTTGAGGGTGAAAAGATTCAAAACTACGTCGCTGAAGCAGAACAGATTGCAGAAAGGCTAAAGGTTTCTGTTGGTAACGCTCCTCCATTTGGAGAGGTAGTTAGTGAGTCGCCCAAAAAATGTGACGGAATTGATGCATCTACGCGTCAAATAAGTGAAGTTCTTTCTAGTCTCGCCAATGATGGGGGTGGGAGGGGTGGTAACCCTCATGTTGAGCCGCGTGGAGAGTCAGACAAGGTCGACGCGCCAACGAAATCAGTGGCAGTTTCATGGTCAAAGATTATGGAGGAAGTGGGAGGTGATACAGTAGTTTCTAATCCGTTGTCAGACGCTAGCCCAGGGTTAGAGGATCAAGTCGTGTGCACCCCCGTCCAAACTGTCAGAGAACTGTTGTTGGAGGCGAGTTACACCGAGGAGGAAATTGACCAAACTTACGGACCGTCAAAGGACGATGAGGTTCGCCCCTGGGCAGGTGACGAGGTGCATGAGCACGTTAATGGGGAGGGATTGAAAGAAAATGTTGAAAATGTTGGAAGATTGTCAGACATTGACCATGAAACTGCAGCAGACATTGTAGGCCAAGCTGACGGACGGTCAGAGGATGCTGAATCTCGGCCCGTGGTAGGTGATGAGGTGCATGAGCAAGTTCATGGGGAGGGATTGAAAGAAAATGTTGAAAGACTTTCAGACAATCAATCGTCAGATAAGGAGACGGAAAAAGATAAGGTCCCAGAATTGCCAATGGAGACACAAGAATTGATGGAGTGTATGTTTTCCACTGCTGAATTCAAAGAAGCTTTATGTGGACTTCCAGCGGCCGGGAGTGGTCTTGGTGGCGAGGTAAGTTTGTTAATTTGCGCTAAATACTTTTTATACAATCTTTTTTTTTTTTAATTGGTCGTGTATAACTCTAAGTTGATAAAGTATAACTTTGTTGAAAGTTATTTTGTGGCCTTTTAATCGTAGTGCGATCGCGGCCGGTTGGTACAACTCTTAACCAAAGTATATGACTACAGTTATATAATATATGCTTTGGAGTTATACATTAGATAGCTGAAGGGATATCTAGAGTTATATCTGGAGTTATATTCCTGGAGTTATACATTATAGTGTATATGCTTACAGTTATACATTTTATGGCCAGAGTTATACATTCTATGCTTACAGTTATACATTTTATGGACAGCGTTATACGTTTGGTACAATTCCTAACCATATGTGTATAACTCTTACTCTGGGCGAATAATTCCGATAGCATATTTTTAACACTTTACACGTGTATAGCTCTTGCCCTTCTATGTATAACAGTAATTCATTGGGTCTGTAACTCTGTGACCCAATTGTCTCACTTTTAGAGTTTTACCTGTAATTTTTTTGATACAAAAGCATGGTGTTTAATTTTATTATTTTTCATTCAGGCCACTGTTAAAAAGGATGTAATTGAGAATGTTGAACAACATTCTGACAATGGGGGTGTAAACGTAGATGTTGTCGACGGTGCGGAGACCACCCCGGGGAATCCTTCAACGGAATGGAGTGGAAATCAAATCCCTCTGACTTTCAAGAGCACGGCAGATTTGAATGAGGCATTTGCCGGGGTTGAGGAGCGAATGATTGGTGCTGCCAAAGAAGGTTTGGTAGTTGAAATCGCTGGTGCTAGGGTTGAGCCGGTTGCACCACTTCCACCCCCTATTTATGTGCCGCGATGTGACATGATCCACCATCCTTTCTTACTGCATTCAACTGCCCCCCTTCCGTGTATGGACATTGTACCTGAGAACCTAGGTTGTTCTCGGGATTGCGGGGCACCCGAACCTGACCAGCACGTATGCTCACAGTGGTTGCGATTTACCAAGGAACGTTTCAGGACGGTGTTCAATGTGAGGAAGGATGTAATGGATTATGTCTTTGATCAATTCCACGACCATAAGAAAGTGTAAGTAGAAGATAAGTTTTACCTATATTTCAATACGACAGTCAAACAGGTCATGAATCTTTTCCCTTGCTGCGTGTCTCAATTTTGCTAATCGTTTGTAGGGAACAATTGGTCACATATCCCTGTCCAAACTGCATAACGCGTATTGATCTCCAGTCGTTGATGCCCGGGGCTCAGATTATGGCTAATGTCATCGACTGCTGGTCTGTTCTACTCAATCAGCTTACGCACGCGAACACCGCAGCTGTTTCAAGTTCGCGCTGTTTCTTTGGCCTAGGTCACGCTGTAAGTGTGCTCGAACTCCGCAAGTTATTTTGTGACAAACTGTACGTAACTTGTGATACAAGCTGCCAACCCCCGTCTATTATTTTTATAGGACCTAGCAATTGCAATTTGGCAAGGCAGGAAGAAAAACTTGGTTGTTGATAATTCTGAAGGCTTTTGTGCCTCGTGGGACATGTGGCAAGAGTCGTGTTCTAGCCCATTCCAACTGGACTCCGATATGGTGAGCTCAGATATCAATATAGAGACATTTACATACTGGAATTATACATTATTTTCCTAGAGTTTAACAGTATATGCTTAGAGTTGTACAATATATGCTTTGGAGTTAGGCCTGGAGTTATACCTAGAGTAATACCTGGAGTTATACACTACACTGTATATGCTTACAGTTATAGATTTTATGGCTAGAGTTATACATCCTATGGCAAGAGTTATACATTATATAACTCTAGCTTTCAGAATGACTAGAGTTATACGTTCTAGGACTGAAGTTATACATTATTTGTCTAGAGTTATACAAAGATATGCTTAGAGTTTTGATGAGTGGCTAACTTCACTCCATAACTCTAGACATATAATGTATAACTTTTACCATAGAATGTATAACTCTATGCACATAAAGTACAAACGTAAGCATATACAAGTATAATGTATAACTCTGTGCAAATGCTTACATCGCACATAATGTGTACAAATCGCAAGAAATATTTGTATAACTCTAGAAATTGAATGTACAACTCTACACATATAATGTATAACTCTAACCATAGAATGTATAATTCCAACTACGCACAATATGTATGCCTCTAATCTGCTAATTATGTTTCATAACTCTTAGATTGTTGGTGCATGTTTGTAGGTTTTCGTCCCGGTAAGCACTGGCGATGAAGATCATTACTCTTGCATTTGCATAAATTTCCTCTCCGAGCAGATCGAGTATCTTGATAATCGTTCTTACGAGGACGATCTTCTGAAATTACCATACGGAGGGATTGCGCGTATTACTGTAAGTCTTATAAAACTGGTGACTAGATTAATTATCAGCTCCATTTGTTTTGTTAATTGGTCTTCCCCTTTTAAACGCCTTGCCTAACTTCCGCCAGGCTGATGCAATGGGAAAGTATATGGCCTACAAAGGGCTCGACAAAGGCAAGAAAGTTGAAGGGTTTCCTTTTGTCAACATTAAATTCAATGGCGGGGATCGGGACATACCGCCAATGACCGTGGTCTTTACGTCATGGTTCATATGTTCTTGCATCGTGGAGAGCCATTCGATTGTACCCTAGGGACTAAGGAAAGCAATGACCTCATGCGAGCGGAAATTGCTGCAACCCTTGTCCTCGGTGACATTAACTTGGACAGGGAAGATGTGCTATCCAGAATGTGCTTTTAAGGAGCTTAAAGACCGTGAAATGGAGGAGGTGCGTGATAAACAGAGGATAGCCGGCAACACAAGTGGAAGGAAGAGAGGAGTTGGAATCGCCGGAGAGAACAGTTCTGCTAAACGACCTTGCTCCAAAGTCAGTCCAACCTATCAGACTCCACCTTCCAAAGTAGCCCAGGCGGACGCGTCTAGTCTAGTCGGGCCCTCTCACAGCATTAAGCCGCTCCCGGGGTAAGGGCGATGGCCTTGGTTGCACCAAATATGTCGGGGAACCGGACGCCGACCTTACCGTGGTCGCCAAGATGTCAAGATGAACAAGGCATTAACTAGGGATATCCGGTGTATCGCAAACAAGTGGCTGACTACGTTTTCCTTGATGACTACAAATTTCCAAATGAGTAAGCTGTCTAAAATCCTAATTTTTTATCATATTAAGTTTTATCAATATAGACACATGTCCATACTGGCATTCTACCGTATTTTGCGTAGAGTTTTACAGTATATGCTCAGAGTTGTACAATATATACTTTGGAGTTATACATTAGAGGCCTGGAGTTATACCTAGAGTAATACATGGAGTTATATGTTTCATCACTGAAGTTATATATATCGTTAATGGAGTTACACATTCCTAAACTGCAGTTATACGTTTCACATGTGAAGTTATGCAGTCATTTTAATAGCAGTTACCTTCCCATTTAGTATACGTTATAGCCGATTAACACTCTTTGTCGAACTACAGTGAACCACTTGTGAGTTATGGCCAGCACGGAACAATTAATAGGTTGCAAATGTTGTCTATGCTCCCTGAGACGCCAATGGATGAAAAAGTGATTGAGTGTTGGTCCTTGTTGCTTAATCGATTGGAGGCAGAGGATTGCGGGATTTTTCGTTCGTCTTTCTTCGGTATCCGTCATATGGTATGGTCCTAATCAATCCTTTAATATGTTATAAGAGTTGCACATACCCTCTTTAAAACTTTCACAGTGGAAATTAAGTCTAAAGTTATACATTCGTGCCTGGAGTTAAACATTTTGTTTTGAGAAGTTATTAACAACCAGTATGAACTTAGGCATTCTTCATTATGCTATAAGAGTTACTGTGCAACTCCAATGCACAACCCCTATAACTCCACTGGTATCCTCACACATATACTGCTACTTGAACAGGAAATAATCTTGAACCTTGTACGAAACCCTGTCCAACAAACACCGGACACCGACAGGTTGTACAATACGTGGGACGTCTTCCGAACCGACTGTGGGACAGATTTCAGCTTGAAGGCTGATTTAATCTTCGTACCCATTAAGATTGAAGCCCATTATGCATGTGTGTGTATCAACTTTAATTCTAGGACGATTGATCTTCTGGACAATAAGTACTATTCAAGTCCGCGGCAATCGGAGATATGCAAAGCTGGTCACGTTATTGTAAGTGGAATTAAATTGTAATTATGTTCAACTAAAAAGTGTTGTCACCGCTTTTACAATCTCACTTTTTGACGTTCTTGTCTCTGCCAGGCGAGCCTCATGAGCGACTACGTGGAGTCGAGGGACAACGAGAAGAACAGAGGGAAAGACATACCGGCGTTCCAGTTCCGTCAGATCCAGTTTGCCTGGCATCAGCAAACGATAAACGACACCGAGTCTGGCTTGTTCGTCATGATGCATATGTTAATGTACGAGGGTGATAGTTTTGGTCACGTTGATCTCGAGAGGAAGGTGAACCGTCGATATTTGGTGATCCAGTTGGCAGCGACGCTTCTCCTAGCTGACATGAACATCATCAGGGAAGGAGTTCTGTCCAAGGTCAATGGTTTCATTGGCGAGAAATTACAGATCCTCAAGCAAGTAGAAGCCAGACGGAAAGCAGCGCGGAGAGGAGATAAAAAACCTGCGAAAAAATAGAATGTATTTCCTTTTGATTCTGTATCCTCTTTTTTTGCAACTCTAGTATGTTGTCAAGAAACTCCTTAACAACTTAGACAACTTTTTGGAATAGATTGTTACTATATCATCTTGGTCAGTCATAATTAAAATCCAAGTTTTACATATAAGTATTAGAGTTATACACTCTGTGAAGTAAAGTTATACAAATTATGTACAGGAGTTATACAACACATGACTGCAGTTATGAAAAAAAAGGCAAAATTTATTAGACAACTAAGAGTTATAGAAAAAACATCAAGAGTTATACAAACTGTGTACAAGAGTTATACAACATATGACTGCAGTTATGTAAAAGGCAAATGTTATTAGACAGTTATGAGTTTTACAAAAAATAACAAGAGTTATACAAATTGTGAACAAGAGTTATACACTCTGTGAAGTACATTTATCCATATATGAGTAAGAGTTTTACTTAAAGCCACTGAAATTATTATTCATTCTTAAAGCCACTTTTAAATATTGGATATGTTGCCATGAACAGAAGTTATCAAAATAATGTAAAAGAGTTATACAACATTAGCTTGAAATTTCACACACCATATTATCAAGTTATACAACTGGAAGGTGCAATCCCCCTTCAAAATAGACAAAAGCTAGCTATTAAATACCCCTTCCGTCTCACCAGATTTTTTACCTTTTAAAGAAAAAAAGATTGTAAATAATTTGTTGAGACGGGGATATTTTTCTACTGCCTACTACTACAGCATGTTAAGTTTCTCTATTCTTCTTCTTCGTCGTCTTATTCTTCTTCTTCTTCTTCTTCTTCTTCTTCTTCTTCTTCTTCTTCTTCTTCTTCTTCTTCTTCTTCTTCTTCTTCTTCTTCTTCTTCTTCTTCTTCTTCTCTTCCATCTTCTTCTTCTTCTACTCCTTCGGATCTTTGGTGAAGACGGTGGATGCTCGAGAGAATGGGTTAGGGCAGTTCCGTTTATCGTGGTGTGCCATTTGTTTACAGTTATTACACATGCGCTTTGGCTTAGAAGCCAAGGCAATGGCTTTAGCCTTAGCTGCCACCATTCTTTTACCGCTGCCTTTGTTTTTCGATTGTTTTGGTGGAAGTATTGTTACCTCGTCACTGGCGGGGCAACCAAGGATTCTCTCAAATTCCTGCTGCTTTGTTAAATCCTTCTTGTACGGTAAAAGTTTCTCCTTGAACTCTCTAATTAACGAGCTTAAGTTCACAACTTCAGTCTCACTCGTACACGAAGTAAACCAATGGTTGCATGAACTTCGACCACAACTTCACCATCGCAACTTCTTTTGCATCGCTACTATTTGTTTCCATTTGTTCACCATCACATTCTGATAATCTGAATTGCAATGCATCCTTTCTCCATCTTGTAGAAACGTAATCAACCGGAATTGTCTTCATGCCGTTAGCCGACAAAATCCATACTATATGTCGGCACAGAAATCCCATCCTTTCAAACATCATACAGCTGCACTGTGTAGTCTGTGTCCCTGTAATCCAATTAAATTATGCCGTTAGTAGTCTTATACATATAATAATAACAGTTAAACATTATCACGTAGAGTTATACATATGGCAACAAGAGTTATACATTCTGAAAGCTACAGTTATTCAAACTCTAATCAGAGTTACACTACAAATAGCTGCAGTTCAGTAAAAAATTGAATTTCTAATGTTATTCTGAAAGTAGAGTTATACATATGGCAACAAGAGTTATACACTTTGAAAGCTAAAGTTATTCAAAATGTAATCAGAGTTATACTACAAATGACAACAGTTCAGTGAAAAATTGAATAACTCCTAATGTTATTCTGAAAGTAGAGTTATACATATGGCAACAAGAGTTATACATTCTGCAAGTAGAGTTATGCATATAATAAGAAAAGTTATACATTCAGAGCCTTTTAGTTATTCAAAATGTTGTCAGATTTATACAGCAGATAACTGCAGTTCACTGAACAATTGTATAACTTCTATGTTCAGACAATGTAACTTTGGCACTATATCTACCAACTTCAGTCAACTACCACATAAAGTTTATGCCAAAATGTTGTTACCTGGGTTGTACTCTACGTTGAAACTTTTCTGTCTGATTGAATCCTTTACGGCAGTCACTTCAACCCCATCTCTTTCAGCATAGCCCCCGGTCTTACATGTATCGATTGAGCAAATGACCTCTAGTTGGAATTCCTTGAAAACCTCACGGGTATAAACATTTGACGCATATTCCTCTATGGGTAAATGCGTCCCCGTTGCCGGTGTTGAGTGTCGGTTTTCATGGTCAAGTCTCTTCTGCGTATGCCGCTGATGGTCCATAGCGCTTTCAAAACGCATCCAAAACTCCACTAACGCGACGACTTCTCGCTCGAACTTCTTAAAAAAACTATTACTGCTCTCTGATCTATGGGTTGTCCTCATTACACCACCCATGTTCAAGTCCCTGCAATGTGCCATCACCCATTGGCTTCTTTTATCGTACGCCTATGTAAACCACTCTTCGTTCTCAAGACCATGCGCGTCCATTATTTCTGCCCACCTAGCGTCAAAGTCGTCTGCTTCTATGTTGTCGTCCCATATAATGTTGTTCAATTTCTGAACGAACTCCTTATAATCCTCCCTTGTCACCCCGACCTTTGATGACACCTTGTTCATTATATGCCACATGCAAAATCGGTGGCGTGCAGTCTTGAAGGCAAGGGGTACGGCCTTAATAATGCCCGGATCCTGATCTGTGATAATGTACTTGGGTTCCTTTCCTCCCATAGCATTCAAAAACCTGTTGAAAACCCACTGGAAGGATTCATGGTCTTCATGGGCAATCAACGCCCCACAGAATGTCACTGATCGCTTATGGTGATCTATGCCAGTGAATGGCGTGAAAATCATATCGTACTTGTTTGTTGAGTATGTTGGGTCGTACGACACTGCATCTCCAAATACGGAGTAGTTCCTTCTAGCGGTTCTATCAGCCCATATTGCGCTTCGAAGACTGTTATCCTTGTCAACTTCATAATCAAAATAAAACCCCTGCCTATTTTGTGCCATATTCTTGAACCGGTCAATGAACAATTGACCGTCCCGTTTATGGATGAAGCACTTCACATCTCGGTGGAAGTTCTTAAAATCAGTTAAGGATGCACCAATGTTCTCGAACCCATTTACGAACTCCTTACACATGTTGTACGTCCTAGTTTCTCCTATCCTCAACTGCAGTGGACAACAAATGCTTATCAGTGCTGACTAATAACCAAGAATTCCTCAACTATAACTCTTTCAGCTATTCTTATAACTTCTTGAAACATATGCATAACTCCATTGATTGATTGTGCAACTTCTTATTATTTTTAACTCTTAGGTTTACATAACTCTATCATCTCGGTGAATAACTTTAGAAGTTTGCCATTCAATTAGTGGATGTTTGTTTAATAGTAAACTAACCCTTGAGTTGTACATTATCAAGTACTTGTGAAAATCTTCTATGTTCCGCGACATCTTTTGAAACTGACGATCCTCACTCGATACAAGCTCGTGATTATGCCCCATGTGGAATCGGTCAATTACTAGTACTCCATTCTTCATAAAAAGCCTGACATGTGCTTTACACCCTACCCTCTTCACTGTATATTTCCTCTGGTTCGCAGTTCTTTTTCCCCATTGCATTTCTTCTTCCCTAACCCCGGTCTCATTTTTTTTAATTACTGCCTCTCCTTTTGGGACATATGTGAATCCCTCTCTATTGCAAACCAGCAACTTTGACCTGATTTCACCGTCGCGCCATTTTTTCGTCGAGTACTTCCGAACATCAAACCCGGACGTCAATGCATAAACTTTATAGAATGTCACTGCCTCGTCGATTTCAAAAAATTGTTGCCCTACACAAGGTATAAACTCCGCTGCCAAATGCTTACAATACTCGTTTCACGCCTTACGACCATCGAGAATCAAACATCCATGAAATGATTAAGAAATACATAACTCTACGCATATACTGTATAACTCTATGCACAGACTGTATAACTTTGGGTATATAATGTATAACTCTAACCATATCATGTATAACTATAGTCACACTCTGTATAACTCTAGGTAGACACTGTATAACTATATTCACACTCTGTATAACTCTAGTCACAGTTGCTATAACTCTAGTCATACAATGTATAACTCTAGTCACAGTCTGTATAACTCTAGTCATACAATGTATAACTCTAGTTAAACTCTGTATAACTCTAGTCATTCAATGTATAACTCTAGTCATTTAATGTATAACTCTAGTCACAGTCTGTATAACTCTAGTCATACAATGTATAACTCTAGTCAAACTCTGTATAACTCTAGTCATTCAATGTATAACTGTAGTCATTTAATGTATAACTCTAGTCACACTGTATAACTCTGGGCAAAGAATGTTTAACTGTAGGCAGATAATGTATAACTCTAGTCACAGTATTTATAATCCTAGTCATACAATGTATAACTCTAGTCACAATCTGTATAACTCTAGGCATAAAATATATAACTCTAGGCATTTGATGTATAACTCTAGTCACACTTTATAACTCTAGGCACAGTCTGTATAACTCTAGTCATACAATGTATAACTCTAGCTACACAATGTATAACTCTAGGCAGAGACTGTAAGATGTATAACTCATTCTACACAATGTATAACTCTTAGCATATAATGTATAACTCTAGTCATACTTTATATTCTAAGAGTTACACATTTAATGAAACGGCACAATATATGGAATGCAAAGGGTTATAAGATTTGAAGCAGGGATATGACACAACTTCCTAAACAAAATTCGTATTAATTTAAGCATCAAACCCCAAACATATTAATTAAAAAAATAACTTAAATGACACATTACTAATTATAAATTCATTCCACTATCTCAATAACCAGTCCATTATATCCCTTTCTCCACCCTAAACTCCAAACTCTAAATCTTTAAAACCTAATAAACTCCAAACTTCCTTCAATAATGAATGATACCATTCGTGTAACATGCATAATGACCGAGTACAACAAAAATTTCATACGCCGCTTGCTGGAAATCGAGAGGAAGTACAGGCTCTTCCTTGACGATGCTCGGATCGCACTCAAGGACGCAAAAAAAAAATGGCTTATTAGAGTCGCAGATAATGCAGCTATTAGAAGATATTGCATCTGCGAAACGAAACCTCCAAATAGCAAAGGAGGAGAGGATGAATATCATAGAAGAGAATGCATCCCTATATGAACATCTAAGAATTGTATTTTTAGTAATGCATTAAGTTTATGTATCTATATCTATAAATTAAGTTCATGTATGTTAAATGTGGATTTGTTTTACTATCCTCTCCATCATCTTCTTTGTTTTATTTTATTTAATTTGTTTTACTAACAAACACAGAAAATCTAAGCGAATAATAATTACAGAAAAAACAAATGACGGAGAAAAACACATGCAAATACCATGTATAACTCTGGGCACAGAATGTATAACTGTAGACATTTAATGTATAAGTCTAGACACAGTCTGTATAACTTTTAGCATATAATGTATAACTCTAGGCATATAATGTATAATTCTAGGCATATAATGTATAATTACAGTGATATGTTGTATAACTCCTCTACAAAATGTGTATAACTGTAATCATACAATGTATAACTCTATACACAGTCCGTATAACTCTAATCATACAATGTATAACTCTAAACACAGCATGTATAACTCTATGCATTTAATGTATAACTCTAGGCACAGTCTGTATAACTCTAGTCATACGATGTATAACTCTAGACACAGTCTGTATTACTCTAGTCATACGATGTATAACTCTAGCTACACAATGTATAACTCTAGCTACACAATGTATAACTCTAGTCATACAATGTATAACTCTTACCTATACATGGATAACTGTACTTCACAGAATGTATAACTCTTGTACCCAATTTGTATCACTCTTGTTATTTTTTGTAAAACTCATAACTGTAATCATACATGGATAACTGTACTGCAGTCATGTGTTGTGTAACTGTTGTACACAATTTGTATAACTCTTGATATTTTTTGTATAACTCATAGCTGTCTTATAAAATTTGCCTTGTTTCATAACTGCAGTGATATGTTGTATAACTCCTCTACAAAATGTGTATAACTGTAATCATACAATGTATAACTCTATACACAGTCCGTATAACTCTAATCATACAATGTATAACTCTAGACACAGCATGTATAACTCTATGCATTTAATGTATAACTCTAGGCACAGCATGTATAACTCTAGTCATACGATGTATAACTCTAGACACAGTCTGTATAACTCTAGTCATACTATGTATAACTTTAGCTACACAATGTATAACTCTAGTCGTACAATGTATAACTCTAGCTACACAATGTATAACTCTTAGCATATAATGTATAACTCTATACACAGTCTGAATAACTCTAATCATACAATGTATAACTCTAGACACAACATGTATAACTCTAGGCATATAATGTACAACCCTCAACATCCTATAACTTCACTTAATGAATGTATAACTTCACCTATAACATGAATAACTATATCAAAATTGGTTCTTTAGTAAGATTTTTACGCACAATTTAGGGTTTGAATTACCCTGTTACCTGTAGTTGCAGGAAATTGTCAAAGAGTTTTACAAAAAACCTCTGGAGTTATAACACGATGAATATAAGAACTACATGTGTACACTGTATTATTGAAGTTATACATATTTGGGTCAGAGTTTTACAAAAACCCACTAAAGTTATAATTCCTACTTGATCAAGCTTTTAAATTTCCATCATTTTTTGCCATCAACAACAAGCTACCAAAATGAAAGAACAAATCTGATGAACACCATGAAAGTACAACAGTATGAAGAATAACGAACACAAATTAAATAACTACAACGTACAATAATGAACATTAATCCAAAATTACATATAGCACTTTATATTTGAACATCAAGCTACAATAATAACCTAGACACAAATAAGAAAGTAAACAACTCACCTTCGAGGGCAACTTCAATTTGCATATGATCCACTTCACAAACACCGATTGTCATTTCTCGCTTGTTTTTCGATGAAGAATGACGGTTTTGTTGTCTTCAACAAAGCTAATGATTTTTAACGGATGAACAATAACGTACTTTATCTCATAACAATTTTTTTATCTGATGATCACTGAGTAGTTTTCCATTTGCGCTGAAATTTCTCTTATTTTTTTGATGATTTATATTGTATTTGACAGGATTTAGGATCGTTTTTGTGGGGATTTTTATGAGTTTTTGCTTGATGAGAGGTTTTGAATGGTGAAAAGAGGAGGGAAGCATGCAAAATGATATAGGAGGCTTTGTTTATTGCTATTGTCCGCGGGATTTGATATGGAGGCGAGACATTAACGGTGAAAGTGGTCCCTCTCTCACACAAGCATTTTCATTTTTTTTTTTTTGCTCAAAAACACGCCCTCTCTCCTCATCTTATCCCTTCAATCCCTTCATCCAAGGGCTCTTATAAAGACTTAGGGCCTTATAAGGTATGAAGGCCTTATAAGAACCCTTCTCTCTCTCTCTCTCTCTCTCTCTCTCTCTCTCTCTCTCTATATATATATATATATATATATATATATATATATATAGAGGCAAGATCCGGTGAGTCCACCTATATATTGAGTCTATGAGTCCATAAAATAATATCACGCACTATACAAAACAATATCACGATTCTTTCAAATTTTTTTTTTCGTAATTTTTTTTTTTCAATTTTTTTTTTCGAAAAAGTTTTTTTTTTTTTTTTTTTTTTTTTTTTTTTTTTTTGGTAAGTTGTGATATTGTTTAGTATAACGTGTGATATTGTATTACAAAGGAATATCACGATTTTTTTTTCGAAATTTTTTTTTCAAAAACTTTTTTTTTCAGCTGTGATATTGTTTAGTATAACGTGTGATATTGTGTAGCATAACGGGTGATATTATATTACAAAACAATATCACGATTTTTTTTGGAGTATAAGCTGTGATATTGTATCATGGACTCACGGACTCAAAAGATATGGTGGACTCATGTGAAATAGGATCCTGTACGAACTAATAGTTCGGTGCGAACTTACGAACTCCATCTCAACCCTTGATCAAATTAAATCAAAGATTAAAAACAAACCCCTTACTCACTAATACTTCCTCACTCTCTCCTAAACTAATATCCCGACCCTTAGCTTCCCTCACCCTTATCGACCACCACTCATCGTCACCGCCGGCCACCATTGTCGTCGGACCTCCGCCATAAACTTCACCGGTGCACCACCATAACTCTACCGTCGCCGGCCGTTTCATACAAAGCGGCGACCACCATATCTTCTCCGCCATATTCACCTCGTTACTTTCCATGTTCCCATCAATTCTCGTCACCTGCTGCCACCTCCGTCAAACTTCCGGCGACCGACATGTCATATCATCTCCGGCGAAAAATGCGATTTTCCGTTGCGGATTATGGGACAAATGTAATTAATTTTTTAAGTAGATTGAAATTCAATCTCATTTTAAGTAGATCTTCGAATTATTTATTTGAAAATTTTGAGTCAGCATATTGTAAAGAAGTGGACTTAGAAAATAATACTACATGCACAACAACCAAAGCAACAAAAGGAAGACTCAGAAAAGAAGCTGATAGAAGGAGCTAGCTGCCAGCTTTCTTGTACTATATGCAAACTTTGCATCACGGTCCATAGGGTTATCCACTGGTTAATAACCAGGAATGTATTCATTAAAACCAGACTCATCTGTACTCTTTGACTATTCAAGAAATACAATTCTAACAACTACAAACTCATCTTCAATGCTTGACACTGTCTTCTACTTCCTACTGTCAATCTTTAATGCATCAATATGTTAAACTCAACATGGTATCAGAGCCTCAGGACGAGGAGACTGATAACCACCATATGGTTGGGCATTCATTGGCATTTATTCAGCTGAAGTACTTCACTGCCTATATATAGAACAGGTTCTTAACCTGTTAATCTCATCAATCCTACCTTCCTTTTCTTCTGTCTCTCTTCTCCATCTTTCCTATTTCTCAAACTATGGCAATGGAAAATCCCTTCACTGCTGAAAATTCTGATAATATCCACATAATAGCAACACCCTCAGTCATGGAACCCACGGATCCATTGTACTTACATCCTGCTGAATGTGCTCATCCTTTGGTGGTGGACACCAAATTGTCAGGCATTGAAAACTACCTCGAATGGAAAAGACAGATGGAGATTGCCATCTGTTCCAGGAGGAAATTAGGCTTCTTAACTGGGGTGGTCAAAAGACCTACCAATGATCCTCTGAAAGAAGCTGCCTGGGAAACGTGCAACAGCTTGCTGATCAACTGGATCCACCAAAATGTGGAAAAATCCATCAAGAAATCAGTGCTGTACACCAGAACAGCAAAAGAAATATGGGACTACTTGCAAAAACAGTTTTCTGTCAGTAATGGGGCCAGGAAATTCAGGCTCAATAAGGAGTTGGATGACCTGGAACAAGGTGACAAGGATATTTGTGAATACTTCACAGAACTCAGGATTTTATGGCAAAATCTTGAGATCATGAGTGACTGGCCACCAGTCACACAAGTCACTCCTGAAGTGAATGCCTGGTTGGACGCACAACACAAGGAACAAGAAGAAAGGAAACTGTTCCAGTTCCTCAATGGCCTCCACTCCTCATATTCCACCATGAGGACCAATGTACTGATGATGTCCCCATTACCAACAGTGGAAGAGGCTGCTGCTATGTTCCAACACGAGGAGGCTCAAAGGAGGAACTACAAGTCTAATGAGAAGGTGGTTGTTGAGAACTCTGCTTTCTTTGTTGGCTCTGGATCTGGATCTGGCCAGAAGGAACCTGATTCCAACACTGTCAACCTTCCCTCTTGTCAAGCTTGCAACAAGAAGGGCCATCCAAAGGAGAAATGTTGGAGGATAATTGGATATCCTGCGGATCACCTTGTGTCAAAAAGATTCCCTGAAAAATCACAAGAATACAAGCTCAGACATGGAACTCAGGGTGGTTTTCAGAGTACCTACCAGGGGGGTCATCAGAGTGGATATCAGGGTTCAGGCTCCAAGAGCTACAAACCAGGAATGAACAAGGGAAAACAAGGTGCTGGTTTCAAGCATGGAAAGTTTGCTGCTAATGCCATGACAGGTGAAGGCCAACACAATTCTGCAGGGTCTATCACTTTGACTACTCAACAATTTGAACAGTTGATGAGCAATCAGAGTGGCAAAGGCAGCTATCCTGAAACTGAGGATGAGCTTGAGGCCAACTTTGCAGGTATGGCTTACCTAAACTGTAGTTATGCTGCTAACACCACACAAGAGTGGATAATAGACTCTGGAGCTTCTAATCACATGGTTTCTGATCTTAATGTCTTGGAAAATATAAAAATCTTGGACAAGAAACACAAGATAAATCTACCTAATGAAGAGACCACCACTGTGTCTCACTTAGGTACATACACATTTGACAATGGCCTGATCCTAAAGAATGTTCTATTTGTTCCCGCCTTCAAACATAATTTGTTGTCAGTTCAAAAACTAACACAAGATGAAAGTTGCTATGTGATATTTTATGCCAAGTTTTGTGTTATTCAGGACTATCATACCAGGAAGACTAAGGGAATTGGAAGAGAAACCAAGGGTGTTTATTACTTATTAAATAATGACAGTCAGTCACACCCTAAGTTAGTTAATCAATCTGCTAAGATGAAGTACCCAACTCTATGTAATGCTAATGTTTCTGTTGAAATAGAAAAGGATTCAGGTGGCATATTTTCAAAGCCTTGTAATGCACCTGATCCTATGTGTAATGGTCTGCCTAATATCAATGACAAGTACTCTGATGTTTGGCACTTGAGAATGGGACATGCTCCTGATGACAAATTAAAGTTTATTCCAACTATTCACAAACATCACACACAAAAATCCAAAAGAATTTGTATCACATGTTCCATGGCAAAACAAACCAAGTTACCATTTCCCATCAAACTCCACAGTACCACTGGGATCTTTGATCTAGTTCATGTGGATGTATGGGGACCATATAGGAAAGAAACAAGAACCAAACATAAATATTTTCTGACATTGGTTGATGACTATAGCAGGGCTACTTGGGTTTATCTGATGCATCATAAATCTGAGGCTGCTCAAATGCTTAATATCTTCTATACTTTCATAAACAATCAGTTCAATAAGACCATCAAAATATTGAGATCTGACAATGCACTTGAGCTCACAGAGGGAGACAGCAAAGAATTTTTGTTGTCAAAAGGTATCTGGCAACAAACTAGTTGTGTTGATAGACCTCAACAAAATGGGGTAGTGGAAAGAAAGCACAGACACTTACTTGAGATCAGTAGAGCAATAAGATTTAGCTCTGGCTTACCTTTGTCTTTTTGGGGGGATTGTGTCTTAACTGCTGCTTACCTCATCAACAGATTGCCTACTCCACTCCTGAAAAACAAGACACCATATGAAGTACTATTTAACAAAGCACCTAATTATGATATGCTGAGAGTATTTGGGTGTCTAGCAATGGTCTACAATCCTGTGAGAGACAAGGACAAATTCCTCCCAAGGGGTATTCCTTGCATTTTTGTAGGATATCCTTTGTCCCAGAAGGGTTACAAAGTCTATGATATCATTCAAAAAAGGGTGTTTGTATCTAGAGATGTCAAATTCCATGAATCAGTGTTCCCTTGCAAAATCAAAAACTTTGTGCAGTTCATTCCATCCCTACACTCAGGGAAATACCAACCAGACACTCCTCCAATGGTGGAGTCCAGTGTAGACTTTGTGGACCCTGAAAGCCACCCAGAAGAGCAACATGTGCCAAATGAAGCCCCCACTCTTGATACTCCTTCTCAGGAGGCTCACTCTCCACCAAGGATTGACTCTGCATCAGCAAGACCCAGTAGGGAACGAAGAGCTCCTGTGTGGACTAAGGACTTCATTGTTGATAATCCAGTCTTGGCTCCATCCACTATAGCCAATGTGGTGCAACTTCACCTAGAAAGGTCCTTTGCTGGTCACATTAGCACTTCCATCACTGAAATTGATCCTCTCACATTTCAAGAAGCCATTCAACATCCTAAATGGATTCAAGCCATGAATGCTGAACTACAAGCCCTACACGAAAATAACACCTGGATCCTTACTGAACTTCCTAAGGGAAGAAAAGCCATTGGGTGTAAATGGATATATAAGACTAAATACAATCCAGATGGCTCAGTTGAGATATATAAGGCCAGGTTGGTAGTGCAGGGGTTCAGGCAAATGTATGGTATAGACTATGATGAGACATTTGCTCCTGTGGCAAAAATGTCCACTGTAAGAGCCCTTCTTGCCATCATTGCTATCAAAGATTGGGACACCTGTCAGATGGATGTGGCCAATGCCTTTCTCCATGGAGAACTGTTGGAAGAAGTCTACATGAAGTTGCCTCAGGGATATTGTGATGGAACTTTACAGTCTTTTGGTCAGGGGAAGAGTATCCCATCTGCTACTACAGGGAAGGTGTGCAAACTGCTAAAATCCCTCTATGGCCTGAAGCAGGCTCCTAGACAGTGGTTCTCTAAATTGTCTCAGGTCCTCCTTTCATGTGGGTTCAAACAGTCACATGCTGATCATTCCCTTTTTATCAAGCAACAACATGGCAGCACCACAGTGGTCCTCATCTATGTAGATGATATGGTCATTGCAGGAGATTCCTCGTCTGAAATACAAAATCTCAAGGATCATCTCCATAGTTCCTTCAACGTGAAGGATCTAGGTCAGTTGAACTACTTCCTTGGTTTGGAAATTACCAGAAGTAGTGCTGGTATATTCATCTCTCAGCAGAAATACACCCTAGATTTGTTAAAAACTTTTGGTATAGATAAATCTAGAGCCATCCAACTACCTGTCAACCCTATTATCAAATTGGAACCAGGCAAGGGAACTCCTCTACCATATCCTGACACTTACAGAAAACTGGTTGGTAAACTCATTTATTTGACCATTTCAAGACCTGATATTGCCTTCTCTGTGCAACTTCTGAGCCAATTCCTCCAAGCTCCTACCTCTGATCATATGCAAGCAGCTAGAAGAGTACTGAGGTACCTCAAATCAGCACCTGGTCAGGGGATATTATTTGCCAGTAACTCAGCAGTGCAACTCACAGCTTACTGTGACTCTGATTGGGCTTCTTGTGCCTTCAGTAGGAAATCCACTACTGGGTTCTGCATTCTCCTTGGGGACTCTCCTATCTCATGGAAATCAAAGAAGCAGTCTGTAGTGTCCAGATCATCTGCTGAAGCAGAATACAGGGCTATGGCCATGACCACCTGTGAGGTCACCTGGCTATTTCAGCTATTCCAAGACTTAGGGCTCCAACACTTGGGTCCAGCACACCTGAAGTGTGACAATCAAGCTGCCTTGGCCATAGCTACAAACCCCGTTTACCATGAACGTACTAAGCATATAGAGGTTGATTGTCATTTTATCAGAGAAAAGATCCAACAAGGCCTTCTTACTACTTCCTATGTCAACACTAAAGAGCAGGTAGCAGATGTGTTTACCAAGTCTTGTCCTGTTTCACAGCATCACTATCTCTTGTCCAAGATGGGAGTTTCATCAGGATTACACTCTCATCTTGAGGGGGAGTGTAAAGAAGTGGACTTAGAAAATAATACTACATGCACAACAACCAAAGCAACAAAAGGAAGACTCAGAAAAGAAGCTGTTAGAAGGAGCTAGCTGCCAGCTTTCTTGTACTATATGCAAACTTTGCATCACGGTCCATAGGGTTATCCACTGGTTAATAACCAGGAATGTATTCATTAAAACCAGACTCATCTGTACTCTTTGACTATTCAAGAAATACAATTCTAACAACTACAAACTCATCTTCAATGCTTGACACTGTCTTCTACTTCCTACTGTCAATCTTTAATGCATCAATATGTTAAACTCAACACATATAAAATGCGACTGAATTTCGATAAGATGTCTAATTTTATTATGTTGGTCAGTGTGCAATCAGTATCGGTTATTGTCATTATGTTGGTCAGTGTTTGAATACAAAGCGGAGTTCTTTATCAAATACAATCTTTTCCTTATATTTAGCTTCATGCCATCCAAGTGAAATTTTTAGCTGCTCTTCACTTTCAAGCTATCTACAGCCTTATTAATGTCTGTGGTCAGTTGTCAGTTGTCACTCTGTCTGTGTATGCAAAAATTGTCTCGGTTCTTATTTTTATTGTCAATTTCAACTACTTGCGTATCCTGGCACTCTTGCTTACATTTTTACCTCCCTATTGTCCTCCATAATCCATAATGACAATCTTGTAAACCGATACTGATTGCATAATATATTTGATATGGTCTATCTTGATGAACTGCGTTTCCTATGAATAGCTAGGGTTGATAATAAAATTTTAAGTTCTAAGTCAGGTAATCTCTTTGGTCGGCAAAGTATGAGTCCACTGGTTGTGGCGAAGGGAAATCGACGGCAGTGATATGTTGTTTGTGGGTGGTTGGGAGTGGTGACGGGAATGTGTTGAAAGGTACATGTTGGTCGAGTTTGCCGAAGGGTGGATCTGGTGGTGGGTGGGTGAGTGGTCGTGTAATGACGGGCATGTGGTTTGATGGGTTGTGGCGTGGTAATGGGCTTTGTGGATCATGGTGGAGAAGTGGATACACAAATTACCGGCCCGGATACACATCGTATTACTACCGGATACACAAACCGATTTGTGTATCCGTTAGTAATACCACGTGTATCCGGGCTGGTATTACCATATTTTTGGATACTTTTTTTTTTGGCAGCTATTTTTTTTTTGTTTTTTGGATACTTAAGGCCTTAAATGTGTGAGCGCTTTGTTTTAAGGAGGACATTACATTAATGTATGGTTCCGAATTCCATGTATGGGATGCGATTAACTGGGCTTTGTAAATAGTAAATACGTGAGAGCTGCGTAAGTTGAATATGTTGGAAAATGAACAGTTAGGGAGTTATTTAGGTTGATGTGTATGTGTTTACTTACATCACACGAAATGTGAAGGTTGTCACACGGTCGGAATTGCAAGCTAGATACATACCACTATCTTACTAGATACACGTCTTTAACAAGTTAGATACACTTGTTTACCTTACTAGATACACCTCTTTAACAAGTTAAATACACTTGTTTTCCTTACTAGATACACATCTCTAGCAAGCTAGATACACTCATCTACCTTGCTAGATACATACGTATACCTTACTAGATACACGTCTTTAACAAGTTAGATACACTTGCTTACCTTACTAAATACACATATCTAGCAAGTTAGATACACTTCTTTACAATAAGATCCTAATGAATTTTGATGCAAATTGATAAAATAGATTTTATGATAAAGAGTATGTCACAAATTCACAATAGCCATTTTTCGGTGGTAGTCTGCCTAAATTAAGTTTTCTTGGCAGTAATGGCTAATGAAGTATAACAGTGATCAGAGAATTATATTTCTCAAGTTATGCAAACCAAAAATAATTATCATTACAGTAAGCGTACATAGTTACATAAGCCACAAGCTTAATAAAGCAACTACAATTGAATCAAATGGACACACATTTACAGCTAATAACATCATAATTGTCAGTGGTAACAGGTATAGATGAGCTTGTGATAACTCTGTCAGCATTACCGACATTAGCAACGTCCAACACAACTGTGCTCAACCCTTGACCAACAATGAAGATTTTTCTTCCTGCAACCACCATTTGAATCATAACCATATAGTAACCCATTCCCTGGCCACCCTAGTGCCATGTCACCATCAGTGCGTTGCCATCTGGCATTTGATGGATTATAGGTAGCCATAGACACATGGGGAAGTATGGCTGAAGTGCGAGATCTTACGTAGATTTCCCCATCCATCACTATGGAATCTTCTATGTCGAGGATGATATGGGTCTAAGCTGCTAGATACATTATGTTATATACAAAATATAATAATAGATAAGAGCAACACAACTGAAACATAGCCAAAAATACGAAAATGGTTCAAACCATATGAATTTCACAAGAGAACCACATAGAACAACTTTTGATTACAAATAATTTTCACAATTATAGCAACCAAAACCAATTATATTACCACAACAAATAACAACTGTTCACATTCCCCTCAGTTGGCAAATAAAAGAGTCTGTGATTCTAAAAACTGACCGTTCAGATTCAACGACCTATCATGTTATATACAAACTGACTGTTCAGATTCAACGACCTAGCATGGCAAATAACAAAAACTGAATGCTCAAATATTCGGACGATGGAAATCTTCATGTCTGATGCGCAAAATAAGATTCATTGGTCATCAAACATATCATACAAGGTAAATAGTTCAGTTGCTCAATCATTTGATATTGGTATCCTTGTTTTGCTTCCAGATGTTGGTAATACTAGCATATAACAGAGTTTTGACAATCAAACAGACTCATTCCTGCCACAATTAACACTCGTTTTTAATCAAAGTATGCTCGATGATGTTCCTCAATCACAGAGGAGCATTAATAATCCATCAAGGGGTCGCACCAAGTTAACAAAATTTGAATCATAACCAAATTGTACCTTCAAATGCAACCGCGCCAGGTTGCAAAGTAAAACTCCAAACTGAGGCAACAATGAATCGGAATAATGAACTGAATTTGGGAATGGCGACCTATCAATGGCAGTGGCAGCTCAAGATACACAAGTCGATTTGTGGATCTTCTAGTACTAGCTTTTGTATCTGCGGTCATATATTATGAAACTACCACTCACCACCTCACGACCACCACCACTGAGGCACTGACCAACCGTACCCACGACTAACACCTGACTCCCCACAACATTTTTATCGAATTTCCAATAGGCCAAATTCCACCAAATTTGGATGAGCAAGACATTTCCCGAGTCAAAATATTCCCACCGGCCATTTTTACAACGTTTTTATCGAATTTCCACCTCTTTTTTAGTAGATCTCTAATTAAAATCACAGGTTTTTAGGAGTTTTAAATAACTAAATCGCTGGGAAGGAAGATTGTATAGAAATTCCGCGATACTATGCTGGAGTGAGTCGCCGGATAATGGAATTGGTCGCCGGAGCAAAGGCAATGTGTGAATTATAGAAACGAAGAGACATTAAAAACAAGAATGGAGAAGATGAAAAGAAATACCGTCGTCGGTCAGAGTTGCGTCTGCGTAATCGGCGTCGGAGTTCCGTCGAATAGAGCGACGTCGGAGGGTGGTGGAAAGAGGGTAGTGGGTGGTGGTGCTGATGGATGAAAGAATATAGGAGTGATTAATGTCAGGGGGTTGATTTGGGTATATTTGAATTTTTTATTTTATTGATTTGGCACAGTTCGTACGGTTCGCACCGAACTTTAGTTCGCACCTGACCCCGACCCTATATATATATATATATATATATATATATATATATATATATATATATATATAGAGAGAGAGAGAGAGAGAGAGAGAGAGAGAGAGAGAGGCGGAATCCGGTGAGAACGGCCTATAGTAAGGAAATTACAACAAATCATACGGAATCCGTTCCTAATTACACACGCATATAAAAGCCTAAAAAAAATGACCAACTCATAATCACGATTATTCATTCTTTCTCTACCTTTACCTTCTTTCTCTCAAAAACCCCGCGAAAATACAAGAAAACCGCCAATTTCAGCTAATAACGCCGCCAAATTGACGAAATTGTTCTTTATCAATACATTTGATCAACTAATTGATGTAAGTTTCAATCAATTTTATAGGTTTAACCGCATAATAGTCGTATTTACTCTACAATTAGCACTGTTTGTAGTTTCTGATTGTTGTTTATGTTTTTTTGTTCTGATTCGTAGGGAGTTGATGGACATTGAAGAATCTAATGTGTTGATTGAACCTACAGATGCGATTGTTCAAATCGCAATCAATGATGTCGAACAAACATCCTCCAATTTAGGTATGTATCAAGTTTAATTTGTTGATACGGTATAGTCTAGACTTTGGTTTGATCGTGATCAGATCGTTGCGAATTGATGTATCTGGTAGCCTAATTGTTGAGCTAACTGATGGAAATTGATGTATCAAGTGATTTAAATAGGAGCTGTGTGTGTTATTATAATGTTAACGTGCATTTAACATCATAATTTGATTAGTTTTTTTAGCATCATGCTTGATTATTTTGTAGTAAAAATCATATCAGTTTTGGGTCAAGGTTAATCGATGAATAGTTTTAGAAATTTTGCAAATCAGATTAATGTATCTGCTAGCCTAATTGTTAGTTCAACAATACTGCAACACTGATGTCATTTTATCATGGTATCTGCGTATATGAATAACGTATCCATTAGTATAATTGATGCGGTTACGTTTTTTCAGCATCGTATCTATAATTATAATTAAGGGATAAGCTGATTCGTGTCATGGTAAAATTTTGACTTTATGCACATGTCGTCGTTCTTGATTATGTTTGGTTTATCTGGACGTCTACGTTAAAGTAGTCAGTTATAAAGATACAATATGACATCGAACAGGCACAATGTTCTGTGTTAATTTATGCGTTTTTTTTGTTCTCTAATTGATTTCGTGCTTCTGACTTAATTAGCCTATCTGGAATTGTATTTGTCGCGTATAAGTTATTTGAACTCTCTGCTTATACCCATACCGTTCTACTGTATATCGTGTATAGATGCAAGCTCACCAATCATCGAGACAACCTCAATGGAAAGAATACCTGTATGCGCGCCAGAATTGAAGCCTGTTTGGGGTATGGTTTTTGATAAACTAGAGGATGGGCTAGAATTCTATAAGACTTATGCTGCTAATTCTGGGTTTAAAATGAGGAAGTCGACGCAACGAAACATAGATGGGGTGGTGATGACTAAGTATTGTGTGTGTAGTAAGGCTGGTGAAAGTAAACCTAAAGGGAAGGTAAAAAAGAGGCAGAGGACTAGAATTTCATGTAGTGCAAAGATTTTTCTTCGAATAAATGATAAAGGATAATATGTGATTGCTGACTTTCATTAAGGTCACACCCACCTTCTCTCAACTCCAAACACAGTGGTGCATTTGACCGAGTCACGAGAATTAACCCTTATACATAAACCATGATTGCTGAGAATTCTAAAGTGAATAAGGGGCATGTGAAAAACTTTAGGATGTTCAAAGAGTACGTGAAAGGATATCAAAATGTAGGGGCATCACTCGAGGATTTCAAAAATTTTTGGAGGGATGTAAAATTTTTTATTAAAGGGTACGATGCTCAAATGATGATTGAGAATTTCATGCACAAGAAAGCCATGTGTAGTTCTTACTACTTTGATTTTGATGTTGATGATCGTGGACGACTATTTAGGGTTTGCTGGTTTGACCTTATAGCTATAAAGAATTACATTCTCTTTGGTGATATGACATTTTTTGACACGACATTTAATATGAACACATATAAAATGATATTTGCACCTTTCACAGAGGTTGACCATCACAAAAAATGTGTGACATTTGGAGCAGGACTTATAAGAAAAGAGACTGATGAGGATTTCGTATGGTTGTTTCGGAATTTTCTGAGCGCAATGAGCAATAAGTATCATGTGTGCATAATTACTGACCAAGATAGAGGCATAAGAGCAGGAGTTAAAACAGTGTTCGGGGACAAAACTCAACACAGATATTGCATGTGGCATATCATGAAAAAACTGCCTGATAAGATCGGAACTACGCTATATAGAGAAACTAACTTCATGAAAGAGTTGTGCTCCTGTGTTTGGGCAGAAGACATCGAACCGTCTGAGTTTGAGGAACGGTGGTGCTCAGTTATATCCTCATACGGGCTATCCGACAATGAATGGTTAGATACAATGTTTGACAAAAGGGCTTCTTGGATCCCAGCATATTTCAGGGATTTACTTATGGGTGGACTGATGAGAACCACGTCCAGATCTGAGTCCGAGAATAGCTTTTTCGGAAATTTCATGAACCCAAACTTAGTGTTGGTTGAGTTTCTTATGAGGTTTGAAAGCGCTATGGACACTCAACGATGGAAACAGTACAAATTAATAGCCAAGTCAAAAAACTCCTTCCCTGATCTAGAAACACCTCACCCTTTGGAAAAACACGCTTCTGAGTTCTACACCCCAGTGATGTTTTCTGAATTTAAAAACGAGTGGGTGGCTGCCTGTTTCACCTGTGGTGTTAAAATTGTAGGGGTTACTACCAGTGACAACATCCCCATTATTGATCGTGAAAAAGATAAGGTTTACTATGTTAACTTTATTTCTGACGAGATAAAATTGAAATGCTCCTGTAAAAAGTTGAGAGACATGGAATTTTGTCCCGTCATGCGCTTTATGTGTTGAAAAAACAAGGTCTTGACAATGTTCCAGATCAGTATCTGTTAAGTAGGTGGAGCAAATTGGCAACATGTCAGCCGATTTGTAATAATGTGCCACAAACTTTAATAGAAGATTGTAACTCATTAGATGTTAGACGACACAAAATTGGTACCCTATGGTCCGAGGTGTTCTCGTGTGTGACACTCGCTGAACAAAAACCTGAGTATGTGGATGAATTAATGGGCATTATGAAAGGTTTCAAAGACAAGATAAACGCATAAAACAGTACGTCTGAATGTAGTAGTAGTAGTAGTAGTAGTAGTAGTAGTAGTAGTAGTAGTAGTAGTAGTAGTAGTAGTAGTAGTAGTAGTAGTAACACGGGTGATAGGCTGTGGAACAAGACTAGGGAACTTGAGATGCTCTTAGGAACAAAAATACCAACAGAAGTGGTTGTCTTACCTCCTATTCAGTCAAAGACAAAAGGGTCTGGAAAACGAATGATGTCCCAAAAGGAAAAAGCTACGAAAGAACAGAAAAAAGCGCCCAGAAAATGCAATGCTTGTGGAGAATTAGGATTCCATGATAGTCGGAATTGTTCTGGGAGAGTATGATTCCATCATACAGGTACGCTATTAATTTTGGTGCATTCGTTATTAGAGAATATGGATAGCAGATTGAATTTGTTAGATGGTACTTGAATAAGGAATAGTATTGTTGTATCTAATAAAATTTGTAACCTTTAATGTTTGATAGCCTTTATTCGTTTCAGGATTGAACAACGAAAAGAGTTGCGGATCACAGACACAAAGATAATGATTAATGGCAGAAGGATTGGAGACTTCATTTTTGAGTTGTTCTATTTGATTTTTGATCATTTTTTTTTTGATTTTTTTTTGTCTTTTCCTTTTTTTTGTCTTTTATTTTTTATTCTTCGTATATCACAAGCTACTAGCGTATCTTCATGGATTATATGTGCATCTGTCAAGGCTGAAAGTGTATCTACCAGGATTGTGAATGGAAACACTTATTTATGCATGTTAACCTATACAATACATTGATGATCATTCACAGGTTCTGATATGAAGAGTTATTGAATCTGCTTGTTATTGCTATGTGAATGTGTAAAATTGAACTGTCAGCTATTTTCCATTAACTGATGATTTCATTTTCAATCAACGAAAAAAACGTATTCACTTGTTGGTGAGTTGTATAAATATATATTATTGGATTGTCTATATTTATTATGTGTAGGCAAACGAAATTAACACGATTGTTGGTGAGTATATGTGAAAATAAAAAAAACGTGTATATTAACACGATTGTTGCACATGGTTTACATGAGAAGCGTACCTAGTAGTATTATATGTGTAAATAAATATCGTAAATATTAATAAACGATGATTCGCGAATTTAAGTTCCATAGACAAAATTAATATTGTATGACGTCCAATTTTCCATTAACTGATGATTTCATTTTCAATCAACGAAAAAAACGTATTCACTTGTTGGTGAGTTGTGTAAATATATATTATTGGGTTGTATGCACATAATAAATATATTTATTATGTGTAGGCAAACGAAATTAACACGATTGTTGGTGAGTTTATGTGTAAATAAAAAAAGCGTGTATATTAACACGATTGTTGCAAATGTTTTACATGAGAAGCGCACCTAGTAGTATTATATTGTATGTCTAATTTTCAGACCATTGCCACATAACAAAAGAAGAGATTGTCCAATTTACAGACCATTGCCACATAGTCACCACCAATTGTCTAAAATAAACAGACATATGGGTTGCATATCTTACATATTATCCACAAAAGTAGAGGCGATGCCCTTCCATTACAAACTGTAAAATCTGATTTGTTCGATAGTTTGTGGTCATGATTCCATATCCAACATATGTCACGGATAAAAACAACATAAAACAAAGGCGTTTCAAAAGACGCAACATGAACACAAATGTTGGCGAGCCTCGGATAACCGTAAACGAAATTATTACAATGCAACAAGAACTGAACAGACCCAAATTACACCATCGCATATTCCAGAAGATATACGAACTCAGCCACACTTCTACCAAACGCAAGCTGCTTCCGTGACTTCTAGTAAACCTACATACCAGCCATGAGAAAAAAAAACGATGTAAACCTTGTATTTAAATGGATGTGATCAGTTAAATCTGATGATGAAGACAAATGAAAAATGAGATTAATTTTTAGTACCTTACGCTTGTTCTCCTGCCAACGTAACAAGTTGAGCGCAACGGCCTTCCTATATACAGCCAACGCCTTAAAGTTACTCTTGTCTTATCACAGATCTCGGTTGCGTCCAGCTTCTAACCACTTGATAACATGCACACCGCAATCAAACCTTCACCAACAAAACTAAAATAAGTACCAACAAAGGCAGCCTTATTATATTATCTGTGAACAACCACCTTATGCCAAGCATACAAAAATCAAACAAACACATGGGACATATCGTCACGACACGCATACTGCATGAATGTACCTAGTAGCGGACTTAGTATGACTGTTAACCGTTGAGACGTACTTAGATGATAAGTAAATAAAAAAGATGTGTACTTACAGATTTTGCTACTGAGGAACAGTAAGATTCGAAAACTTAGCTAGAGGTACCCCTACAAGATGCTTGTACCCTTTGGACCGGCATAAGATCTGGGAGACATTACTAACCTAAAACAAAATGATATATTGAACCTATGAGTTATGAATCATTATGGAAAGAAATATCGAACGAAAAACTTGATTAGAATTCTAATAAAAATATACCACTTCCGCAGCAAGTTCGGTGTCAGCCCGGATATCCTTAGGACGTAGTGTGTTCAGAATATAGTTCGTCTTCATCTCCAGATCACACACGATAAGAACCAGTGGTTGTTATCAATGATGGGTATAAATATCTGTTGACAAAATTACAATACGTATAGTATGAATGAAATGAGTGTGATCTTCATAAACAAAAATACAGTTGTTACATACCCACATTAAAAAAGTCAGAACAGTTTACTTACAACTTTCACACACGACCCATCTTTAGGCATATATGATGTTTTGATGTAATTGCGACCAAGGTTTTTATCTCGCTAAGGATTGAGATGCTGGAATAGACAAACATATCGATTAATAAAGACAAACATACAAATTGATAATATTAAGTGAATCACAGATGAAAAGGTAACACTCACACGTGCGGTTGATGGGATATACAACAAATCTGGTTTGAGTATAGTTGAATAGATCCCGAACATATCGATTACCTAAAATGAAAAAAACGAGTGTTGTTGTATACTACAATAAATTAGTAAGAGACACGTATGAAATTAAGAACTGACCGTACCATATTAGCAACCCATTTCCGAGGTCTCAGAGAGCACATGCCCTCCTTTGTTACTTGCCCAAAGTTTGACTCAACTACTACGTCACTACAAAAATAACATATACACCAACAAAAAGGTCATTATGTGCTATTTCTAACAACGCATATAAGCTCTTAACGGATAACTAACACTTCAACATGGTAATAAAATGATTAACATTACTCTTTATCTACTTCTCCTGCACGTGGAAGGAACACATAGTCTAACAGGTGCGTATCAGAATATACCACTTCCTGTTCAGCCACTTGTTTCCTTTAAACACAAAAAGGAAATATAATTAGTAAGAGTACCGAGCACTTACAAAAAAAAAAAAAAAACTACCAAACCATTAAAATTTTGAATAATGAAAGATGGGTGCTTGCCCGGATTTGACGTTGAGACGCTTCGCAGCTATCAAAACTTGTTTTGATAATTCATTCTAAGGGCACGACAAGACAACAAAACAATATTTCATCTTCTGTTTAAGAAGGATCTTGCCAATTGCAGCCCCTTCCTTAGACTGGATGATTCAATATGTATAAAACTCATTAATGTGAAAGATGTGATTACTTATTTACTTAACGTACATAGACAAAAAAAAAGACGTATCTTACATTTATGAACTGAGTTTTGAGCATTTGGCGGCACCCCGTATATATCTCCATGTAACACATCAGGTAAATGCCATCGTCCACATTGTCAATTGATACATGCATTTTATATAGTCTTTTTAGGCCTCTTTATGCACGTATTTCTATGCTATCTTCGTAGTTTTATGCTACGAAATGCCCCGAATATGCTACTTTGGTTTGTTTTTCTTTATTTGCAGGAACGAACATGAAAGTGATGGAATCAAGCCTTTTATCGCCCGTTTAGTATGCATTTGGAGGATGAGAAGATTTGGGGCGGAAATATTGCTGATATGGGATGCGTGAAGCTATTTCGGGAGCTAAATTATCAAGTCAAAACTGAAACTAACGACACAAGTAGCTGCTGAAGTCAGATAACACTCGATCGAGAGCTTTTCTGGTCGATCGAGTGCTTTTGGATGGAAGAAGACCTTGATCGAGTATAATTTATGCTTGATCGAAAAGATGCATTTTAGGGTTTGCTCGATCGAATGATTATTGCACTCGATCGAGAGGTTTGGGCTTAATTCTGCTCGATCGAGTAGTTTCAAAAGGCTCGATCGAGTAACTTTCTATTGGGCCCGGTCTTTTTAGCTTTAATTCGTTATTAGGTCAAATAAAATCCTATTTCCTATAAATAGGAAAGCATCAGACGTCATTTGTATCTGAACACACACCATATACCCTACTTTTTCTTTGTTACTGCTGGAGACTGCTTTCCTCTCTTTTCCCCGGATAGTAACTTTCTCTTCCCCTTTATCTCTTTATTTATTATGTCTATTATTCTTTTATCTTTTGCTCTTTTCTTATCCATGTCTAGCTAATTCCCCTGCTAGGATTTAGGGGACTCAATGGATCGGTGTTAATTGCTAGGTTTACGGATCTTTCGTTGTTGTTAAGTCTATGTTGTTAATCACTGCCTTAAACTGTATCTAGCTAATTTAATCGATGCTTTTAGCCTTTTTAACTTTGGTAAACCTTGACCTAGACCGGAAGGTTGGAAGAGGTGAGACCCGCAGTGAACAATATGATGCTTTAGTGAGGACGGAAGCTAAGCTAACGGTATCTTAGGGCGAATTGAGACCGGAAGGAGATATTCGTTGCCCCTTAGACTGACACATCGACTGATCTGTGACCTTAGCTGCGATTAACTGACGTTCATTGATGACCCGACAATCCTAGTTTCCTCTCTTTATTGTTAATCCCTCTCATTCCCTTTTCTCTTGCCTTAATCTCAGTAGTTTAGTTTATTCAATTAAAATCCCCATCTTGTGACTTTAGACAGACCGAGTAGACAAGTAGATAGTGACCGCCTTCCTGTGGAGATCGACCCTACTTACCGCTGACTTCTATTAGTTGTACTTAGGTATTTATTTTTGGTACTGAAACGATGGTATCAAATTTTGGCGCCGTTGCCGGGGAGGCAACTATTTTATTTACTTGTTTAATTTTGTCTGTTTTTAGCCTCAAGGAATCTATTCCTTGAGGTAGTTCTCATCTTTTTCTATAGTGTTGTTTTGATAGGCCCTACAGGTCCTACCTAGACAGTTCTAGGTAAAAGATCGTCAAAGGGAAGGCTGAGTACCTTTGATCCTCCACCTATATTCTATTCTATAGCGCAACAGGTGGTTTACTGTGGGAGATGTGGTGCTTCTGGGCATAATGCAGCCATGTGCATGGCGGAGAACGATGAGGTCTACGCGTTCAAGCAGCGTAGACAAGCTAGCCATTCCGCTGTAGTTGTGCCGCCACATCTACCTTATCAACGAGGCTATCAAAAGCCTCCGTTTTTCCGGCCATCGCAACAACAAGCTCTCCTCCTGATAAGCAGAAAGAAGAGATTGTTGAGCTGAAGTCTTTGGTGCAGGCGCTTGCGCTCCAATTGCAGGAGCATGATAGACTTAGTTATGCTCAAATTAATGAGCTCGAGTATGAAATAGCTCAGTTAGCTGCTGAGACGGACTTTAGGCACGCTGATAGTGGACTTTCCCATGAAGGACCCGCGTTGCCAATTGGTATTAATGATACATATGACTCGGAGTACAAAAGTCATTTTGGAAGCAAGCTACGAAGATTTCTGCGCTGCACTAGAACAATCACTCGATCGAATTGGTAATAGTGTTCGATCGAGTGAATTATCTGAGGAAGTGTTCGATCGAACAGATTATTCCACTCGATCGAACAACTGTTATGAGGAAGACCTCGATCGAGCAGATCATGTTGTTCGATCGAGTGAAATTCAGGAGGAAAGTTCTCGATCGAGTATCATTTCTACTCGATCGACTGATTTGGCCAGGGAGAGCAATGATTCGTCATCTTGGTTCATTTTGGATGATAATTTTGACGAAGACAATGGCTATGGTGAGTCCCCCATTTTCAAAGCCGAGCTGGCTGCGCTTGAGGCTGCGATTTACGGGACGGGATCCACAAAAGAGGGTGACGTAAAGACAGCTGAGTCAATGATTGCTCCGAGCACGGAAGAGGTAATATCTTCCTTTATCAATGATTCCATCATTGAGAGCAACCAAACCGAGGTAGTTAACGATCATTATATTATTATTTGTTTAAATAGTACATTACCTCATTTGACTTATGCTTCGTATTCCAATGCTCTACCCCATCCCAGTTGGACAAACAACTTAATGATTTTTCACCGTTCGTGTCGTCAGAGATTTATTAACCCGAAGCGGTACCTTAGACTATCGTTAATTGCTCCTGAGCTCCTTTATTTTGTAGATAAATTTAGGAGCTGTCATAGAAAATTTGTTAGGCTTAAACAGTGGTATATTTCAATTTCCTATATCATTATTCTACTATGGTGCTACTTATAGTTTTGTGTAGCACATGCGCAACTATTTGATCGGTTTCTGCATGCTTTGAGCTGTTTTGACCAGGCTAAATTAGAGAAGCTCGAAGAAAAGAAGGTCGAGCTGGGACCTGACTGAAACTAGCGCTACCCGGGAGGCAACCCGGAGATTTAATTTTTAGTTGTTTTTCAAACATCTCACTTCAGTTTGTGTGTAATAATTGGTTTTTAAAACCATAGACGGGATCGGCTAAGCTTGTTTTGTAAGTTTCGTGGGCTGTTTTATTGCGTCTTTGCAGGAGTCTATTGAGGAAGGCTCGATCGAGTATTTTTTGTACTGGATCGAACCCTTTTGCTGCTGATTTCACTTGATCGAGCATATATTCTTCTCAATCGAGTGCCTGCCAAAGAAGATCATTCGATCGAGAGCCCTACCTCCTCGTTCGAATTGTTTTAGATGCCTAAGTCACTCGATCGAGTAATATACTCTCTCGATCGAGTGCTTTTGCTTGGATTAGCATCCTGGGACGCTGTTTGCAGCTATTAGCGACCTCCCATGTTGCTGGCTGGTTTGGGGAGGTCCCTTCTTCGCGTTTTCTTGTGAGTTTTTCGCATCTCCACTCTCTCCTTTTTAGTTTACATTTCCTTTCCCTATTTTAGGTACAATGAGGGCATTGTACGGTTTGGTTTGGGGAGGTTATGCATCCATAACTGTGTCAGCATTTATGTTTTTATTGCATTTCTGTCATCACGTTTAATTTCTGCATGCATTGTTGTTTATTTTTATAAAAATAAAAAAATCTCATAAAAATTAAAAAATTCTATAAATTCAAAAAAATTTCACGTTTATTTTAGCATGTAGGTTGAGTCGGAACGGTAGATTTCAATGATGAAATTGCACTGCAATTGTCTTTTTGCTTAAGCCTTGCATAAACTATTATCTTTTTAGCTTTGTCTTCTGCATATCTAAGAGTTTATGTTGAATTTAGCTGAACAAATAGACTCGACCTGAAAATTTTGGCAACCTACTTATAATTTCCAAGGAATTAAAGCTTTATAAAATGGTGTCATTTATGACCAGTTTCATGTAGGATTGTGAGTAGTATACTCCTTGCATAACATGTAACATTAATTTGCACATATATGAAATTCAATTACTTTTTGCCTACATACATTCGGGTTAGTGGTTGGTGTCACATGCATGGAGGTGCTTACATTCCCTTTTCTTTTATTTTTACCCATTTGACTCCACATTAGCCAAATTTGCCTCTTTGACCCTTAACTACATCCCAAATTTAGCCTGCATTGTCAAGCTAGTTAGTGTATGTTTTGTGGTATATATTTTTTCGATCAAATTTTAGTTCGTATTATATCGTTCCGGAGTTGGTAATTTATGAAGAAAAGGAGGAGGATGAAAAAAAAAGAATTCAAAAAAAAAGGGAAATGAAAAAAAAAGCAGAAAAAGAAAAAAAAGAAAAAGAAACCGAAAAAAAGGGAAAAGAAATTGAAAAAAAGAGAGTTTGTTTCATAAGTCGGTTTCACTCCTATGTTTTATTTTGATCATTCGAGGAGTATGTTCAGTTCGGTTTGGTGAGTTTGAATGCCAAATATGGGCATGTGCTTAATTCTATAATTGCGTAAGAATCGGATGTTGTTATTTGGTTCTGTTTAGGTACTAGCTCGCCCGCCTATACCTCCACATTCCCATAAATGTTTTACCTTTTCTTACTCATTGCCTCACTTTACCATACTTTTGTAAGCCCTCGGCTGTGACAGACCTTGTTTGGTTGGAATGTGTGTACGGTAGCTAGAATTGTCTATCATGTTAGTTGCATGCATGTTTATATGGGTCGTAGTTTAGGTGAGCGACTATTTTTTCTTTCTCTCTTACATTCATATGCTTACCCTTTGCTTCATGAGAGAAGAGTGACCCGTGAGAGTCCATCATTAAAGGTCTTGCAATGTCGACGATTCAACTTTATTATAAACATCCTACAACTCGGTTGCATTTGACTGTTTCGCTATAAGTATTAGTTGCTTGCATTAAATTGGTTTAAGTGGGCATTTGTAGCTAGTTCTGAGATTTCATATCCGTTCCTTAGTTTGCATTTAGTTTAGTCGAGGACGAGTAAAGGTTTGGTTTGGGAAGATTTGATACGTGCATTTTATATAGTCTTTTTAGGCCTCTTTATACACGTATTTCTATGCTATCTTCGTAGTTTTATGCTACAAAATGCCCCGAATATGCTACTTTGGTTTGTTTTGCTTTATTTGCAGGAATGGACCTAAAAGTGATGGAATTAAGCCTTTTATCGTCCGTTTAGCATGCATTTGGAGGATGAGAAGATTTGGGGCGGAAATATTGCTGCTATGGAATGCGTGAAGCTATTTCGGGAGCTAAATTACCAAGTCAAAACTGAAACTAACAACACAAGTAGCTGTTGAAGTCAGATAACACTCGATCGAGAGCTTTTCTGGTCGATCGAGTGCTTTTGGATGGAAGAAGACCTCGATCGAGTATAATTTATGCTCGGTCGAAAAGATGCATTTTAGGGTTTGCTCGATCGAATGATTATTGCACTCGATCGAGAGGTTTGGGCTTAATTCTGCTCGATCGAGTAGTTTCAAAAGGCTCGATCGAGTAACTTTCTATTGGGCTCGAGCTTTTTAGCTTTAATTCGTTATTAGGTCAAATAAAATCCTATTTCCTATAAATAGGAAAGTATCAGACGTCATTTGTATCTAAACACACACCATATACCCTACTTTTCTTTGTTACTGCTGGAGATTGCTTTCCTCTCTTTTCCCCGGATAGTAACTTTCTCTTCCCCTTTATCTCTTTATTTATTATGTCTATTATTCTTTTATCTTTTGCTCTTTTCTTATCCATTCTAGCTAATTCCCCTGCTAGGATTTAGGGGAGTCAATGGATCGATGTTAATTGCTAATTAGGTTTACGGATCTTTCGTTGTTGTTAAGTCTATGTTGTTAATCACCGCCTTAAACTGTATCTAGCTAATTGAATCGATTCTTTTAGCCTTTTTAGCTTTGGTAAACCTTGACCTAGACCGAAAGGTTGGAAGGGGTGAGACCCGCAGTGAACAATATGATGCTTTAGTGAGGACAGAAGCTAAGCTAACGGTATCTTAGGGCGAATTGAGACCGGAAGGAGATATTCGTTGCCCTTTAGACCGACACATCGACTGATCTGTGACCTTAGCTGCGATTAACTGACGTTCATTGATGACCCGACAATCCTAGTTTCCTCTCTTTATTGTTAATCCCTCTCATTCCCTTCTATCTTGCCTTAATCTCAGTAGTTTAGTTTATTCAATTAAAAATCCCATCTTGTGACTTTAGACAGACCGAGTAGACAAGTAGATAGTGACCGCCTCCCTGTGGAGATCGACTCTACTTACCGCTGACTTCTGTTAGTTGTACTTAGGTATTTATTTTTGGTACTGAAACAACGGTATCATCAATCACATGCGTTTTGGGAACGAATTCTTCACATGAGTAAAGCTGGACTGCCTTAAATATGGACGATTTAGGGGTCATGTCACATCGAATAAAATCCCTATGAAAAAGTCAGACTAACATCAGGAACATTGGCGGAGTAAAAATTAAAAATCAACGTTTGACAAGGTAAAAAAGTATGCGCAAAATCATATGCTCACCACCATGCGGACAGAATCAGTGAAGTCTACTGATTTAGGACGCATTGGATGAATGACTTCAATTCTTCGGGACATCATGTTGATACAAATCAGATGTGGCTCACGAAGTGTAAATGGGAACAGCGTCTGGTTTTGAAACACATATATCGACCGTAGTGAAAACACAAAATGGACAAAACTGACGAATGTTACTAAAAATAAAAAAGACATATTTGAAGCTCACCGGATTCACTTTATCGTATTCAGTTATATTGTCACATATAATTCCCTGTAGATAAACATATCAAACAACAATACTAAATTCAGGTAGGACGATAACATAATAATGCAAAATTCCTATATAGGAAAACACATCATTGTTTGAAATAAAGGTTAAAACAAACACAGATCAATCATAGGATAACTTACATTATGAGTAACAAAAGTGTATAAACGCAAAGGGGACGAGACAGCTTTTAACTCCTCTCGTTTGTTTAATATATTAGCCCATGCATTTATTACGTTTGTAGATATCTTTGTGTCTGAGATAAAGGACTTTAAATCATATCTTCTTAGCTAGAACAAACGATTCCTGAACAATACCTCGCTGAATATAACAAAACAGTCATAAACATTGGACAAAAATATAGATACGTTCTAATATATTAAAGAATTACTCCATAACTGACCACGATTAAACATTTATCATGAGATTGAAATAGGTTATAAAAAAGGATTATAATTACCTAACATCAGATCCCTCATTGAAAACCAAGTCAGAAACATCTCTCTCCGTTTGGCTCAGTTCAGAAAACATAGATATATTCCTTTGAATGAAGGGTGACTTGTATACATTTGGAACAACTACGTCTCTCTTGTTCTCTGTATTGGCAGCATTGTGGACTAAGTGAGGAGAACTTGACGGAAATATGTGAACTGATTCAGGAGCAGCAGAAGGGGGGAAACGTCAGGTGCATTAGGACATTCTGGAGAACCAGCTGACTGCGATTTATCTTGAGATTGAAATAGGTTGAAGGACGGGAACTCAGGAGCAACTCGTCTTTTCTTTGGTACAGGTACATCCACTGGATCCTTGTTGAACGCGTTACCCAACGGGATGGCTGCTGCCACAAAGGTAGGATCATTCCAACAAGGGTCATCATTGGTGCCTTCTGGTGTAGATGGAACACGACCGCCATATACCTCAGAGGCTGGCCTACCCCCTGTAGCAGACGGCACATTAACAGTACGTGCATCTGCACCTGAACCCGAGGCAGCAACAAAATCATCAGTGCGCATGTCATTACCACCCACAACTGGGTCACCTCGTCCGTAATCCACTTTTGTCCCAACCTCTTCTTCAGGTACAATAGGTGGTGTTAACTGGAAACCACCTAACAAAGAGTCTGCCATGGCGGAAAGCTGACAAACAACTGCAGAATTTAGCATTATACTCTTAGCATTATTGATCGAATATGCAAAATTCTGAAAAGTAGTAGCAAGGGCTTTCGCTGTGCTTGCCAGCGTTTCGATACAAGAACTGACATATGATCTGTTAGCATCGCGCCCATCACATCCATTGTTGTCAGCCGCATCATCCTCATCATTGCCAACAATATCATCATCCTTAGACACAACATCAGGTTCTATCCTGCCACGACTCTCCACATTACCAGAACCAAAGCATCCTGGGTGTTTTACCAACTGCGTATCAATGAAACCGGAACCAAACCGATTAGCTTCCCTTTTTTCTTTAGATATTCGCGAAGATATCACTTTCTTCGTCCATGTGCATAATGTTAGGAACACCTGTTCAACTGTTCTGGCATTAAAAACTATCCTATCGAGGTAAATGAGAATTAGAACCATAATAGGTCCTTTATAAATCTTCTTCCAGCTCCCATTGTCCTCCTTTTCCTTCTCATCCCTCTACTGTTCGACACTTACAATTAAGTTTTTTTGAGTAAAATCGCACCATCTCAGTTTTGGGATTAACGAGACATCCCTCAAACACTTGAGTATTCGCAAACTTGGAATGCTTCCCTTAACTCCCATGAGAAACGCAGACACAACATATACGATAAAATTTCTCTTGAAATCGTCCCCACCTTGTCTTTGTTCAGCCATCTTATGCAATATGTGGGTGTTGGTAACTTTGTCAACATCCTCAAGCTGGGACTTCCATGCATTAACCAGCTCTACAAACACCTCAGTCTGCTCAAAACGAGTCGCTTGCACTATTTCTACCTCACCCATGGGTAATCCCGTGGCAAGATGAACATCTTCATCGCGAATAGGGAGCTGATTGTTTAAGAGAGAAGACGTAAATGGATCAAATCCTGAAACAAGCCAGTATGCTAACTGCTCAGGAAGCATATCATCTTTAAGGCACATGATATCGCCAAAGCCCATCTCTTGAATGTCTGAGATTTGATTGTCGGAGAGGCCACTATTGATGAAATGTAGAAGACCGCTAGGACTCATCCTTGTTTTCAATACCGGAAAGTCTTCAGAAGGATCACATCCAGCTTGTTGTATACTTGTGTCAGGGACTTGTATACTTGTGTCAGGGACTTCTTGATGTCTGCTTGACCCTGCTCCGTCTAATGCCAATGTTTCTGAACGTGATCTTTTCATAATGACACCTGTAATCATAAACAACGTAGCTGACAATGTAATCAATGTACCTAGCAAACAAAAAATACGTATCGACATATGTGATGAACTGAACCTATATTACACAGTGCAAAACACAGAGTAGTCTCATTGAAAATGACCAAGCTAAAAAAAATAAGCCATTGATCCACAACAAACAGCTTCAAGTGCACAAACCCTTTAAATGCTCAACCCATGTATCACTCCATACTTAACCTCAGAGTACAAACAATATGCATAGTACATATAGACACACAACAGAAATTAAAAACGTATCCATTGACTCGTTGGACGTACATATAACCCGTATAGACGTACCTGACTGGCACATAACCCCAAAATTGTACAAAACTCAAATCAACACACAAATCATCCATGAAAAAATACTCTGCCTACATCCCAGGGGCATCACAAATACGTTATAGGTAAAAAACACAGACATTGATATGATCACCCTCTTAAAGGGGCACTGATGCAGTCATTTTATTAAACTCAAAATAACGTACCTATGGACTAAATAGACGTGGTTAACGCGTATTAAAGTGCACCTAGACCCTAGAATACTCCTTAAGTGTAAAACCCCACTGAAACACGCAACAAAACAAAACAAAGTAATAAAACAAAACAAAACAAAACAAAAAATCAGGAAAATCTGAATGCATAATAACAGTATATCAAACACCTTATGCCGAGCATACAAAAATGACACAAATACATAGGACATATCGTCACGCCAAACATACCACATGGATGTACCTAGAAACTGACTTAGTGTGACTGTTAACCATTGAGATGTACTTAGATGATACGGAACCATTTAGATGTATAAAAAAGTCAGATAAATCACACACAGACGTAATTCTGAAAGGCAAACACAAGGACACAACGTGGAAACACACATAAAATCAGCTCGACAAGAAAATACACATAAAAAACAACAACAAAATGTTGTAAACAACACAAATTTCAAGTAGGAAACTTCATAACTACGAGCATGTTAAACTTAGACTGATAACACAACAAAAAGAAAAAAAAAATGTAAAATCGAACAAAAAAAATAGGGAAAATATAATACCTAGTTGAGAATACACTAAGACGACGATGCTCTTCAATTGAAACGGAACAACAACCTGCATGCAACCGAGGAAGTAAACATCAAATGAGATCAAAGAATAAGCCGAACATAAACAAAAAAATAAACCTAAAATTAATTACGACAGTAAGATTAATACCTAATTACCAAAAGCTCGACCGTAACGCAGTTGAACCTGCATTAGTGATTTCAAGGACAATGAAGTAAATAGATTCAGCTTATTAAAGGATAATTTAGCTTATTAAAGCAAATAATCAAAAAAATCGGCAGTAACAACTAAAAGGTGAAGATCAAATCAAACCAAATTACTTACGAAATTCATAGAAATAGAACGATTATGGAAAGTAGAATGAGTAAACTGTAGACGAATACTAATTGATCATCGTTATCGGCAATAGATCCACCAGAAATTGACGAACATATGATTTGGGGAAGAAATTAGGGTTTATGCTGATTTGGGGAAAAGGTAGAGAGAAGAACGGAGATTAAAAAAATGAGAGGAGAGAGAAGGAAATGAAAAAAAACATCACATATATATGAACCGCGAAATTAGAAAAATTAGGCAGACCGTATAAAATCTGTTTTAAAATCCTATATATATATATATATATATATATATATATATATATATATATATATATATATATATATATATATATATATATATATATATATATATGGGTTCATCTAAGTCCACCCTTAAAGCTTGGGTCTATAAGTCTCAGTATAGGCCTTTGGATCTTGGAAATGGAGGGCTAAAATGAAAACAAAAAAATAAGGTTAAACCTCTAGTTTTGCCCTTTCCCTCTAAATTTCTCATTAACTACATTAATCCTCCTCAATAATCATTCATCATCTCATTATCACATTTCTTCCTTCTCTCTCTATATCTCACTTCTCCCTATTCTCTCAAAAAAAAAAAAACCAAAAAAAAACCTCAAAAAACCAAAAAAAAACTCCAAATAAATCATTTACTCATCTATTTCTCATTCACCACCCACCTACTACCACCCACCTGACACCATCACCGTCGCCTCCGCCACCACCGCCACTGCCGACGTCCTTTTTTTTTTTAAAAAAAACAAATTGATGTTGGGTGTTGGTTTTTTTTTGTTTGTTTTTTTCCTCAAATATCGTCTTGTTATACAGTCGTGTTTCAAATTTGTGAGTTTCTTTTATTTTGATCTTAGATCTACTAAAATAGATCAAATATTATTTTCATTGACCCGTTTTTTTTTTCATTTGCGTTTTTTTTTCAATTTTGATGTTTTTGGTCTTTTTTTTTTATATTTGTTATTTTTCAATTTTTCATATAAAAATGACTTAAATGATTATAGTTACATCGTCATGGACTAAAATTACAACCCCAATAAACTCAAGTTACAGTTTTATGGACTAAAATTACACATTTGTGAACTAAAATTACACTTTTATGGACTACAATTAAACTTCCGTGGACTAAAATTACACTTTTATGGACTACAATTACACTTCCGTGGACTAAATTACACTTTTGTGGACTAAAATTACTCTTTTGTGGACTAAAATTACACTTTTATGAACTAAAATTACACACTTTTGTGGACTAAAATTACACTTTTGTAGACTAAATTTACACATTTGAGGATTAAAGTTACACATTTATGAACTAAAATTACACATTTGTGGACTAAAATTACTCTTTTGTGGAAAATTACATTCATAAAATGATAAAAGATATACACTATCAATGTAATAAAGTTACACATTTGTACACTAAAATTACACTTTTATGGACTAAAATTACACATTTGTGGACTAAAATTACACTTTTATGGACTAAAATTACATTTCCGTGGACTAAAATTACACTTTTGTGAACTAAAATTACACTCATAAAATGATAAAAGATACACACTATCAATTTACTGAAGTTACACTTTAGTGGACAATGATTGAAATTGCACAATCTCAATGACTCAAAATAAATGAATTGTGTAACTTTAGTCCAAATTGTGTATTTTTACTCTAAATTTAATCGTAAATAGTGTATTTTTAGTTCAAATTTAGTCGTAAATAGTGAATTTTCAGTCCAAAATTGTATTTTCATTCCAAATTTAGTCGCAAATTTTGTATTTTCAGTCCAAAATTGTATAATTTTAGTTCAAGTTTAGTCGTAAGTATTGTATTTTTAGTCCAAATTAGTCGTAAATAGTCGAAATTTAGTCCAAATTCTGTAATTTTAGTCCAAATTGTATAACTTTATTCCAAATTTGGGTAACTTTAGTCTTTAGTCCAAATTGTCTAAATTACTAATAACTCCATTAGTTAGTCCAAATTGTCCAAATTAGTTAGTCCAAATTGTCCAAATTAGTCTGTCTAACTTTAGTCCAAGAGTGTAACTTTAGTCATTGAGAGGGTAACCCTAAATTCCTAATAGTGATAAGTGTAACTTTAACAGAAAAAAGTGTAATTTTAACAGAAAAAAGTGTAATTTTAACAAAAAAAGTGTAATTTTATCAGAAAAAGTGTAATTTTCACAAAAAAAAGTGTAATTTTAACAGTAAAAGTGTAATTTTAACAGAAAAAGTGTAATTTTAACAAAAAAAAGTGTAATTTTAACAGGAAAAACTGTAATTTTAACAGCAAAAAGTGTAGTTTTAGCAGAAAAAAATATAATTTTAACGGCAAAAAGTGTAAGTTTAATAGGAAAAAGTTTAATTTTAACAGAAAAAAGTGTAATTTTAACAAAAAAAAGTGTAATTTTAACAGAAATTACAGAAAAAAGTGTAATTTTAACATAAAAAAGTGTAATTTTAACAAAAAAATATAATTTTAACGTATATTAACAAGGCGAGATTTGTAAAATATAAAACAAGACAATATAACAATAAGACGAGATTTTAAATACCAAATCTAAAAAAAGAAAAAAAAAATCAGCAACTGAATGAATTCGGGCTAATGTGAAACAAAGTTATAATCTTTCCATACTCTAAAACCAGTAAATACAATCCATCCTCCCTCCAACAACCAGTAAATATAATCCATCCTCCTCTAACATCCTCACCATCCTCCTCCAACAACCAACAATCACCAAGAAACAAAATAAATGGGATCTAAAAATTACCAACAAGAAAAAATTAAAAAAAGAAGCTGGAAAAAAAAAACAAAAAAACGAAACTGAAAAAAACAAAAAAAAAACGAATCTGAAACAAAAAAACGAATCTGAAAAGGGAAGAAAGGAGGTCGGGGTGGTGGTTGCTTAAAAGGGAAGGAAGAAGGTCGGGTGGTGGCGTGAGACGAAGAGGAGAATAGTGATGGGGTTCTTCGCGGTGACGATTGGTGGTCGCCGGCAGAGAGGGTGTGAGGGAGACAGATCTGGTGGTGGTGCGTAAGGGAGGCAGAGGCAGATCTGGTGGTCGTGGGGTATGTTGTAATACTACGGTTTTATGAGCCTCTGGGTACTCTATCGAGTGGGCCTTTCTCTGTCGAGTAAGGGTGTTTTGAATTTTAAAACGATTGTTACGCTGTCAGAGGTACTCGATCGAGTAGCCTGGGCACTCGATCGAGTAAGCGGCACTCGATCGAGTACGTTGGTTGCTCGATCGAGTAGCTCGGTTTACGGGTAATGTTTTGTCGGGTTTTGTTAATAATGCGAATAGGTATATAAAGCTTTCCGTCATCAACACTAAACACTTTTATGAAACCTAATTACTTCAAAAGAGATTTCAACCTACGTACTTCATATCTTTCGCATTATTGACAAATCCCGGAGCTTGAGAGGTCGGAATTCATCATCCTTTACATTCTTGTGATCCTTGCGTCGAGGGTAAGATCTACGTACCGATTTTATAGTATTTTATTAAGTTTGTTTAAACCCTAATTTTGGGGTTTGGGGGTTTTGTTGTCTTTTATGATTGTTAGTAATTGTATGATCATATGTTAGGAGGAGGATTCGTAGAAGAGGAGTTTTGATAACAGCTGTTGAGACCGTCTGATTGTATTGCATTCCAGGTAGGGTTTCCCTACTTAGTATTAGTCACATGATGTGTTGGTTGTGAATTGTGATTGTTGAATATTATCGTACGAGTATTGTGACAGTTGTTGGGTTTGCTTGCTGATTAGTAGTTGTGATTGACTGTATCTGTCTATGTTCTTCGGGGTGCGTCCCTGCCTGAGTGGAGTCACTTGCGGGAGTGGCTTCACGCCCATTATTCGCCTTCTATGGAACCCACCACAGAAGGGATGTGCACATTAATGGATTTGGGTTTATCGCTCGATGGAGATGAGCGGGGCTTAAGTGGGAACGGCTGCGGTCCCCCACTGGCGGCGAGGAGTAACCTGTTGCGATGGGTACTCTGGAAGGGCTACACACTTTAGTGTGTAGTCAGGATTGTGGAGTTGGTGATGGAGTTTGAGTATATCCGTGACGATTGGTTGTGTTGTGTGTTGTTTTGTTGAGTTATGTAAATTGTGTGATTAGTACTGACCCCGTTTAATTGTTTTAAAAACTGTGGTGATCCATTCGGGGATGGTGAGCAGTTGTTGAGCAGGTATGAGTCGAGATACATGGGATAGATGGGATGTGTCGCCATCAGATGATAGAGTTTTCCGCTGTAGTTTTGATAGTTTTTAGACAGTTGTTTTGAGATCATGTAAACCATATTTTGGCAGTTGGTTTTGGATTGTATTTACTCACTTAAACATTATGTTATTTATATGTTGTTTCTTCATTGTCTTTTGATTATCATTGCCTCGGGAAACCGAGATGGTGACATCTTTATACCTGAGTGGTCTGGGTAAGGCACTTGGAGTATGGGGGTGTCACAAAGTGGTATCAGAGCGACGATCCTGAAACCTGTAACTAATGAATCTAATGAACATAGGGAGTCAATTAAAATGAACCCGGGGTAAAGGTTGTAGGAGATAATGCAAAGGCTTGGGAGACGTCCTAAAGTCGCGAACTCGCCCTACAATTTTGAACTGGTCACATGGGGGGGAATATGTCAAGTTCGTATGTGGTGTCTGTTAGTTTGTATGTGAACGTAACGATATATGTTGTGAATTGTTGGATGTTGGGGGTGAAGGTTGAAATTGTGATTGAAAAGTTGGTGGGGGTGTGTTTATATGTTGAATTGAATAGAGGAGCATATTAATTGTTTATAATGTGGCACTTGATAACATGAAGTAGATTATTATGATGATTATATGAGAAATTGTGTAGAACTGCATGCGTAGTTATATTATAATGTTGAGATTATGAAGGTTGCATAGTACGTTGGGTTATGTTAGGTAACATGCGGGTAGTATGTACGAGTCAACATGACTCGATCGAGTGGGGGAAACTCGATCGAGTAGGTGAGGTACTCGATCGAGTGGGTCTGACTCGATCGAGTGGGTATTTGACGTTTTTATGATCAGAACCGTGTTTTTGGGTACTCGATTGAGTACGTGGGGGCACTCGATCGAGTAGAGGTCGCTCGATCGAGTGTCATGTCAGCTCGATTGAGTAGGATAGAGATCAGAAGGTCTGTATAGGGTCTGGAGTCGAGGTACTCGATCGAGTACGTGGGGCACTCGATCAAGTAGCCTCAGCTCGATCGAGTGGGTTTTGGGCACTCGATCGAGTGGGGTCTGTGCAGGCTGTCTTCGTGTTTTGGGATGTAGTATATATGTTTATGTCTACCCTTTTCTTTTATAGTGTCAAGATGCCGCCAAAGAAATCCGCCCTATATGTGAGAGCTGAGAACATGACCACAGAGGATATCGTTAAGATGTTGGAGCATCAAGATGCTCTTACCGAGGCCCTAAAGAGAGTGGGGAAAGATAAAGAGGTTGATCACTCAAAGATCAGTCTATACATAGCGAGGTTTAACCCGAAAGAGTATAAGGGAATACGAGAGCCGATGCTTTTAGACAATTGGCACCATGAGATGGAGAACATTCTGGAGTTAGTGCATTGTCCTGATGAGATGAAAGTAGAACAAGCTGCGTTCTACTTAAGGGAAACGGCTGGTGAGTGGTGGGATAAGGTGAAGGTGGGTGCTAGGGAGATGTATGCGAAGCAGGGTCTGCCTGCTATACCTTGGGAAGAGTTCTGGAGGGCTATGAGGAGAGAGTTTGTACCTGAGCATGTGAGGAGTAAGCTGAGAGAGGAGTTTGATGGGTCCAGGATGACATCTGACATGACGGTAGCTGAGTATTACCGGCAGTTCAATGAAAAGTTTAGGTATACTGAGGACATGGGTTTGAGTGATGAGAACCTAGCGCTGAGGTTTGAAGGGGTTGACCCCAAGGATTATGGAAACGTTATCCGTGGGAATCCTTACTGATGTTAAGGAAGCTTATGAGAGGGCTGAGAGAGCTGAGAGGTTGGTGGAGATGGCCCGGGAGAGAGGAGGCGAGAAAAGAAAGGCGGAGAGTGAGGGTGGTGGCCAATCTAATTACAAGAAAGGCAACCACAATCAGACTAGAGCGTTTTCTTCTGGCTCGGGTTCAATGCTGGGGATTCCTTTGGGCGTGGCCGTGGGAGCGGTAGTGGTAGTTCGGAGATGACCTGCTTTGGCTGTGGCGGTGTAGGCCACAAGAGACATGAGTGCACGAGTGTACCAGGAGCTTTTCAGAGATCGGCTCAGGGGAGCTATTCTCGTGGTCCAAAGACACGAGTTATGCGAGCAATGCATCAATTGGGTCATGAAACAACCGGGGAGGTCAGAGCAACCAGGGTGGAGGTAACCGCAATGGCGGTAATTCTTAACAGAAACCAGCTACGAACAACAACAATCAGGGGTCGAGTGCTAAGCTGGCTACTTCAGCCAGTACTGTCCAAGGAGGTGGACAGAAGACCAGTGGAAAGCTGTATATGATGGAAAAGAAAGCAGCTGAGGACGACGCACATGTTATCACTGGTACCTTTCTTGTTAACGGTATTCATACCTTTGTTTTGTTTGATTCAGGGGCGACTCAGTCGTTTGTATCTTCGAGTCATGTTAAACGGTTGGGTTTGAGGGTATACGAGTCTGTCAGTGAGAAAGTTTTTATACCTTCGGGTGAGTCTGTATCATGTGGGAGGTTGTATAGGGATGTATCTATGATAGTTGGGCAAGTTGATGTACCTGTAGACTTGCTAGAGTTTTCTTTAGACGGTTTTGAGATGATAGTCGGGATGGATTGGTTAGGAAGGTACAAAGCTAAGATAGACTGTCATCAAAAGAAAGTGTCTTTGAGAGGTCCTAAGGGCGTTAGTGTGTCTTATCGTGGGTTTGTGGTCAAACCCAAAGTTAAGTTGATTACAGCTGTGACCTTGAAGTCTTATCTGAGGAAGGGGTGCCCGTTGATCTTGTGCCATGTGAGAGATGAACGGATAGAGGGTCCGACAGTTGATCGGATACCAGTGGTGGGTGAGTTTTCAGATGTCTTTCCATAGGAGATTCCGGGGTTGCCGCCGAAGAGGGAGATAGATTTCACGGTTGAGCTGAAACCGGGGACGGGGCCAATCTCTAAGGCACCGTACCGGATGGGTCCTAAGGATTTGGAGGAGCTCAGGAAGCAGTTGGATGATCTGATAGAGAAGGGATACATTAGACCTAGTGTATCACCGTGGGGAGCACCAGTTCTTTTTGTGAAAAAGAAAGATGGGAGTTTGAGGTTGTGCATAGATTACAGGGAGCTGAACCGAGTGACGGTGAAGAAAAAGTATCCTTTGCCAAGGATAGATGACCTGTTTGATCAGTTGAGTGGTGCAGCAGTCTTTTCCAAGATTGATTTGAGGTCGGGGTACCATCAGGTGAAGATTATGGAGGTGGACATACCAAAGACAGCTTTCACGTCGAGGTATGGCCATTATGAGTATGTGGTGATGCCTTTTGGGTTATCTAATGCACCGACTGTGTTTATGGATTTGATGAACAGAATCTTCAGTCAGTTTTTGGACAAGTTTGTGGTGGTGTTCATTGATGATATCTTAGTCTATTCCAAGACTAAGGAGGAACACGAGGAACATCTGAGGATTGTGTTGCAGACCTTTAGGGAGCATGAGTTATATGCTAAGTTGTCCAAGTGTGAGTTCTGGTTAGAGAGAGTTGCTTTTCTGGGGCATGTAATCTCTAAGGATGGGATAGCTATGGATCCGGCAAAGATTGAGGCAGTGACCAAGTGGGAAGCACCAAGAAATGTTGCTGAGATCAGGAGTTTCTTGGGTTTAACTGGATATTACAGACGGTTCGTGAAGGATTTCTCCAAGATTGCTAGACCTATGACAGCGTTGATGAGGAAAGGGAACAGGTTTCGTTGGGATGAGAGTTGTGAGACGGCGTTCCAAACATTAAAGTAGCGTTTGACCACAGCTCCTATATTAGCATTGCCTGAAGGGAGTGAGAACTTTGAGGTTTATACAGATGCCTAAAAGAATGGGTTGGGATGTGTGTTGATGCAGAACGGTAAAGTGATTGCCTATGCTTCTAGGCAATTGAAGCCTTATGAGGAGAATTATCCTACACACGATCTAGAGTTGGGTGCAGTGGTGTTTCCTATCAAGATTTGGAGAAATTACCTTTATGGGGCGACCTTTAAGGTATTTTCTTATCACAAGAGTCTCAAGTACATCTTCACTCAAAAGGAGTTGAACATGAGTCAGAGGAGGTGGATGGAGGTGATTGGCGATTATGACATGGATATTATCTACCATGAAGGGAAAGCCAATGTTGTTGCTGATGCCTAGAGCAGGAAGAGTGTACATTCTTTGTGTACAGCTTTATCTTTGATGAGGGTGAGAGACGAGGTGGGGAAGTTTGGGATACATATGATGCAGAGAGGAGATGCCATGGGAGATTTGACAGTGCAGCCTGATCTTTATGATGATATTCGAGGTAAACAGGCTTTAGACCCTAAGATGGTGGAGTCGAGAGCTGGAGTAGAGAAAGGGACAGTGTCTAGATTCTCTATTCATTCCGATAGTAGTTTGAGGTTTGATGGGAGGTAATATGTCTCTAATGATGAGGAGCTGAAAAAGACAATCATGACAGAGGCACATTGTACACCATATTCAGTGCATCCAGGTGGTGACAAGCTATACAAGGATTTAAAGAACACGTTCTGGTGGCCTGGGATGAAGAAAGAAACAGCTGAGTTTGTGGCCCATTGTTTGACATGCCAGAGAGTTAAAGGAGAACAACGACGGCCACAAGGTAAGATTCAGTCTTTAGAGGTACCTGAGTGAAAGTGGGAATCCATTTCTATGGATTTTATCGTGGGTTTGCCGAAGAGTCAACAGGGTAACAACATGATATGGGTAATAGTGGATCGACTGACCAAGTCAGCTCATTTTGTGCCAATGAAAGATACATGGACCAAGGCACAATTAGCTTTGCCTTATCGGAAGCATGTGTTGAGATTGCATGGAGTGCCTAAGGACATAGTATCTGACAGAGATACGAGATTCATCTCAAGGTTTTGGAAAGAGTTGCAGGAATCTTTGGGAACAACATGGAAGATGAGTACAACATTTCATCCCGCGACAGACGGTCAGACTGAGAGAACAATCAAGAGTTTCAGGTTGGGGAAAAGATTCTTCTGAAAGTGTCTCATATGACCTTATGAGATCTTAGACTGGGTTGGAGAGGTTGCTTATCGTTTGGCTTTACCAGCTGCGTTGGACAGAGTGCATAATGTGTTTCATGTATCTCAGCTGCGGAAGTATGTGAGTGATCCGTCACATGTGTTAGAGGCAGAGAGCATAGAGCTAGATGAGTCTTTGTCTTATCTTGAGGTGCCTAAGCAGATTATTGACCGAAAGGTTAGGAAGACTAGGAGTGATGAGACAGTTTTGGTTAAGATCCTTTGGTCTAATCATGAGGTAGAGGAGGCTACATGGGAGGCAGAGGAGTCCATGAGAGAGCGCTATCCGTTCCTTTTTTATCAGGTATGTATGGTTACGGAGACGTAACCTTGTTTCTTTTAGGGGGGGTAGGAGATGATCGCAAAGAGTTTTAAGAGTTTTTACATCTTTTGTGTTGTGTCGGTACGGTTAGTAATGGCTTGAGTCGGGGTTTGGTTGGTAGCATGCTTTTATGTTGAGTTTTGTTTTGGGTTGTTGTGTCGGGAATGTTATAGTATGTCTTTTCTTTGTTGTGGTTTGAACTTCGGGGACGAAGTTCTTTTTAAGGAGGGAAGACTGTAATATTACGGTTTTATGAGCCTCTGGGTACTCTATCAAGTGGGCCTTACTCTGTCGAGTAAGGGTGTTTTGAATTTTAAAACAGTGTTCTGCTTGTAGGGTACTCGATCGAGTAGCCTGGGCACTCGATCGAGTAAGCGGCACTCGATCGAGTACATTGGTTGCTCTATCGAGTAGCTCGGTTTACGGGTAATGTTTTGTCGGGTTTTGTTAATAATGCGAATAGGTATATAAAGCTTTCCGTCATCAACACTAAACACTTTTATCAAACCTAATTAATTCAAAAGAGATTTCAACCTACGTACTTCGCATCTTTCGCATTATTGACAAATCCCGGAGCTTGAGAGGTCGGAATTCATCCTCCTTTACATTCTTGTGATCCTTGCATCGAGGGTAAGATCTACGTACCGATTTTATAGTATTTTATTAAGTTTATTTAAACCCTAATTTGGGGGTTTGGGGGTTTTGTTGTCTTTTATGATTGTTAGTAATTGTATGATCATATGTTAGGAAGAGGATTCGTAGAAGAGAAGTTTTGATAACAGCTGTTGAGACCGTCTGATTGTATTGTATTCCAGGTAGGGTTTCCCTACTTAGTATTAGTCACATGATGTGTTGGTTGTGAATTGTGATTGTTGAATATTATCGTACGAGTATTGTGACAGTTGTTGGGTTTGCTTGCTGATTAGTAGTTGTGATTGATTGTATCTGTCTGTGTTCTTCGGGGTGCGTCCCTGGCTGAGTGGAGTCACTTGCGGGAGTGGCTTCACGCCCATTATTCGCTTTCTGTGGAACCCGCCACAAAAGGGATGTGCACATTAATGGATTTGGGTTTATCGCTCGATGGAGATGAGCGGGGCTTAGGTGGGAACGGTTGCGGTCCCCCACTGGCGGCGAGGAGTAACCTGTTGCGATGGGTACTCTGGAAGGGCTACACACTTTAGTGTGTAGTCAATATTGTGGAGTTGGTGACGGAGTTCGGAGTATATCTGTGACGATTGAGCTGTGTTGTGTGTTATTTTGTTGAGTTATATAAATTGTGTGATTAGTACTGACCCCGTTTAATTGTTTTAAAAACTGTGGTGATCCATTCGAGGATGGTGAGCAGGTTGAAGCGGTATGAGTCGAGATACAAGGGATAGCTAGGATGTGTCGCCATCAGGTGATAGAGTCTTCCGCTGTAGTTTTGATAGTTTTTAGACAGTTGTTTTGAGATCATGTAAACCATATTTTGGCAGTTGGTTTTGGATTGTATTTACTCACTTAAACATTATGCTATTTAAATGTTGTTTCTTCATTGTCTTTTGATTATCATTGCCTCGGAAAACCAAGATGGTGACATCTTTATACCTGAGTGGTCCTGGTAAGGCACTTGGAGTATGGGGGTGTCACATGTGTGGTGACGGTGGGTGGTGACGGGAGGCCGAGGTTGTGGTGTCGCGGTTGTGGGGCTGTGTGGGTGAGTCGGAGTCGTGGGCTGTGGAGGTGAGTCGGGATGTGGCTGTGGAGAGGAGAGTCGTGGTCGTGGGGTGAGTGGGCTGGTGGTGGGGGGTCGGGTGGTCTGAGGTGGTGGGACCGCGTGTGGGTGGTTGTGGTGGGGCCGCGTCGTGGTTGTGGGGTGAGTGGGCTGGTGGTTTTTTTATTGTTATTTTAGGTTTTTTTTGAGTAATTATTTCGGTTTTTTTTTTCAGATTTTTTTTGTTTGGTTTTGTTAGATGAGAGAAAAAGGAGAGATTGTGAGATTTAGAGAGAGGGAAGGAGTTTGTGATAATGAGGGATGAATGGATTAGTGAGTAACTTAATTGCAATGAGGAGCTAATTAGACTAGAGTGATCTGTGGCCATCCATTGAGATGTAATCTCATCCCTTCATTCCCTTCATCCAAGAGCCCTTATAAGGATTTAAGGGACTCAAAACATATAAGGGACTCAACGTTGATAAGTATAATTTTTGTGTCATTTTACCCTATATTTAATCCTTTTCTTGACTCGATTTTTGTGCCCTTCAATCGACTTAATATGTCATTTAATTACTAATTTATAATAATTAGTCGTATTAGTTATATTTAATAATTAGTCGTATTGTTATTATAATATTAGTATTATTACTATTATTTTATTAATATATTAATTTAATGTGTAGGCAAAGCGGAATAATAAAGAGGAGAAAGCAAGGCGAAATAATGAGACGAAAATTGAAGAGCAAAGCAAGTTGAGACGAGTTTTATTATTATAATAAAGAGTGAACAAGTCAAGCAACAAATACCCTAAGTCAACATTTGACCTTACAAAAGTCAAGCATCCCCTTACTCACACATCATCATCGTTCACCATTAATATCATTCATTTCCATCATTCTCAATTCACCATCACCATTAACTTTCACAATTTAAACCCGAAAACCCTACATCAACCTCTCCACACCACCATTTCTCCTTCATTCCACTAATTGCCGACACCTGCACCACCATTAACATCCCTTTCATCACCTCCATTCAACCCGGAAATCACCACCATTTCCCACTAGCCCAGCCGCCACCAACATCACCCGTATCCTCTACTGACCACCACGATAGCTGCCTTACTCCCTTCGCTCACCATTGAAGCTCACCTGTGACCTGCACCCATTTCATCCACCATCATCGTTCAGCATCGCCATTTCAGACCACCATTCAGTCCACACTACCGTGACCAGCCACTATAACTCCTATCCATCTTCACCATTGAAGAATCTACAGCAGCAACCCGAGTCAGTTCTCCAATCACCAGCATCAACAACCACGGCTCGATTCCGATATCAATCAATCATTCATCAATTCACCCACCAATCCTCGGATAATCACCACCTCCACCGAGCATTGACCATTCCAACCCAACCCCTGCTTCTCCATTTCAGCCGCCATCGCAACCACCAGTTCACCACCTCACATCACCATAAATAAAACAATTCATCACTAATTGTCTTCCCAGCCGGCCTAGCACCGGTAGCCGGTCAACCGGCTCGTGCACCGAATCAACCGTTTCACGCATCACTTTTGTATTCCCAGACGGGGCCACCGACTGCCACCCTCCATCCCGGCTGGGAATACCATTGATTTCCCTCCTTGGTTCCAGAGACCTCCCAGCCGGTGCCACCACCGACGGCCGGCCACCCGGCTGAGCGACCCTTTGCTGCATTTTCATACCGTCGTTTTCCCCTTGTCCCTCCTTGTTCTTTTGTGTTTTGTTTGTTTTTGGTTTACAATTGTTTGGGGGAGTTGGGGTATGTCGTCTGTTTTAGAGGTTTAATCGGTAGTTTTAGTAGATTAGTATTCTTATTAATATTAATATTAATATTAGGGATATTCTATATGGTACACCTTAATTTTTCGGCTTTCTACATGGTATCCCTACGCTTTTTAAAACATACATGGTACCCTTAATTGTTGTCATTATCACTAAGTGTACCCCTAAACTTTATTTTTCATCAATTAAACTCAGTTTTAGGCGTTAGGTGATGACTTGGACGCATAACCAAACTTGTCATTTATTATCCCATGACATAAAGACTATATTAAGCTCAATATCCATCTCGATCCTAATATTTATTGATATATATGGGCTAAAAATTTTTTGACGAAAAATTTATTGATTCCTTGCCAAATTATCACGTCCAAAGATGGATATTGAGCCTAATAGAGTCCTTATGTCATGAGATGATAAATGACAAGCTTGGTTACGCGTCCAAGTAATCATTTAACGCCTAAAACTGAGTTTAATTGACGGAAAATAAAGTTTAGGAATACACTTAGTGATAATGATAACAATTAGGGGTACCATGTATGTTTTAAAAAGTGTAGGGGTACCATGTAGAAAATCGAAAAATTAAGGGGTATTTATTATTATTATTATTATTATTATTATTATTATTATTATTATTATTATTATTAACTAGACTAGTATTTATGACCCTTAGATTATTACTACAGATTACCTTACCTTAGATTAACTTACCTTAGAATTAGTCTACCTTAGATTAGAATACTCTCTCTCAAAAATTAGATTACAAAATTAGTCTCTCATAGAGTTGGCATTGGGCCGTGCTGGGCCGGCCCGCATACCGGCCCACCGTGCCTTCTCCAAAAAATGGCCCGGCCCAGGCACGGATATTGGGCTGACCGTGTCGTGCCGTGCCTGGCCCACACACTCAAACCCCCGCCGAGGCCCGCTCATGGCACGCCCAGTTTCGTGCTTGGGCCGTGCCTGGCCCATGGGCCAATCGTGCCTAGCACGTGGGCCGGTCCAATAGCCTTAATATTTTTTCCTAAATACTTTTTTATTTATATAAATAATGAATATTAATGATTTAAATATATATTTTATTAAATATTAATGTAATTTATGTCTTAATTATTTGATTACTTGTATTTTTAATGTACTAGATTTAATTAAACAATTAAAAAATAATATTAAAAAAAAGGAATATAATTAAATAATTAAGAAACGGGACAAATCTTGGGCCGTGCCGTGCCAGGCCCGTCGTGCCTGGTTCGTGCCGGACCCTCCGTACTTGGGCCGTGCCGTGCCTGGGCACGAGAATTCCAAAAAACGCAGTCGCGACCTGCCTTCAACCCGTTCGTGTCGTGCCCGTGCCGTCAGTACTATTCATCCGTGCCGTGTCGTGCCCGTGCCGGACTCGTGTCGTGCCCGTGCCGCCCGCCTTAGCCCGGCCCGGATTGCCATCTCTAGTCTCTCATACTCTCTCATTATTGTAACAAGAATCCTAAATTATTTTCCTCTCTTATTAATCTCTCCTTAATCAAAGTTGTAATCTTTCTTTCAAATTAATGTAATCCTTCTCTAGTTTATCCAAATTCCTCTAGTTTCATTAGTTTACATTTCGGGGAAGTGGCAAATAAGCCCTAAACGTTTGTCACTATATGCAAATTAGCCCTATAACATTTTATACGTGCAAATTAACCCCATTAGTTATATCCGATGTGCAACTCGCCCCAATTAGAGATTTCCGAGTAAATTTCTCACCAGAAATATTGACGTGCCACCGGAAAGATGATTAGGATAGATTAAATTAAATAATAAATTTTAAAAAAAACATGATTTTAAATATTGGCAGATTTCAATTTATTGCTTCCTATCTTCTTCATCGCCGTTGTTAATTTTTAGTTCTTACGTCTGTTTATTGCTTCTTATCTTCTTCATAATAAATTAACCCCATTATATTTATTTCTTACGTCTGTTTATTGCTTCCTATCTTCTTCATCGCCGTTGTTAATTTTCGAGCTCAAATCGTGTAAAAATGGCGGTATATAAGTGTACTGTGCATAAACTCAATTTTCCCCAAATTTCAATTTTTTTTTCCAGTTTTTGTGATACTTGCTAAACTTTAATTACAAAAATGGTGGATGATATATAAGAATTAATGTAGGCTACAACAAACAACAAAATTGTGATGTAAAAAATAGAAAAAATGGATCGGATGGAAGGAGCTTAAAATATATGAGAGTGGGAGAGAAGAGGGAGGAAGCAACGAGTGATAAAAGTGACAGTGATAATTCTTATTTTTTTTTGATTTATTATTTATTTAATCTATCCTAGTCGTCTTTCCGGTGCCATGTCAATATTTTCCGGCGAGAAATTTACTCGGATATCTCTAATTGGGGCAAATTGCACATCGGGTATAACTAATGGGGTTAATTTGCACGTGGTGGCAAACGTTTGGGGCTTACTTGCCGCTTCCCCGGTTTACATTTAGTCTTGGGTTTGTAATTGGAAGACAAGATTCATCTCCTTATTCAATCCAAGCTTGCATCTTTATTAAATGTTTGTATATTTCTTCTCCTAATTTCATTTCCTTTCATTTATTTACATGTTTATTATAGTTTAATTACTTGTCTTATCTTTATGTTTGTTCTTCTTATTTCCATGTTAAAGTTCCCATCTTTTGCTTCCATTTTTATTAGAATGTGTGTGTAGTGTATTACTAAGGTAGATGGGGGAACTTGTGTAGAAAATATGGTTTGATTATGGTTGTTGATACATATATTGAGTCTTTTGAGTTGTAGCAATGTTTTGTGCACACCACATGTTTGATGAAAGGCTTGAATGAGTAATTTAGGTTCCTTCTATTTTCATTGTCATGTTTGAGTGAGAGTTTGAACTTGTATGAGGTTTGTGTGTGACCATTGCATGCTTGGGGCGGTTAGGGAGAGATATCGACCACACTTAGACCAAGGACCGTCTCGCACCGAGAGGTGGAGGCCTACCTTAATCTCATCGTTAGACTTACCTTAGTTGCGACCATAATCGACCTCGACCTACACTTATGAACCCGTTTACGTCAGTTCTTAATTATCATCTTAAATCGCTGAAGAGCCTATTGATCCAAATAATCAAGAGGGGGGGGGGGGGGGAGGGGTTGAATTGAGGATTTAAAACTTTTGAAAACTTTTTCTATAATGCGTATGTAATTGATTATTTAAAGTTTATTGATTAAACTTTAACTAATCAACTAACTAATGTAAAATGAAATAAACAAACGAACGAAGGAGACGAGACACACGATTTTTGAAGTGGTTCAGTTTCACAAGTCGAAACCTACGTCAACTATTCTCGATTAATAAATTTAGTACCTTTCTACGGATTACAAACTTACTAACCCAACTCGTACAACTGACTCTAACTGTAACTCAATAAGTACCGTTAAATATTCGAGTGACTAACTTACGCTAATAAGAAAGCACTAATGATTTTACTAAAAAGTTCACGTTAATGAACGAGTAAGAAATCAATTAAGCACTATTATCTTATAACGATAACAATAAGAACAAGTATACGAGTTTAAAACACACGACCTTTCAAAAATAACAAAAACGGTTTTCTACTTCGAAACACACGATTTGCTTTGTAAAAATAAGATCAATTTTATGCTTAAGGTCTCTACCTTAAATGTTGTAAAGAGCAAAGTATTTATAGGAAGGAAAGACCAAGGCAATTCGGTTTATAGAAACCCTAATGGCCGAATAATAAGAGATATGTTAACAAATCATATCTTCTATTATTTATTTCCTAAAAGCCTAAAAGATAATAAAGAATATTTCAAAAGATAGAATATAGTCTATTCAAATATTATCTTTACTATAAATTCTAAGATATGATAAGATTTCTTATAACAAGAATATCTTCCATCATAAACAAATATATTAAGTAAGATATATAAGATATGTAAAGATATTATTATAGAATAAAATCTTTACTAAATATACCTTAGGTAACACGAGATGTCACGGCTCATAAGCCTCGTGACTCGTGCAAATCCTAGCTCAATATATGGGTTAGAATTTAGGTTTTAAGAGAGGCTTTGTTGAAACCCTAATTAGTAGCATGGTCCAACTCATAAGTTGACCCAAAACAACTACTAAGCAACGTTCAACATAAAACCAAACTCCGCACTAAACCGGGCTTAATTAAATAAATACTTTTATCAAAACATTTAAAATAAACTTTAAAACAATTTTCAAAACAATTTTGAAACATTTAATGTCGTGTATAATAAACTCAGCATCTCAATGTTATAGTAGGAGAGATGTAACATTGAGCTCTTTTACTAGTAATGTTATAGCTGCAAAGCTATAACTTTACTAAATCAAGAAACTCATTCTTGATTACCATTACGAGATAATCACCTATACTATTCTAATCTTCTGGGAGATCTTTGAGTATAGGCTACGTCATCATCCAAGCTTCATTAATCTTTAGACGGACTTCGTCTTTACATAAATCTTGAATGAATCATCACATCGTTTGATCTTGAATAGAAGCTTGACTATTGCATACTTCTATTGCAATTGCCTTTGTTGCTTGTATTAAAGAGTTGAATCTAAAATACTAAGACAAACGATTACGCGCAACAAGTATATAAATTATAATTATATAGCACCTTGACATCATCAAAACATAAACATATAAGCTAAGCTATATGGTTCAATAAATTCCCCCGTTTTGATGATGGCAAGCCTCCTAATTTTGTGACTAAGTAAAGAGTTCCCCCTTAATATAATACCGTTATCTTGATAATAAAGATCAACTCAAGATCATGACGATTAATCATAAAACCGAAATTTTAAGGACTTTAAGAGACAATTGGTCTTGACAAGGAGCAAGCTTAGGTAGATGCTTACTATAGAGTTCTTTCCCCCTCTTGACATCATCGAAAAGTTAAGAACAAAACTAAAATGACTAGAATAATATAAGACGAGACAAGAGATAAAACGTCATAAGCAAATTTAGCACGCATAACTATGAGCATCTAGAGGATTAATTATCATACAAACTTAAGAAAACATGTTTAAAGCCAATGGGCCGATGAAACACATGTTTAAAGAGACACTTGGGCCATAATCCACAAATGCATGCCAAAATGGGCCGAATGATAAGTTTGCAAAACACACCATGAGAAAATGAAAAACAAAGCTAAAAATAGAAAGGGATAAATATGATAAGACGAGGATAGATCAAATGTTGCGGGTTTTATATGGGTTCACGTAGTCGGGCCGAGTACGATGCTCTAAGGCGTCAAGACGATCAAACGAGCTCCGCACAAGTTGGGACATACTTTGAAGACTTCGTTCATAGTTGAGCACCTTCAAGGACAAAGCTTTAGTGGCCTTCAATGTAAGCGATTGATCATTTGCCATAGCTTTTCCGTGCATGACCAACGCTCCACCTTGACTCGTGAGAAATGTGAGACGATCTCCATGTGGGAACACTTCCCCACGGATTGCCTTCAATTCCCGTTCAAAACCCATTAACCTCTTATCCACCTCACTCATCCACGCATAAACCCGAGAAATGTCCAAACCCGGCTCCATAGACCGTGGTGGTCCAACTTGAGATAAAACCGTAGCCAAGTTAGTCGAATGCTCCTCAAACTTCTCCATTAAGCTAGTCATAAAACCTTCCAATTTTGCCTCCATAGCCTCCAAACCCGAATCACCCGGACTTTTCTCAACATCCTTAGCAAGAACTAACTCGGGTCCATCAACTACAAGACCCATAAGCTTGATCAAACGATCACACATGCAATCCCGTGCACTTACACCGTAACTATCCCGTCCCACCACTTGTTTTACCTCTAACAACCGAGACACCCGCATCCCATATGGAAGGTCGACTGTTGTACTGAATTTTTCCTTGGTAACCGTGAGACTCGTTTGGATGATACGATGCAACACAAGACTCGCTAAATTCACTTTTTGTGCCTCCAACCACGAATAGATTATGATAGCCTCATAACTCGAAACTTTATCTCGTCCTCCCCTTCTCGGCACAACCGTGTTCCAAAGGAAGTTCAAGAGGAACTTAATTTTTGCCGAGAGAGGACGAACAACAATATTTCCACCTTTCGTCCCAACCTCCTCAAAGTACTTTTTAACTAACATCTCCTTTTCACTAACCACATTGGACCATTCAAGACTCGGATTAATTTCAATTCCGTCATCGGGAACCGAAAAAGCATAGCAAAAATCCGAAACAGAGATCGTCACATCAACCCCGTAAACCAATGCATGCAAGACTCCCTTCTTAACCGACACACTAGCAAAGAATTGAACAACTTCAACCGGATAAATAGGACCCGGCAATTGACTAATGTGACTCCACCCTTGAAAATCAAGAAAATTGACGAAGAATTTAAGAGCGGGAACATTAATCAACCAAGATTTGGGATAATACCTTCCTCCATGGATAAAATACCTCAAAACACGAGAAACTAGGATGCTTTCGTCATGAGTCAACCGAACACGATTTAACCCTTCTTTTGTGGCGGTTTTCGAAACATCCCGGAGCAAGGTTCGTGTAACACCATTCCTTACAACAATCTCGGGTTCCTCAATATCGTCACCTTTATCAACAACTACCTTATTTTTCCCTTTAAAAAGGCGGCGCCTTTCTCCCTCGGACATCGAGTCGTCCCGACTACGAAACAAGGGCGTAGCTTGGTTTGGTTGAGGTGAAGGAAAGCTAGTGGAATGAAGATCATGAGATGGTAGTGGTGATGATGGTTTGGTAAAGTGGCGGCTTTGTTGATGGCGAGTTGATGATCGGGTTTTTGCATGGCTTGAATTCATTGTGATGGCGATGGTTGAGTAAAGGAAGTGAAGGTGAGATGATGGTAAATTTTGAGAAGAGAAAAAGTATGCAAGTGGGGGATGTGATACGGTTTACACGCAAGGAGGGGGTAATTATAAGAGTCTAGGTCTAGGTCTTAGCATGTGGTAATCAAATATGGTAAGTGTCAAATAGTGATAGGAATTATGGTAGGTATAGGATGTTAAGTGATTAAATAAATATGGTAGAAGATAAACTTTGGAAAGTTGAATTGTGTATAGGAAATATGATGCGTGTAACATGGAAGGCAATATAGGAGAGTTTGTATATGATTTGAAAAAAAATAAAAGATATGGTGTATCTTGTCTATTTTGATAAGGGATTAAGTTTGTATAAACAATTAAATTCTAAATATCAGATAGAGATTTATGATAAATATATTCCCATAAACGAAATTATTCATGCAACGCAATATACGGACACAGTCATACAATCTTAACTTAAACTAGTCAGTCATAAAGAAATTAAACGTGTATAGAAGCTTAGGTACCACCGATTAAACCAATTTCCAACCGTAAAGTCTCAAATCGTTCTCTAGCTAACGATTTTGACAAAATGTCTGCCCATTGTTTTTCAGTACTACAAAATTCAATTTTTATATTCCCCTTTTCAACATGGTCTCGAATAAAATGGTGTCTTATTTCAATATGTTTGGTACGTGAGTGTTGTGCGGGATTTTTAGAAATAATTATCGCACTAGTATTATCACATAAAATAGTAATAGAACCTACATCAACACCATAATCACGTAATTGTTGCTTAAGCCATAATAGTTGAGTACATACCAGTCCTGCAGCAATATATTCGGCTTCAGCAGTTGAGAGAGCAACCAAATTTTGTTTCTTCGAACCCCACGTAATGATACATGGTCCGACAAAAGTGGCGACACCCGACGCGCTTTTTCTGTCTAGAGAACATCCTGCGTAGTCGGCATCGGAATAACCGACTAGATTGAAGTTACACTCCATCGGATACCATAAATATAGTTTGGCTGTTCAATTAAATATCGTAAAATTCGTTTTACGACCGTCATATGCGATTCTTTGGGAGATGATTGATATCTCGCACAAACACATACACTAAACATAATATCGGGTCTACTTGCGGTCAAATATAACAGTGACCCAATCATTCCACGGTAAGTAGTTTCATCAACTGATTTACAGTCTTCATCTAATGTTAATTTCTTGTTTTCGACCATTGGAGTAGGCATAGCATGGGAATTTTCCATTCCAAACTTACGAATCAATTCCTTAATATACTTTTGTTGATGAATTTTAATGCCTTCGTCAGTTTGTTGTATTTGCAGACCTAGAAAGAATTTCAATTCTCCCATCATACTCATCTCGAACTCGGAGGTCATTAACTCAGAAAAATACTTGCATAGGTTTCGGTTGGTCGATCCAAAGATAATGTCATCAACGTATATTTGAAAAACCAAAAGGCCAAAGCCCTCGGATTTTAGAAATAGGGTTTTATCAACGGATCCTCTACTGAATCCAATGTCAAGTAGAAACTTAGATAGTCTGACGTACGATGCCCTAGGTGCTTGCTTCAATCCGTACAGGGCTTTATCTAACTTGAAGACGTGATCTTCAAATTTGATATTCTTAAATCCAGGGGGTTGTTCAACGAAGACTTCTTCTTGAAGATACCCGTTTAGAAATGCCGTCTTGACATCCTTCTAAAAGAGTTTCATTCCTTTGTGTGCTGCAAATGCTATTAGGAGTCTAATAACTTCAAGACGAGCAACAAGTGCGAAGTTTTCATCGTATTCTATTCCTTCTTGTTGATTATGACCTTGGATCACCAATCTTGCTTTATTTCTGACTATGACTCCGGCATCATCTAGTTTATTTCTAAAGACCCACCTTGTTCCAATGATAGATCGATCCTTTGGTCTAAGAACTAAATGCCAAACTTTGTTTCGTTTAAACTGTTGTAGCTCTTCTTGCATAGCTATAATCCAATCAGATTCAGCAAGAGCTTCATTTATATTCGTTGGTTCGATCTCGGATAGAAAAGAGTAGAAAGAGCAGAAGTTATTCTAGGAACGTCTAGTTTGAACACCCTTCTTAATATTGCCTAGAATATTGTCCATGGGGTGTGAGCTCTTGTATTTCCACTTTGTTGAAGTACTTGGTTCTTCATCGTTATTTGAGCTTGGCCCAACTTCATTTGGCTCGGAATTGGAAGAAGTTCCCCCTAAATCCAATTCAGGTGATGTATTAGAGCCGTTTATAACATCGGTCTCTACACCTTGATTTGGGTCCAATGTTATAGTAACATCACCTATAACATTAGTTTGGGAGTCCTTTTTCTCTTTTGAGGAGCGATCAAGTTCATCACTTGTTCCTTAAATCTCATTGTCCTCCAATTCCAATTCCGGGGGATCGTCTCTAGAAAGACGAAAGTCGGGTTCATCCAAGTCTTCTTCCTCATCCTGTAATGACTTATCAAACACGTTATCTTCATCAAAAATAACGTGAACACTTTCTTCAATACATAGAGTTCTCTTATGGAAGACTTTATAAGCCTTGCTATGATCTGAGTATCCTATGAAAATCGCCTCATCACTCCTAGGGTCGAATTTACTTAAACGGTTTTTACCGTTATTATGAACAAAACATTTACTCCCAAAACAACGAAGATGGGAGATATTGGGTTTTCGACCTCTAAGGAGTTCGTAGGGGGTTTTCTTAAGAATAGGTCGGATCATAACACGATTATGGATATAGCAAGAAGTACTAATGGCTTCAGCCCAAAAGTTACGAGGTAAACCACTACACAAAAGCATTGTACGAGCCATATCTTCCAAAGTTCTATTCATACGTTCAACAACACCATTTTGTTGAGGAGTTCTTGGTGCAGAAAAGTTATGCCCTACACCATTAACTCTACAATATTCTATGAAAGCTTGATTGTCAAACTCGGTGCCATGATCCCATTTAATAGATACAAGATTAGTCTTATATTTGTTTTGAACACGTTTCATAAGACAATCAAATTCATCAAATGTTTCATCTTTTGAATGAAGAAAGATAGGCCATACATACCTCGAGTAATCGTCTACAAGAACGAAGACGTACCTTGATCCTCCTCTGCTCCTTACCTTTATTGGTCCACATAAGTCCATGTGTACTAATTCCAAGGCTTGATTTGTTCTTAATACTCTTTTCGGTTTGAACGATGATCTTACTTGTTTGCACCTTGCACATGTATCACACATCTTTTCTAGGTCGAACTTGATCTTAGGTAAACCTTCAACCAAGTCCCACTTCTTGAGTTTGTTCAAGGTTAGTGAGCTAATGTGACCAAAGGGTTTATGCCACAAACAGGGATCATCAAGTATAACTTTCATGCATGTAAATGAGTTAGTAGGCACAACATTTAAATCTACCATATATACGTTCCTTTACCTATGGCCTTCAAGAATAATATTACTAGTTCCTTCAATGATAATGCGACAACCATCAATATGAAAAACAACTTTATTACCTTTGTCGCATAGTTGAGATATGCTAAGTAGATTATGCTTGAGACCATCTACTAAATAGACATCACTGATTGCGTGTGACTTAGAAATTCCAATTTAGCCAACACCAATCACTTTTCCCTTTTTGTTGTCCTTGAACGTCACCTTTCTTCCGTTGAAAGGTTCGAGTGAAAGAAACAAATTCTTATCTCCAGTCATGTGTCTTGAGCATCCACTATCTAGATACCATTGATTGTTTCTTCCACTGTTACCTGCAGAAGGGATTAGATATAGTTTTTAGGTACCCAAGCTAGGTTGGGTCTCTTATGATTAGTTACTCTATATACCAAATCCTTTCGTACCCAAATTTGTCTAATGGTCGTTTTTCTAAACCTTGGGTAACTTTGTTTAGGAGGAGTTCTAGGTTTAGGGTTTTCTCTTGGTCTAGGGGTTTCTCTAGGTCTAGGAATTTCTCTAGGTTTAACATGAATGTTTTCCTTGTGATTAGGTTTGCTATGTTTAGGTTGACAAGGAATTTGTAAAGTGCTAGGTTTCTTGGTGTATTCAAACGTCATGTCATAGAACCAACGAAAGTTGTTATTCCTTTGTTCGTTAGGTTCATCTATAGGGGATTCATCATCCTCGACTTTTGTGTCAACCGTTTTAAAAAATTCGGTATTTTTTCGTATATCATGTGCACGTTTGACACAATTGTCTTGAATGTGACCCGTATGACCACAGTAATTGCAAATCAAATATTCAATAAGATCAACATATTTTCTTTTTTTGAAATCATAATCAGAAGGTGTTGATTTGCATTTAGAGTGATGTCTACGGCTGTAGCATTCATATCCTAACCTCATCTTCATATTATTGTCAGATTGTTCGGTTAGGAAGTTTAGGACTTTTGTGCTACCTTCCCACTTATCATGGACCTTCCTAGCATGTAGAATAAGATCTTTTAGGGTTTTAATTTCTTCTTGACATTTGGTGTGATCTACATCATTATCTTTCTTAAAGTTATCACGAAGGTCTTGGAATCGCTTGTTGAGAATGAATACAACATCGGTATGTTGTTTCTTAATATCGATCATGTTGGTCTTAGATTCCTTTAACTGCTTTGAGAGGGAATCTATCTCTTTTTTTTGGTCTAGGATCACTGCTTCATCAGATGTGACCTTAGTTTCCAAAAGTTCTTTGGCTTTTCTAAGTTCTAAAGTTATAGCTTCATTAGCTATAACTTTGGCTTGAAGGTGCTTGATGTTAAGCTTTAGGTCTGAAGTTATAGCTTCATTAACTATAACTTTGGACTCTAATTCCTTCTTTTCAGCCATAGTAGAGTCTAACGTTGTTGCTTTCTCAGCTATAACCTTAGACTTTAACTTCTTAGCTTTAGCCTTCAGAGTGTGATTCTCTTCTGCAATTTCGAGAATCTGTTCCTTTAGATCTTTTAACTCCAAGTCCTGTTCGTGACACTTATCGAGAGATTGTTCAAAGAATTCAATTAAGGCACTTTTTGACAATTTATTAACGCGTTTTTTGAGTTCAAGATAACTTACCTCTTCATCGTCATCTTCTTCTGATTCTCCGAGAAAGCAATAGTTTGAGTGTGAGTTTGTGCTTTCATTGTCGCTGTTGGAGATTAGGTCAAGACTAACATTGCTGAGACAAAGGTTGGCTACTTCGTCGTCTTCAGATCCCTCGTCATCTTTTGAGTCAAGGTCTCCCCAACACGAAGCCATCATTACCTGTTTGAATTCTCTCTTTGTCTTCTCGCGTTTTGTCTTGTCCTTGATTTTCTCCAATGTTGGACAATCCTTGATCATGTGATCAGTTTCTCCACATTTGAAGCAACCTCTGTTAGCGAAAGATGACTTTGATTCTGTAACCTTTTTGTTGGATGATTTGTTGTTGTTATTGTAGGATGATTTTGTCTGTTTGTTCCGAAAGATCTTATTTTTGAAACGGCATGCAAACAAAACAATTTCATCCTCTAGTTCTTAGTCAACTTCTTCGCTCTTTAAGGCCATACTCTTATTTCGGCTTGGTTCAGCGTCATCTTTATTAAGAGTAATTTCGTGGGCCATGAGAGCACCAGTGAGTTCTTGGTAGGAAAGGTTTCAAGATCTCGTGATTCCTCCATTGCAGTGACTTTGGCACGCCACTTCTTAGTCAGGCTCCTAAGAACCTTTCTAGCAATGTCTTCTGTACTGAACTTCCTACCTAGGTTTTTCAGTTCGTTTATAATGCTTGAAAACCTTGCGGATAGACTATCCAAGGACTCGTTGGGCTCCATAATGAATAGCTCATATTTTTGTATTAGCAAATATATTCAGTGCTTCCTAACAATGGAAGTACCTTCATAAGCTAGTTCAAGCCCATCCCATATCTCCTTGGCCGTAGAGCACAAAGAAAACCGATCAAACTCTGTAGAAGTCATTCCGTTTTGCAGGAGACTTATTGCTTTGGAGTTCTTTTCGGCCTTCTTGTAGTCGGCCTCGACATAGTCCTCTTCTTTCTTTTCATAGGTATTGCCTTCCTCGGATGCTACAAGAATTTTGTGCGGTCCGTTTTGGATAATCCTCTAGCATTCCCAATCATGACCTTTCACATAGTGAGTCATCATGTTTTTCCACAATCCATAATTTTTCCCATCAAAGACGGGACACTTGAGATATTTGGAATCCATTTATCACGTGATAGGCAGCGGAATATAAAAAAATAAGATAAATAAAAACAAGATAGATCAGCCTCTTTGCGGTTAGGCAATCAAGAGCACGAGGCTCTAATCCCAATTGAAGAGTCTATTGATCCAAAATACTCAAGAGGGGGGCGTGAATTAAGGATTTAAAACTTTTGAAAGCTTTTTCGATAATGCTTATGTAATTGATTATTTAAAGTTTATTGATTAAACTTTAACTAATCAACTAACTAATGTAAAATGAAATAAACAAACGAACGAAAGAGTGGAGACACACAATTTTTGAAGTGGTTCAGTTTCACAAGTCGAAACCTACGTCAACTATTCTCGATTAATAAATTTAGTACCTTTCTACGGATTACAAACTTACTAACCCAACTCGTACAACTGACTCTAGCTGTAACTCAATGAGTACTGTTAAATACTCGAGTGACTAACTTACGCTAATAAGAAAGCACTAATGATTTTACTAAAAAGTTCACGTTAATGAACGAGTAAGAAATCAATTAAGCACTATTATCTTATAACGATAACAATAAGAACAAGTATACGAGTTTAAAACACACGACCTTTCAAAAATAACAAAAACGGTTTTCTACTTCGAAACACACGATTTGCTTTGTAAAAATAAGATCAATTTTATGCTTAAGGTCTCTACCTTAAATGTTGTAAAGAGCAAAATATTTATAGGAAGGAAAGACCAAGGCAATTCGGTTTATAGAAACCCTAATGGCCGAATAATAAGAGATATGTTAACAAATCATATCTTCTATTATTTCTTTCCTAAAAGCCTAAAAGATAATAAAGAATATTTCAAAAGATAGAATATAATCTATTCAAATATTATCTTTACTATAAATTCTAAGATATGATAAGATTTCTTATAACAAGAATATCTTCCATCATAAACAAATATATTAAGTAAGATATATAAGATATGTAAAGATAATATTATAGAATAAAATCTTTACCAAATATACCTTAGGTAACACGAGATGTCACGGCTCATAAGCCTCGTGACTCGTGCAAACCCTAGCTCAATATATGGGTTAGAATTTAGGTTTTAAGAGAGGCTTTGTTGAAACCTTAATTAGTAGCATGGTCCAACTCATAAGTTGACCCAAAACAACTACTAAGCAACGTTCAACATAAAACCAAACTCCGCACTAAACCGGGCTTAATTAAATAAATACTTTTATCAAAACATTTAAAATAATCTTTAAAAGAATTTTCAAAACAATTTTGAAACATTTAATGTCGTGTATAATAAACTCATCATCTCAATGTTATAGTAGGAGAGCTATAACATTGAGCTCTTTTACTAGTAATGTTATAGCTGCAAAGCTATAACTTTACTAAATCAAGAAACTCATTCTTGATTACCATTACGAGATAATCACCTATACTATTCTAATCTTCTGAGAGATCTTTGAGTATAGTCTACGTCATCATCCAAGCTTGATTAATCTTTAGACGGACTTCGTCTTTACATAAATCTTGAATGAATCATCTCATCGTTTGATCTTGAATAGAAGCTTGACTATTGCATACTTCTATTACAATTGCCTTTGTTGCTTGTATTAAAGAGTTGAATCTAAAATACTTAGACAAACGATTACGCGCAACAAGTATATAAATTATAAAGCACCTTGACATCATCAAAACATAAACATATAAGCTAAGCTATATGGTTCAACAATCGCTTTAGCAATCATTAGTCTATTTACTTGTTTGTAGTTGTAGTTTTGGTAGTTAGTTTATCAATCATTCAACTATTGCAAGAACTAAACTAGAAAACAAACGATCAATTTAAGAACCATAATCCTGTCTTTGTGGATCGACCTCCTTACCTTACTACATTAATTAGTTTGGTATTGAGTTTACAAATATTGTTTGTATACCGAGGAGCACGACAAACTCGGTATCAAACGCCTCTCTTTCCAAAAAAAAAACATCAAAAATCAAGAGATATTTTCGTTAAAATCATGCAAAGATCTTCAAAAAAAGTCTAGTTAATATTTTATTACATCGGTTTCTCACATAATGAACTATGAAGAGGTATAGATTTCTCTCTTTTCGCTACTTTTTTTTCAATTATTGTTTTGATTGATGTTATCGAACGTTTTTGTTGTTTTTGTTCTTGTTATTGTTGTTCTTTGATTAATATGAAGAAATTTGTTAACCGATCTCTATTCAATTTAGGTTTTCGTTTTCAAACAAAAAAAATAGGATTAATGTTGTGCTTAAACCGAGTAATTGATTTTTCGCCAAAATATTATGTTAATTTGGATGTGTTTATATTGTTGTTATCGATTATTCATTCTATTAATGTCGATTGAAGTATTCATGATGTTTGTGCGAAAAGTTAGGGTTACGACACGGTGAAATTGAGCAATAGTTCTAATTTGTGCTTTGTTAATTTGCGATTGAATTATGTAATAAAATCCGATTTTATGAATTGTTAAATCATGTTCTAATATCATTTTTATATTGTTTGCTGTGAATTCTAAGTATCATAGTGTGTGTGTCAAAACATTAGTCGTGACATTGTGAAATTCATAACTGGATTTGTTTTCATGAAAATTGGGGAAAACTGCGATTAAATTAGTTTTTGCAAAATACTCTAACATTATTACTGCATGGCAGAATGTATCTATTATTGAGGAATGATCATTTATTGTTGAACTGAACTTGAAATATTATTACAACATTTTATACTCCCTCCAATCCAATCCAAACTACCCATTTGACTTTTCACGGACTTGGAGACGACACTTTGACCACATTTTTCTTCATTTATATATTATTTTTTTGGGTCGAAATTATAATTTTCTGAAACCTATTTTTATAACAAACGTAAATATGTCAATTTTACGTATAAATTTTAAAAACTTGATTAAATACAATCGATGACAAAATTTAACAAGGTTGACTTTGAAAAGTGAGTGGGTAGTTTGGATTGGATTGGCGGAAGCATTATTTAACCCGATTAAATTTATTGGTATAACATTGTTATTAACTCACACAGATGTTGATCCCTAATGTTGGAGCACCGGCTTGCACATATGGTTTAATTATTAAAGGTCCAATGTTTTGTTTTGAATGTCAGGAAAGTTGAAGAAGAAGCTAAGGTTTGGGATATGTACCAACATAAAACAAGTCGCGCACAGATACGATGTATATAAAGAAGAATAAGACATTGACAAATCAGTCATGAATATAGGCGTGAAGATAGAAACACTATTGAAGATTAAATGCTAGTAGACACTTAACATTATGTGTGATTATGATGTACTTGTTGTAAACGCTTCATATTATTGTAATGTGGTCTTACAAATCCTTTTTGCATATCAGGATCCGATGGACTGGTCTACATTCACTTGCCTTTATTGTTGAAATAATTAAAGCTAAAATTTTTAACATTGTTTTTGTGTTACTTTGATGAATCAGTGATGTTACAGTAACATAATTACTGTATCATTGTTATTTTTTGAGTAAATGGTATTGCAGTAACACCGTTACATTAAAAATATAAAATAAAATAATCTTTACCTTTACATTTTGGAACTATATTATACGCCACCTTATGTTGTAAACGAACTGCAATATGGTCTGTTTGAAATGTGACAATACAATCTTAAAATAACTAAATAGGCTATATGGGATTCGAACCCATACATTTGTACAAGTTTTGCACATTGCTCTCTTATTTGAGCTAATGGCCTTTAAACTAACTACTCAAATTTTCAAATGAAATTAATAACAATAAAAGTATCCTCATCCTACAAGGTTAAACTTCACAATGATATAATAATACCTATTATTCATACGGAGTTAAGCTCTTTTTCATATGGCATAAATGTAAACATTGAAGCAACAAATCACTTCTCTAATGGTTGTCGATAATAAATGAAAACATTAAAATGAAACAACTTCATCAAAAGAAGGTGCTAATAAATTAACATAATATAATTATAAAGATATTAGAATACAATTTCACTATTACTATAACACACTCACGTAATTATAAAGTAACACTGTTTCACAATTATTTCAAGTTCACTTCTGGCATGCAGTTTTAATGTTACAGTAACGTTATTACAGTAACAGGTGTCGATTATTCTACGAAAGCTAATTTAATTCCTACAAGTTATCTAAATTTTTCATGAAAACAAATCCAGGTATGAGCACATATAATAGACAGTAAATAATATAAGGATGATATTATAACACGAAGCAATTCATAAAATCGCACGCAAACACATATATAAATTAAAAGTCAACAATAACTAGATTTAAAATCGATTTTAATTGAACATCGATTAAAAAAATTTGAAATTCAATAACAAAATTAAATTATTCTAATTAAACAAGAAATTTGAAAGCAACAAAAAGATTTAGGAACAACCCGGAAATCGATGGAATATATGCGATTTCAAAATGTGAAAAACAGTATTCACCTTCAAATTCGAGTAAAATAATGAACGACAATTAACGAAATTAAGAAAAACAATGGTAAAGGTAATTTAACTTCACCTGAAAGAAGATTAAACTAAAATTCGCATAAAATTCAAAAGTGGATAAATCGTCAGTTGCTAATTAATTCGTGATTTCTGATTCGAGTGAAGTTTCAATTATTTTTCAGAAATTATACACACGTAAGACGGAGAAAGAAGATAAGTTTTATATATTGATGATGAAATCACGATTGTTGATTGCAGGATGTTTCAATTAATTGAGATAAATCAATTGAATCAATCGGTCAGAAATTATGCTGGAATTGGAAAACAAAGGAAAAAGGTGAGTTAGATAGATATGGTTTAGAGAGAAAAAGTGTTCTTGAATTATGACGAGACATGTGTGTAACATGAGGTTTATATAGCTAGGTTAGTTATTGTTGGTGAGGATTAATCTCAGCCGTAGTTTTGTGTTAGATTTAATGGTTGAGATTCACGAGACAGACTCACCTAAGATACCTAGACTCACCGGATGCAGTTTTTTTTTCTCTCTCTCTCTCTCTCTCTCTCTCTCTCTCTCTCTCTCTCTCTCTCTCTCTCTCTCTCTCTCTCTCTCTCTCTCTCTCTCTCTCTCTCTCTCTCCCATATATATATATATATATTCTCCAATTTAGTTGAGTTAGGGCCTGTGTAAATTAACAGCTGTGCAGAATCTAACCCTCCTCACTACAAGAAGCAAGTCTAATAGCGACCAATATAATCGGCCAGTAACTAGTGAAATCGGTCTTTAAATCAAATTACCGACCGCCTTTTAACCTTTACCGACCGAACAACATTGGTTGAAAAATCTATTCGGTAAATGTAAATTTACCGACCGAATGCACACCGGGACGGTAATTTTGCGAACGCTTTTGTGGTCGGTAAAGTGTACCTTGGTCACTAACATGGACGTTTGACTGGTCAATGAAGTAATTGAAATCGATCGGTAAAACTTGGTTCAGTTGGTAATTACCGACTGACTGGCGGTCGGTAAAGGCAACGACTGTCGGCAAATTGGATAACAATAACGTAAAAGAACAGAGACTTTTCAGACGGTAATTCATTGCATCAGTCGGTAAATTAAATGCATAAAGGATTTCTAAGGATTAGGCGGACGGTAATTGGTCAGTAATTGACTTAGTCGGTCGGTAATTATTAGGGAAATGTGCAATTTTCTCTTAATTGCTCATCCCCTTTTCTATAAGTTTTCCTGCAAATTTTCTTAAAAATAACAAAGGATCAATACACACATTGTCGATGCAACAAACGATCTTTAAAATTAACAAAAGTACCAAATTACATTGTTTCAAATTTATACAAACCAAGTCGTATACCAAAATAACACCAAGTCTTCTACACAAGCACATTGTTTCAATTACCTACCAACATCAAAATAAAAGAAGTCTAAATTCAACTAACTTGAAGACCTATATTGGCTCCTCCGATTTCGCATCCGCCGTAATTATCATTATTTGGTTAAGGGGATTGGTGAAAAGGTTATTATTACATTGGAATTTGGTTGAGCATGAAACATTTAAGTCAAGGCTTCAAATTGGCGTCTCGTTTTCTCTTGACCTTTCAAGTATTGTTGCCTCAAATCTTCTTGACTTTTCATGATCGCCTCTTCCCTTAAATGAGCGTGTCCTTCTTTTTGAACTTTGAAGTGCTTCCTCCACAAACTTCCTAAATTCCTCGGATTCCCTTTCACGTGCCACCATTGTTTAAGTTAGAACACCGGGAATATAGATTTTGGAAGCGGAAGACTTACACCTAGACGATGATTGGGTTTGAGTTTAATACATTGGCGCAGCGATTACCAAACCAAAAACTTTGTATATTGATTATAATATCTCTGATTTTTCGGGTAAATTAAAATCAATCTTTACATATAAAACTGGCCAAAATACAAGGATATTATAATCCATATACAAATTTTTTCTTACAAAATGTCTCTTAGAATAAAATACTCCCTCATATTCTATATTTTCTTCCCCTTTCATTTCTACACAAGAAATAACAAAGTGAATTTGGACCACACAAAACACACTACCCCACATGTCATTGAATTTGGACCACACAATTCATCCCAAAAAAAAAATAGGGAAGAAAACCCGAATAACCGAACAAGGAAATAGGGAATAAAATATAGAATAGGAGGGAATATATATACAAAATGAAATAAAACACAAAGTCTTTAGCTAAAATTTTGTCTTAAAATAAAAAATTCTTTTGAACTACAGTACAAGTCACCTGAAAATAAAACCAAAAGACAGAGAGGACTACCCCCATGACGAGTAGTCCAGAAGGAAGAAAACATGTCACCGGGAGTTGAGTAACAGATAATATCTCAATATAAGCATCATAGTTTTGGAAACAGACACACATAAAGATAAAAATAAACATAGAGTATAATAAAAACACTCATCGGTAACTAACTTGTGTCAAACTCAAACCTACTCCATACTATTCCTTTGATACAATACTTATTTCTCGCCTCCATTGTTAACAAAGTATCAGCTCATTACTCTGTCTCACTCTTTACTCCGTCTCATACTATAATACTCCGAAGTAACCAGATTCGTATTCTCATCATTGAATCTAAACCAAGGACAAGGGATGAGTGAACTGGCGGAATAAAACCGCAAAACAATATATTCATCTCAATATCGATTCTATTCTCAATAACCATGGTCACTCTGGACCGTAAAGATAACTCGGCACACAGGCCGCATAACTCATAGCTCATTACCAGTAACCAATTTCCATCTCAATTTCAATATCGATATTGTCAAAGGTTCAAAGATCCGTGTTCAACACTAAGAGTAAATACCCTAAGCTACTCACCCACAAATCAATTCCGAAGGAAACAATAATAAAAACATATTACATGAATGCAAGCTCACGATTCTCGGTATATCCATGATTGCCAATCAAAGTCATGTAATATTCTTTTCACACTTGTTGCGGTTTAGACACATGCTACTATGGAGTTCAGAGTCGATGGAAATGTATTGGTTTGTTCATATGATGTTTTATGCGTGTGTACAATTCTTGTGATTACTTATGTGTGTGTGTGTGTGTGTGTGTGTGTGTGTGTGTGTGTGTGTGTGTGTGTGTGTGTGTGTGTGTGTGTGTGTGTGTGTGTATGTGTGTGTGTGTCTGAACCGCAGCGTAGACACTAATGCTTCCCATCACAACAGGTAACCAACCTCGGCCGATGTCAGACCGCATCACTGGTCATCAAAGCCCCACTCATCGCAATGAGCAAACCAAGATCCTTAATGTGCACATATCCCTTGTGACGGAAGTCATAAGAGGCGATACATGTAGGTGAAATCCATCGCCCGATGATAAGGCTAAAGTCATGTCACCTATATCAAGGTAATCCTATCTCATTACTTACAAATAGCTAGTGGTGAGTCCACAGGGAGGCGGTAATATTCAGTTTGCTAATATTTAAAGTGTCTTAAAGTAACCGTTTTTCTTGAAGATTTTGATTTGGTTGTTTGCTAAGACTAATTGCAATAAAGTAAGAGTTGTAAACAATAAGATTAAAAAGTATAGGGAACGGGTTCACTACGTCAATTATCCGGGGTGTGTTTTAACTAATTGTAAGGTCAATCGAATTATCTAAGGTCACAAGTTTGGTCGATTCACTTATGCCCTTTAGATTCAGTTTAACATGCAATTGCTATAATGAAACTTAACCTATTTGATTATCGTAGCCTATATTAATTCTAACCCGGTCGGTGAAAGTATTAATTCGCTAGACTAATTATCAATTCAGACCTAATTAAATAATTAGAATAAGAACAATAATCAAACGATAATTCATGTGATGTTACTAACAATTAAATCATTACCCCCCCCCCTCTTCTTTCTAATCAACCTACATCCTCTTTACCCTAGATAAAGGATTTAGCTACTCATGATACTAGAATTAACAACAACAATAATAATAGAAGAAATAATTAAAGACATGCACTAAGAACAATAGAGAAATTGAATAAACTAGATTGAATAATTAATGAAGAAAGATTAAAGTACCGTAAACAAATGATTGAAGAACGAATGATAGATCCAAAGTAATGGTAGACGACTAATACTTAGAGTTTAGGAGTTCTGAAAGTAATTAAAAGCGTATCCAATAACCTAATACGAGCTTAATGTATATAATATAAATAGACGACTTTTAGGAAATATCGGAAAGTCTTCAGTGATTAGGATACTTAATCGAGTACAGATGAACTCGATCGAGTACAGTCCACTCGATCGAGTACAGGCCAACTCGATTGAGTATATGCTCTTCTCAGTCTTCTTTCTTGCAATCTTCACTTCTTATCTTCTACTCTTCTAGTTTTCCGTGTCATGCTTCGTGTATCCCGTCATGCCAAATCCGCGGCGCTCAACTTTACTCGTTTTACCTCATAAATGCGTCATTCCTGCATTTAAACACAAAGTAGTGGCAGTATCGACATTCTAATGTAAAAGGCATATAAATAACGTAATTAGCATGGAAACCGTATCAAAACCAACTAAAAGGGAGTCATAAAAGTACATATAAATATGATTCATAAACCGACATGGCTTCACAATCTCAACCACAACTCCATCATCATCCACAATTCAACAATAATCACAATAATGTAAATCAAAAATTATGTAAACACAACTATCTCATAATTAATCATATAATCATACTGAGTAGGGAAACCCTACCTTATTCGCAAAATCCGATGAGCACGCAAATCACCTAGAGATGCTCCTCTACGAACTCATCACCTATATAATCGATACCATTACAATTACTACAACGATTCTATAAACAAACGTTATTAACTTCCCCAATCAACCCAAATTAGGGTTAAACCAAAATATAAAATGAATAAAGAATGGAGATCGAGACTTACTACGCGATTACCACGAAAATGAGAAACCTGAAATGCCTTAAATGTCAAACCTTGATTATATGGTGATTAGGGTGATTAGGAAGAGTTTAAGAAATGTGTTTAGGTTAAAATGATGTTTAAGAAACTGAAAGAAATGTTTTATAACCTATCTAATCACCTTAATAAAACCGCGGAAAAACGTTCCCTAGATCAGCCACTCGGTCGAGTACTACATCTCACTCAACCGAGTGCACCACCTACTAGGTCAAGTGACTCCAAAACAGTAACCATCCCAACTCCAACCACCCACTCGGCCTAGTAAGGCCCACTCATTCGAGTTCGCCTCCTACTCGACTGAGTACCTCCAACATCCACAATAAACCAATTATGCGACACCTCATGAGAAACAATCCCAAATATGCCATGAACAACAGTTTCCACAAATATTCTGACTCTTTAAGTCCACAAGTATCAATATCATACTATAATGCGACTCCGACAACAACATAAAGCTCATAGCTATCCCCAATATCAGGATATGATGCATTACTACCTCAACTATGAAAGCAAAGACAAATGACACACAAATAAGCATTCATATTACCAAAACTGAGCAAGGAAACCATACATTTTAAGATACTCCATAAGCAACTCGAAACAAGCAAGATCCGCCTCATAAAACCGTCTCATCCTACACGAATCACATATTAACTATTACAACACATCCTATCCTATTTTATTATACAAAACCCCTTATTATTACCCATTTTACTAACAATAAATACTAAATATTAACTTCCATAAACCCCCCCCCCCCTTCCTTCAAAAAAAAGTTAGGGTTCATAAAGAAATTAAAGAGGAAATGGTAGATCTTGACTTACAAGGTGAAAGGGAGAAGGAGAAAGGTGTATAATCTCAAACTCAAGCTTGGAATCCATGTAGAAGTGCTTAGTAGGGTTTTAGAGAGAAAAGAGTGGACTTGGAGGCTCAAAGAGAAGGAAGAAAATGATTTGGGGTTTGGTGGAAAAAGATCGCGAGCATAGGTTATATTGCCTACTGACGCACTGCACTTGGTCGAGTGCCACTCACTCGATTGATTACTACTCGTACTCGGCCAAGTGCCACTTACTCTTTCTACTGCACTCTCCACTCAGTCCACTGCGCACTCACTCAGTGTAGTATAAGTTACACTTAGTCCACTACCCAACCATTTATCACTCATGAGTAGCCTCTCGTCAAGCCTAAGAGTCATTTCACTCATCCCAAGGTTTGTTTATAAGTCTCAAAAGATCCGGGTATTACAATATTCCCTCCTAAAATGAACTTCGTCCCCGAAGTTCGCCTAAATTCGCTCCTTTCACAACCAATTCCTCAAGTCTCGCTACCAGCTCTCATGCACTCTCTTTTAATCTCCATCGTTCTCTACTCTCTCATAACGTTCGTCGCGGTTCTTATTATTCCAACATCATCCTCATCTCTCTCACCGTGTTCACACATGTTACTCTATCAGTATACATGTAACACCCTCATACTCCAAGTGCCTTACCAAGACCACTTAAGGTATGAGAATGCTACCATCTAAGTTATCCGAGACAATTAATATCAAATACACCATAAATAAACATACTTTAATATATATTTTAACGTGATACAAGCTCAACCAAAATTGTTAATGTAAAATACAACTGTTCTCAAAAAGACAAATGATGTGACTCTTAATTGCGCACATTTACTCCCCTAATTGAACCTATTTTGCATACTAATATAGCATTTTATGGCCATTTTATCCGTCAAATCCTTCCTATTTGTTTCCTCTTACATTGTATATGTTTTGTAGGAAAGAAGATAATGAGGTGGAATTACCCCTCTCCCGTGCATATTTGGAAGCTTTTTTATGATATTGGATGGACTAGTATGAACAAGAGGCAAGAATGATGACCAATGATATAATAATAAAGAGTATATAGAAGGATCATAGGCTTAAAAGCAAGGATGACGAGTAGGAAGCCATTGCAAGAAGAAATTACTCGGAACCCAAACCAAGACTTGCTCCTTTGGCTCTAAAAGTATGCTAGATGAAACAGCATCGAAAAATCAAGTGTTCTAGGCTTTTGAATCACTCCAATAGGAGTCCGGATGAGGAAATGACGTCCAATTTACAATCCGAGCTCAAATAGACAAGCTGTCCCGGGATCCGCACGTCCCGAGACCAATCCGCTCGTCCCAAGCTGATGTGACATTTTCAGAATAGTCTGTTTGTGGATCCGTGCATCCCGAGCTCAAGATGAGCATCCCAGTCCTAGGATATGCGCATCTCCCTTCGAGAGGAGCACTTCCCTACTCAACACTTAGCAATGCTATTTTCTAAACCGCCCTTACTTAACCTAATGATGCACCACTATATATACTCCATTTATATTAATCAAGATTATCAAGTTTCCTTAGATTATATCAAGTTCTATTAAATTAGATTAAGCTTTCATTAGGAGTAGATTAGAATAGATTACTCTTTAATCTTTTCACAAATCACACATTAATCTTTCCTTTATTATTGTTCAAGTTTATTATTGGGTAATTCAAGTTTATTATTGGGTAATTCAAGTTTATTATTGGGTAATTGAAGATTATTGAGTTATTATTAGAGAATTGACAACTCTTCATCAATCAATCAAGATCTCTTCTTTTATTCTTTGCTTTATTATTTGGAATCATCTTTATAGGTATAATTCTCTTTCACCCTTATTTAATTATTGTTAATCACATCATTTATTCATCATGTTTGGTTTTGTTAGTATGATTGACAACCTTATTAACATGTTAAACTTGATCATGAGTGAGTAGTTTCCTTAGCTAGGATTAATGGGTAATTAGTGTAAACCAACATGGGGAATGATTCATGCTTAATCTAATATGTTAACATAATTTATTTGCTTGCTTGTTGTGATTTCAACTTATGCACATGTTATGTTTGATGAAATGTGAGCTTATGAATCCTTGCATTTTTTACCCATCACTTATCTTTTCAATGAGGCTTGTAAGACATAAACCAACTCGAGCCTCATTAGACCATGCATAATGTTGAATAGGAAGGATTAATTCGGCTTTTAGGTGTTGTACAATCTAATCGATTCGGCTCCGGGACCCAAACCTTCTTAGAGATTGTAAGATATACACTAACTCGATCCCATCACAACAATAAGTGCTTGCATATAATTGAGAACATGTTTGTATGATCAACTCCCATGAATCCCCTATGAACCCATGATATCCTAGCATTTTTAGTCATTTGTTTACATCTTTCCTTTTGTTGCTTGCTTCCTTCTCATTGCTTTTATTAGATTAGAATCATCAACCCATTAAAATTGTGACAACCCCAAGCACAACCATAATTAGATTGAATAATTTGAGTACCCCCCGTCCCGTGGATCGACCTCGACTTAACCACTAACTAGTTGTTTGTTGAGAATTATAAATGTGTTTGATTGGACGTACAACGACACGTTCACGTCAAAATGGCGCCGTTGCCGGGGGCGGTGTTGTGTATTTGAATTGTTCTTTTGTCTAGTTTTAGTTGTGCTTCTTCTTGAGGAATCTTGGTTCCATGAGAATTTTATTTCTTGTACTTGTTCTATTTCATATGTTTATCATGTCTACATTCAATTTTTGGCAATATAAAGATGAGTCATTTGATAAATATGTTGCAAAATTTGAAGATTATATGACTCATGCTTGGCATCATGGTTTTACTCTTTCAAATTATGAAGCATGTTATGTTGTTTATAATGGCATGAACTTTGAAACCCGCAACTTGGCATTTCACTTGAGTGGTGGTAGGATTTGTAAGATGAGTTGTGAGGAATTTTGGGAATTTGTTGAGTTCATGACCATCCATTGTCTTAAGAAAATTGTACATGAAAACTTTGAGAGTGCCAAGGAAGGTATGGAAGCGATAAAAACCACATTTCAAAAATTCATTGAGGAAAACTATGATGAAAATGAGATTTGTGAGAATGAGAAACCTTCATATAACCTTGAGCCAACTACTATACCCACAAATTTGCCCCTCCTTGGGAAGATGGAGTGATAGATGAAGAGAGTAATGATGGGGAGGAGTACATTCTTGATTTTGAAACTGATGAGTGTATTTTATATAAGGTTTTTACCTCATTTTTACACGCATTTCTGTACTATTTTACGTGGCATTTAGCTACAAATACCCCCGAATAGTCTACTGTGGTTTGTCTTGTGTAAATTGCAGGTATAGACCGAAGAAGAGATAAATCGAGCCCAAACTCGTTCCTTTTTGCATACATTTATGGAAAACAAGGAGTCGGAGCTTGGAATCTATCACATTGAAGACGCGTGAGCTGATTTCAGAAGGTGTCATAGTGCCTAACGTGCCAAAATAGCTCGATCGACCACTTATCTAGTCGATCGAATGCTTTATATCATGAAGATCACTCGATCGAGTAGTTCTTATAATCGATCGAGCAAGCAGCATTAAGGAGTTACTCGATCGAGAAGAATTTCTACTCGATCGAGGGGAATTTTGCTTAGTTCACTCGATCGAGTGGTTTATTTCTAGTCGATCGAGTGGTTTGTCCTTGTAATTGTGCTTTTCCGCCTATTTTCATATGGACTTTTGTAATTAGGTTTGGATTAGGTTTAGGAAGAGAAATTCGTGTGATATATCACACAGTAGACTGCGTAACTTATCATCATCTCTTCTGGACTCACTGGATCTTACTGACTGTTTCCTCTTCCTTTACTCTTTTCCATTTCTATTGCTCGAATTCGGATTTGTAATCGGTATTATTCTTCCTTTTAATTGTTTATCATAATCTTCATTTATTTATTGCTGTTATTTTCTCCCTTCTCTTATTTTGCAATTGCCCTACTCGGATTTCTCTTATTTATTAATACCATGTTTAATTCGTATTATCTACGCATTGTTGTTGTTGATTCAATGATGGTACATAGCTAATTCCCTCTTGCTAAGACTAGGGGATCCATGATTATGAAGGGATAGTAATTAAATTATTAGGTTAATGCTTGTGTAGTCTTTGATGTTAATCGCTTCTATTATTTGTATTTGTCTAATTGAGTCGACGCAATTAGGCATTTATTCGTATTAAACATTGACCTGGACCGGAAGGTTGGAAAGGGTGAGACTCGTAGCGAACATTAAGGCACCGTAGTGAGGGCTAAAGCAAAGCTATTTGTGCTTTAGGGCGAATTGAGACCGGAAGGAGATATTCACTGCCCCTTAGACCATATTTGCATTAACCTGAGACCTAGATTGCTTGACTGAATGACCATAGTGAACCAACTGTCTTAGCTACTTTCTCCATTATTTGCTTAATCTTTATTCTCTTGCCTTTTTCTCTTTCTCGTTCTCATTAGTTTAGAACAACCAAATCAAAACCCCCAAATTGGTTACCGTGACGAACTTAGACAAAGCTGACATTTTCCCATCTCCCTATGGAGATCGACCCGACTTCCCTAGCTATATTAGTTAGAGCCAATTGGTTATTTTTTATAGGTATACGACTGCCCTGTCAAATTTTGGCGCCGTTGCCGGGGAGGTAGCGCAATTTTGTTGCTTTATTTAAGTTTGTCTCTCGTCTCAAGGGATTTATTCCTTGAGACTGATCTCATTTTTGCAAAGTTTTTGATTAGTTTGCAGGATATCTGTTCTAGAAAGAGAACATTGTCATACCTGCTCCAGTCTGTAAATTTTATCTGCCAGGATGCCGAATATAGCCAGCCATTCAGAGCCTAGCGTGGATTCCCTTCCAAAAGGTTTCTTACTACCCACTACTGAATCGGGAAACTTTGGAATCCACCCATCTTACATATAGTTGGTCAAGAGAAATCTCTTCAGGGGGGGTACCTGAAGAAGATCCGTGCAGGCATATAGAGCTGTTTACAGAATACTGCTCTACCATTCCTCTTGCTGCTGGGGTAACACAAGACAGAGTGAAGGGAGTTCTTTTTCCTTTCTCTTTAGCTGATAATGCCCGGGAATGGTTGAGGGATTTAGATAGGGAAGCAGCCGGTGTAACTGACTTGAGTTCCCTTGCCTTGGCCTTTTACAGGCGATATTTTCCACCACAGCGCACTAATGCGTTGAGAGCTCAGATTACTGCATTTGAGCAATTGTCCACTAAAGACTTGAATGAGGCTTGGACTAGTTTCAAAAAGCTCATCCGATATGTGCCTCATCACGGTTTCAAGCGCTGGTTCCTATGCACCCAATTCTATAACGGGTTATATCCGGACCAGAGAGCTATCCTTGATAATGTAGCTAAGGGGAGATTCACGAAGAATGTAAAAGATGATCAAGGGTGGCATCTTATTGAGGATATGGCCATCCATGTTGCCGAATATGGAAATCCCCGAGGAAGTAGGCAGGTTACCGAGTTGGTAGTAGCTAAGGTGGAGGGTCCTAACAAAAGTCTAGGAAATGCGGAATTTACGGAGACTATGGGTGAGCACGCACAAGTTTGTGTTATTACTGAGCATGTGGAGATATGCGGTAGATGCGGCATGGAGGGGCATGACCCCATTAATTGTATGGCGAGAATAGAGCGAGTCCTTGCTTATCAGAAATACAAGCAAGGAGTCCCTTTTTCTCAATTATATGAAGAGATGACGAATATTTCTACTCTCTCTAGGAAAGTGCCGCAGCCAGACCCCCCTCTTACAAATGGGGAAATTGCCGAGCTGAAATCCTTGGTTTTGAACTTAACACAACAGTTTGGGGGAAAATGCAACAAGGATGATACCGCCATTGTGGAGTTCAGAGAACAAGTCGCGCAGTTGACCATCATGAAAAACCAAGCTAATCATCCACCGTCGTGCGACCCAATCAATGCAATAAATCTCCGAAGTAGCCTTGCTTATGAGGGGCCAAAAATACCAGAAGACGGGGTTGTGATAGCTGATAATACCCTGGAAGATGATTTAGACGAGTTTCTGGACCATATCCTTGTTGCATGCTGTCCAGACACTCGATCGAGTGAAATTTCTGCCCGATCGAGTGAAATAATCAATCCAGGTTTTCGATCGGGTGATAACCTTATTCGATCGAGAGGTGTCCAACTTCTAGATGGTCGATCGAGTGTAAATTCTTCTCGATCGAGTGAAAAAGATGAAGAATTCACTCGATCGAGTGAAAAAAATGGTCGATCGAGTAAGCCTGAAATAGAAGAGCTCGATCGAGTGGTTCAAACAGCTCGATCGAGTAAATTCCAAGATAAAACCACTCAATCGAGTGAAGATGGTGTTCAATCGAGTGCCAGAGCTAGCAGAGATTCTATTTTGACATCTAATTCCGCTACTGTGTCATCTTCCCCTGCTGTGAAAATGTCACGTGCTGATAAAGGTAAAGAAAAAGTTGCGGGTCCACTCATTGCTACCAGAGTACTCTTTCCAGGTCGTCTGAAGGACGCAAAGGTTGAGCGATAGTACGGTAAGTTTGTGGATGTTGTCAAGAACCTCCGGGTAACTGTCCCTTTTACCGAAATTATTACCCAGGTATCTACTTACGCTAAATTTATGAAAGATATTGTGACGCGTAAGAGAGATCTAAGTGAATTTGAGACCGTTTCATTTTTGGAAGAGTCTAGTAATTTACTTTTAAATAAGGCTCCGCCTAAAATGAAGGATCCGGGTAGCTTCTCTATTACCTGTATTATAGGCAATGAGGTAATTGATAAGGCTCTTTGTTATTTAGGAGCCAGCGTCAGTGTCATGCCCCTATCTATCTGCAAGAAATTGAATATGGGTCATCTTAAATTGACTAACATTCCCTCTGGTATTTTAAATAGAATCAATGCCATCTGTAGGAACTTTTTGTGGAGTGGAGTGTCTGGGTATAAGAAAGCTCCTAATATAAGTTAGACTGATTTTTGTTATCCTAAAGATGAAGGGGGACTAGGTATAAAAGATGCTAAGACTTGGAATAAAGCTTTGCTTGGGAAGTATGTGTGGTGGCTTGCAAACAAAAAAGATCATTTGTGGGTGAGATGGGTTAGTCATGTGTATATGAAAGATAGATCTTGGACTGATTACATAGCCCCTACAGATTGTAGTTGGTCATGGAAGAAGATTACTTTAATTATGCAAACTTTTAAGCAAGCCTACACCACAATAGATGGCTCAACTCTCCTAGTGAATACACGGTTGCTGCTGGTTATACCTGGTTGAGGGAGAAGAAGCCTTTGGTAGACTGGAGATACTTATGCTGGAATAGCCTCAATCCTCCTAAATGCTCTTTTATTATGTGGGAGTACCTGAAGTAGAGGTTACTTACTAAGGATAGGCTACTGAAAATGGGACTCATGATAGACCAAAATTGTCCCATTTGTTCAAGCTCACCTGAGAATCATGCTCACATAGTTAATGAGTGTGTGTATGCTAAGGTGTGTATCAGACTGCTACAGAAATACCTGCACATCAATTTCAGAATGCAGGATCTGGTTCAATGGTATTCTGCAGGCAGGAGAGTCACTAAACTTCAAAGGAGATTTGCTGGTGCATGCCATGTTGCGTTAATTTACTGGATTTGAAGGATCCGCAATGAAGCAAGACTGGATATGGTAGTAAGGAGTCCTGCTGCAATAGTCAAACTGAGTATGGATGAAGTCAAGACCCGTTTTTTGAAGCAGAATACTAAGCCTCTGAAGATAAAGGATCAGACATGGTTTCAAGCTCTTGGGACTTAGTTTTATTCTTTCATTCTTTATTGATTTATGTATTCTTTTTTTGTAGCTGGATATGAATGATGTACATGAACTCTTATTTTTTACCTGGTGATATATACTTAACTTTCCCCAAAAAAAAAACATTACCCTACAGATGGCTGATAGATCTGTTAGGCGACCCTTATGTGTCTTAGAGGACGTGCCTGTGAAAATAGGCAAGCTCTTTATACCAGTAGATTTTATTGTTTTAGACATAGTTGAGGACACCCGGACCCCAATTATATTAGGAAGACCGTTCCTTTGTACAACTGGGCCATTATTGATGTCAAACAAGGGCGTTTGACTCTTGCAGTAGGGGATGACGCGATCACATTCAGTCTGCCTAGTACTTTGGCTCGACCAATGATAGAGGACACATGTTATTCTGTTGATATTATTGACGAGTCTATCTATGATTTCTGGTCGGGTTCTTTTATGAAGGACCCACTAGAGGCTCTTCTGCTTTTGGATGAGTGTGCAGATAACCCAGATGATAATAACGCTGTGTTGGATTTGCTTAAAGATGATTTAGATGAGCATGAACTCACCGACGCTGAGGGAGAGCAAGTGGAACAGATGATCAGTACCCTTTGCTCCATTGAGGTAAAGGTACCTGAGCGTAAGCCTCTTTCATCCCATCTAAAATACGTTTTCTTAGATGATAATAAGCAATATCCAGTCATTGTTAGTGCTAAGCTTGATAATGATCAGCTGACTTCCTTGTTAGCTGTGCTTAAGAAAAACAGGAAAGCTTTGGGTTATTCCTTGGACGATATCAAAGGGATTAGTTCCGATATTTGTATGCACGGGATAGAGCTGGAGGAAGATCACAAACCTTGCTGACAGGGTCAGCGCCGGCTAAATTAGAAGATGCAAGATGTTGTGATGGCTGAGGTAATGAAGCTGCTCGACGCAGGTATTATCTATTCTGTTGGTCATTCTAAGTGGGTAAGTCTAGTGCAGGTGGTCCCTAAGAAAGGAGGGACTACCATGGTTAGGAATGACAAAAATGAGTTAATACCCACTAGAGTAGTGACTGGTTGGCGGGTGTGTATAGATTACAGACAGCTGAATGCCGCCACCAAGAAAGATCACTTTCCCCTTCCTTTTATTGATCAAATGGTAGAAAGGTTAGCTTCTCATAAATTTTTCTGCTATCTATACGGGTATTCAGGGTTCTTTCAGATCCCTATTCACCCAAATGATCAAGCTAAGACTACTTTTACTTGTCCTCAGGGCGTTTTTGCTTATCGGAGGATGCCTTTTGGATTATGTAATACCCCTGCCACCTTCTAAAGGTGCATGATGGGGATATTTTCAGAGTATATTGAGTCTATCATGGAAGTTTTCATGGACGATTTCAGTGTTTATGGAAGTGATTTTTCTAACTGTCTGTCTAACCTTGATAAAGTGTTGCAGCGCTGCATTGAGGTTAATCTCGTGCTTAACTGGGAGAAGTGCCATTTCATGGTCAATGAGGGAGTTGTCTTAGGGCACTTAGTTTCTGATAGGGGAATAGAAGTTGATAAAGCAAAAGTGGAAGTGATTCAGCAATTACCCCCTCCTGTTAATGTTAAGGGAGTGAGGAGTTTCCTTCGCCACGCCGACTTTTATCGCCGATTTATCAAGGATTTCTCAAAAATTGCTAAACCACTTACACAGCTGCTGCTTAAGGATGCCCCTTTTGTGGTTACTGATAAGTGTCTTTCTGCTTTTAACAGGTTAAAGCAGGCTTTGGTATCTGCGCCGATCATACGGCCTCCCGACTGGGACTTGCCATTTGAGATAATGTGTGATGCCAGTGACTATGCACTAGGAGCGGTGCTAGGCCAACGAAAAGACAAAGCTTTAAATGCAATCTACTATGCGAGCTGAACTCTGGATGAGGCTCAAGTGAAGTACACTACCACTGAAAAAGAACTGCTAGCTGTAGTTTATGCCTTAGAGAAATTTCGTTCTTATTTGATTGGGTCAGAAGTTACTGTTTTTACTGACCATGCAGCTTTGAGGCACCTCCTTACTAAGAAGGAGGCTAAACCACGGCTATTGAGATGGATACTCCTTCTTTAGGAGTTTGATTTGCAGATAAAACATAAGAAAGGAGCTGAGAACGTCGTAGCTGATCATCTGTCGCGACAAGAGGGGGAAGATTCTTTACCTATTGATGAGTCTTTTCCTGACAATTATTTATTTGTTGTATTATCCTCTATTGTTAACCAAGAGCCTTGGTATGCAGATATAGCTAACTACGTTGTCAGTGGCAAGCTGCCACCGGACCTTTCTCATCAGCGGAGGAAGCGTTTTTTGTATAACACTAAGCAGTATTTCTGGGACGATCCTTTATTATTTAAGGAATGTGCAGACGGTCTCTATAGATGGTGTATTCCGCAGTGGGAGACCAAAGTAGTCTTGGAAGGCTGTCACTCCTCTTCCTATGGTGGTCACCACGGTCCATCGCGCACCGTGGCTAGAGGTGGCAATCGGGTCACTCGGGTCGGTTATGGGTCGAGTCAAGGCGGGTCGGGTCATTTCGGGTTCGGGTTATGTCGGGTCAGTGGCGGGTTCGGGTCGGTTCGGTTTATGTCGGGTCATCTTCGGGTCGGGTCATCAATGGGTCGCAAGTCGGGTCGGGTCATTAGCGGGTCAGTGTCGGGTCAAGTTATCAGCATATATTTTATTTTATATACTTAGTTTTATATGGTTATTTTATGTTTAAATAATGGGTAGGTGTATTAATTGTAGTTTTAAGTGAAAATAATTAAGATGAATGTTAATTTGGTGTTATTTAAACCATTATTAAGCTATTTCAATATCGGGTCATCTATCGGGTTGAGAAAATATCGGGTCACGGGTCGGGTCGGGTCGGTTCAGGTCGGGTTCGGGTTGGGAAAAATAAGGCTGCTATCGGTTATCGGGTCGGTTCGGTTCGGGTCAGTTCGGTTTCGGGTCACCCAATTTTCGGGTTGTATCGGGTCGGGTTTCGGGCGGGTCGGGTCGGGTTCCTCGGGTCGGGTCAACTTTTGCCAGCTCTAACCGTGGCTAAGGTACTTCAGTGTGGTTTTTACTGGCCTTCTTTGTTTGCTGATGCTAAGTCTTTTGTTTCAGCTTGTGATGCCTGCCAACGATCAGGGAATATTTCAAAGAGACACGAGATGCCACAAAATGGTATCTTATAGGTTGAGGTTTTCGATGTCTGGGGCATTGATTTCCAAGGACCGTTCCCGTCTAGTAAAGGTAACAGGTATATTTTAGTAGCTGTCGATTATGTGTCGAAGTGGGTAGAGGCAATCGCCTCACCCCATTGTGATGCGAAGACCGTGATAAAAATGTTTTAAAAGGTCATATTTCCCCGATTTGGTGTCCCTAGGGTCGTCATTAGTGATGGGGGAATGCACTTTAAAGAAAAGAAACTAACTTCCATTCTGTCTAAGGTTGGTGTTCAACACCGGCGTGGTTTGGGGTATCATCCCCAAACTAGTGGTCAGGTTGAGGTCTCTAATCGTGAGATTAAAGAGATCTTGTCTAAGGTAGTTTCTAAATCACGGAAAGACTGGAGTCTTAAATTGGAAGATACATTATGGGCCTACAGAACTGCCTTTAAGACACCGATTGGTGCATCACCTTATCGGTTAGTTTATGGGAAATCATGTCATTTACCTGTTGAGTTGGAATGTAAGGCTTGGTGGGCAATTCGTGAGCTTAACTTTGATCCTAAGTTGTGTGGTCAGAATCGTCTTTTGCAGCTAGATGAATTGGAAGAGTTTAGGCTTAATGCCTATGACAGCTCGCGCATTTACAAGGAAAAGACGAAGAGATGGCATGACAAAAGAATTCTACCTCGGGAATTTCATGTCGGGCAGAAGGTGTTGTTGTTTAATGCCCGACTGCAATTCTTTCCTGGCAAGCTGAAGTCCAGGTGGAGTGGTCCTTACACGGTGACAGCTGTTACTATATTTGGATCCGTCGAACTAGAGAGTCCTGAAGGAAATCGGTTCAAGGTGAATGGGCAATATGTGAAGCATTATCACGAAGCAAATAAAGCAGACAATCGTGTTGAAGTATTGTACTTCGACGAGCTTGACGCGCCAGTTAATTGATGCCAGAAAGGTCGTGCGGGACCTCTTAAACCTGCGCTTTCCGGGAGGCAACCCGGACTGCTTTATTGTATTTTTGTTGAACTATTTCTTTGCCTTTAACTTTTTGTTGAACTTTAAACGCTAAACTATGCGTCTTTTGTATTTCCCTTGCTTCTTATACGTGTTTTGCAGGTGCAGCAACTCGATCGAGTAGTTTTTCTACTCGATCGAGCACTTTTGCTTTGATAATCACTCGATCGAGTAACATTTCTACTCGATCGACAAGCTGCAGATTCACAATCACTCGATCGAGTGATATATTTACTCGATCGAGCACTTTTATCACCGAACCATTCGATCGAGTTGTTCTATTTCACTCGATCGAGCTTTTACGTCTTCCAGCTGATAGTCTTCGTCTGTTAAGCAGCTGTGTGACTACCTATGACCTCCCATGTTCATGGTCGGTTTGGGGAGGTCCCTCTTCATGACGTGTTGTAAGTATTCCGACTCCAGTAATCCTTTTCTCCTTAGTTTGCATTTCTTTCCCTATTTTTGGTACAATGAGGGCATTGTACGGTTTGGTTTGGGGAGGTATGCATCCATATCTATGTCTGCATGTTTTTTTGCATTTTCGTTTTCACGTTTACTCATTTTAGCATGCATCGTTGTTTTAAATTAAAAAAAAATCACATAAAATTCAAAAATTTTCACGTTTAATTTGAGTCGGAACGTTTGAACTTTGACGCTACATTGAATCCCTACCTTAGCCCTGCATATTTTTGACATTTAGTTGGCATGATAATGTGCATAATCTACGAGTTTTTGTTTCTCTCTTATCTGAACGAATAGACTTGACTCATATATTGGCAAGCTACTTTACATTCTGAGGTTAGAGCTTTATAAACTGGTGACAATCATGACCGGTTTCATCTAGGATGTGAGTAGTACTCTCTGTAAGGCATGTAACATCAATTTACATAAGCATGAGTCTAGTCTTCTTAATACCTATATGCATTCGGTCTGTGGATGGTGACACATGTTAGGAGAGGCAGTTCCTTTTGCCTTCTACCCATGAACCTCACATAGCCAAATTGCCTTTTTGTCCTATTAGCTACATTCTATATTTCTGCCTACCCTAGCTAAACTAGTGATGAGTAGCTGTTTGGAATGCTTTACTGTAGTTTGGTTATATATCTGATTTCAGAAGTTGGTGGAAGAATCGAAGGGAATGAAAAGAAAGAAAATGTTGTGAAAAAAAAAGAAGAAAAAAAAAATGAATGAAAATGAAAAAAGGAGTTGAAAAAGAAAAATGCAAAGTAAGAAAGAAAAATCATACGCGAAAAATGAAAAATTGTATGGATGATTTTCACTCCCATGGCTTATTTATATCTTATGGGGAGTTGACAGTTGACAAGTTTATGGGTTTTGTGAGTTGAATGCATCAAATTTGCACCGTTCTGTATTATTATATTGAGTACGAAGTTGGGATGCAGTTACATAATTTGGATCCGTGCTGCTAGTTTGGCTACTAACTCCACATTTCCAAATTCATCTTAGCCCCTTCTTACCCATTACCTCACCTACCCATATGTAAGTCCTCGGCATGTGTCTTGGTCATTAGTTGGTTGGAATGCATGTGTACAGTTGTAGAGACTTTATTCATGTTAACTGCATGCATGTTCTTATAGGTAGACTTAGGTGAGTGTCTTTACTTCTTTCTATCTTTCACATATATACTCACCATGTGCCTAAATTTGAGTGATGAGCGACCATGAGAGTCTGATATCTTTGAGTCTTGCAAGGTCGATGGTTCAGTAAGTCTGAAACATTGATTTAATTTGTTTGCACTTATCATTTGCCACTTTGTTAGTTGTTGCATTAAAATGGTTTTGGTGGATGATTTGTAGTTGATGCGTTGGTCCCGTTCCACTGTTTATTCTTAGTTGCATTCATAGTTTGCTTGGGGACAAGCAAAGGTTTGGTTTGGGGAGATTTGATGCGTGTATTTTATATAAGGTTTTTACCTCATTTTTACACGCATTTCTGTACTATTTTACGTGGCATTTAGCTACAAATACCCCCGAATAGTCTACTTTGGTTTGTCTTGTGTAAATTGCAGGTATAGACCAAAGAGGAGATAAATCGAGCCCAAACTCGTCCCTTTTTGCATACATTTATGGAGAACAAGAAGCCGGAGCTTGGAATCTATCACTTTGAAGATGCGTGAGCTGATTTCGGAAGGTATCATAGTGCCTAACGTGCCAAAATAGCTCGATCGACCACTTATCTAGTCGATCGAATACTTTATACCATGAAGATCACTCGATCGAGTAGTTCTTATACTCGATCGAGCAGGCAGCATTAAGGAGTTACTCGATCGAGAAGAATTTCTACTCGATCGAGGGGAATTTTGCTTAGTTTACTCGATCGAGTGGTTTATTTCTACTCGATTGAGTGGTTTGTCCTTGTAATTGTGATTTTCCGCCTATTTTTGTATTGGCTTTTGTAATTAGGTTTGGATTAGGTTTAGGTGTTAGAGATTCATAATCTCATTAATTTATATATTCATATATGTTCAAATTTATTTAGTCATAAAATAAATCCTAGATCTTATGCATGGAAACTAAAGCAAGATAAAAGAAGAAATCGTCAATCTTACATTGAGGTTTCGGATATTAGGGCACCAACAAGATCACCTTCTTGTTATTTCTTGAGCTTTCCTAATAATGGATGAACAAAAGGTCCAAAATAGAACCTCTCCCAAAAGTGAATACCCAAGGAAAACCTCCTAATAACTAATATTATTTTGTACTAGAAATAATACAAGTCTTACTTAAAATTTGACACAAAATAAATTTTGTTCTCTCTTGTATTTTTGGGCCAAGAGAGGAAAGATTTATGAGGATTTTTATTTCTCTAAGTTTTCACAAGGTTAGAGAGAATTGATTATTTCTTACACTAGAAATATATTATGAAGTAGTAGAATGAATCATAGAGGAAAAACCCTCTATATTTCCCTCTTGGAAAACCGGTGGGGAGGGGTGACTAGTGCCCAATGCATGAGCTAGTTTTTCTACCCAAGAAGGAATAGGTATGCAAGGCTACTAGTTAGATTTAATCATTGTGTTTTCCACTTAAAATAAAAAAAAATATAAATCTTATACTCCCTTTATTATTTCGGCACTTTCACTACAACAAATCATCACTTGCGCCACGAATTATGCCACGGGAACTCATAATTCGTGGCTAAATTTTGCTTAGCCACGGGAAAAACTTATTCATTATTTTGGAAAAAAATTTATGCCACGGGATAACGTTTCCCGTGGCAAAAAGTCACTTCCGCCACGAATTAGGCTACACCCGTGACAAATAATCATTTTAGCCACGGCCTATGTAACACCCATGGCGAAATTTTATTTAGTCACGAATTGTTCCGTGGCAAATATTTTTTTAGCCACGAACAAACAAACACCCGTGGCGAGTATCTTTTCCGACTTAAATCTGAATGAAATTTAATCAAATATAATAATATGAAAATACATTTGAATATAAAAATTTAGAAACACTTTGATTAATTTAATTAATATTTTTTATTGTTTTATTTACTTTAATAAGAAATTTTAAAATTTTATAAACTTATATGCAAGCAAAGAAAAGTTTATCGTCTAATTTTTTGATTTTTTACAGATCACATTTATGTTTTGTAGGTTTTTCAAAATGATGATAATTTTAAAAAATTGTTTTAATATATACTCTGTTTATTAAAGTCGTGAATTTCTTTTACTTTTTTAAATTAAACTTTATAATCTTGAATAACAATCTTAAATGATTGTATCACATTTAAAGATATAGCATATCAAATTGAATAAAAGAGTTATTTACCATCTATCTTTGAAAATCCAAAATTAATATATTGTTAAACTATTTCATTCAAAATTTTATTTCCTACTTTATTTGTAGGATATTTATAGAAAAATTTGAAGTTGATACAAAATTTACGGAAATTTCCCATGGTACCCTCGAACTTTGCCAGATTACGCATGGTACCCCTTATTTAAAGTTTCTACATATGTTGCCCTTGTGTTGACCTTTTTCATTCCCAGAATAGTCTTTGGGGAAATTTCGTCATAACGTCGTTACTCGTATAAGTAATTTGATGAGTAATTGTGTATGTTATGTTGTTATTGTTATATTATTTAGGTACTAAATGTTAGTTTATTAGACAAAATAAGGATTTAGGTATTATTAGATGATGAATTGATAGTGTATTAGATAGCAAAAAAAGACGTCACAAGACATATGATTTGCGGCGTTATGACGGAAGTTTGTCAAAGGGTATTCTGAGACTGAAAAACGTAAATACAGGGGTACCATATGTAAAAACTTTAAAAAAAGAGTACCATATGTAATCTGTCAAAATTCGAGGGTACCGTGAAAAATTTACGTAAAATTTAACTTGCTGAGAAAAAAAATTGGGAAATTTTTTTCATTGAAAATGAGCGCATCACACGGAAAAATATATAAATTATAATAATTTAAAGTCACATGTGCAAATAATGTGAAAATTTTAAGAAAAGAAACGATAAATCATAACAAAGAGAAATCAGTTTAGGAAAATAAGCGATTCTTTTGTACAATAATCTTTTTCGTGGTTTTTGGGTAAAAAAGTGACTATTTTTCGGTTAATAGTGATCACTTTGGGGAAAAAAGACCTTTAATTAGAAAAAGCGGTCATTATTTTACCAAAAAATGGTCTCATTTTTCATATCGCAGGTACAACGGTTATACAATAGAATTTGCGAAGAAAAATATACGAAAAAATGAGTACATGAGAAATGAAAATAAGTATGTCGATAAACAAAAGAAATAGCAAAATGTTAGGAAAACACAACTAATTTTACTTTTTGGAGAAAATGGTTTACTGACTTGGGCAAAAAAAATGATGTTAAAATCATTAATCAGGAGGTTAATGTCGAAAATTTAATTGTTTCGGCCAAAGTAATGTTTTTCCCACAAAAAATGTAAACATGTAACATTTATGTAATTAAATAGTACTAAAGGTAAGATTTGAAAGAAAAAAAATAAACTTAAGGATTCAAAGTGCTAATTATATCAACAAAGGTAACATTCAATTTCGGTGGCACGTCAAAATAACTCTACGGTTAAGCGTGCTCAGGTGAGAGTAGTGTTGGGATGGGTGACCTCCTGGGAAGCCTCTCCGATGCTCACAAATGCATGACTCGTGAAACGAAATAACGTTCAAATGAATCAAGTTAACTAGCGAAACAATTACCTAGATTGTCACGGTTCCGTATATGATAAAATACCCATTGTGAAAAATAAATAAATTATTTTACGTTTTATTTATTTAATTTTCATATATATTATTTGCCACGGGAATTATTTTTTGGCCACGGGAGTTATTAGCCACAAGAGAATCCGTGGCCAAAAATTCAATAATAGCCACGTTCTTGTTTTTCCCGTGGCTATCCCTTTGCCACGACCACTTGCGCCACGGAAGGTATTTCCGTGGCAAAATGATTTAGCCACGAAAATTTAGTACTTGCGCCACGAATTTAGCCGTGGCCCAAGTGCTCATTTGTAGTAGTGTTTTATCTTAAAATGGATGGTCCATTTTATTTTGTCATTTGTCAATTGTGACATATGTGACGTGTTACTTGACATGTGAAATTGCAATGTATTTTTAACATATTAAAAATCAAAATACTCATAAAATATGTCATATACAAAATCGACTAGTAATTCATAATTACTTGTACCAAAAGGGTTTATCAAATTATAAATTACAACATCTTGTATTTATAATAAATTATTCATTCAATTTCAATTTCAAATTGTTTCGTAAACAATAATTTTATCTAAGTAATAAAACAATTCAATTACTTAGACCATATCTAATTTAATCGAATTATAATAAGACACGTTAATCTCACTCACAAATCATCCGTCAATTTTAAGCAATTTAATTAACTCAGACGCATACGATTAATTAAATAATCAATTAAGGGTATTTCCCTATAGGTATGACCTAAGGGGATCAACTGATCACCACTGTCGCACGACAGTAATGTCAAACTCTAGTCAGCCAATCATTACCGATATGTGTTGACCAGTTGACTATAAAATATTACATCCCACATGTATTCTTAAAATGAGATTTAAACATGTGATCATCATGATCGACAGTTGCGATCACATTATTGTCGGAGGACACATATTCCAACATTAGGAAGAGAATTTCGTGTGATATATCACACAGTAGACTGCGTAACTTATCATCATCTCTTCTGGACTCACTGGATCTTACTGACTGTTTCCTCTTCCTTTACTCTTTTCCATTTCTATTGCTCGAATTCGGATTTGTAATCGGTATTATTCTTCCTTTTAATTGTTTATCATAATCTTCATTTATTTATTGCTGTTATTTTCTCCCTTCTCTTATTTTACAATTGCCCTACTCGGATTTCTCTTGTTTATTAATATCATGTTTAATTCGTATTATCTATGCAGTGTTGTTGTTGATTCAATGATGGTACGTAGCTAATTCCCTCTTGCTAAGACTAGGGATACATGATTATGAAGGGATAGTAATTGAATTATTAGGTTAATGCTTGTGTAGTCTTTGATGTTAATCGCTTCTATTATTTATATCTGTCTAATTGAGTCGACGCAATTAGGCATTTATTCGTAGTAAACCTTGACCTGGACCGAAAGGTTGGAAAGGGTGAGACTCATAGCGAACATTAGGGCACCATAGTGAGGGCGAAAGTTAAGCTATTTGTGTTTTAGGGCGAATTGAGACCGAAAGGAGATATTCACTGCCCCTTAGACATATTTGCATTAACCTGAGACCTAGATTGCTTGACTGAATGACCATGGTGAACCAACTGTCTTAGCTGCTTTCTCCATTATTTGCTTAATCTTTATTCTCTTGCCTTTTTCTCTTTCTCGTTCTCATTAGTTTAGAACAACCAAATCAAAACCCCCAAATTGGTTACCGTGACGAACTTAGACAAAGCTGACATTTTCCCATCTTCTTGTGGAGATCGACCTGACTTCCCTAGCTATATTAGTTAGAGCCAGTTGGTTATTTTTGATAGGTATACAACTGCCCTGTCAGAAACCAATGCTTGGATACCGTCACCTGACCCTTCTTGTGCACCAATGAACCCAACTTCCTTGGAACTTGATGATTATGGGCAAAGTGAGAGTGAGATGGATGAGAGCTTGAGTGAAAACTCGCCCTTTTAGGATGACATATTAGAGGGAGACAATTGTGTTGAACTTAGTGAGCCTTGTTATGACAACCCCTTTGATTATGGACCTTGTTGGGATGAGGAATATGATGAGGACCTTTGGGAACCCCAAATAGACACCCTTGAAATCACCTTAGATGATAATGAGAGTACTTGCATTGAATGTGGTGATTTTGACTATTTGGAGGAAGAGTTGAGTGAATTGCCAACCAACTACCCATTTCATGTTCCTACCATCCATCATATCTCCTATAATTTTTGTCATAACATTCTTGACATGCTTGTTCGGTCTATTACTTGGGCATTTTTCAATTTCATAATTTTGTGTTGCTATCCATGCCTATTCATGTCCCACTCCCAAGAATTTGACCGACTTCTACGTGCTTTGAGTGCTAGTGAGAATTTTCTATGAAATTGTTAATTGACAATCTTTGGTTTGATGGAGTTCCTCAATAACCATTAATTTGTATATATGAAATTTTGCATTCATTCATTCATTAAATAAATTGCATGAGAGATGAAAGGGAGGGATCTCATATTTTAATTGAGCTTTTTGAAGGAAATTAATGAAAATGAGAAGATAGCAAATGTAAAGAAATGAAGAAAATGGAGAATTTGGGCTTGTGCATATCCTACTTATCATTATAAAGGTGTTGGGTCTAAAATTTCTTGAAATCTGTGCATCCCGACAACAACTCACGCGAGTTGGAGACCAAGGAAAGAAAGAATTCTTCCTGTAAGACAATTCGGGCGGATTTCTGTGAAACCGAGCTTCCCCGGAAGGAATCCGCTCGAGCTAAGCTTGATCCGCGCGTCCTGGTATGGGTTGGCAAATTCAGGATGCATTCTGTGAGAATCTGAGTGTCCCGTGTTGAATCCGAGTGTCCGTGCCTCAACTCGAGCGGATCAGACTTGACTCGAGCGGATTAATGCTAAAATCTCACCTTTTCTCATTTGGCTCTTGACATGGCTATGTATGCATCCTATCTACCATCTTCATCTCCTACAATGATTCTAATAACCCTTTCTTTCCTTATCTCTCAAAGTATAGTTGCATTTATGTAGTTACCTCATGATTAAACCCCTTTCTTCCTACATTAGCAATAGTGTTTAAAATCGGTTTGGGGAGGTTAAGCCATGAAGCAACATACATATATCATATAGTTTAGGCTTGCACTTATATTATATTTCACATTGCATTTACATTAGTTAGCTCATATAGTATAGTAGCATTGTAATATATTTCATATGATTAGATTAGTTTGCATTGTAATTTATCTCACATGATTCATATAGTTAGTTGCATATAGACTAGAATTCATGCATAATCACTAATGACCAAACCTATTCATTTCTACACTAGAAATAGTGTTTAAATCGGTTTGGGGAGGTTTGATCATAAGTGACCATAGTTTACTAGAAATCATGCATCATATAATATAGTTAGATTGCATTCATTTGTTATATATGTCATATAGAGCATGCATTCATTCATATCATTGCATTTATTCCCATAAATTCAAAAATCCAAAAAAACATGTACTTTCTTTTTTATTCCTACTCATACATGTACATTGACGACAATATCCAAAATAAAGTGGGGGATGAGAATTTATATTCCAAAAATACAAAAAAATTGCAAGTTTTTGAAAAATACAAAAACATGTCTTTTTGTTTCATAAACATAAAAACCATAAAAAATTGAAAAATGGAAAAACCCAAAAACATGTTCATTTCCTTTATAGTGTAGTCTTTTGTATATATTGTTTTTATATATTGTTTTTGTCTATCCTTTTTCACATTGATCGACTACGCCACATCCGAGACATGAGAATATTGAAGACCGCATGGTATGATCTTTCCAATCTCCTTTTTCCTCTTTATGTTGATGACTATGTGGCTTTATTTTTTTTGATGCGGTATAAACAATGTGAATTTAGGAGTTACATTTAGATTATATGACATACTAGTTGGTAGAAGCATATGCATTAGGTTGTATAAATGTTAGTTGCATCATGACATGTAGTTGTATTTAGGAAAATTTTGTGAAAACGCCTATTTGGGAAGTTTGACAAGTGTATATAAGGCCCTTGTAGATAATTTTTCTCCTTGAGACTTTGTTTGCTAGAATATCCTCAAGACACCCTAGGATGTGTCATACTAGTATCTTTTGACCCATCGACTAAGGCCTAGTCAAAAGTACCTTGTGATGTGATAACTCCTTGGCTACCGTTTATTCCAAGGTGACCTTTGAAACCATGCAACCGTTCTTACACTTCTATCATCATATTTTGTCAACAAAAAGGGAATTGGCACAAAAATCTCCAAATTGAGTTCAAGTACGAAAATGAATATCAGAAAAAGTTTGCACAAAAATGCATCAATGAAAAGAGGAGCAAAAATAGACTCTTATGCTTTAATAAAAGCACCCTCGTTACAAATTGGGGTGACTTTGAAAAATATTCAAAAATGCAAAAATTGAAAAATTTGCCAAGTATCAAAATGCCAAACATCAAAAGTGGCAAAAGAAATATTCGCAAATGTCAAATACCACAAGAAATTGGAGGGAAAAAAAATCAAAAAGCAAACTACAATTGTGAAACTCATACACTCTTGATCCCTTTTATCCATTGATCTTATTTGCTGCATGGTGGAGAGGGGACGAACCTTATTCTTGTCTAGGCAAGAAGGGGAATTCCGCGATCCTACAGTGTTTCTAGTACCATAGGGAGCCTACTCTTGACAAAAGCATTTAGCGATTGAGAATAAAAGTAAACCTAGTTTGACACAACTTGGAGGTGATTTGTTGGTATCCTTTTAGACTTAGTAGCTTGGAGAAACAATATCTATGATAGAGTGTGTACCCTTAGATTGCTTTCCCCTTAGGTGATTTCCGCCACTTAGATAAGGAAAGTGGCCATTCTTTTATAGATGCATCCATTACTTGTTTTGTGTGCTTAATGCTTGGATGTATCGCCATTTTGGCAAGCCCCACCTTACCTTGCAAGAAGGCACTTTACCTCATGGATGTCTTGTTGTGATTTGAAGGGGCGGATTGAGACTCGCTAATTGTCTCACATCGGTTATATTATTAGGATAATATAAATAAAGGTCTAGTTTTAGTCACCTCTTTACTCGGGACGAGTAAATGTTCGGTTTGGGAATATTTAATGTGACTCTTAATTGCGCACATTTAGTCCCCTAATTGAACCTATTTTGCATACTAATATAGCATTTTATTGTTGGGGTTGGTGTCCTTAACAGTTAGTGCAATGACTTATAAACCTCTAAAAGGATCAAAGGGCATACTTTTGGTATTATTATCAGTTGATCCACGTTTATCAATAACGGTTGGCTTGCTAGATAAGTTTGACGTTATTGTCATACAGATGGCGGTGATCAACTGGTCCCTAAAAGTCACACCTATAGGATACGTTTGAGAGATGTGACGGTATGAAAATACAGTCATGTAGATGCCAAATTGACTAACCAGTTAGTCTGAGTTATTTGACTAATAATTAGTCAAAATGTGATGTTGAGATATTATATTTAATACGGATTAAATATCATGGGCTAAGGCGAATTAACCAGTTAATTCGTAAAATTAAATATAAGCGATTTATATTTAATTAATGTATATTGAATAAATTATACAATATCGTCTTTGTCGGACATGTATTAATATTTCAACTAACCCGTATTATTAGTTGATGTTTTAATAGCCGATAACCGATGACGATTTATAATAAAAAAAACCGCGTCATATACATTTTAGCGAGACGAGTCGGATCAGTCGGATCACGAGTTAAATGAGGAGAAAGTGGAAAGCCCACTCCCTCCTCTAGTGACCCGCGGACCGAGGTCATCAAAAGGAGAGGTTTTTCCTCCTTTTGAAACCTAATTCATTTTTAACAAAGATTAGGGTTTCGGAGATTAATTTTCTCTCTGAAACTGAGATCTCACATCTCGAAAAACCTCACATCCAGTTCTCCCTATATTGCAAGGCAATCGGAGAACACGTTCTAGCACAAGGGCATTTCTCGGACAAATCTTGGGTGCAACGATTAGGAGGGAATCTCGTTTGATTTCTGTTCTTTACGCCGTGCATCAAAGGACCCGAGGTCGATTTCTATCTTTATCGTTTCTCTATTGTATTTATGTTTTATGACGATATTCGCATGTTAAATTTACGTTATAGTCCTAAATTTAGAGGGTCTTATACGGATATTACCCCACAAGTGGTATCAGAGCGAGGCCACGTAAATTTTTCTATGTGTTTTTCATAAAACAATTTTGAAACGGTTTTGTTTGTCTCGAAATCCGTGCCTTGGATACATGGATGTTGCGTTTTTTGTGTTAAAACCGTGCGGCTGTTTTACACGGCTGTCTTGGGTTGTTTTTCAATTTATTCTTTTACATGTTGTTATTTTATACGGAGATTATAGCAACATGTCAAGTTTTGTCAATTGTTAAATTGTTTTGATGCGTTTTTGATCGAAATTGCAATTGATTTTGTCTCGACAAACTGTTTTCACGAGGGTTTTGAAGTTTCAGCCATGTTTGCATTCGATCGAGCGTATTTCTACTCGATCGAGTGCTATTTCTGTCTTGTTTTTGATCGATCGAGTCCCTGTTGTACTCGATCGACCCCTTTCTAAACCCTGCTGCTCGATCGAGTTGTCCTCGTACTCGATCGAGTAGATTTGCTGATAAAGGTACTCGATCGACCACCAGTTTAGTCGATCGAGCATTTTCTGTTTGGCAACCCTCTCGATCGACTTGCAGTTCAGTCGATCGAGCCCTTTTGTCCCTCGATCGAGCACTTATGTCCCTGGATCGAAGGATTTCCGTTTTGACAGCTTTGAAAATTTATTCTTTTTGCCTTAAATTTTCTTTTGGCTTCAATATGTACTTTATACGGATATTGTACACTCGCTATGATTGTGAAACGGTTCACACACGTACCATTAAGTTATTTTAACGTGTATTTAAAATAACGGACTGTATTAGATTAAAATTAAATTGATAGAAGCGGTTTTATCACATGAATTTTAATCATTAAAAGGTGGTTTGGATAAATTTCACATAATTACGGAATTATGTCACGAATGAATTTGTTTTTAGTTGATGCATTTTATTTATCGTTAATTATGAATGTTCTTGAATGCCTTTTATTACGTATTTATTGATTTTTGCAAACGGTTGTAACTTAGTGTGGCCTTAGTATAACGTGCTACCGTAATGATGGAACACGGTCTTGGTTGTATTTTGAGATCTCGTATCTCCGTTTTGAATTTTCACTTGTAATTACAGTTTTAATTAGAATGTAAATAGGTTTATATTTTGTAATTTTAAATGTAATTTTTGAGAAGACCAAAGATGGAGACCGGATGCTCACTCCCGCTACTTGGATCAAGATGGAACATCAAGACAAGCTTCTCGGGTCCAACGGTGGATTCCAAAGTTGTTTTATGTTTTGTTTTACTAGGATAGGCCACACTAGGAATTTTTATTTACGTATTGCATTCATTTATTTATTTTTCGTAACGATAATATGCATCATATTCCGCCTAAAAACCAAACCACCTAATTATTGCATGAAAACTGACACATATAGAGGTCACGAGTTAGTTTTCATTGACATTCTCATGTCACACGATTTTTAAGCCATCACCCAAATTGATTCATTCACGCAGACGCTAGTTATTCGTTCACTTAAAATGAATTATAATTAAGTTGATGGGATCTTCCTCGTATAAACAAAAATTGAGAACGGTCTTTATAGGTCAAACTCAAATGAGTCCCTTCTTCGTCGGTAGGCATAATATGACCCCTTCTACGTCGGGTAAGTTGGAACCGATTGACCTATTTTATCTCAACACTATGGTCACTCGTACGATCCTGTGACTATGGTGGACTATAGATAGGATTTACGGAAATCTATCGACCAAGAGTTCTTCCGGAAGAATTAGCTAAACAGTTGGCTTATCAATTTACAGAAATTGAGTCTTGGGATCACTTGTATCATTCTTGAGGGAGATCAATTATGCAAGTGCGAGAGTCTACATGTTTAAAATGAATTTTAAAATAGACTTAAATCACCTCGATGAGTTGCTTATTTCGTTTTGTTTTTCTTTCTTTTTCGGTGTAGATCACGAACTTTTAAACCGCTTAATAACAAATGGTGGTTCTACGATAACCCAATGCCAAGTGCCACATTGGACCGTGAGTCCCGGCTTCGGATCTTCATGAATCAGATGAATCAGTCTACTCGATTGAAGAATGATGGATCCAACCCGCGGACCGGGAGGCGGCATTACGGAATGCTGCCGCCGACGGAAGCTCAAATATCTCTTGGAGCCCATCCCGGCAAACCCAGGTCCCACGGCTAGAGCTGCTTAAATCACCAAGTTTAATGATTTCTGTATGGAAGCGGGTGCGATTAAAAATGTACTCATTTTTGCAATGGAACCCAATTTGCAGAAACGCTTCATAGCCCATGGTGCAAACAAGATTTTCACCACGCTCACTAAGGAATTCTCGAAAGCACCGAGAATCGTGACCTATGAGCATACCACTCGCTTCTTTGATGCGAGACTCGAGAAGGGCCAACCGGTTAGCCCACACATTCTCAGCATGATTGAGAATGTCGAGAAACCGGAGACCTTTAACTGTAACATCAGCGAGAACATTGTTATCGACCGCATACTTCACTCACTCCACGATGGTTATTCGCAATTTAGAGCGAATTACTATATGAATGATTTGAAGAAAACTCCGCATGAACTGCACTCCCTCCTCGTACAGACCGAGAAGGACATGAAGTTCAGTGGGAGCATGAAACAGGATGTTCTCGTTGTGTCAAATAAAGGGAAGGGTAAGGGCAAAGCTCAGGCAAACCTAGCAGTAGGTAAGGCGAAGTTCAAGAAGTCGGGTTCAGGTAAGAGTGGGCCTGGTGAGTCGAGCACCTCATCAGGCGCGACAAAGAGCAAGAATGAAAACATGGAATGCCATCATTGCCACAAGACTGGGCATTGGAGACGCACATGTCCTGTTTATCATGAGGACTTAAAGGCGGGTCGTGTTAAACCTGTTGGTATGTCTTCCTCTTCTTCTACTTTTATTCATATGATTGAGATTAACCACGCAAGTTACGGAACTTGGGTACTTGATACTGGTTGTGGTTCTCATCTGTGTAATCATGTGCAGGGGCTCCGAAACATCGAACCCCTCGTAAAGGGTGAGGTGGACCTGCGTGTTGGGAATGGAGCAAGAGTGGCTGCCATCTCAAAGGGGACATATGTGATCCAGCTTCCTAGCGGATTTGAGTTGTCATTATATGATTGCTATTATGTTCCTAGTCTTTCGAAAAACATTATTTCAGTTTCTGCACTTGATAAACTTGGTTTTTCATTTGTAATAGAAAATAATACTTGCATTTTCTCATTACACGATATGATTTACTGGCAAGGCGAGTCTCCATGAACGGAATTTATGTTTTAGATCGGACCACCGAAATATTACACGTAATGAATAAAAAGTTAAAGGTTGGTGACAAAGATCAAACGTATCTATGGCACTGCCGTATGGGACACATTAATGAGAAACGCGTAAAACAGCTCATCAAACATGGAGCTATCTCGACCTTTGATTTTCAATCATTTGGCACGTGTGAATCATGTCTCATCGGTAAGATGACTCGTATTTCCTTCAAAGGTGTTGGAATGCGCGCTGCTGACCTATTAGGACTCATACACACGGATGTATGTGGCCCTATGTCAATCACCGCACGAGAAGGCTATAGGTATTTCATCACTTTCACGGACGATTTAAGTAGATATGGCTATGTCTATTTAATGAAGCACAAAAGTGAATCCTTTGAGAAATTCAAAGAATACCAGAATAGGGTACAGAACCTATTGGGTAGAAAGATTAAAACACTGCGTTCGGATCGTGGTGGCGAGTATCTTTCTCACGAGTTTGATCAACACCTCAAAGACTGTGGGATTGCCTTACAGTTAACTCCACCTGGAACACCTCAATTGAATGGTGTGTCCGAACGGAGAAATCGAACACTACTTGATATGGTTCGATCCATGATGAGTCACACGGTTTTACCGATTCGTTATGGGGTTATGCTCTTTTGTCACCGCTCTAATACTTAACCGAAGTCCGTCTAAAGTGTTGACAAGACTCCATATGAACTATGGAAGGGAACGGTCCCTAACTTGTCCTTTATACGGGTTTGGGGCTGCGAGGCTTATGTCAAGTGGAGACCTGAAGATAAGCTCGGCCCGCGATCGGTCAAGACATACTTTATAGGTTATCCTAAAGGAACACTTGGTCATTACTTCTATTCGCCAACCGAACAACGTGTTTTTGTTGCGGCTAGTGCGACATTCTTAGAGAAGGAATTTCTTGAGAATGCAAAGAGTGATAGAACCTTCGACCTATCGGAGATTCCAGAACCAAACACCGAGCAACTATTGGAGGAACCTAATCCTTCAATCCCGGCTGCGGTGAATATTCCTGAGGAACCTAGGAGGTCGGGAAGAGTCTCTATTCCTCCGGACAGATACATTGGTATGGTCGAGGAACATGACATAGATGACGTTCTACTCTTAACGAGCAGTGAACCCGCAACCTATAAAGGTGCCATGACTAGTTCTGACTCAAAGCTATGGCTTGAGGCCATGCAATCCGAGATGGACTCCATGTATGAGAACAACGTATGGGATCTTGTTGACTTACCTGCTAAGGTTCGTCCCCTTCAATGCAAATGGCTTTACAAGATAAAGCATTTCGTGGAAGGTCAACAAGATATCTATAAAGCACGACTAGTTGCTAAAGGTTTCACCCAAGTGCCAGGTTTGCACTACGATGAGATTTTTGCACCGTAGTCATGTTTTGCGTTCCATTCGGATTATCTTAGCGATTGCCGCCTTTCATGACTATGAAATTTGGCAAATGGACGTGAAAACCGCCTTCTTAAACGGCTTTTTGGAGGAAGAGTTGTACATGGTACAACCCGAAGGTTTCATCGATCCAGTACATCCTAAGAAAGTATGCAAACTTAAGCGTTCCATTTATGGACTTAAGCAAGCATCAAGGAGTTGGAATCATCGCTTCGACCAAGTGATAAAAGAAAATGGATTTACTCGATCTGTCGAGGAACCATGTCTATATATCAAGTCGAGTGGGAGCAAGATTGTCTTCCAAATATTGTATGTTGACGACATACTCCTGATTGGGAATGACATACCTCTATTAACTTCGGTGAAAGTATGGTTGAAAAACCATTTCCAGATGAAAGATCTGGGAGAGGCACAAAGAATTCTAGGCATCCGTATCTATCGAGATAGATCACGACGGATGCTATCTCTCAGTCAGGAGTCTTACATAGACAAAGTCCTAGAGAGATTCAGCATGACTAACTCCAAGAAGGGGTTCCTTCCCATGGCTCCAGGGGTGCATTTGAGCAAGTCTCAGGCACCAGAGACACCGGAAGAGAAAGAGCGCATGACACGGATTCCTTATGCTTCGGCTATAGGATCAATCATGTATGCCATGATATGCACACGTCCGGACGTGGCATATGCATTGAGGATGACAAGTCGATTCCAACAGCATCCAGGTGAACCACATTGGCTGGCTGTCAAGAACATTCTTAAGTAACTACGGAGGACTACAGATTGGGCATTGACTTATGGAGGCTCTCAAAAGCTATGCGCAACCGGTTACGCAGATGCTAGCTTCCAAACGGATCGAGATGACTCGAAATCTCAGTCTGGATTCGTTTTTACTCTTAATGGCGCTGCAGATCATTTGGAAGAGTTCGAAACAAATGTTATTCAGAGATTCTACGACGAGTCCGAGTACTATGCCGCGGCCTGAAGCGACAAAGGAAGCGATATGGATGCGTCAATTCTTACATGGGCTATCTGTAGTGCCTAGTTCGAATGACCCGATCACCATCTATTGCGACAATAGTGGTGCCATCTTCCAAGCTAAGGAGCCAAAGTCTAGCAACAAGTCTAGACATGTACAACGGAAAGCTCATCTAATCCGGGATTACGTGGAGCAAAAGGAAGTAGTGATAGAAAAGATTGCTACAGATGATAACATAGCAGATCCTCTCACTAAAGCATTACGACAAGATAAGCATGAAGGGCATGTTAATTCCATGGGAATTAAACGTGTTCCTAAGTTGTAGTACTCTTTTATGGATCAGATTCATTCTCTCTTGTACTCTATACGACATCATCGTTTTGATATTTTATATATATTTTGTTTTTCATGTGGATTTGTACGACAAATTTTGAACACCACAAAGTGAATTGAACGAACATTATATTTTTCGGTCCTTAATTGCCCACATGAGCTGATAACTCTGGCAATTATTTTGTGACGTTGGTTGATGGTGGGTTCAATTAGCCATAAGTCAACCGGTTGGTGACCAATCACAGAGGCGATTTATACGGATATTTCGTAGGACACAATTGTGACATCGACGTGGAGTCCTAAATGTTTTATAACATTCGTTGCTCGGTCGTGGATAGGACCTCCATGGTGATCCTAAGAGTCGATTCTTTTGACTATCGATTGTCTCTTGAGACTAAGGCGGATTTTGGGTGACTTTGGTTTCTTTCTCACGGTCATCCGTAACAGGGGGCCAAGTAGATTTTTTCGGGGTCATTTTATTTGTGCTTAGATCGGAAGGAGTTCGAGTTGAAGGAAATATTCAGCCTTTATCGTACTCGATTTTCTCGGGGCCACTCGAGGAGTCAGAATCGAAATGCATGGCCATGCTCGAATACGGATTCGTTTTATCAGTTAAGTTACTCTCTAGTCGGGGAAACCACTCTAGATACAGATCGATTGTAAAATACGACCTTTGTGGATCCGGATCTGCAAATTGTTTTACATTGAGTGGGAGAAATTTTTAAATGAATATGAGAATCGGTTATCGCACATACACTTGTACGGACAAGTGGGAGTTTGTTGGAGCTTGTGTCCTCCAGTTAGTGCGGATAACGTCATTGCACATACACTTGTACGGACAAGTGGGAGCTTGTTGGGGTTGGTGTCCTTAACAGTTAGTGCAATGACTTATAAACCTCTAAAAGGATCAAAGGGCATACTTTTGGTATTATTATCAGTTGATCCACGTTTATCAATAACGGTTGGCTTGCTAGATAAGTTTGACGTTATTGTCATACAGATGGCGGTGATCAACTGGTCCCTAAAAGTCACACCTATAGGATACGTTTGAGAGATGTGACGGTATGAAAATACAGTCATGTAGATGCCAAATTGACTAACCAGTTAGTCTGAGTTATTTGACTAATAATTAGTCAAAATGTGATGTTGAGATATTATATTTAATACGGATTAAATATCATGGGCTAAGCGAATTAACTGATTAATTCGTAAAATTAAATATAAGCGATTTATATTTAATTAATGTATATTGAATAAATTATACAATATCGTCTTTGTCGGACATGTATTAATATTTCAACTAACCCGTATTATTAGTTGATGTTTTAATAGCCGATAACCGATGACGATTTATAATAAAAAAAACCGCGTCATATACATTTTAGCGAGACGAGTCGGATCAGTCGGATCACGAGTTAAATGAGGAGAAAGTGGAAAGCCCACTCCCTCCTCTAGTGACCCGCGGACCGAGGTCATCAAAAGGAGAGGTTTTTCCTCCTTTTGAAACCTAATTCATTTTTAACAAAGATTAGGGTTTCGGAGATTAATTTTCTCTCTGAAACTGAGATCTCACATCTCGAAAAACCTCACATCCAGTTCTCCCTATATTGCAAGGCAATCGGAGAACACGTTCTAGCACAAGGGCATTTCTCGGACAAATCTTGGGTGCAACGATTAGGAGGGAATCTCGTTTGATTTCTGTTCTTTACGCCGTGCATCAAAGGACCCGAGGTCGATTTCTATCTTTATCGTTTCTCTATTGTATTTATGTTTTATGACGATATTCGCATGTTAAATTTACGTTATAGTCCTAAATTTAGAGGGTCTTATACGGATATTACCCCACATTTATGGCCATTTTATCCGTCAAATCCTTCCTATTTGGTTTTCCTATTACATTGTATATGTTTTGTAGGAAAGAAGATAATGAGGCGGAATTCCCCCTTCCCGTGCATATTTGGAAGCTTTTTGATGATATTGGATGGACTAATATGAAGAGGAGGCAAGAATGATGACCAATGATATAAGAATAAAGAGTATATAGAAGGATCATAGGCTTAAAAGCAAGGATGACGAGAAGGAAGCCATTGAAAGACGAAATTGCTCGGAACCCAAACCAAGACTTGCTCCTTTGGCTCTAAAAGTATTCTAGATGAAACGGCGTCGAATAATTAAGTGTTCTAGGCTTTTGAATCACTCCAATAGGAGTCCGGATGAGGAAATGACGTATGTTTTACAATCCAAGCTCAAATAGACAAGCTGTCCCGGGATCCGCGCGTCCCGAGACCAATTCGCTCGTCCCAAGCTGCTGTGCCATTTTCAGAATAGTCTGTTTGTGGATCCGCGCATCCCGAGCTCAGAATGAGCATTCCAGTCCTAGGATATGCACATCTCCCTTCGAGAGGAGCACTTCCCTACTCAACACTTAGCAATGCTATTTACTAAACCGCCCTTACTTAACATAATGATGCACCAATATATATACTCCATTTGTATTAATCAAGATTATCAAGTTTCCTTAGATTAAATCAAGTTCTCTTAGATTAGATTAAGCTTTCATTAGGAGTAGATTAGAATAGATTACTCTTTAATCTTTCCACAATTCACACATTAATCTTTCCTTTATTATTGTTCAAGTTTATTATTGGGTAATTCAAGTTTATTATTGGGTAATTGAAGATTATTGAGTTATTATTGGAGAATTGACAACTCTTCATCAATCAATAAAGTTCTCTTCTTTTATTCTTTGCTTTATTATTAGGAATCATCTTTAAGGTATAATTCTCTTTCACCCTTGTTTAATTATTGTTAATCACACCATTTATTCATCATGTTTGGCTCTATTAGTATGATTGACAACCTTATTAACATGTTAAACTTGATCATGAGTGAGTTGTTTTCTGAGCTAGGGTTAATGAGTAATTAGGGTAAACCAACATGGGGAATGATTCATGCTTAATCTAATGTGTTCACATAATTTATTTGCTTGTTTGTTGTGATTTCAACTTATGCACATGTTATGTTTGATGAAATGCGAGCCTATGAATCCTTGCATTTTTTACCCATCACTTATCTTTTAAATGAGGCTTGTAAGACATAAACCAACTCGAGCCTCATTAGACCATGCATACTGTTGAATAGAAAGGATTAAGTAGACTTGTAGGTATTGTACAATCTCATCGATTCGGCTCCGGGACCCAAACCTTCTTAGGGATTGTAAGATATACACTAACTCGATCCCATCACAACAATAAGTGCTTGCATATAATTGAGAATATGTTTGTAAGATCAACTCCCATGAATCCCCTATGAACCCATGATATCCTAGCATTTTTAGTCATTTGTTTACATCTTTCATTTTGTTGCTTGCTTCCTTCTCATTGCTTTTATTAGATTAGAATCATCAACCCATTAAAATTGTGACAACCCAAAGCACAACCATAATTAGATTGAATAATATGAGTACCCCCCGCCCCGTGGATCGACCTCGACTTAATCACTAACTAGTTGTTTGTTAAGAATTATAAATGTGTTTGATTGGGCGTACAACGACACGTTCACGTTAACAAACCAACTAAACAAACTAAAAGAATGTTCGACATAGCGGAAGACTTCTAAAATAGCTCGTGATGACTCAACCCAGCTATCACATGCGCATCAACTTATACCTGCTCAATAACTGCTCACCATTTCCGAATGGATCACCACAGTTTTTAAAACATTTAAACGGGGTCAGTACTAACTACACAAAACAAACAGCTGTAACAAAACAACATTACAATCCAATCCAATCAACCACCAAACTCCGTCACATCACCACACACCTGACTACACACTAGAGTGTGTAGTCCTGCCAGAGTACCCATCGCAACAAGTACTCCACACCGCTAGTGGGGGACCGCAGCCGTTCCCACCTAAGCCCCGCTCATCTCATCCGAGTGATAAACCCATGTTCCTTATAGTGCACATCCCTTCTGTGGCGGGTTCCACAGAAGGCGAATCAAGGGCGTGAAGTCACTCCTTCAAGTGACCCCACTCAGCTGAGGACGCACCTTGCAAACCACAGACGGTCATACAACAACCATATTTGTGACATCCCCATACTCCAAGTGCCTTACCGGGACCACTCAGGTATAGAAACGTCACCATCTCGGTTACCCGAGGCAATGATAATCAAATGACAATAGCGAAACATAATTTAAATAACAATATAGTTTAAAGTGATTACATGATCAAAACCAAAACTGTTAAACTGAAATACAAGGTTCTTAGACGGTCTACTGATAAAACTATCAAAACTATAAAACATCGTCTGACACAGCGGAAGACTTCTAACTGCCACGTGATGACTCATCCCAGCTATCTCATACACGTCATATCATACATGTTCGATAACTGCTCACCATCCCGAATGGATCACCACAGTTTTTAAAACATTTAAACGGGGTCAGTACTAATTACACAATACAAACCAATACGAAACAAATGCCAAACAGCTCAAACAACACATCAATCCCCAGTCTCCATCATCAATCTCCACACAACTGACTACACACTAAAGTGTGTAGCCCTGCCAGAGTACGCATCGCAAAAAGTACTCCACACCGCCAGTGGGGGACCGCAGTGGTTCCCACCTAAGCCCCACTCATCTCATCGAGCGATAAACCCATGTTCCTTAATGTGCACATCCCTTCTGTGGCGGGTTCCACAGAAGGCGAATCAAGGGCGTGAAGCCACTCCCGCAAGTGACTCCACTCAGCCAGGTACGCACCCCGAAGAACACAGACAGTTAAACAGTAACCACAATACAGCATCGACAACCGTCTGAAACAATCAATAATATGAAATCAGCAACTACAGCACAATCACCACACACATCATGTAATTAATACCGAGTAGGGAAACCCTACCTGGAACAACAATCACAGAATCAGACGATCTAGCAGCTGTAACAGATGATATTTAGAGATTACTTTTAGTTAGATAATTACTTACTTTTAGTTAGATAATTAAGTAATTAATATAATTGAATTATTAGTAACCAATAGAAAAATTACACGTGGATTAAAATTAAATGCAAAGAAAAATAACATAAAATGTGGCACTTAAAATTGCTTAACATGACACACGTCAAATAATAAACTACACATCTTGATTTTTTATTATGTTGTATAGATACTAATAATTAAGTCATTTATCATACTAAATTTTGAAAAAACAATTAATTTGGAATATTTTAAAGGATAATAAAAAGTGGAATGGAGAAGGTCTCATTTAAATTATAATTTACGTGATATAATTTCATGAACTAAATACATGGTATTACTACCCTTTTAAAATTCTATTATTAGTGTTTAATTTACTTATGTATTTACAGAATTTGTTTGTAACTTATTTAAATTAAATAAATATTTTCTTTTTCATATATTTTATATTTTCCAAAACCTTATCCTTTACGTGAAATAATTTCATGAACTAAATACACGATATTACTTCCCTTTTAGAATTTTAACTATTAATTAATTCAAAACATAATAAGAATAAAAAAGTTAAATAATTCAATTGTTTATGATGGGGCATATTCTGCACCGCTGACCAAGTCAACATATTGAGCAAGGTCAAGGATGTCCACAACAAGTCAATGACTTAGACAGTCTAGCCGATGCAACCCATCGGCCGGTCACCTGGGGTCTCGGCCTGGCAACCAGCCAGCCGGGACAAATATCCGCGTACTCATATCCAAGACCCTCGGCCGGCCTGCCATGGGTCCATCGGCCGAGGGTAGAACGGTCTTTCCACCTGCTAGCCACTTGGCCACTTGGCCACAACGTGACAAAAGGTGAAAGCCTATAAATACTCCTCAACCTTCATTGAGGAAAGGACCAAGAATGAACCTAAGAATCACTATTCATCTGGCAATATCTTCCTTATCTCTCTACAATATATCCTTAGCCAAGTAATAACGACTTATCCCTCTAAGTTCACTGACTTGAGCGTCGGAGTGAGTACGCTTGGCACAAAGCCAAGCCCTCAGTTCGTTCATTGTTGCAGGAGAGGCCGAGAGGAACGATAGAGACGAGGAATCCAACTCAAGACATCATTCTACAAGCCACGGGTGGTAACAATACTTGCTCTGGAATTACACCCGGAACAATTGGCGCCGTCTGTGGGGAAAGACACTAGAAGCTAGTCACATTCATTCCCAAACAAAAATATACACACAAAAAACCCACCCCCAAAAGCTAAGAAGATGTCGAAACAGCAAGAGGCATTCGTGACCGACGAAACCGAATTCTACCAAGATGATACCGTCCACAAATCTGGAGTTGTGCAACCCTCCGACGGTCAAGTGATTCAACCGGAGTACGGGATGCCAATAATACCGGATACTCACGCCCTCACGACCAGGTCACCATCATGGGACATGTGGTTGACGTAGCAAAACTGAAGATGCTCCTGGACCTAATTGGGAGTACGCCGGCTCACACTGTCACGCCTACAAGAGCGGCGGAAACCGTCCAGGAGACCAGGGCCCAAAATGTGACCCCAAGAAACTTGAACGGAGCATTAGGAGAAGCTGACCATGTCAAGACACTGGGGGAGCCCAAAGTGGTCGTGGTAGACCTAAGTCCTTCTCGCACTCGTGAGAAGACTGCGTCGCCGCGGCACGAACGAGGCACACCCCGGAGGAGCGAAAGAAGCCCAACTCGTCAGAGTTGGAAAAGAAGCCCGACTCACCAGAGTCGGAGGAGAAGTCCTTCTCGCTACGAGGAGAGAAGTCGGACTAGGAATGCGAGGAGCCGATCGCCGCGTGTCCTCCGACATGTGGTCGATGACGACCCCTCGGCGCCACGTCCTAGATACCCGGTGCCGACTAAGTCGGAAGTTACCACCTATAGCATACAAAGGGGAAGGTGACCCGACCGACCACGTCGAGGCTTACGAGTCTCACATGTCAGTATGGGAGCAACCTGATGAGGTTTGGTGCCGAATCTTCCCAACGACACTGCATGGGATGGCATAGAGTTGGTACAAGGGGCTACCCGACGGGTCGGTATACTATTACGCCGACCTAAAGGACGCGTTCCTAGCCCAGTATTCCTGCAACAAGAGGAGGGCCGTGGAGACATCGGACCTCCTGACTATCAGACAGGAGGGAGGCGAGTCTCTCCGAAGCTATGTGAAAAGGTTCGACGCCAAGGTTCAGCAAATTCGTGAGCTGAACAGCGAACTGGCAGCCTTCGCGCTGATGAAAGGCCTCCCAAGGGGAGACCTAAAAAACGAGCTCATCAAATGCGGCGGCCTGACTTTTGACGCCGCCAGACAGTTGGCTGATCAAGCCATTAAAGTGGAAGACTATCACAAAACCTGGGTAGGCCCTAGTGAGGCCAAACCCTCAGAAAAGAAGAGCCGCCGGGAGGACAACCCGGATGAAGGACGCCGTGACAATAATCGGTCACAGTCTGGTGAAAGACGCCGTGAAAATAATAGGTCACGGTCTGATAAATCTACCAGGAAACAGGACTCGATGGGCGCCGGGTGGAGTTCGGGATCATACCTCCAGAGGCGGTATAATGATAAAACCCCCCTCGTCGTATCGGCCGCCGAGGTCTTCGCCCTAAGCAAAAACGAGGGCCAGAAGTGGGAAAGGCCCCCCAAGCCGAAGGGAGACGGTGACACGAGCCAGTACTGTGAGTACCACGGCCACACCGGTCACCTTACTGACAACTGCCGGCATCTGAAGAATGCCATTGAAGAACTGATCCGGAAGGGGAGCCTCGGCAAGTACGTTGCCAAAGGCCAAAAGACTGACGCCGGCAGTTCAGATAAGAAATCCGTCTTCGAACGGATAGGAGTGATCCATGTTGTCATCGGGGGCAACGAGAACGGAGGGTCCGCTCATGGGCACAAACGGCACCTGAACGAGCTATATCAGGCCATCAACTTTGTGCCCAACACAGCGATCCCCGCTTCCAACATCCCCGATATGACTGTTGGAAGGAAGGACTACGAAGGAGTCATCGCTCCTCACAGCGACCCACTTGTAGTCAATTTGGACATATCCAACCACCTGGTCAAGAGGTGCCTGATTGACACAGGCGCCTACACGAACATCATGTTCAGGGAGTGCTGATGCGACCATAATTGGCGCATATTTAGCCCCCGAATTACCATTGTTTCTATGCTTTTTAGTGCCTATTTGGGTCATTTATTATCTTTAGTTCTTTGTTTTGCATATTCTTTGAGATTTTGATCCCTTGGTAGGAAAGGAGTAAGAATCTTGCATTTTCATGCCAAAACAAGGCTAAATTGATCATATTCAATGACCAAGCATCAAGGAGAGACAAGACTAGAAGGCCTTTGTACATAACATAGTAGAAGAGCATTGTTGAGAAAAGGATCCTTGAGTCCCCAAGGAAATCCCCAAGGAATTCGTGAAGAAAAGGGAAGAAAAAGAAGAAGGAAAGTTCTTTGAACTACAATCCGAACGGATTGTAGAGAATCCGTCCGTCCTCGCCGGTCGAGCGTCCTCACCAGGAATCCGCTCGGATTCCCCATGCCCAGTCCGAGCGTCTTGTTCCTTGATCCGCTCGGATCGTCCATCCCAGATCCGGCCGTCCCGACTCCGGCCCAGACGGATCACAAGACAAAGACGATTTCGTTCTTCAAGCTACGAAATGGAGAAGCCCTTCTCTCGGATAATCCCGGAGGCTCCTTGCTCAACTTAAAAAGTGTAATTACTAGTTTAGCCCTTAGTTAACCCTAATGCATCCTCCCTAATTTTCACTATAAATACCCCATTAGTCTAATTAGAGGAGCATGTTCTTCTTATCAATAATTAGAGTAGTTAATATCAATCAAATCTCTCTTCAATATTGTAATCAAATATTAATCAAGTTTTAATCCAAGTTTTAGTTCTTTAATTCTCTCTCTTGTTCTTCATTTATTTTGGGTAATTAGAAGATTATTGGGTTTATTGGGAGATTGACAACCTTCCATCAATCATCAAGTTCTTCTATTATTCTTTGCATTATTATTTTGGAATCATTACTAGGTATAATCTCTTAATCCCTTTTTAATTATTGCTAATTACTTTCATTTATTCATCATGTTTCATTATGTTAGTATGATTGACAACCTCTCTAGCATGATCAATATGATAATGAGTGAGTAGTCTCTTAGCTAGGGTTTAATGGGTGATTAGGGGAAACCAACATGGGGAATGATTCATGCTTAAATTAATATGCTTTCATATCTTATTTGCTTGCTTGTTTTGATCTTAATACATGCACATGTTATATTTGATGAAATGCTAAGCCTATGAATCCTTGCATTTACTATCATCTTCTATCCTTTCAACTTGACTTGTAAGACATAACCCAACTCGAGTCTTGTTAGACCATGCATGTGTTAAGTAGGGAAGATTAAGTCGACTTGTAGGTGTTGTACAATCCAAGAGATTCGGCTCCGGGACCCAAACTTTCCTAGGATTGTAAGATATAACCCAACTCAATCCATCACAACAATAATTGCTTGCTTATAATTTGAGAACATGTTTGTATGATCATATCCCATGATTCCCCTATGAACCCATGACACCCTAGTGCTTTTAATCAATTGTTTACACCCTTATTTCATTTACCTTGTTAGTTTATTTTCATTGCTATTTTAGTTTAGTAACCTTCTACATCAACCCAATTTGTGACACCCCTAGACACCACTAGTTACAATAGAATCTTCATTTCAATACCCGTCCCTTGGGATCCGACCTTTACTTGCCTCTTTACTAATTATAGAGTTGTTTGTGAAGTATAAATTGTGTTTTGTATCGACCATTGACCAACGACCACATATGCTTAATTGTGAACACCAAATGGCTTCGACCAAAAATGGCGCCGTTGCCGGGGATGGTGTTTAATTGATTTAAGATTTCTTTTATTGTTTTTAGTTGTGTCTTTTTCACCTTGGGGAAGTAAGACTCCTCAAGGTTTGTTCTAATTGTTTTCGAGTTGTTTGATATTTTGCATGTCTAGAAGGTTACAAAGAGATTTGTTACCTTTTGACCGTGAAATCGAAAGAACCTTGACGAATAATAGGAGACTTGTTAGGAGGAATTTGGGAGGTGTTGGTGAAGTTGTTCAACCCACTAGTGAGTTTGTCAATCCTTTCGCAATAGAAGGAGAAGAGAACCCATTAAACAATACCACACAAAATCCACCTACAATGCCTAAATTCTCGTCACACTCTATACCCACCGAGGAGGATCTACCAAACGGTACTCCTACCCCACAACATCTTACCGGAAACTTTATTGCCAAGTCCGCCTTCATCCAACTAGTTGAGAGGAGCCAATTCGGGGGAATGCCTAGTGAGGACCCTCATTCTCATATGGAAACATTTTGTGATTATTGTGAAGCTATCTCTCAAACGGGCGTGACTCAAGACCAAATAAGATGGGTCTTATTTCCTTTTTCATTAATCGGCACCGCAAAGCAATGGTTGAAGGGCCTTGATAAGGCCACCCTTGGAATAGATTCTTGGAAGAAGCTAGCTCTAGCTTTCTACAAAAATTCTACCCAGGAAAAGACCAATATGCTAAGAGCTCAAATTACGGGTTTCAAGCAAAGGGATGAAGAGTCTTTGTATGAAGCTTGGGAGCGGTTCAAAGGTATTTGTCGCTCATGTCCTCACCATGGACTTAGCGAATGGTTTTTGGTGCAACAATTTTGGAATGGTTTATATGAAGATTCAAGGAACATTCTCAATATGGGATCAAATGGAATGTTCACCGAAGTTGATGACAATCAAACATGGAACAAGATTGAGGAAATGGCGGTCCATAATTCGCAATATAGTAGGCCTCGCAAGGCTACTAGAGGAGGAAAGTATGAAGTGGACACCGTTACTCAATTGGGTGCTCAACTTAGTGCTCACATTGACACAATCAACTTGAAGTTTGAACAAGCTATGGCTAGACTTGAGGAAAGCTCAAAATCAACAAAGCATCATGTCAATGCCATGACGGCATCCTCATCAATCCCAAGCGGGATATGTGAGAATTGTGGAACCTTGGGTCATGACTCAAGTGAATGTAGGGGAACAACCGAACAAGTCAATGCTTTCCAAGCTTACAAAAGTGGTACCCCTTATTCAAATTTTTACAATGAAAACACCAAGTTCCATCCAAATCTCTCATACAAAAGCCAAAATGTCCAAAACCCTCAAACAACATACACTCCACCACCCATGAGAAATCAAAATCAAAGACCCTTTTTCAATCAAAACCAAGGTTACCAAAATCAAAATCCATACAATCACCACAATGACCAAAGTTTTGATGTCCAAAAAGCGGTCCTTCAAATGCAAAAAAATCAACAAGAATTTTTCACCCAAATGCAAAAAGATAGCCAAGCAAAGGATACCACCATCAACAACATTCTAGCTCACACCAAGATGTTGGAAACACAATTGACCCAACTAGCATCTTCGAGCTCACAAAGACAAAAGGGGCAATTACCACCACAAAGTAATCCCCATAGACATGAAACGGTTAGTGCCATTCACTTGAGAAGTGGTACAAGATATGAAGCACCGAAGGAGCAAGTTGAGATTGAAGTTGTGAGAGCTAGTGAGAATGAAGTTGTGGTGCAAGGTCCCAAAGAAGGGGAATCATCAAAAGAAGAAAGCTCAAAGAAAAATGAAGACAAAGCCAAAGAAAAGGAGCCCATTGTGATTAGACTTCCTTTTCCAAGTCGTCAAGCCAAGCCTAAATTTGATGATCAACTTGGAAAGTTCATGGAAATTGTGAAGAACTTAGAAGTCTCAATTCCTTTCACGGAATTAATCAATCACGTTCCGGCCTATGCAAAGTACATGAAAGATATCCTCACAAAGAAGAAGTCAATCCGGAAACTTGAGACTATCGCCTTCACCAAGGTGAGTAGTGCAATTCTTCAAGGGAGTTCACCTCCAAAATTAAAGGATCCGGGAAGCTTCTCAATACCGTGTACCATTGGCGACACAACGATCAACAAAGCCTTATGTGATCTAGGGGCTAGTGTGAGTGTCATGCCGTACTCGGTAAGTAAAAGGTTGGGAATGGGAGAGCTTAAATGTACCAATATCACTCTTCAAATGGCCGATAGATCGACGAAGACACCATTAGGGATATGGGAAGATGTCCCCGTGCGAATTGGGAAGTTTTTCATCCCGGTGGACTTTGTCATAGTTGATATGGAGGAAGATTCCAACATTCCAATCATCTTAGGAAGACCTTTCCTACACACCGCGGGTGCGGTGATTGATGTGAAACATGGAGAGCTCACTCTAGAAGTGGGAGATGAAAGCATAACTTTTAATCTTGACAAGACCATGAGAGCTCCTCGTTTGCATGAGCCATGTTTCATGATTGATCATTATAGCCGAAAAGATGAAAAGAAGAAATCGGAACTCCAATGGAGAAAGAAAGTTGAAGATGCTCCATTCAAAGAGCAAGTGAATTGTGAAAAGGAGAGCTTGCAAAGCTCATCAAAATCAACCAAGGAAGAAGAAGATGGCCTCATTGGCCAAGAGAAGAAATTGGGAGAGTTGTCTCCATCCAAGCAAGAGATTTTCAATGATCAACTCAATGAAGTTTGTGGTCTTTGGGACGACGAATTTGAAGGGATCTTTAATCCCTACATTGGGCATGCCATCGATCATGATCAACAACAAGGGCCACGGTCTATTGAGAACCTCTACCACAACAATGAACAAGCTTTTAATTACTTCTTCGAGGTGTTGAGCAACATCAACAACACCTTGAACATGCCCCCTTGACATCTCATCAAGAATGAGAGTTTGGTGGAGTCCTCCCTAAACCACCACTTGTAAATATTTCTAACTCCCTAACTTACATTTAATTTTTGTATTGCATTTTTGTCATTTTTGGATTTATTTACTTTGATCAAAATAATTGTCATGAAAAGAGAGAAGTGAGGGAGGGACTAATGATTTTAATTGATGTGTAGTGCTTTACCTTAGTGTGGGGATGGCAATTGCCTAGGCTATTCATGCCTTAGTAGTACCCCCACAATGAAGAACACAAGATTTGAAAGAAAGAAAGAAAGAATGATAAGGGAATGCGTTGGTGCACGGATGGGATGGAATCAATCCGTGTACACAAGGACCAATCCGAGCGGATTCCGAGAATCCGCCCGTCTGTCCGAGAGGATCCGAGCGTCCCGCCGAGAAGACGCCCGTCTTGGGCCGAGCTGAAACCGCAAATTTCTTGATCTGTTGAAGAATCCGAGCGGATTCCTGGAAAGACGCCCGTCTCACAGAATCCGTCCGTCTTGTGAACAATCCGTCCGTCTTGCAGCTGAAGAAAAACAAAGAAAAATCTCTGGACAAGAATCCGTCCGTCCTGACCGAAATCCGCCCGTCTTCTCAAGAAGACGCCCGTCCTGACCCTGAAGAATCCGAGCGTCTCAGCTTCGAATCCGCTCGTCTCCCTGCCCGTTTCTCGACCCGACTTTTCTCAATTAAATTACACCCCACCACCCATATAATGACACATCACTACTCCTTCCACTCACCCTATAAAACTCACCCCCTTGTAACTCCCATACATATCCAAATCACTCTCTTCACCCTCAAGATCAAAAAACCCCCAAATTTTCTAGGGTTTCCAATTCTCAATCAACAAAGAACAACCTTAGCAAATCTTCAAACAAAATAACCCAAATCAAAAGAACTCAAGGATGGCACCTAGAAGATCCTCCTTTAGAAATGCAAGAAGACCTAGGATGGTGGGAAGTTCCTCTACCTCACATCTCAACACCATTAGAAGAGAGCATGTAGAAATTGTAGACCTCACAAGGCTCGACGACTTCTCGAATGTGGAATTCCTTGATGATGTGCAGCGATTGGTCTTCCATCGACTCTTAAGTAAGAATATTCTTCCCACTAAATTCCTTTGTCATGATACTTTGAGAAAACTTGGAATCTTTCACCAAGTAGAGGCTTTATTTGAGGTTTTTGGTCTTTCAACACTCTTTCGTATGTTTGAACCCACCTATCGGTCTCTTGTGCTCGAATTCTTGAGTTGCTTAAAGATTACAACTTCAAACAAAGTGATTAGCATAGAGTTTAGGTTGGAGAATGTCTCTAGAACAATGACCCTTGTGGAATTTGCGAGTGTGTTCGGTCTTGATGTTTCGCCTACCCGAACATCAAGACCCAAGAAGTATAGTGTCGCACCCTTGTGGAGGGCCATGACGGGCCGGGACTTCATTCTTACCAAAGAGTGTCTTGCTTTTCACATCCAAAACCCAATCTTGAGGCTCACATACCGATTTCTTTCGGGTACCCTCTTCGCCCGCCGAGACCCGGCTATTGTGAATCAAATGGACCTCATGTTCATGGAATCCTATCTAAACATTCAAGGGAGAGACGGGTATCATCTCAATGCACCGCTAGTCTTGCTAGAAAAGTGGGCGAAATTCCGAAATGGTGATGATGATGGGAAGAAGCATATAGTGAATGGTGGACTCATAACAAGACTTGCAAAGCACTTTAATCCTAGGTTCAATGAGAACAATGAGTACACTCCACTCTCGGGAGGAATGAGAATTAATGAAGACCTCCTTGTTGTCCAACACCATTGGATAACCCTTGAGGGGGTTGATAAAAGGATCAAATGGTTGACAAAAGGAAGTGATCCTATCTACCTTCCGATGGCCGACCTACCTCGAGTCTCCCCAAGGAGAGGAAGCTTGTCCCCAATACCCTCTTACCTCATCCAAAGTCAAGAAAGGCAAGCTCCACCCCCACAAGCTCCCCCACCACAACAACAAGAACAACAAACTCAAGGTGAAAAGATAAAGGTGCCTCCCTACCCCTTTCCCTACCAACCTTACAACCATCCGAATCCCTTTATCCTCCCCCGTGACGACTTTGTCACGGGAATCTTGCAAGACTTGCACTACCGTCAATATGAAACCAAGGTGGACAACTATTATGCTCTTTACCCTCAATACCACGACATGGTTCAAAAGGGACGGATAAGTGAAGAAGGAGCTTTTCCTTCATGGGCTCAAATGGAGTTGCTCTTTCCTAACTCGGACAAGGCCAATGAAGGGGCAAACGGTCGCAAAGGGGAGGAGAGCGGCGACTCTTGTGGAGGTGATACGGTGAAGCTTGAGAGTGAAGAAGATGAATTCATGGATCCAAGTTTAAGTGATGCTTCTAGGGATATTTGGGATACCGATATTGAAGGAGATGATGCCGATTTCTAGGAGATTACTTCATCACTAGGTGGAGCGGGCAAGAGGCACCCACCTTAGTTCAAGTGAAGTTTTCTAATCTCTCCTCTTTATCTTTATTTTTCATGAAAAGAACTTTGCATCTTGTTTGTTTGTATTTTATTTAACTTTGACTCATTGTTGGTTTAGTCCTAGCAACATCAAAGGACTCACACCTCGGTTCCTTTGAGGTGTTCTCTTATTATTCCCATTTTTGCAAAATCCAAAATGACAATCTAGTTTCATGCATAGCATAGCATGTGCATGAACTCCCCCATGCTTTGACATTAGCAATAGTGTCTTACTTGGTTTGGGGAAGTTAATGCATACGCAACGGGAGGTAATCTAAATTATCCTCTCCGTCATAACAAAAACCATGCATCATGTAGTATAGCTTAGTGTAGAATTGCATTTAGTATAGAAATCATGCATCATCTTTGCATAATTTCCATCATTTTGGCCATTGAGGACAATGCCCATATTAGTGTGGGGATGGGAATTCTAACACTTAACTTTTATTCAAAAACCATAAAAATTGAAAAATTTCAAAAAAATCATAAAAATTTAAAAATTGAAAAACCAAAAACAAGTTCATTTCCTTTGTATATATTGTCTTGTATATATTGTGTTTGTTCATCCTTGTTCACTTTGATTGACTACGCCACATCCGAGACATGAGGATATTGAAGACCGCATGGTATGATCTTTCCAATCTCCTTTTTCCTCTTTATGTTAATGACTATGTGGCTTTATTTTGATTGATGCGGTAAAAACAATGTGAACTTAGGATTGCATTTAGAATTATTTGGCATATTAGTTGGTAGAATCATTTGCATTAGGATGTTTATATGTTAGTTGCATCATGGCATGTAGTTGCATGTTAGAAAATTTTTGCGAAACCGTCTACTTGGGAAGCTTGACAAGTGTATATAGGCCCTAGTAGATGCTTTTTATTCTTAAGACTTTGCTTGTTAGAATGCTTGTAAAACACCCTAGGATGTGTCATGCTAGTATCCTTTGACCCATGGTTTAAGGCCTAGTCAAGAGTACCTTGTGGTGTGATAACTCCTTGGCTACCGTTTATTCCAAGGTGACCCTTGAAACCATGCATACTTCTATCATTCATCCATGTTCTACCATATTTTTGTCATCAAAGGGAATGGGCACAAAAAGAAATCAATTTGAGTTCAATGAAATGAAAAATGAAAGAAAGTTTGCAAAAATGCATCAAATGAAAAGAGGAGCAAAAATAGACTCCTAAAGCTTCAAATACAAGGCACCCTCGTTACTAATTGGGGTAACTTTGAAAATGTTCAAAAAAAATGCAAAAAGTTGTCAAGTATTGAAATGCCAAAAATAAAAAAGAATGGCAAAGAAAGTGTTCTCAAATGTCAAAAGCCACAAGAAATTGGGGGGAAAAACAAAAATGAAAGCAAACTCCCAAAGTGAAACTCAAATATCTATCGATCCCTTTATCCATCATATCCATTTTTGTGCATGGTAGAGAGGGGACGACCCTTCTTCTTGTCTAGGCAAGAGGGGGAATTCCGCGATCCTCCAGTGTTTCTAACACCATAGGGAGTCTACTCTTGACAAAAGCATTTAACGATTGAGGACAAAGGTACCCTAGCTTGACACATTTTGGAGGTGATTTATTGGTATCCTTCTAGGCTTAGTAGTTTGAACAAATTGCATCTATGAAGGATTGTGTACCCTCGAATTGCTTCCCTTGTAGATAATTTCCGCCACTTAGATGAGGAAAGTGGCTATTCTTTTGTAGATGCATCCATTACTTGATTTTGTGTGCTTAATGTTTGGATGTGTCGCCATTTTGGCAAGACCCACCTTGCCTTGCAAGAAGGCATCTTACCTCATGGTTGTCTTGTTGTGAGTTGAAGGGGCGGAGTGAGACCCGCTAATTGTCTCATATCGGCTATTATTATTAGGTTAGGTTAGTATTGGTCCTAGTCTTTGTCACCTCTTTGCTCGGGACGAGCAAAGGTTCGGTTTGGGGATATTTGATGCGACCATAATTGGCGCATATTTAGCCCCGAATTACCATTGTTTCCATGCTTTTTAGTGCCTATTTGGGTCATTTCTTATCTTTAGTTCTTTGTTTTGCATATTCTTTGAGATTTTGATCCCTTGGTAGGAAAGGAGTAAGAATCTTGCATTTTCATGCCAAAACAAGGCTAAATTGATCATATTCAATGACCAAGCATCAAGGAGAGACAAGACTAGAAGGCCTTTGTACATAACATAGTAGAAGAGCATTGTTGAGAAAAGGATCCTTGAGTCCCCAAGGAAATCCCCAAGGAATTCGTGAAGAAAAGGGAAGAAAAAGAAGAAGGAAAGTTCTTTGAACTACAATCCGAACGGATTGTAGAGAATCCGTCCGTCCTCGCCAGTCCGAGCGTCCTCACCAGGAATCCGCTCGGATTCCTCATGCCCAGTCCGAGCGTCTTGTTCCTTGATCCGCTCGGATCGTCCATCCCAGATCCGGCCGTCCGACTCCCGACCGCACGGATCACAAAGACAAGCCACGATTTCGTTCTTCAAGCTACGAAATGGAGAAGCCCTTCTCTCGGATAATCCCGGAGGCTCCTTGCTCAACTTAAAAAGTGTAATTACTAGTTTAGCCCTTAGTTAACCCTAATGCATCCTCCCTAATTTTCACTATAAATACCCCATTAGTCTAATTAGAGGAGCATGTTCTTCTTATCAATAATTAGAGTAGTTAATATCAATCAAATCTCTCTTCAATATTGTAATCAAATATTAATCAAGTTTTAATCCAAGTTTTAGTTCTTTAATTCTCTCTCTTGTTCTTCATTTATTTTGGGTAATTAGAAGATTATTGGGTTTATTGGGAGATTGACAACCTTCCATCAATCATCAAGTTCTTCTATTATTCTTTGCATTATTATTTTGGAATCATTAGTAGGTATAATCTCTTAATCCCTTTTTAATTATTGCTAATTAATTTCATTTATTCATCATGTTTCATTATGTTAGTATGATTGACAACCTCTCTAGCATGATCAATATGATAATGAGTGAGTAGTCTCTTAGCTAGGGTTTAATGGGTGATTAGGGGAAACCAACATGGGGAATGATTCATGCTTAAATTAATATGCTTTCATATCTTATTTGCTTGCTTGTTTTGATCTTAATACATGCACATGTTATATTTGATGAAATGCTAAGCCTATGAATCCTTGCATTTACTATCATCTTCTATCCTTTCAACTTGACTTGTAAGACATAACCCAACTCGAGTCTTGTTAGACCATGCATGTGTTAAGTAGGGAAGATTAAGTCGACTTGTAGGTGTTGTACAATCCAAGAGATTCGGCTCCGGGACCCAAACTTTCCTAGGATTGTAAGATATAACCCAACTCAATCCATCACAACAATAATTGCTTGCTTATAATTTGAGAACATGTTTGTATGATCATATCCCATGATTCCCCTATGAACCCATGACACCCTAGTGCTTTTAATCAATTGTTTACACCCTTATTTCATTTACCTTGTTAGTTTATTTTCATTGCTATTTTAGTTTAGTAACCTTCTACATCAACCCAATTTGTGACACCCCTAGACACCACTAGTTACAATAGAATCTTCATTTCAATACCCGTCCCTTGGGATCCGACCTTTACTTGCCTCTTTACTAATTATAGAGTTGTTTGTGAAGTATAAATTGTGTTTTGTATCGACCATTGACCAACGACCACATATGCTTAATTGTGAACACCAAATGGCTTCGATCAAGTGCTTCCTCAGCCTCGGTCTGAGAGTCAAGGACTTAAGCCCCTGCACCAATCCACTATACAGCTTCTCTGGGGCCGGCCTGGTACCACTGGGGTCAATCAGACTGCCTATGATGCTCGGCGAAGGGAATGCGGCTAAGAATGTCCTAGCCGAGTTCGTGGTCATCGACGGCTCATCCGCCTATAACGTTCTCATAGGCCGAGTCACTCTGAGCGAGGCCGACGCAGTGATGTCCATCCGGGCCCTAACACTGATGTACGTCTCGGACCGGGGGGAAGCGCATAAGCTCGTCTCCAAGGACGAAAAGGACGAGGTGGTCAACGTCCGGATAGCGCGGAGGATGCAACATGCAATCCCTCGAGTGGCAAAGAAGTCAGAGAAAGGAAAAAGTCCATCCTTACAACAGGAGGGCGACCTCATGGATGCAACTAGCGGCTGACTGGGAAGGTGTGCCTTTGATGAGCCATTAGGACGCTGGTAATCTCGGGAAAACTTTGTATAGCGGCTGAGGTGTCCGAGATAGCTGTGGGCACCCCAACGCATGTTTATACCTAATGAAAAATCGTCCAAGTCTTCCATCAAAGTATCCATTTTTTCCCCATCAGTCATTTACAGAAAGAAGATGCCGGCTCACACTGTCACACCGACAAGAGCGGTAGTCTCTATAAAGAAGCAGGCACCGTCGTAGTCACCCCAAGTAGTAGACGCCACGGCAGTCACCCCAAGAGGTTTGACGCCGTCGTAGTCACTCCAAGTGGTAGACGCCACGGCCATCATCAAGAAATAGATGCCAGCTCACACTGTCACACCGACAAGAGCGGTAGTCTCCATAAAGAAGCGGGCACCGTCGCAGTCACCCCAAGTAGTAGACGCCACGGCAGTCACCCCAAGAGGTTTGACGCCGTCGCAGTCACTCCAAGTGGTAGACGCCACGGCCGTCATCAAGAAATAGATGCCAGCTCACACTGTCACACCGACAAGAGCGGTAGTCTCCATAAAGAAGCAGGCACCGTCGCAGTCACCCCAAGTAGTAGACGCCACGGCAGTCACCCCAAGAGGTTTGACGCCGTCGCAGTCACTCCAAGTGGTAGACGCCACGGCCGTCATCAAGAAATTGATGCCAGCTCACACTGTCACACCGACAAGAGCGATAGTCTCCATAAAGAAGCAGGCACCGTCGCAGTCACCCCAAGTAGTAGACGCCACGGCAGTCACCCCAAGAGGTTTGACGCCGTCGCAGTCACTCCAAGTGGTAGACGCCACGGCCGTCATCAAGAAATAAGACGCCAGCTCACACTGTTACATCGACAAGAGTGGCCGTCATTACCAATAAGTAGACGCTGGCTCACACTGTCACAACGACAAGAGCGGCAATCACCCTCAGGAAGTAGACGCCGCGTCGGTTACGGCCAGCGCAGTAGATACTCGCAGAAACGATCAAAACGCCTTAAAAGCGGTTAAACGCAATTGGGACGCGCACTCTAAACTGCCTCAGCCAGGCCGAGGCGGAAACAAAAAAAAAAGACCCCGGCCAAGCCAGGGGCAAAGTGAAGACGCTAAGTACAGTTGATACGCTCAACTATTAGCGCAAGGAAACTCAAAGTGAGGTAAAGACCTCGGCCAAGCCAGAGGCAAAGTGAAGACGCTAAGTACAGTTGATACGCTCAACTATTAGCGCAAGGAAACTCAAAGTAAGGTAAAGACCTCGGCCAAGCCGAAGGCAAAAGAAACGAACTCTTATTAAAAATGGTAACAAAGTTACAAGTGAGGAGAATACAGACGACGGCCGTCCCCATGGGGATAAGCCAAAACACAACCTACCAAAGTTGTACAAAATACAGGGAAAGAAAAGCAAAAAGTTACAAATATGTCATTTAAAGCGCCAAAAGATGGCAGGGAGGGAAGGCTTAATAATTGGCTCCCGAACAGCTGAAGCTATCCGAGACGTCGGGTGAGCCCGGTGACGACCGCCCGTCTCCCTATGCCTGTTGCTGCTTGCCATCAGCAGCGGTAGCAGCATCTTCTTCGATGGGCAACCCAGCAGCGTTCTTCGCAGCCTCAGCTTCAGCAGCCTCAGCCTTAGCCTCGGCAACCTCAGCTGCCCTTGCCCACTCGGCTTCCTCCCTGGCCGCCTTAGCCTTCTCAGCAAGGGCTGCACTCTCCGCGGCCGCCTCTTTCTCTATCTTCACCCTCACCACCTCCTTGGCCTTCTCCTCCACGGCTTTCTCCTTAGCTTCGAGCTTATCGTCAAACAGCTCGTCAAATTTGCCCCACGGAAAGGAACCAGCAAGGGGCAAGAGCTCCTCAATCACTTCCCTGGCAGCTTCTTCGGCCAGATCCCGGAATTCGGTGCACATATTAGGGAGCATGACGGTTTGGAGCATCTCGATGTCGTCCTCCTTTTGTCTAATAATGGCCTCCTTGCTCCGAATCACCTTCCCCTGGATCTGAAATTTGCCCCTAAATTCATTCCTCTGCTGGAGATAAAGGTCGGCATGCCTCTGAACAAGGTCACACTTCTCTAGCAGCTTTGCAACTTCGGCCGCAGCAGCCTCGGCCTTGGCTCTCTCAGCAAGGACCTCCTTTTCAGCGTCCTCCCTGAGTTTTCTCTCAGCCAAGAGCGCTTTCTCAGCATCTCCCCTAAGCCTCTGCTCATTGAGGAGATCCAGCCTCGCCTTCGTGGCCACCTTCTTAGTGACATTTAACTCAAGAGCGGACTGAGCCACGGCCTTCTCCTGCTCTATAATACGAGCACCAGTTAGCTCGTTCCATCGCGCCAGCTCCTCGATCAACCTCGCGCTTTCCGCTACAAGCTGGGAGGGGGAAGCCTTCTGGGATGAAGAGTCGGTGGTGACGTTTCGATCACCAGCCTGCAGTCGGGAGGGGGAAACCTTCTGGGATGAAGGGTCAATGGTGACGTTATGATCACCAGCCTGCGCGGCTTTCTCCTCCACTTGCTGCTCATTAAGAGCGACGGCCGACAGCGGCTGATCTGCAAAATTTAACGAGAGCATCAGTATCAACATGCATAGACATGCCAGAGAGCCCGTCATCAGCAGCGCCTAACGAACTAGCTAAATCTGAGCCACAGAATAGATCAGTACCATGCTTGGCCTTCTTGGCCGAAGGACGCGTTTCCTCGCCAGCAGCAGAAGCAACGACAGCGGTAGAGGCTGTCCCCTTTCTCTTACGGACAAGGGGAGACCCCTCTTCATCAGAGTCCTCCCCATTGGTGATATCAACGATCTCCACCGTTGCCTTCTGAACAGGGGGAATGGGAGGTGGAACTGAGGTCGACGCCATCGCCGCCGAAGACTTTGTTTTTCGCGTGTGGCGCGGCATGTTACTAACAACCTTTGCCTGGGCCTCCACCACATTCAAGCTCTTCAGCTGCTGATCCATGAGATCATTCGGCGACGTCCTGCGGTCGTGGGTTAGGGCCTTGGGATGCAAGTTAGCAACGGTTTTATCTTTGTGCAGCCCCATTCTCCGGAGGATATCCTCAGACAGGTCCGGTCCAAAGTGGTCTTGATAGGCTTATCGCGTACCTATGCAAAGATAATTACCCTAGACAACAAGTTAATGTAGCAATCGGGGTCGAACACAAGGAAACGGGAATTACTTCGTGAATTGCTATGGGTAGATTTTTATCAAGGTCAATTACGATTTGGTTTGGTTTGGTTGTTTGATGATTAATAACAATAATGATGTAAATTATATAATAAAAGAGAGTCTAAGGGGTTCGGGTCACACATGCAAAGATAAACATATGATCATGATAAACTTGGTACTAACAACATTGTCAATTGCTTAGGCTTAAAGATACCCATCTTACGATATTAGCATCAACCATAGACCGGGTCCTAGAGAAACTCTCGTCCATGACTAGGTCGTCCTACTATGCATGCTTAGTCTAATTCAATTCCGTGCCTCTCGACTTATAGAACGAATAAACAAACTTAATCAATTGAATAGGGCCCTAAACAAAGATTAAACATTGTGGCACAAGCATGTGATAGAAGCAATATGAACAATATTATTATTAACTTATTTTATCATGTTACATATTTGATTATTGCATGGCTCCCCTAGCCCTTAGACCAAGAGAATTAGCTACTCATACTAAAATGTAAATTGCAAACTAAATTATAAGAAATGCTAAACATGGTTGTATGATTTATATGGATTTGATAATATAACATGTAAAAGGAATAATGCTAATGTAAAATGAAGTACTTAATTGTAAACTATGTGGTAACTAAATTAGTAATGTAAATTGCAAACTAGAAATAAGAATACCTTAATAGAGAATAACTTGTATAGAAGAACAAATTGTAACCAAATGCTTGAATGTATAAAATAACCAAATGTTTAAGAACCAAATGTTTAACAATATTGAAAACAAAATATGAAAACTAATGAGAGAATTATAAAGCTTGAGGCTATTCTAAGATGGAAATGGGACGTGAAATTGGATGCCCAAAGCTTCGGAATACCTCTCCTATTTATAGGAGAGGAAAGCAAAACGTAAGCATTGAAGATGACTATGGCCCCGATCGGGGTTGCATGGCCCCCGATCGGGTCGTGTGTCTCCGTGTTATTTCTCTTAATTCCTCTCTTAATTGCAAATGGTATCCAATGTTGGTGATTAATTGTGCGATTAATCACCCGGTTAAGACCTTAATTCGTGGCATCCTAGGTAGCTTGGAATCCTATCTTTTCCACCTTGACTTGGACTTTGAAGTTGGGCTTGACTTTGATTGTTGGCAACATTTGCAATTCTCACTTCAATCCAACAAATCTTCATGCAAACACCCATCCAAACACTCCCATGCTAGTCCAATGTTAGGCCTTGTTTAGCTTAGTGAACTTGGTGAATAAAATGGTAGGAAAAAGCCTCTAAATGCTTAGATTCCTACAAAACCGTAACAAACACAACAATGCACCTAGAACACAAGATTAGCTCAAAAAATATACTAATTAAAGTATGACGAACAATAGAAACCGAGCTAAAATGAGGGGTACAAGTATATAAAATATGCACTTATCAAACTCCCCCAAGCTAAACCCTTGCTTGTCCTCAAGCAAGAAACCAAATCCCATCAAATGCAATATCCTAAACAAGCTAAGCATAATGATTTAGAAACCCGAAACAACATGGGCAAGGAATAGAGCAAAGCATGGTTGAGATTTACATGACGGCGTAGCATAGGAAACTTTGAATGAACCTTTGAGCTCTTGCATGATCTTTTGACTTATGGACTCTCACGGGGCACTCAAAACTCTTTTTATGTGAAAGGACAATTTTGTGCAAAACACTCAACTATCCTCGACCTATAATAATGTGCCCGCAATCTAATATGGTAAACAATCAAAACTAGCAAGCCAAAACACTCAAATGTAAGCATGATAGAGAAGCCAAATGAGTAGGAAGAAGGCAAATAAACATGGGTAAGAAGGGGGAACAAACGAATTATGGTAATGTGGAGCTAAGTCAAGCTAGCAACTACCAAATTGTAAAGGTGCTCAATCCCAATTCCAACCCAATTTTGCAATTCAAACCATGAGAAAATCCCCCAAAATATATGAATAATGCTTGAGAATTTCTCACATCTTTTCTTCTTCTTTTTTCTTTCTTTTCAATTCATACTCCTTCTTTCATTTTCATGCTTTTTCATATCTTTTTCCAATTTCATTTTTTTCATCATTTTCTTTCATTCTCATTTCAAATTTTTCATTTCATTTCTTTTTTTTCTTCTTTCTTGAGCATTAAGACCAAGCTCACATGATTTTCTAACCTTGTAACAAATCCCAATTGAGCACCCAAACAAGACCAAACAAGATACTAGCTCAACAAGGTAGGCAAGTTATAATGTAGCTAGGGAAAATTGTTTGTGAAGGGGTCAAGAAGGCAATTATATTCATGTGAATGGCTCCAAAATGCTATAACAAGTGAATGCATGCTTACCAAGAGATGACATGAAGACCATACTTGTGCGTTTTGATGTAACACACATCATAAGGAGACCTATACTCACCTAAGAGAGACCGGATATGGATGCATCGGTCAAAAAGAGGCTCTACCTTACCATCTTGTAGCTTGCCAATAGTCAAGATCAAGCCTATTTGGTTCATTCTCCATCTCCCACCTACTATGTCAAGACATCCCCATGTAGCTAATATCCCAACATGAAAGAATAAATCATTAGCAACAAGCCATTTTTAGGATAAGCAAAGAGGAAAGTAGGCTACAAGCAAGCATAAAGCAAAAATTTCTCCCAAAAATTTTCAAAATTTCTACACTACATGCAAACTATACTATATGCAAATGCAATATCTCCCCCCAGCTAGCATGAATTCGGGGGGATGAAAATGTTTCTTTGTGACTTTAGTGAAGAAATGTGAAGAAACGAGAGAGAAAGGAGGAAATGAGAACCGTCGGGTATGTTTGAATGATAGAAAGAAATCCACCCCTTTTTTTTACCCGTATAGAACAAAGGCCAAGAAGTCACAGAACCACGACCCCGATCGGGGCCACCCAACCCCGATCGGGGTTGACCTCCTCTTCAGATTTTTTACTCTTTTCCGCATTTGTTTGAACTCCTTCTCGTTTTTCGAAAACCACGTCCCCGAACGGGGTTCTTGCATGGGGAAGCGTGCCAAGTTCACTTTTCTCCATTTTCACCTAAAAAGCACAAAGAGAAACATTAACAAGTCGAGTATTTTATTACTAATCTACAAAAAACAATAAATTGCAGGAAATAAATAAAAACAAATAAAAAGCTTGGGTTGCCTCCCAAGAAGCGCTGGTTTAACGTCCCGCACGACGTAAGAAGCTATTTGATTCAAGTTTTGTCATTGAGCTCGCCACCAACCAAGCTCCATGTCATAGCTCCTTTAGCATTCCGCAACCATTTGAAATTTTTCAAATAAAATTTCCCTTTCTTCTTTTTGACACTCTTAGCATTAGTGCCCTTGTCACCTACAAAACAAACAACACCCATTTCGTCCTCCAACGGACCCGTTAGTGAGGATCCAAGCGTAGTAGAGGCATAAGAAGAGTCCACAGTGCTAAGTAAATAACAAGACTCTTGTAACATTGGGCTTCTAATGGTGTTGTTTTTGCTAAAAGAAACCCGGTCATCACCTACTTCCAACGTCAACCTCCCATTTTTCACATCAATTAACGCACCCGCGGTGCGTAAAAATGGCCTACCCAATATAATTGGGGTTTGTGACTCCTCGGCCATGTCAAGTATGAGGAAGTCAACGGGTATGAAAAACTTGCCAACTTTGACGGGAACATCTTCTAAGACACCTAGGGGTCGCTTTAAAGAACGGTCCGCCATTTGCAATGTAATACTTGTGCATTTTAAAGCACCCATGTTAAGTTTTTCATAAAGAGAGTAAGGCATGACACTTACACTAGCACCTAGGTCGCAAAGGGCCTTATCAATGGTATATTTGCCTATAGTGCAAGGAATATAATAGCTACCGGGGTCCTTAAGTTTCGGGGGAGACTTGTTTTGTAAGAGTGCACTACACTCTTCGGTGAAAGCAATGGTCTCAACCTCATTGAAGGATCGCTTCTTTGAGAGGATTTCCTTCATAAACTTTGCATAAGAAGGGACTTGGGTAATCAATTCCATAAACGGGATGGTGACTTGCAAATTCTTACAAACTTCCAAAAATTTAGCAAACTTACCTTCCTCCTTGTGCTTTGCTAGAAGATGGGGAAATGGTACTTGAACAACTTCTTTGGGAAGAGCATCCTCCACATCTTTCACTTTCTCATCCTCATTGGAAACACTCACCTTTGTTGGAACGGCATCACTCTCCTTAGCATTAGGAGAGACTTCTTCAACAATTACCTCATCACTTTCTTTGGGCATAGGAGACTCAACATCTTTGGCATCAAGCTTACTCTTCCTCTTTAGCATCAATAATCGGTGAGGAAATGGCACACGATCTTTAACAATAGGCTCTTCACTAGCCCTCCTTTTGTCATTTCCCCCAAGCTTAGCCTTTTTAACAACCACCTCTTCATCCAAAGTCATGGATGGCCCATCATAGCTTGAACCACTTCTCAAGGAAATAGAATTAACGGTTTCATGTGGTTGCTCACCTTGGGGAGGTAGTTGACCATTCTTCCTTTGAGAGCTAGAAGCGGCTAGTTGAGCCACTTGTTGTTCCAACATCTTGACCGCGGCACTATGAGCTTGGTCATTCTTTTGAATTTGAGCCAACAATTCCCTTTACATTTGGATTATCATGCCCTCGAGCTTACCAACTCCTTGATTGTTTTGTTGGCCATTTTGTGGTGGATTTTGTTGGTAATTGTTTTGTGGGGGCCTTTGTTGATTTTGATAACCCGGTGGAGGGATATACTTTTGTTGTTGAGGGACATAGGCATTTTGTTGTGGTGGGGGTTGAGGGTTAAGCACATTGTTGCTATTGTAAGACAAGTTCGGGTGAAACTTTGTATTTGGGTTATAAGTGTTGGAAAATGTACCCGGTGGATATAAACTTTGTCTTAGAGCTTGAAAAGCGTTTACCTCTTCGATGGGGGCTCGGCAATGAGCGGCATAATGACCCGCACCTCCACATCCATCACAAACGATGATTTGGCTTGTTGAAGATACAACATTGAGTTGTTGGATGGAATCTTTAGCATCTTTTTCCGCCAATTGTTGTTGAAGCAAGGCAATTTGAGCTAGCAAAACAGAATTGTTAGAGGATTCTTCTTTACCTTTAGATGGCACAACTCGGGAATTGACATATTGCGCATCATGGACCGCCATAGATTCGATCGTGGCATGAGCAAGGTCGGTGTCAATTTGATCAAACCGCCCATTGTTGGCGGAATCAAGAATCCTTCGGGACTCGGCACAACATCCATTGTAGAATGTTATTGCTAGAAACCAATCATCTAGCCCATGATGTGGGCATTGCCTTTGAAGCTCTTTGTACCTCTCCCAAGCTTCATATAAGCTCTCAAGAGCTTGTTGACGGAATCCGGTGATTTGACTCCTCAAAGTTTGAGTTTTCTCCGGTGGAAAAAACTTTTGGTAAAAAGCAAGAGCCAATGTCTCCCAATTGGTGATTCCCATGGCGGTGCGGTCAAGGCTATTGATCCAAAGCTTGGCCTTGTCCTTCAAAGAGAAAGGGAAAAGTATTTCCCTTATTTGGGCTTGGGTGACACCCGTTTGACGGATCATGGAGCAATAGTCACAAAAGTTTTGAACATGCAAATTGGGATCCTCCAAAGGACTTCCTCCAAATTGCTTCCTCTCCACAAGGCTAATGAAAGCCGGTTTGATCTCGAATTCCGGCGCGGTGATTTGAGTGGTGGTGATTCCGGCCGAAAGCATGGCCGCGGTGGGCTTTGAATGATCGGAAAGTTTCACCATCTTTTTGGTAGTAGATGGTGATGGTGGTGGAGATGATGAACTTGAAACCTCCTCCTCTTCAAGGGCCTCTAGATCGTCTAAGTAAGACTTTCTAGCACTTTCAACTTGGATGGGAGAAGTGGCTTCTTTAACTTCCTTCCAAAAACGTCGTCTTCTCCTAAAGGTTTTCTCGGGTTCGGAATCCGATGAAAGCAATTCTCCACTACGAGAGGACCTGGGCATAAGACAACAATTTCTAGAGAAGTGATAAGTAACGGTCTTAAGGAACAAGTGTTCCCCAAGACAAAGAAAAACAAGATAAAAATCGACAATTCAAAAAGCAATAAAACCGTTTCCCCGGCAACGGCGCCAAAATTTGATAGGCTTATCGCGTACCTATGCAAAGATAATTACCCTAGACAACAAGTTAATGTAGCAATAGGGGTCGAACACAAGGAAACGGGAATTACTTCGTGAATTGCTATGGGTAGATTTTTATCAAGGTCAATTACGATTTGGTTTGGTTTGGTTGTTTGATGATTAATGACAATAATGATGTAAATTATATAATAAAAGAGAGTCTAAGGGGTTCGGGTCACACATGCAAAGATAAACATATGATCATGATAAACTTGGTACTAACAACATTGTCAATTGCTTAGGCTTAAAGATACCCATCTTACGATATTAGCATCAACCATAGACCGGGTCCTAGAGAAACTCTCGTCCATGACTAGGTCGTCCTACTATGCATGCTTAGTCTAATTCAATTCCGTGCCTCTCGACTTATAGAACGAATAAACAAACTTAATCAATTGAATAGGGCCCTAAACAAAGATTAAACATTGTGGCACAAGCATGTGATAGAAGCAATATGAACAATATTATTATTAACTTATTTTATCATGTTACATATTTGATTATTGCATGGCTCCCCTAGCCCTTAGACCAAGAGAATTAGCTACTCATACGAAAATGTAAATTGCAAACTAAATTATAAGAAATGCTAAACATGGTTGTATGATTTATATGGATTTGATAATATAACATGTAAAAGGAATAATGCTAATGTAAAATGAAGTACTTAATTGTAAACTATGTGGTAACTAAATTAGTAATGTAAATTGCAAACTAGAAATAAGAATACCTTAATAGAGAATAACTTGTATAGAAGAACAAATTGTAACCAAATGCTTGAATGTATAAAATAACCAAATGTTTAAGAACCAAATGTTTAACAATATTGAAAACAAAATATGAAAACTAATGAGAGAATTATAAAGCTTGAGGCTATTCTAAGATGGAAATGGGACGTGAAATTGGATGCCCAAAGCTTCGGAATACCTCTCCTATTTATAGGAGAGGAAAGCAAAACGTAAGCATTGAAGATGACTATGGCCCCGATCGGGGTTGCATGGCCCCGATCGGGGTCGTGTGTCTCCGTGTTATTTCTCTTAATTCCTCTCTTAATTGCAAATGGTATCCAATGTTGGTGATTAATTGTGCGATTAATCACCTGGTTAAGACCTTAATTCGTGGCATCCTAGGTAGCTTGGAATCCTATCTTTTCCACCTTGACTTGGACTTTGAAGTTGGGCTTGACTTTGATTGTTGGCAACATTTGCAATTCTCACTTCAATCCAACAAATCTTCATGCAAACACCCATCCAAACACTCCCATGCTAGTCCAATGTTAGGCCTTGTTTAGCTTAGTGAACTTGGTGAATAAAATGGTAGGAAAAAGCCTCTAAATGCTTAGATTCCTACAAAACCGTAACAAACACAACAATGCACCTAGAACACAAGATTAGCTCAAAAAATATACTAATTAAAGTATGACGAACAATAGAAACCGAGCTAAAATGAGGGGTACAAGTATATAAAATATGCACTTATCAGGTCTGCGAAGGAAACAAAGCAAGAGTTAAGTAGAAGAAATAAATCGAAGTTCGAGAAACAGGAACATTGAGAGCGGTGATGGGCCTCACACCGACCCCACTCACCCTGTGCTAGGGCCGGTATGAGGCCGACATGGCAGAGCGGCTCATCCTGGAGACTGATCTGCGTTGGGGGAATCCATCTTTTCGGCACCCCACTCTTGTCCGCCTCAAAGAGCCTCATCGCCAGCTTCTCATCCTCCTTAAGAGGGACCTTGCCGGCATCCATCTTGAGCTTCTTCCGGGTGACCCATCTGTCGTGCTCCGCCTTAGTTTCACACCGCAAATTAACTTGGTGCTGAAAGGAGCGGGGCAGCGGGTAGTCATCCGGCACCTTAACGTACACCCACCGACCTTGCCAGTCTTTGAAGGAAGAAAGTTTGTCAATAGAGACATAACCCTGCTCCATTTGCACACTGTACCATCCGACGCGGCCAAAGATTGATGGCCTGAGATGATGAAGCCGGCGGAATAGATTCACCGTTGGGGCCTCTCCCTTGAAGAGACAAAGCCAGACAAAGCCGACTATGGTCCTCATAGCCAACGGGTGCAGTTGGGCAACAGCAACGTTCATGGCCCTAATGATGGCCATAACGTACTCATTCAGCGGGAACCGGAGCCCGTACTCCAAGTGCCGCATGTATACGCCGGTGTAGCCCGGTGGAGGGCAACAGACGGCTTGACCCTCCTCAGGGATAACAATCTTATATCCCCTGCCAAAGAAAAAATGGCCCTCGAAAAATTTCTCGCCGGAACAACTGGAGAGCTTATGGGTCCAAGCACGGTCAAGGCGGACCTTACAGGCGTCGCCGTGATCCATAACGTACTTCCTCTCCTCATTAGGACGAGCCTTTTCAGCATCACCACCAAAATCGTCTGCGTCATCATCGACTTCATCATCGTCCTCCCACTCCTCCAAAATTCGAGAATCAACTTCGGGAGAAGGAGACCTAGGGCCCCCAGACCTTATCGGGATGGCGTCTGGTTTCTCCTCCTCATCACGACGCGACGGGGAACCCCCCGGCGCAGAAGTGCTAGTCCCGGCATCAGCAGAAGACATGATAGCAATGATTACTTAGCAAAATAAGAAGTGAGGAAATTTGTTTGTTTACCTTGAAGAAAAACACTCGCCGGAGCAACAACCCTGAAAATTAGAAGACAAAGAAGTCCTTGAAAGTTTAGAGAGAAGAAAATTTTGGAGTGTGAAATTGGTGGCCAATTTCACGGAATAACTGCCCTATTTATAGGGAAAAGCCCATGAAGAAGGACCAATCAGAGAACAGCCCATGAAGCGCCAGCCAATCAGCAAACAGACACGTGTCAGACATGCAACCATGGAAAGTCAAACGTCACAACAGTCAAACGTCAATCAATGCAACAGTGACCAAGCGTCTTCAACACGCCCCTTCATATCTCTGCCTATTCACCTTCCTCAACAAATTCCTAGGTATCTGTTCTCCGCCGGCTACGTGATCAACCATGCTAGAGAGCACCGGCCTAGGGGCAATCAAAAACAACCGGCACTCTCAACCCTGGTCTCGGCCAGCGTCGCTTTCTCTTCCACATCGGATGCCCTTTACACATCCATGCGGAGGGGGGATATATATGGTACGGCCTAATAAGAACCAGGCCGAGATAGAAGAAGCCGATACAGAAAAATTTCAGAAATTACTTTCGCAGAATATACGCTCAACATACATCGAAGCCCATACCACGGCATAGACTACGCTGGGGGCAAATTGATAGGGCATATTCTGCACCGCTGACCAAGTCAACATATTGAGCAAGGTCAAGGATGTCCACAACAAGTCAATGACTTAGACAGTCTAGCCGATGCAACCCATCGGCCGGTCACCTGGGGTCTCGGCCTGGCAACCAGCCAGCCGGGACAAATATCCGCGTACTCATATCCAAAACCCTCGGCCGGCCTGCCATGAGTCCATCGGCCGAGGGTAGAACGGTCTTTCCACCTGCTAGCCACTTGGCCACTTGGCCACAACGTGACAAAAGGTGAAAGCCTATAAATACTCCTCAACCTTCATTGAGGAAAGGACCAAGAATTAACCTAAGAATCACTATTCATCTGGTAATATTTTCCTTATCTCTCTACAATATATCCTTAGCCAAGTAATAACGACTTATCCCTCTAAGTTCACTGACTTGAGCGTCGGAGTGAGTACGCTTGGCACAAAGCCAAGCCCTCAGTTCGTTCATTGTTGCAGGAGAGGCCGAGAGGAACGATAGAGACGAGGAATCCAACTCAAGACATCATTCTACAAGCCACGGGTGGTTACAATACTTGCTCTGGAATTACACCCGGAACAGTTTATATATGCATACTTTACCTAGCAACTTTTTGGATAAAAAATGAAAAATAGGATTGTTGTAATATTTATATAAGATTCAAACTATTAATTAATTCAAAACATAATAAGAATAAAAAAGTTAAATAATTCGATTGGTTATATATGCATACTTTACCTACCAACTTTTTGGATAAAAATGAAAAATAGGATTGTTATAATATTTATATAAGGAAATTTTTGTAATTAATTTCAATAATTTATTTGAGAGAAGAAGAATGTTGTGTGAATTAAGGGGGAGATAAAAAATGGTGAAATAAATACAAAATATAATAATTGTGAGGAAAAACCAAAAGCCCATTTATTAAATAAAAGAAAAAAAAAAGTTAAATGAATAGGTAGATTAATACCAAATTTATGAGAGGAAAATAAAGAGTTTGTATTAATTTGTTTTTTGTGTTTAGCACTAATATTTTTTTATTTTTTGTATTTTATAAGCATGTAACAGATGATATTTAGAGATTACTTTTAGTTAGATAATTACTTACTTTTAGTTAGATAATTAAGTAATTAATATAATTGAATTATTAGTAACCAATAGAAAAATTACACGTAGATTAAAATTAAATGCAAAGAAAAATAACATAAAATGTGGCACTTAAAATTGCTTAACATGACACACGTCAAATAATAAACTACTCACCTTGCTTTTTTATTATGTTGTATAGATACTAATAATTAAGTCATTTATCATACTAAATTTTGAAAAAACAATTAATTTGGAATAAATTTCAAAGGATAATTAAACAATAAAAGTGAAATGTAGAAGGTCTCATTTAAATTATAATTTACGTGATATAATTTCATGAACTAAATACATGGTATTACTACCCTTTTAAAATTCTATTATTAGTGTTTAATTTACTTATGTATTTATAGAATTTGTTTGTAAATTATTTAAATTAAATAAATATTTTCTTTTCCATATATTTTATATTTTCCAAAACCTTATCCTTTACGTGAAATAATTTCATGAACTAAATACACGGTATTGCTTCCCTTTTAGAATTTTAACTATTAATTAATTCAAAACATAATAAGAATAAAAAAGTTAAATAATTCAATTGTTTATATATGCATACTTTACCTTGCAACTTTTTGGATAAAAATGAAAAATAGGATTGTTGTAATATTAATATAAGATACAAAACTATTAATTAATTCAAAACATAATAAGAATTCAAAAGTTAAATAATTCAATTGGTTATATATGCATACTTTACCTACCAACTTTTTGGATAAAAATGAAAAATAGGATTGTTATAATATTTATATAAGGAAATTTTTGTAATTAATTTCAATAATTTATTTGAGAGAAGAAGAATGTTGTGTGAACTAAGGGGGAGATAAAAAAATGGTGAAATAAATACAAAGTATAATAATTGTGATGAAAAACCAAAAGACCATCTATTAAATAAAAGAAAAAAAAAGTTAAATGAATAGGTAGATTAATACCAAATTTATGAGAGGAAAATAAAGAGTTTTATTAATTTGTTTTTTGTGTTTGCCACTAATATTTTTTTATTTTCTTTGTATTTTATAAGCATGTAACACATGATACTTAGAGATTACTTTTAGTTGGATACTTACTTAATTTTAGTTAGATAATTAAGTAATTAATATAATTGAATTATTAGTAACCAATAGAAAAATTACACGTGGATTAAAATTAAATGTAAAGAAAAATAATATAAAATGTGGCACTTAAAATTGCTTAACATGACACACGTCAAATAATAAACTGCTCATCTTGTCTTCTTATTATATTGTATAGATACTAATAATTAAGTCATTTATCATACTAAATTTTGAAAAAACAATTAATTTGGAATAAATTTTAATGGATAATTAAACAATAAAAGTGGAATAGAGATGGCTCATGATAAGGCTAAAGTCGTATCACCAAATCAAAGTAAAACTATCTCAAGGCTAACAAGAATAGCTAGCAGTAAGACAAGTATCGAATCCACAGGGAGGCGGTAAAAGCTAAGTCTGTAAATATTTAAATCGTCTAAAGGTAACCGTTTTCTGGGGGGTTTGTTTTATTTTGATCTAATCAACTAATTGCAAGTAATTAAAAAGAAATTTAAAACAAATATTAAAAGTCTAGGATTTTCGGTTCACTAGGTCAATTATTTGGGGACTATTAATCAATTGCTAGATCATAAGATCGGTCGACTCAATTATGCCCTTTAGATCGATTCTAACATGCGGTCGCTATAATTAGATACAATCTATTTGATTATCGCAGGCTATATTAATTCTAACCCGGTCGGCGAAAGGATTAATTCGCTACACTAGTTAATAACTCAGGCCTTAAGTTAATTAACTAGAAGAAGAACAATAATCAAACAACAACTTATGCGATTTCACTAGCAATTAATCAATTTTCCCTTTTTACTTAACCTAGATCCCCTTCATCCTAGATGAGGAAATTAGCTACTCATGATGATAACAATAACAACGGTAATTAAGATTGAAGACATAATTAAAAGCATAAAATAACAATGATCAATTAACATAAAATAATGAACGATTGATTATTGAGGAAAGATTAGTACCGTAGCAAGAAAGATTAGGGTTCTAAGAGAGTATTCAACAGTATGAAGGTAAAATAAAAGCGTCCTAAAAATAAAGTACGAGTTTCTAATTTATAACAAAAGATAATTGTTTTTGGAAAATCCGGAAATTGATCCGCCACAAAGGTTCCTCGATCGAGCCAGAGGTGACTCGATCGAGGACAGTTGCTCGATCGAGTCCTCCCTGACTCGATCGAGGAACCATCTTCACAGACGGTATGCTCTTTTCTTTCACTCCCAGCCTTCGTGCTTCCTCGTTCCTCGTGCCATGCTTCGCGTATTCTACTATGCCGTCTCCGCCACGCTAATCTTAGCTTGATCATACTCATAACGAGTCATTTCTGCATTAAAACACGAAATAGCGGCAGTATCGACAATTCATTGAGATAAGCCATATAAATGATATAAAGGCACGAAAACGGTATGTAAAATGGTATAAAGAGAGATATAAAAGTATATATAAAAGTGATACATCAAACTCCCCCAAACCAAACCTTTGCTTGTCCTCAAGCAAAGCAGTTAGACCAAACAAAGAACAACAAACATATGGTGAATGAATAACTCAGAGCAAATGTCTAGGCACATACAAATCCCAGCTATCCACATCTATAACAAAGTAATGACCAAAGTTGTGCCAATAAAACAAATTTAAAAGCACGGGTAATAGACTAACGCAGCTCTTACTCAAGATGTGACATGATACCGAGACTCAGCCAAATGCTTTTCAACCTTGCAAGACAGTTTTGTTGGATTCTCGCGGTTTCACTAATGCGCTCATAAGGGGGTGAGATATATGTGAGATAGAAAGAACAAAGACACTCACTCAACTCATGAAATATGCATGCAATCTAATGTGATAGAAGATTCTCCAACTAGTGCGCATTCACAAAACAGACCAAATACATGTATCAAGGACAAAATGGTGGTAAAGTGGCATGGGTATAAAAGTGGCTTGTGCAAAAACACGTATGGGTATGTGAGGCTCAGACGGTAGTCGCGGCACTAGACCAATAGCCAAATCTAATAAGAAATAAAACAATCATCCAACTGGAGAAATTATCTCAACTTTGACAACATATGAGAGAAATGAAAAGGCTCTCCAAATGTGCATTAGACTCCAGTAATTACCACACACGACCTCCTAACAAAACTCAATGAAGCAAGCATTTTTTCTTCTTCTTTTTTTCTTTTCTTTTCCTTTTTTTCTTCTTCTTCTTTTTTTTTCTTTGTCTGAACTCTTTTTCGAAACTTTCTTCTTCTTTTTTTTTTCTTTTTTTTTCTTTGTCTGAACTCTTTTTCGAAACTTTCTTCTTCTTTTTTTCATAATATTTTCTTTTTCGGCATAGGAGGTCACACAATTGCTACAAAAAGATAGCTACTACCCACATGACAATAAAAGTCCCAACCCAACCAAAGGAGCTATAACAATAAGGACTCAAGCAACTGCGACTGTCCCGAAAAAGGTAGGCAAATTCTGGAATGTAGCTAAGAAATAGGATATAAAATGGCTACATGGTTCAAACGGGCTAACAAAAACTGGGTAATGTATGGCATATTTGAACAAAAAGAACCGCCTTTCCTCATGTACTCAATCATATGAACGCGCAAAAGCTAAGAAACTAATGTCACACTTATGCAGTTTGATATTACATATTCCACAAGGAGACCACACTCGTCAGCCTAAATAACAATGAGACCGGTTTATTAATGTTCCCGGCCTAGGAAGCTCTAAAGACCTCAGACATTTAAGTGGTTTACCAACAAAATAAAGTCAAATCTACTCGGCATAAGGCATATTGTGACGGTCAAGACTTGAGTAAAGAGCTTTGTTCATCATAACTAACAGGTCAAAACAAAGTACATGGACAACTAAATGAGACTCAAATTCAAAGACAAAGCAAATTATCATCATTGCTATACAATTCACCAAGACTCGACTCAAAATAAATAAAACATGTTTTTGTATTTTATAAATTTTTCAATTTTTTTTAGAATTTTTGAATTTTTCACACACAACAATAAATAAAAACACACAACAGAAATAAACACACTCCCCTAAACCTAAATGTCATAGTGACCTCATTGTGACGCCTACAGCATAGCAATTACACATAAATCCAGCAACCTATGGGACACCACTAACAAAGGGAAGAGGGGAAAATAAGAAATGCAATAAAACAAAAACAAGAAAGATAATACCAGTTGTAATGCAGTAGCCTCCCCGAAACCAGCTGAAAAAGAGAGGGATGTAGTGACCAGCTGTCACTACTGGGCTCCATCATCATCATCAAAATCATCAATCTCTGCATACAGCGACATCAGCTCAGGATCAGGAACTGGGGCACTGCGGCCTCTACCACGGCCGACTCTCCTACCACGGCCTCTACCACGGCCGCCTCCTCGAATAGCAGCAGCGGAAGTAGAAGCTCTAAACTGACCAAATGGTCCCCTCTGGGAGCAAGGAACACCGACATCCTCAGGAAAAACATAGGTAGGCTGAGTGGGGCGGACTGGAGTATAAAAAGGACGGCCCAAGGCACCATAGTCAGTACTAAACTGTCCGAACTCCGTAGGAGTCACTCCATAGAGATGGAATACACGGCTGTCATCACCAGAAGTGGTGTAATAGCTAAGTGTCACACCCCGATACTGTCCCCCCGAAGCAAGAGACATGGCCTTCATCTGTTCCCACATCCGCCGCTCTGTCAAGGCGGTGTTGATGCCCTCATGTAACCTCACCTCTCATGCAATAACCGGGTCAAAATGGTAGCCTTGAGTAGGATAATCTGTAGGGGGTAGAGGAGGAGTAGGCGGAAATGAGCCAGGCAAATGGGTGGCAGGCCGACGACGTCTCCGGCGCCCACCGGTAGTGGTAGTAGTACTAGAACCGGGAAAAGTGATCAGAAGGTCCTGAGCAATCAGATAAATAATGGGTGGGGGTCGCACCACATCCGTACTCTCCTCAAGGGGGTCTACAGCAGGTAAACGGTCACAAGGTAGAAGCATGTAAGACTCGCCCTGGACCTTCCAGTAATGGTCCTTCCCATTCTTGATGTCAATATAAGATATGTCATAACGTAAGTGGTCATCATCGGCAAGTGGCTCATGGTCATCTATGGGCTCGTAGGGGTCATCACTCCTAAACTCACAAACAACCCGAGCTATCTTGGTGACAAGAGCACCACAATCAAGATCCCCATATCTCCCGATCATACGGTCAAAGGCTGAGCACACAAGAGCAGGGGGAGAGAACTGGAATGGCTCCTCCCGATAAGGGTTCAGGTAACTAGCAAGAATCAAGACCTCAATGGTGGAGGTCTTGCTCTTGTCGTGCCGCCCATACAGTAAATAGCTCAAATATCGTAAAAATAATCGAAGATAGACATGTTGGACGTCCAACAAAGACATAGCACTGACATCCGCATCCGCATAAACGGTAAACAAAGAAAAGTATCGGATGGCGGACAGTCCACCAACATTGTATAAATCTCCCTCTGTATGCTTATCAATTCCCAGGATTTCTGACAGACGGTCAAAGGCTAAGGACCGTTCCACGTTAAGCAACCGAAACTTGATAAGGTGGTCACTGGGAAAGTAAGTAAATGAGCTTAAAAACTCAAGGGTCAAAGCAGGGTAAGATAGTTCATGAAGTAGAAAAAGACCCTGTAAACCGATCTCAACGAACATGCCATACATAATCTCATCAATCTTCAAAGTTCGTAAAATTTTCCTATCCACGCATCTAGTAGCACTCATGGATTTAGTCAACAAATACTCGAACCTGTCCTTTTGTGCCTTGTCACGGAATTCAATGAAAGGGTAATCATCCAAAGGAGATAAATCCTCCTCGGAAGACACCACTTCTTCGGGTATCACCTCGGGTTGTTGGACCGGGGCACTCCTTTCTCGAGCCCTCTTGTTTCCTTGCCTAGAAGTTGACATTGTCTTCAAAATAGACAAGTATACAATCATACACAAACCATAGGACAAACAGTCCCGTTTTTTGGCAAATATGGGTCAAAAAATCAATTTTTAAGACTCAAAATCACAATTAAATCATCCAAAAAGTTAGGGGATCATGATTATGTATCAAATAATGAAAATTCCAAGCATAAGAACATAATTTCTAACCAATTTAATACATAATTTCAACCCGGATTTTGAAGAACCCTAATCCCCAAATTAGCAAATTAGGCATGAAATTCAACAAATAAGGGGCTAGAAAGTAAGGAAATAGCAATTGTATACTAGCAATGGAAGATTCAATGCAATAAACTCAAGTTTTAAGCAAGAAATTTCAGATTTTTCCGGGACAAAATAGAACAAATCGGGACTTACCTTAGCAAATATAGCAATGAAATTGCGACAATAAGCACAAGAAATTGATGCAAACACTTAATAAGCAATTAAACCCAAGTTTTAGGAGAGATTGGATGATGATTGATGAGGAATGAAGAGAGAAAGAGCAATATAGGCGGAATAATGCAGTAAGAGTGTCGAAATAGAAGAAGGGATTTGAAAGAAATAATAACAATGAAGCATAAAACCGGCTTAAAGAAAAACGCGGAACCCGGTCTATTTAGGTTCCTCGATCGAGTCGCGCCTAGCTCGATCGAGGAACCAATTTCCTGACTGGCCGACTTTCGTTTTAAGCTTCTTTAATTCTTGCATTGGTGCCTAGATCGAGCCACGCTTTCACTCGATCGAGCTCAAAGGTTCCTCGATCGAGCCAGGCCTGACTCGATTGAGGAACCACCTGATGGCTCCCTTTTTCATTTTTTTGTCATTCTTAGCTCCAAATTCTGTCAGTCTTGCACATAATACTTGGGGAACACATGAAATTATCTCCGCTCATCTCTCGAAATTCAAGAAAAAAACGTAAAAGCGATTACAAAAACTTAAATTGAAATCCTAATTACAAACCAATAAGTTACAAAATCCGAGCTGCCTCTCGGTAGCGCTGGTTTTTGCGGTCCCGCACGACCGTAATTCTTCATCAGTGAGAAGAATCGATGGCAAAGAGGTCCACAGCCTCTATTACCTCGACATATGCTCCTTCATAGTAGATCTTCAACCGTTGCCCATTCACTTTGAAGGTTTCTCCTTTGTCAGTTTGCAGTGTAACTGACCCAAACTTGTTCACATCAGCTACAGTAAACGGTCCAGACCATCTACTCTTCAGCTTACCTGGAAACAAACGTAAACGAGAGTTAAATAAGAGCACTTTCTCACCAACATGAAATTCCCTTGGCAAAACATGCTTTACATGCCACTTCTTTGTTCGCTCCTTGTACACTCGAGCACTATCATAGGCATGCAGTCGAAACTCATCAAGCTCATTCAACTGCATCAGTCGTTTCTCACCCGCCAGTAAGGGATCCATATTTAACTCCTTTATGGCCCACATAGCCTTGTACTCGAGCTCCACAGGTAAATGGCAAGATTTGCCATAGACTAGACGGTACGGTGATGCTTCAATCGGTGTCTTGAATGTAGTACGGTAAGCCTACAAAGTGTCATCTAGCTTCCGACTCCAATCCTTTCTGTTCTTGCTTACTACCTTTTCCAAGATTTGTTTCAGCTCTTTGTTGGAAATCTCTACTTGTCCACTGGTTTGAGGATGATAAGCCAATCCTCTACGGTGTGTAACGCCATATTTCTTAAACAGATAATTAAGATGACGCTCGTTAAAGTGCTTGCCTCCATCACTGATCACTGCGCGAGGCACTCCAAACCGTGGAAATATAATCTTCTGAAACATCTTAACAACAGATTTAGCATCACAAGTGGGGGTGGCAATTGCCTCCACCCATTTAGAAACATAATCTACAGCTACTAAAATATACTGATTCCCATGAGAAGTAGGGAATGGCCCTTGGTAATCAATGCCCCAAACATCAAAAATCTCCACTTCGAAGATTCCAGTTTGAGGCATCTCATGCCTTTGCGAGATATTGCCCGTCCTTTGACATGCATCACAAGAACGGACAAAAGTAGTAGCATCCTTTAAGATAGTAGGCCAATAAAAACCCGATTGCATTACCTTAGCGAATGTCCTAGAAGGACCATGATGACCATCGTAAGAAGAAGAGTGACAATGAGAAAGGATGGCACGTACCTCACCCTCTGGAATACATCTTCTGTAGATACCGTCTGCGCACTCCCGGAACAGATATGGGTCGTCCCAGAAATATTGCTTCACGTCATGCAAAAATCTCTTCTTCTGCTGATATGATAAGTCAGGAGGAAGCATACCTCCTACCAAATAATTGGCATAATCTGCAAACCATGGAGTATTTGCAGTGACAGCTAACAGTTGGTCATCTGGAAAACAGTCATCAATGGGCAAGATCTCTCTTCCTGCAAATCTCAGCCTAGACAAATGATCTGAAACAACATTTTCAGCACCAGACTTATCACGGATTTCTAAATCAAATTCCTGTAACAATAAAATCCATCTAATAAGTCTAGGTTTAGCCTCCTGTTTGGTTAAAAGGTATTTCAAAGCTGCATGGTCAGTATGAACAATAACTTTAGAACCAAAAAGATAAGCTCTAAATTTGTCTAAAGAATAGACAACTGCAAGAAGCTCCTTCTCCGTAGTAGCATAGTTAATTTGTGCATCATCAAGAGTCTTGCTTGCATAGTAAATGGCATGTAACACCTTGTCCTTTCGCCGCCCCAAAACAGCTCCAACTGCATAGTCACTGGCATCGCACATAATCTCAAAAGGAAGGCTCCAATCCGGAGATCGGATAATGGGAGCCGAGATAAGAGCTTGTTTAATCCTGTCAAAGGACTTAACACACTCGTCAGTAAACACAAAAGGTGTATCTTTATGGAGTAGCCAGATTAGAGGTTGAGCAATTTTAGAAAAATCCTTAATAAAGCTGCGATAGAACCCTGCATGACCAAGAAAACTACGCACGCTTTTAACATTAACCGGGTACGGGAGTTGCTCAATTACCTCAACCTTAGCTTTATCCACTTGAATACCCTTACCAGACACCAAGTGACCGAGTACCACCCCTTCAGTAACCATGAAGTGGCACTTCTCCCAGTTGAGAACAAGGTTGCTCTTCTCACAGCGCTGCAAAACCTTAGTCAAGTTTCTCAAACAAATATCAAAATCAGTACCATATACACTGAAATCATCCATAAAGACCTCCATGATAGACTCTATGTAATCGGAAAATATGGCCATCATACAACGCTGAAAAGTAGCAGGAGCGTTATATAAACCAAAGGGCATCCTCCTATATGCAAATACATCATATGGACATGTGAAAGTGGTCTTTTCCTGATCGTCAGGATGAATGGGTATCTGAAAGAAACCGGAGTAGCCATCTAGGTAACAGAAATAACTATGACATGCCAATCTCTCTAACATTTGGTCAATGTAAGAAAGTGGGAAATGGTCTTTCTTAATGGTCGTGTTCAACTTCCTATAGTCAATGCACATCCTCCACCCTGTGACAAGTCTAGTAGCAATCAATTCATTCTTATCATTTTTTACTACTGTAGTACCTCCCTTCTTAGGTATAACTTGGACAGGACTGACCCATTTAGAATCAGATATAGAGAAAATTATGCCAGCATCAAGTAATTTATGTACCTCTTTTCTTACCACCTCCTGCATTGGAGGATTTAGTCGTCTCTGACCTTGTGCATTAGGCTTGTGGCCTTCTTCCAAATGAATACGGTGCATACAAAAATCAGGACTAATACCTTTGAGATCATCAATGCTATACCCAATTGCCTTTTTATGAGTTCTCAAAACAGTCAACAAAGCAGATAGTTGGCCTTCAGTTAGGCTAGCATTGACAATCAATGGGTTCATTTCACAGTCATCAAGAAACTCATACTTAAGATGAGAGGGAAGGGGTTTTAGTTCAGGTTTCTTTACCTCAGTTACCTTAGGTGTGGTACCCAAACTATATACCTTTTGATGTAGGCATTCCTCTCCAGTTAGAAGCCTTTCAATCCGATGAACTTCTAGACTCCATGAACCCGTCTGATCAGTTGGATCCGAAACCATGGCAATCTCCAGAGGATCCCTGTCCAAGCACATAGGAAGACACTCATCAATAGTAAAATCAACAACATCTATACTATGACAAGTTTCTTCTATCATGGGATGTTTTAATGCTTTTTCCAAGTTAAAAACAATTGTATCATCCCCTACAACTAGAGTCAATCTCCCTTGCCTAACATCTATAACCGCCCCCGCGGTGTGAAGGAATGGTCTGCCCAAAATGATAGGGATTTTGTTGTCCTCAGCCATGTCTAAAACAACAAAATCAAAAGGGATGAAAAATTTCCCAATACGAACGGGAACATCCTCCAACACCCCCAATGGGTGTTTAACTGATCTATCGGCCATCTGTAATGTCATATTAATAATTCTAAACGGACCCATATTTAATTTCTTACAGACAGAAAAAGGCATAACGCTGACACTAGCTCCTAAATCGCAAAGAGCCTTACTAATAGCAAGGTGACCAATATGACAAGGGATAGAAAAACTTCCTGGATCCTTTAATTTAGGCGGTGAGTTGATTGGCAACATGGCACTGCACTTCTGAGTGTAAGCAATAGTTTCCCCCGCGTCAAAGGATCTCTTCCTTGTCAAAATCTCCTTCATGAATTTTATATAAGCCGGCACTTGAGTAATTAATTCAGTGAAAGGGACACTTACCTGTAGATTTTTCATGACCTCCATAAACTTACCGAACTGCTTATCCAGACTGGATTTTTGCTGTCGATGAGGAAAAGGTAGTGCAATAGTTATGGGCTCGGCTGGCTTGACCTTAGAAACAACTTTTGAAACACCGCCATCTGTCGAAGAGGTGCCTCGATCGAGTCGAGAGGTGACTCGATCGAGCACGCTAGTTCCTCGATCGAGCCGGGGCTGACTCGATCGAGGAACCTCTGCAGGTTCAGCTTCTTTGTCTTTTTTGCTTTTATCGTCAGCTCGTGTTTCAACTTCGTCAGGTTCTTTTTCATCATCACTAAGCTCCAAATTACCCAATCCTTTGGGATGCATATAAGGGACCTCATCAACAGTAATGGGCACGTCATTCTCAAGGCTTTGTAGGTCGGGATTCGCATAAGAAGTACCGTTCCTCAGCTGAATAACATTAGCTTGCTCATGAGCTTGTTTACCTTGAGGAGCAAGACCTACGGCCTGTTTTGATGGGTTTTGAAGTGCCATCTGAGCCACTTGATTATCTAGCATCTTGTTATGGGCAATCAGCTCAGAAATTTGAGCGTCTGTCTCCGCATCGACAAAGTTTGTTGCAAAAGATTGCGCAACTCTGCCATCTCATTGTTTGGAGCTTGTTGAGGAATTTGTTGAGGAGTTTGCTGAGGAGGTTGTTGATATTGATTGTTAAACTGTTGGCCTCCTTGATTTTGCCTCTGATATCCCCCTGGCGGTTGATTACCTTGATTGTTGGGAGGGACATAAACATTCTTCTGTGGCTGCTGCGGGTTTTGTACATTCTGACTGGACCATTGAAGGAATGGGTGTTCCTTCGTTCTTTCATTGTAAAAATTGGAGAAGGGTGTACCATGTGCACCCTGTCTGTAGGCCTGAAAAGCATTAACCTGCTCCAAAGTACTCAAGCAATCAGCTGTACCATGACCGTCTAAACCACATCTAGCACAAGACTCCTCTACTTGCTGACTCGTGGCATGAACTCTCTCCTTACTACCCAACGATTGGGTAGTCTTTATCTCGGCGATCTGAGCAAAAATAGTCTCCAGCTGTGCCGCCAGGGCACTATCAACACCAGTACCTCGTGTGCTTCCCCTAGGATTTCCATACCTGGCGGTATGGGTAGCAATCTCATCAATTAACTTCCACGCATTATCATCATTGGTGTTATCCTGAAACCTCCCATTAGCAGAAGAATCCAAAAGGGCACGATGATCGTCGTACAACCCGTTATAAAAGTGGTTGCATAGAAACCACTTAGGGAAACCATGATGGGGAACTGATCGGACCAAACGTTTAAAGCGAATCCAAGCTTCATTCAAATCTTCAGTTGCTCCTTGCTTGAAACTAGTAATCTGACTTCTCAGGGCATTAGTCTTTTGAGATGGGAAGTACCTCTTGTAGAAAGCAAGAGCCAAGGAATTCCAGTCCGTAACTCCTTCACTCTCCATATCCAAATCTCTCAACCACTCAGCAGCTCCATCCTTCAGAGAGAAAGGAAAGAGCACCTGCTTAACTTGATCTTGTGTCACTCCAGCTGTTAAAGGAATGGAACAGCAGTAGCTGATAAACTTCTCCATATGCGTAGCAGGGTCCTCAGCAGCTGCCCCTCCAAACATATTTCGTTCCACCAAGTTGATGTAAGATGGCCGAATCTCAAAAGTTCCATTGGCAGTAGTGGGCAGCTTAAATCCTTGTGGGATAGAAGCTAAGGTCGGCTCGGAGTGACTGGCTAGAGTAGGCGTGATGGTAGTTTCGGGAATAGCAGTTATGACTGGAATTTCGGGAATAGGAATGTCATACTCTTCCTCTTCGTAAGACCGATAGGCTGACTCTGCTGAGCTCGCCGTCTTGAAGTCAAGTATACTCAAGTCTTCTACTTAATCCACTTCTTGATTAAATTTCCGTCTGTAGCGAAAAGTCTTCTCTGGTTCAGGATCAAAAGGGATAATCTCGGACCTATTAGACCTAGGCATACACGGAACTAACAAGAGAAGTGTGAGAACGGTCTCAAGGAACTGGGTTCCCTGAGACAAAAAGACAAAATAAACACAAACAAACTAAACAATTGTTGCCTCCCCGGCAACGGCGCCAAATTTGATGTGGCTAAAGTCGTATCACCAAATCAAAGTAAAACTATCTCAAGACTAACAAGAATAGCTTGCATTAAGACAGGTATCGAATCCACAGGGAGGCGGTAAAAGCTAAGTCTGTAAATATTTAAATCGTTTAAAGGTAACCGTTTTCTGGGGGGTTTATTTTGTTTTGATCTAATCAACTAATTGCAAGTAATTAAAAAGAAGTTTAAAACAAATATTAAAAGTCTAGGATTTCCGGTTCACTAGGTCAATTATTTGGGGACTATTAATCAATTGCTATATCTACCAAGCTGTTTAAGGTCATAAGATCGGTCAACTCAATTATGCCCTTTAGATCGATTCTAACATGCGGTCGCTATAATTAGATACAATCTATTTGATTATCGCAGCCTATATTAATTCTAACCCGGTCGGCGAAAGGATTAATTCGCTACACTAATTAATAACTCATGCCTTAAGTTAATTAACTAGAAGAAGAACAATAATCAAACAACAACTTATGCGATTTCACTAACAATTAATCAATTTTCTCTTTTTACTTAACCTAGATCCCCTTCATCCTAGATGAGGAAATTAGGTACTCATGATGATAACAATAACAACAGTAATTAAGATTGAAGACATAATTAAAAGCATGAAATAACAATGATCAATTAACATAAAACAATGAACGATTAATCATTGAGGAAAGATTAGTACCGTAGCAAGGAAAGATTAGGGTTCTAAGAGAGTATTCAACAGTATGAAGGTAAAATAAAAGCGTCCTAAAAATAAAGTACGAGTTTCTAATTTATAACAAAAGATAATTGTTTTTGGAAAATCCGGAAATTGATCCGCCACAAAGGTTCCTCGATCGAGCCAGAGGTGACTCGATCGAGGACAGTTGCTCGATCGAGTCCTCCCTGACTCGATCGAGGAACCATCTTCACAGACGGTATGCTCCTTTCTTTCACTCCTAGCCTTCGTGCTTCCTCGTTCCTCGTGTCATGCTTCGCGTATTCTACTATGCCGTCTCCGCCACGCTAATCTTAGCTTGATCATACTCATAACGAGTCATTTCTGCATTAAAACACGAAATAGCGGCAGTATCGACAATTCATTGAGACAAGGCATATAGATGATATAAAGGCACGAAAACGGTATGTAAAATGGTATAAAGGGAGCTATAAAAGTATATATAAAAGTATATATAAAAGTGATACATCATCTCATTTAAATTATCATTTAAGTGATATAATTTCATGAACTAAATACATGGTATTACTACCCTTTTAAAATTCTATTATTAGTGTTTAATTTACTTATGTATTTTCAGAATTTATTTGTAAATTATTTAAATTAAATAAATATTTTCTTTTCCATATATTTTATATTTTCCAAAACCTTATCCTTTACGTGAAATAATTTCATGAACTAAATATACGGTATTACTCCCCTTTTAGAATTTTATTATTAGTGTTTAATTTCATTTAAGTATTTACTGAATTTGTTTGTAAATTACTTAAATTAAATAAATATTTTTTTTCCATATATTTTATATTTTCCTAAGAAAATATTTTATATGATATTTAATACTCAATTGTTGATTAATTAGTTCTATAAAACATCTTCTATATACAACAAAGTTATAATAACAACAATAGTGAATTGGTGCCTTTCAAAAAAAAAAAGTAGTGAATTATTGACAAATCTACCAATACAAAAAAAAATTGTTTTCAACTTCATTTATTCTTCTTCGTTCTTAATTTCTTATGTATTCAGTTTTTTTTTATTTCGAATACATATAATACTAATCCATATGGAATTTCTTGAAATTAGTAACTTATAGTTAATGTGTATTTTCTTATTGTAGTTTTTTTTTTTTTAGTTAATTAAGTTTAAAGCTAATGGAATATGGATGGATTTTTAAAGAAAATAAGTGAATTAAATTAATACAATATATGAATAAATTGATAATCCATGTCATATTAGTTTGCCAAGTCACATTGTTATTGTGTACGTGGCTTTTTTTCATCCCATGTGGCATTGTCTACGTGGCATTTTTATGCTAGCCTTTAATAGTATTTATAGATTTTAACAATATTTTTATATTTGTTGAATAATATACTTTGACAAATTAATTTCATTGATTAGTTTTACCATTCAAAAAAAAAACTAAACCAATTGTCAGGTAGTATAGGGAGTCATAAACAAATGTGAGGTTGTAAATTGTAATATCATCTTCAAGTTTATTGAAATGTTTGAAAGGAGGAGACAAAAGGAATTAAAGTGACAAAAGAACCAAAAAAATCAGAGATGTAAGCTGTAGACAGTTTCGTGTAAATGAAAAAAATAAAAGTACTAGAAATTCTGAGAGTAGTAAATTTGGGTTACATATACAAAAATTCACAAAACAAAAACCTTTTTTTAACCGTTTCTAGCTATTTAGATTTGAAAATTAAATGTCGCTAACACAATCAAATTTGAAGAAAATTAATAAAGTGATTTAAAAAATTAATTATGGTTAAAAGATGTTTAAATTATTTTACCCACTATTAATTTGAGAGTTATGAGTAAAATTATACTCTTAGTCAATTACATTTAAAAGTAGTAGTACTACTCGAAACCACACCCTTTCAGTAAAATGTCAACGTATAATACCACTATGATAGATTGACATCTACATCTTTCTCTTTGTTCTCTTATACATTAATGTCTTCATTATTTTATGTCTGTATCCTTATTATATCTATGTTGTAATATTATTTACAATAATATTAATGATCCAAAGTGATAATAAAGAAACGGACTAGGGTTTTGTCACAAGCCCTAATATGCATTAATTAGGGCTTTAGGTTTCTTATAAATATCTCTCCACTAAACCATTCTTTCAGTAAACGCTTAATAGTGTCTACATTCTCAAACTTGTTTAATTTGATCAGAGGTAACAAAAGAGATGACGACGTTACTGATATTTATGAACGCGTGAAGAAGAAGCCTGATGAAGAAGTTCCCTCTTCTCCTCCTAAGACTATAAAAGAATATATTGTCTTCGCTCAAAATTCTGAGCATATTAATTCTACAGAAGAAGCTCATGGGAATGAAAATGAAAACGGGACAAAATCGAATGAAGAAGGCTGGAAAGTAGTTCCTAAGAAAGTATATGCCAAAAAGGTCCAAGAAAACGGCAATGGCCTTGCTAATGGTGATGGTTCCGAACAGACAAAGGGGAACGGGGATGTAAATGGCAAGAGGCTAATGAAAAATGGGAAATGTGAATGGTAAAAGCAAGAAGAGTAATATCTGCTGACGAGAATTTTGAGAATATGAAAGAAGTCGGGAAAAAGCTAGATAACAATGAAACACTGATTGTAGAAAAAGAAAAGCCGAAGGGGAAAGCTGCTCTTGTGAAATTAACATCTGAGTCGAAGTTGGAGAAGAGTGAAAGTTTCGAGAAGGAACCTAAGCCTCTTGCTATCGGCTTAGCTAAACTATTTCGACCAGCTTACTTTCGTGGCGACAGAAATGGGCGAGGAAAAGACCATGAAAACCAGGGTGATTTTGGCCACATGTTTCCATCTCAGAATGGTTCTACAAGCGATGATCTTCCAAGCAATAATGGGTCTCCTGATGAAAAAGTCTTAAAAAGACGAAAGTCAGTTTCCAGTCCTCGATACGGATCCGACCTGGTTTTCGAATATCCGATTTTCGTATATCCAGTTTTCGTTTATCCGGTTTTCGTATACCAGGATACGGATTTCAGTTGTTTGTTGTTTAATTTATAGCATACACGATAAAACCGGTACACCCTCACTTAAATTTAATAGTACGTTACATAGAAAATCGTAGTATTACATTTAAAAGTATGAAAAAGTATATACGAAGTACTACAGTAATAAGAAATTCAAAAAACCAAAATATACTCTATATAAACTAAGACGTAATCCACTGGGCTATGGTATACTTGTATACTCTTATAAAGCAAAACACTCAATTACTTACATATATATATGATATAACAAAAGCGTAAATGATCTGTCAAATTTATAAAATTGATTGAATAGCTTAATCTTGAGATAAAGTACCCTTAACATTAATCTGCAAGAAAAAGAAAAACAATCACCCATTATATATGCAATGTAGAGTCTATTAAATTAACTACAAAGTATAATATGTAAATGCAATGATCAATAAAACAAACTTACTTGTTGCGAAGGATGTGAGATTTTACCAAAAAATAAAAGTGTCTAAATTGGTTTCATGAAATGACAATTCCATTGTAATATGCATGTGTAAAGTACAAATCACGGAGGAAAAATCAGAAATTTATAGGAATTGAGAAATAATAGTGGTTACTCTTACTTTCAAGAAGCCATGTTAAAAGACAAGTAATCAATTCAAAATTTTATAGCAATTTATTTCCATTTTTCCCCTTTGGAATTCTTTCGCATTTATGCCATTAAAAATGGTAATTATTAATTTGCTTAACCTTTGAATTATTATCTTTTTCACAATAATTTGTTTAATAAGTTAGGAGAGGAATTTAGAGTATCTGATGCGGTTAATTAATGTGTTATAGGTAGACTTTAATTATATTTGTCCAGATTAATTAATATTAACAAATAGAAAAATGACATTTGAATTAAAATTAAATGTGTTAAGTAACCTTTTAATTAAGGGTTATTTAATAAAAATACTCTAAATTATTGAGATGCTTCTCATAATACTTCATACTATATTTTAACTACCAGTACACCGAACTATTACACCCGTTATCTTTAAACAGTATTGCCCATTTATTAGCCTTTAGTTACAGGTAAAACCAAATGTGGAGCCCACATTCTTCCTTAACTTCATCTTCCTCCATCTTAACCTGCACTTTTTATTTCATTTTTTAAATTTTTTTTCTCCCTTTCTCCTCTCACACTTCAACATCTATTATCCCTTTTATAATTAGGTTTTCTAATTTTGTTCTTTTATTCAAATTATGGGTTACTGTTCGTGAATTTTTATTTGATACAGTAATTTGGGTTTATCGATCAATTGAGTATATGGAGTTTTATTAAAAGCCAAAATATGATATTTTGATCCTCTGATTTTTTTTTGGTGGTTTTAAATTCTAATCAAAAGGGTCTTGTAATTATGTTTTCCAAATGTTTGTTAAATTTTGGGGGAAAAGGGGTAGACTGTTGTATTCGATTTTCTCCCTTTTAATCGAGTTTCTGGGTTATTATTGGTGGTCAATCAATAAATTTTCGGTCAATTGATTGTTACTGATATGTTTTCAATTCTAATTGAGTTTCTAATGCTCCTGAAAGGATTGGGCCAACAATTGAGAACATAGATTGGCCAACATCAAGCTCTGATACAAAAATCCTTTAACCTTCTAATCAAATCAACTTTGAGGAGTGCAACGCAATAGCCGTTGCATTCGTGACGTTAACGGTGGGTGGTCGTAATAGGGGAATATGGTGTGTCGGTCGGCAGAACTTCCAGATCTGGCCACCCTCACAACCGCAACAAGTGGTTCAAGGTGAAGATAGTGGGTTAGTTATAATGGTGGGGTTAAGTTTGACGGTAAGATGTATGCTTTATAGGTCTATGATTGTGTGGTTATCAATGGTGAAGGTGATATAATGAAGAATGGCTGTTAATGGTGAAGAAGGTGATGATAATGAGATTATTTTTTGAAAGAAAATCTAACTAACAGGTAGTAGGTCATCCAAGTCTATTACGAGAAATGAGTGTTGATAGTTTGGTTTATTCTTGTATTAAATGAAGTTGAGAGTATTTTGGGAAGACCCCCTATAGTTTCGAGTATTCATATGAAATAATCCTGTAATTAAATTGTATAGATTTATGAGAGGAAACCAAAAAGTTTGTATTAATTTAGTATTAGGGATTTAGTTTTTTTTTTAATTTGTATTTGAAACTAATATTTTTGAAATTTTATCTACTTATTTGTATCACTTTTAAATAAATAAATGAAAATGTAGAATCTTTGTCAATTAGGTCATCTACATGGATTTAAATATTATTTATTGATAGATTCAAGAAATATTATAAAATCTCTATTTTGAGATCAACAATCACCTAATAATGGTGAAAAACCATTCCACACCTGAAAAACATATAATATACACGATAAAAACAAATAAGGATTATTTTCATGATGGTTGAAAAAGTAAATTGAGAAATTTTAATATGGTTTTTCATAATTATCTACATTTATTTTTTTACCATTAATTATGAGAGTAACTTTTAAATGTGGAATTGATAAATTTTTTTCATATATACTACTATACTATTATTTCCACGTGGACTATATTTTGCCATGTCACAATTAATTGTTGTCATGTCACATTTATTTTGTCAATGTGGCATTTAACCCATGTGTACGTGGCTTTTAATGTCTAGCATTTTAATAATATTTTTATATTTGTTGAATAATATACTTTGACAAATTAATTTCATTGATTAGTTTTACCATTCAAAAAAAAACTAAAGCAATTGTCAGGTAGTATAGGGAGTCATAAACAAATGTGAGGTTGTAAATTGTAATGTCATCTTCAAGTTTATTGAAATGTTTGAAAGGAGGAGGCAAAAGGAATTAAAGTGACAAAGAACCAAAAAAATCAGAGATGTAAGCTGTAGACAGTTTCGTGTAAATGAAAAAAAATAAAAGTACTAGAAATTATGAGAGTAGTAAATTTGGGTTACATATACAAAAATTCACAAAACAAAAATCTTTTTTTAACCATTTCTAGCTATTTAGATTTGAAAATTAAATGTCGCTAACACACTCAAATTTGAAGAAAATTAATAAAGTGATTTAAAAAATTAATTATGGTTAAAAGATGTTTAAATTATTTTACCCACTATTAATTTGAGAGTTATGAGTAAAATTATACTCTTAGTCAATTACATTTAAAAGTAGTAGTAGTACTCGAAACCACACCCTTTCAGTAAAATGTCAACGTATAATACCACTATGATAGATTGACATCTACTTCTCTCTTTATTCTCTTATACATTAATGTCTTCATTATTTTATGTCTATATACTTATTATATCTATGTTGTAATATTATTTACAATAATATTAATGATCCAAAGTGATAATAAAGAAACGGACTAGGGTTTTGTCACAAGCCCTAATATGCATTAATTAGGGTTTTAGGTTTCTTATAAATATCTCTCCACGAAACCATTCTTTCAGTAAACGCTTAATGGTGTCTATGTAATACTCCGTATTTTATATCGCTAATTGAGTCGAGTTAATCGTTTAGTCGTATTGATATCGTAAGATCGAGTTATTCGTAACTTGTTGAGACGGGTTTAACTGAACGAAGTCACGTTAGCTAGTCCTTTTACCAACCACGCTGACCCATGACACTTACCCATTTACCCAGGCACGTTTACCCATGACCCATTTACCATCTAACCTAACTTTAACCTAATTTTACCCTAACACTACAAAACTCTACTCCCTCACCCGCCTCCCTCATTTCAGCGGCACAAATCTCAACCTTCACGCAAATCGAGAGAGAGAGAGAGAGTGAGTGTGGGTGTTGACGGCGCAGCAAGGAAGGCTTTAGGGTGGTTGTCGACGTCCGTAGGCGACCTTGGTGGCTGTTGTGGTGGCAGAAAAGGTATGAGTGCAACCCTCCCCTTTTGTTTTCGTTTTGTCTGTCGGGTTTTGGTTGTTGTTGTGTGTCTTAGGGAGGCGATGTTGGTGGTTGTTGACGGGGTAAGGGAGTCGTGTGGTATGTGTCGAGTGTGGTGGTGGTTGTTAGGGAGGCTATAGGTGGTGGTAGTGGCAGAGAGAGGCGGCATCGACACAGGGTAACAAACGGGTTAGATGCGGGTTTCAGGCAGGGTTTAGACGGGTAGGTATGGGGTGGCGCCACCGTGGACTCGGGGGAGGTCGAAACGGCGGTGCCACGGTGTCTGTGTGCGTGGTTTGACGGCGAGCAGAATGGTGGTGGTAGGATAGGGTGCTGTTGACAACGGTGGTGGCTGAGGGGTTGTATAGGGGCTGCTGTGGTGGCAACCACGGACGGTGGAGTGAACCCAGGGGTTTTTGTGGCCTTGGTTCGACTCACCGGCGGGAGTCGAACCCGGTGAGGGTGGTGGTAGGGACCCAGGTCAGACCCGGTGTCTGACCTGGCGGCTGTCACGGTGGAAAGGTGGCGCGTGGGAGTTGGGGTTTGGGTTGGAAGTCGTGGGTTAGGCGTGTTGTTTAGTCGGTTTTGATTCGTTTTCTTTATTGTTTAAGTATCGTAGTTAGTTAGTTAATTTAATTCCCGAGTTATTTAAAATATTTAGAGACGGGTTTTGAGTCGGGTTTGTTAAAATGGAAAAGCTGTTATATCGGGAAAGTTTCCATTTAAGGAAACTTTCCATTTTAAGAAGTTTCTATTTTTAGTAACTTTCTATTTTGGGAACGGGAGTAGTTTAAGTAATTGTTTATCGTTTATTTATCTTTCAGAGGGCGAATTTGTTGTGGAATATTACTGAGCACCGACTATTTGACTGCAGTACTGAGGTAGGGAAATACACTGATTGAGTTCTTACGATTATAAAGTGTTGGCATGTTCGGTGATTATATGACATATCTGTTTATCTTATTTATCTCGTTAAGCATCATTGTTTCATACGTCTCATACATTTCATATGCATCGGAGTTGGAGTTGGAGGAGATGAGTTTATTGTGATTAAGGCCCAGGCGGGTTCTGCAGGACTTGCCCTGGTGACCTCGCCATTTAGTGGTATATCGACGACGGTCGATTGATATAGTCTGCCGGGGATCGGTATGGCTGGGCGTTCCGGGGATGTGTGTGATGGAGATAGATTTGGAGGAACATATCATTGCATTCTTTATATATATCGTATTACCTACTCAACCTCGCGGTTGACCCTGTGTATTCGTGTATGCCTGTGATGATCCATTTATTGGGGAGCAGATTGACAGGTTGTTGAGACATTGGGAGCTGGCAGGGGAGAGAGCATGGATCACCTGACTTAGAGCTAGCCCACTTTTATTTCCGTTTAGCTATCAGACTTTATTTCCAATTTTGAGACATGTTTCATTTCAGTTGTAAACATTTATAAACTTTTAATTTAAAGTACTGTTTATCTTTCCTTTGCTATCTACTACCTCGGGTTTCCGAGATGGTAACACCCTTCTTTATCTGAGGAGTCCTAGTCCAGGCCCTTAAATAAATGGGGGTGTTACAAAGTGGTATCAGAGCGAACGATCCTCAGGCCTAAACCAATGAATCCAATGAACATAGGAAGAGTCTAAATAAAATGAACCCCGGAATAGAACTGTTAGGAGCATACTAAAGGTAAGGGATGAGTTAGGGGCCCCCTCACACCGAACCATTGGCCCTCTCAGTTTGACCCGGGAACCCTGAGTATAAATGAGAGAAAAGGGTAGAAAAGTTGCATGATGTTGAGTATGAATTCATATATCGTTGCCTAAGTGTTAACTGATTGATATATTAATTGTTGCATAAAAGAGTTGATGGGAGGTTGTGGCATAATACTTTGCATGTTTTAAAGTTGATTCATACTTATATCTCTATAAAGTTTGTGTTAGAAGACTATGTCTAGTGATATGCGGTTATATGATCCCTAAACCATGCTAGGTAGACAAGTAGGGTAACAAGTGATAGAATTGGCTAGAATTGCCAAGGTGATTTTGTGTTGCAGCTAATTCCAAAAAAAAATTCTTATAGTCATGCCTCCACGAAGGAACACGGATGTAAACATCACCCAGGCTGAGTTAGATCAACTGCTGGCTTAGAATGAGGCCCTAAAGGCCAAAAGAATGGACGCTGCTAAGATGAGTACAATAGTGGCGAGGCATAACCCTACCATTTTCACTGGAGAGGGGGAACCTCACTTGCTGGGAGATTGGTGTCGGGAGTTCACCAACTTATTCGAGCTGATAGCTTGTCCTGAAGAGTTGCAAGTGGACCAGGCTGCCCACTACCTCAGGGCCACAGCTGGGGAATGGTGGACTAGGAACAAGGCGGAGATCCGACATGTTGCTAGGGATATTGAGGAAGGATACGTGTCTTGGTTGGAATTTCAAGTGATCTTGACGGACAGATTCATGCCGAGTTCAGGAAAGCTAAGCTAAGGGAGGAGTTCGATACGTTTAAGATGACAGAGGACATGACGGTGGACACATACCATAGGAAGTTCCGACTGTTGGCTTCATATATCGATGAATTTGCTAAGAACGAGACCATGTTGGCTATGAGGTTTGAGAGGGGACTGACGGTGGATATCAAGAAGAGGCTCACGGCAGCTCCACCTACCACCGTTCAGGACATCTACCTGAGGGTTGGTGCTGCTAAGAGGCTCTCCGAGCAGATCAAGGAGGATAAGAAAGAAAAAGCTTAGAAGAGGAAGCCGGAAACTGTCAGTGATAATACTGGAGCCAAGAAGCTGAATTCAGGCAAGTTCGGTGGATACACCACCAATAGTGCTCCTGGGGGGATGAGGAATCAAAGCGGAGGCAGTTACAGAGGTGCTATTATTGGAGGTAATGCGCCCAGGGTCACTTGTTTTGGCTGTGGGAAGTTGGGGCACAAGAAATAGGAGTGCCGAAGTTCTGGAGGAAACCAATCTGGGGGTTTCCAAACACCTACATCTGGGTTCAGTGGATCTCGAACAGCAGGATCAGGGTACAACAACTACCGTACTCCTAACACTGGCTATGGAGGAGGTGCCCGATCTGGGGCAAGTAACAGTTATCAAGGAAGCTACAACAACTATCAGAACCGTAGCCAGCTGAACCAGCCCAGTGGGGGTGGCAATTTTCAGAGGAACCAGAACGAGAGGAATAAGCAATACAATGCGGCTTCATCGAGTCAGTCTGGAGCTAAGTCCAGTGGCAATCTCTTTGCCATGGGAAAGGAAGCAGCTAAGGAGGATGCTCACGTAGCGACTGGTACTTTCCTTGTCAATTCTAAACCCACATTTGTGTTATTCGATTCTGGTGCCACACATTCATTCATATCTAGGGAGCATGTTAGAGCCTTGAACCTTACTGCTTATGATAGAGTCGTTGATTCTGTTATAGTACCCTCGGGAGAGTCTGTGCCTTGTGATAGAATCTATACTAGTGTACCTATTCAGATTGGGGAGGTTGTCTTCCACTGTGACCTTATGGAGTTTCCATTGGGTGGTTTCGAGGTGATTCTAGGGATGGATTGGTTGGGGAAGTACAAAGCTTTCATTGACTGTTACCAAAAGAAAATATCTCTGAGAGGACCTAAGGGAGTCAGAGTAACCTACAAGGGATACATGGTCAAACCCAAAGTCAAATTTATTTCTGTAAATACCCTAAAATCGAGTCTGAGGAAGGGAGACCAGTTGATCTTGTGTCAGATATGGGATAGAGAGTCTGAGACCCCTAGGATTTCTGACATACCTGTGGTAAGAGACTTTGAGGGGGTATTTCCGGAAGAGATTCCTGGGCTACCACCTAAGCGCGACGTTGACTTTTCCATTGATCTAAAGCCGGGAGATAGACATCAAATGAGCGAATCCATTGACTAAGCTCATTCCAAACAGCTGCTCGTTTATGGGTGATCGGTTCACCATAGATAAGACATAAGTCCCAAAAACGACCTTTGCATTGCATGACCTTGATAATAATGAATTTTTGACATGCTATAATACACTCAAAATGGGCATCAGGTCTAAAGCCAAACCAAAGGCCTCCTTTAGTTTCATGAGCATCCACACCAAAACTCCTAGAAAACCCAAAAGCACGAAATATGGGATCAACTAAGTCAACTTTACATTTTGTTTCAGATAAGAACAAAAAATCAAAATAAGTACTCGAAAGAAGCGCCCTAGTCTTTGCAATTGTAGGGGCAAAGGGGGTTATTTAAACCCCTTACATTCCAACAAAGTCCTTTCATGAAGAGAAAAACCACCACAACAAGACCAACCAACTCCACACCAGGCTCATGTCGACACAGTCCAACGATTCACCCCAACAAGAATCCAACCCAAAGAGGCTCACCAAAGGCGGTCGAAAGAAAGCAATAACCATCCAAAAGTCTCGGATAAAACCGTCCAAAAAGGAAACGAAAGATGGACCCCCCGAGTCCTTTACCAAATCAGATCAAAAACACACTACACCTCCAGCACTCACAAGAGAGAACCAAATAGAACCGTAGCATACATACGCACTTAAAGGCATCAACCACTAGATTACAACCATCCCATCTGTCGAAACAACACCAAAGAGACAACCGCCAAGACAAGGGCGAGCCAACACAGACCCCTTACCATAGAAAGGCCAGAACAAGGAGAAAAGGATTGATTCGGAACCCCACAACAGACACCCAATTTCACCTAACAACACCTCCCAGGACCACCGCCGTACATTCAACAAGGCCTATCAAAGGCACAACAAAGACTAACCACTAGTGACACAATAAAAGGCCGATAGGTGGGGGAAAAGGGGGGAACACCATATCAGACCCAAACATCACCACAAAGAACAGCAGCAACCTAAATCTATAGGACATCAGACGAGCCGAGCACATCGACACACATCAACGAAAACTTAAAAGACCGGCCATACCAGGGGTGGGGGGAATGGGGGGATCACCCCTGGTTGAACATACAATTTTCGGTGATAGGACAAGGGTACGGAGGGACGGGAATCCGACACGAAAGGGGAATCTGACATAAAAACAGACCCAACTTACAGTCAAGAACACCACCTTAAAAGACAAAAAGGAAAGACAAAATAATTCCACCACAAACAATCCTTGAACACAGCAGTCCATGGAGGGCCGAAACCAACGGAACCAGCAAGATGCGTAACACACAAAACACTCACACCAACCCTGCCCGAGGCTGCTCGCATCAAACACTATCACAGGGAACGAATCTTCCGTAACCCGGGCAAGAAAAAAGGAGTTCAATTCACCAAATCCTGCAATCGATCCAAGAATGTCGTTTAATTCCTAATCGCCATCAGCATCAGGTGGACCTCCAGAAAGTTTAGACCATTTTGAATAAATGTGCGTGTTTGCTGAAGATCTCGTCAAACTATTCCTGAACAAGCCATCAAGCCCGGCGGTGACAGCGACAACAACAAACAAACAGATAGAGGGTGCGATGATCAGTCCGAGGAAAGAAAAGGCAGACCGACGGGTTGATTGAAGAAGAAGAACTGGGTTGATGCCAAAAGCTGAAGGTAGTGGTGCATCTAAGATAGAGCATGAGCCACAATATCGACAAACAAGGTGAGACAAGGATGTACCGCACTTCGCGCACCAAGGTGAACAACTGACAGGTAGTGGAGGAAACGAGGGAAGGGGAATCAATCCGCCGGAGATGAGCAAAGAAACCGCTTCATCTCCGGCGGACGATTGGCGGCTGAGGAGCACGAATGTGGAGTGGTGGTTGGATGTGGTGGATCAGATTAGGTTTAGAATTGGGGGTTTTGATTTGGGGGAAAATGTAATTTCTCTCTCTTCGCGTTTAGCTAAACAAACCCATCTTTTTAATCCACGTGGCAGCCAAAAAAAGCCTACGTGTAATTACCTGCGTGTAATTGTTAAACATGATTAACCAATTTAAGCCAGTCCACCTTCTTATCGCTTATCCCTCTTACTCTTCGTCTTCTTCAAGGAAAACTGTAACGCCTATTTATTACTGCTATCAATGTGAATGAATTCAGTCAATTAATTCCGGCAGTTTCATGTATGCCTGTCACACTATTTATTACCACAAAATCCATCACTCTATTATATCCACATGCACTTTGTGGAAGTTGACTAATCTCCCTATGGTTAGGTTTGTATCTCATATGAAATTAGGAGTATATTTTACGCTATTATTTATTGATTGATTGTTTGGTCTCTCATTTAGTTTTTATGTTTTTGTGTTATAACTTTTTTTAAGATTTGGTAGTTGCATATTTTTAAGGGTCGAAATGTCGAATGATTCATTGTTTCTTATTTGTTGGATTTTCACGTCTAAGTTTGACTATATATGTTTTTGGGTTATTCTACATGGTGACCCTGAACTTTTTCAGATCCCACGCGGTAACCCTGCAAATCAGAAAACAAAAATGGTAACCCTGAACTTCATTATTATGTATCTCCGTAACCCTTAACTAAAATTCCGTCAATTTGCACCGTTAAGTGTTGATGTGTCGTGTGATGTGGCTATTTGGTCTTGATGTGGCGTGTGACATGTATTACAAGACGGGATTAATTAGTTAGTCGTATTAATTAGATTTAATAAGTAATCGGGTTTTTAATATATTATAAGTATCATTATTATTTTATTAATTTATTATGTAGGCAAGACGGGATTGCAAGGCGGGATTGCGAGACGGAATAATGTATGATAAAAAACAAACAAAAACGACGCAAGTTAAACCATCTTCTACACCACCTCGCACCACCACCGTGGCTACCACCTCAGACCACCACGCCAGCACCCCCTCTCGCCGACCTCCACCATGGCAACACCAGAAGCAGCCCAGAATTCATCCCTTCTCCATAAAACCCAGATCTAGTGTTTTTAGGGGGTGAGATGAGATTACAAGGGTGCGGGAAGAGATTAAGGGTGTCGGGTTTCGACGGGCGACGGTGGTATTGGTGTTTCGACGGCCAGCTGCGGACGGTGAAGGGTGGGGAGTAGCTGACGGTAGTTCGACGAAGGTTGGTGAAGGGTGGGGTGGCGGCGACGGTAGTGGTGGTTATGGCGGAGGCTGTGATTGTGGTGGATTGGTTTTTTTTTTCTTTAATTTATTCATAAACATCCTAGTCATTAGCCACATCAGCGAACATTAGCCATGTCATTCGCCACATATGACACTTAACGGCTCATTTTGACGGAATTAAACTTCAAGGTCACGTTAATTACATTTAAGGGACTTCAGGGTTACCAAAAACTTTTTCTATTTTGTAGGGTTACCATGTGTGATTCGAAAAAGTTCAGGGTCACCATGTAGAAAAACCCTATGTTTTTCCATGCGAGAATCCTATGTTTACGATAACCTTGACAAGGAAGACTATCACCCTCGGAAGTTAACTTCGAGGACACTAATGTGATCCAAGCCGATATAGGTATATCTTCTTATTCAAATTTAATTCAATTTTTATCACTCTTGTCAATCGCCATGATTTACCTTTTAGTATAATTGTTTGAAAAGTTTGTTAGGTGAATTCTTGTACCATCTTTAATGTAGATTTATAGATTATTGGTGAATATTTGAACTTCAATAAAGAAGATAAAACATTTTCCCTCCTAAAGGGTGACTAGGATTTCTATACCTTGGATTTGAGCTATCCATTCAGGTAAGCCCTTTTGTGTTTGAGATGATTGTTGAAAATCTGTACAAGTTGTAGTATCAAAACATGGTTGCAGTATCACTTATTCCTACATACACATACATACTTCATACTTCCTTGGTCGTTGTTTTGAGACACGTTATCAGCAAGAGCATCCTACAAATGCCTTGTGAATTGAAATAAAGTGTTTATTGGAGACTGGACGGAGACGGAGTAATGCAACAATTTAGTCGTATGTCATATAACCAAGCTCCTGCCATTTTGTTATGGTAGGTTATAAATTGTATTTATGAAGTGAGTTTTTATAGGAATGAGGTGTTAGGTTGTTGGATAATGCGATTATATTGTTGCAAACGGATGCACAATATTTGCTCCATACTTTATCAACTATGCAACAAGATTGTAAAGGAGTATGATCACATCATCTTGGTTAATCAAGTAGTTTAAAACCAAAATTGTTATCAAGATGAAATCCACTCTCTTCGATAATGTATAAATTTAAGTTCCAACAATCCTTAAAAGTACATGGTCTTGAAACTTGATTGATAGACAGAAACACCACGCACCATCTATGCTTGTGTTCTTGGTATTTTATATATTTTGCATATGTTTTACTATGTATGTTTTGACTCTTTTGCAAGTACTTGATCTTGAAACCTCAAGAGACAAGATCCCGAAATACCACCTTGATCGATCAAACTTACTTATAAAAAAAGGTAAACCAATTAATGAAACAGAGAGTATTATGATCTACTCGTAGCATAATGTGTTTGTACATCTACTCGTAGCATAAACGTGATATGCATGTAAAAATAAACCTACCTGCCATTGCTTTGGACTTGAACACCTATGCCGTCTTCTAAATGGCAAGTACAGTACGGATCAACCCGTGAATTTCACGGGTCACAAAACTAGTTTACATTTAAAATGAAAAGACAAATTTTGATGATTGTGTTTAATGCTACAAAATAGTTTAATTTTTAGTGAAAATCACAGGATTTCTCTAAGTCTTCATTAATAAATGTTTGCTCACATAATTTTTTTTTGTAATAGTTTGATATTCTCATCGTTCTTTAATTTTTTTTTTGTTAATGTAACATGTTACTATATTATTTTGATTCTCATTTTAGTTTGTTGACGAATGATATCATTTTTGCTCGACGTCAAAACGATATTTTTGTTAGTCCAACATTATTAAAATGATGATATTAATTAGGGTAAATAGATAACTTATACCTACTATATATAACAACACTTTTTAAACTTTATACCTAAGATAATTTTTCTTCAAAACTTATACCTAACTTGTTATTTTCCTTCATACTTAATACCGAATTTTACCTCCGGCAAGAAAAATGACTGGATTCCGTCTAAAATCAAGTTTTAATGATAAAATCTGGTGGTGTTTGCCAAATTTGCCCCTAATCAACTTCACCAAATTATTGTTTCAAGTTTTCAACCTTCAACACCCCAAACACCAACACCATATCCTCGCCCAATGCCATCACCACCCTACACAGCCACCATCACCGCCCAACACTGCCTCCATCTAAGACCACCGTCGCTGCCCAATAGTGTCTGCATCTAACATCGCCATCAACCTCACCCAACACACCTATTACTACCTAACACCACCACCGACATCCCCTAACACCATCACCAACACCGCTCACCCACCACTAGAATTGACCCACCACCCAACACTAACTCCACTACTACCACCGCAACAATTTCCCAACGCGAACACCAGTAGAACCACGCACAACACTTCGAGATCTTACCCACCATTCACAAAATCACCATGAAACCCACCACCACAAACCTCGATTAGATTAATGACGATGAAATAAGGGCGTTGGTAAAGGTGCACATGTTCTGGTGGCTGCGTTTTACAATGGTAATTGATTGGTTGAAAGGTGCAGGGGAGTTTGGTATTGCTCGGAGGCGGCAATGAGGGCGTGAAGCAAAACCGCAAATCTGGATCGATTTTGGATTAGTGGAGAGAGGCAGAGGTAGTTCTCTTGTGACGGAGTGGCAGGGAGGTCGCCGGTAAAGGTGGTGGTCCTGAATGTTCATGGGTTAAGGTGGTCGGATAAAATATTTTTGGTTTTGAATTATGGGGAATGAGGGTAAGATGGTTTAAAAAGAAAGGGCAAAACGGTCACTTTATCATTTTTTTCGCCGGAAATGCAACTTGGTATTAGAGTTGGAAGAAATTGGGAAGTTAGGTATAAGTTTTGGAAAAAAGTTATCTTAGGTATAAAATTTGAAAAATGACATTATAGAAGGTATAAGTTATCAATTTACCCTATTAATTATAAGAACTAGTTTTGTGACCCGTGAAATTCACGGGTTGTTCTGTTTCTAGTGTAATACTTTAGTGATTTAATACAATAACATACTACGATCAATTCAATTTACGGTTTTCATGCTTTAAGGGTTGTATAAATTAAATTAGTCTTTTATACAACAGTTTATCGGAAATTAAAATTTCATACATTAGATATAGTAAGATACCCCTATCAAAACTAAAGTAACTCAATGCAAGCTAAAATGAATTAATAATATAAGTATTCATATAATCAAATTAAATAAAACTATATTATCAAACAAAGATCCCCAAAGATAGAGCACCCTCACAAATTAGATATCAAAATTTCATCAACAATTCTGAAAATAACATAAAACACATAATTAGAAATGTTATGACAAAACTAACATTTCATACCCCCATAAAATTGAAGCTAATACAATAATAAATTGCGGAGCTAAAAATTTTAAAGCAGCAACAACTTGAACAACAATTAGATCATTATTGTCGAATACTTCACCTATTAAACAATATTATACAAAAAAAATGCTATGTCATCCCCTCAAATTTTTCACCTTTTTGTGATATTTCAAAATATATATAATAAATGCTCAAAAAATTATTAATCATCCACGATTCCACGTTGATGTCACCAATCTTTAGTTAGTATGTAAAATATAGTTGTTTAAGCAATCTTAATATTTCACTTCTCCTTATAATCTTCTTTTTTCAATAAATCATACCTATTTAAAAAAAGTAACAAAATAATAGTGGAATTTGTTTTATGCAATATTATTGTTATTAACTTAGTTTCACCTTAAGTAATGAAAAAAAAGTGGGAATGATAATCAAATCGTAGAGATGTAAGTATATTTACCTTGGAAGAGCTTAACACAATAAATAATCTTGATAGCACCTAAATGAGAATAAAACAAACACATATGCGAAATTGAAAATGTGATGAATACTTCATAACCCAATGAAACTTCCAATAAAAAAATAAAAAAAATTAGTTAATAATATCGGTGACACATACCATTCTACTAACGATAGAGATACGAAATTTTTTGCTTACAAATTTTGCCTTCCATAAAAAATATATAAACAATTGAGGATGCGTTTATGGCTATTAAATATTATTTTTTCATTATTATCAAATTTAATATAGGTATAAATAAAGATCAAGTTCATGACTTTTGAGCATCCATTTTTCATTATTATGAAGTTTAATATAAACATAAATATGGGAAAATGAGAAATGGTATATAAAAGGTCTGCATTATTATTATTATTATTATTATTATTATTATTGTTATTGTTATTGTTATTGTTATTGTTATTGTTATTGTTATTGTTATTGTTATTGTTATTGTTATTGTTATTGTTATTGTTATTGTTATTGTTATTATTATTTTTTTCTTACAAACTCCACTTTGCATGAAAGTCGTTTAAAAAGTTATCTTGTATATGTAATTAAAATATGACATATTGATGATGATAGATATTTTGGTTTTCCTTTTAATTATATTTATAAATTTGTAGATATTAGTAGCTTTATAATCCAAATTATTAGATTTTTTATTTACTACATATTAGACCTTTTAGCTACTATCTTTATGGTTAAGGAGGAGTTAGATGAACAAATTGAATGATTTAAATGATGAGAGTAAATTCTTAATTTATTTTTATAATTTAAATCATGATCTTATGGTTTCCACACAAAAATAAATATTACTAAACCTTATAATGAGTTTTAATAAATTTATTAAAGTAGCCTTAATATTAACAATATAAATTAATAGAATTTAATTATGATAATCCTACATGGCAAAAAATTAAATGTATTAAGTTGCCTTTTAACTATATAGTTAAAATATGACATAATATTAGTAGCTTTATAATCCAAATTATTAGATTTTTTTATTTACTATATAAGACTTTTTAGCTACTATATTTATGGTTAAGGAGGAGTTAAATGAATAAATTGAATGATTTAAATGATGAGACTAAATTATTAATTTATTTTTATAATTTAAATCACGATCTTATGGTTTCCACATAAAAAAAATATTACTAAACCTTATAACGAATTTTAATAAATTTATTAAAGTAGCCTTAATATTAACAATATAGATTAATAGAATTTATTTATGATAATCCTACATGGCAAAAAAATTAAATGTATTAAGTTGCCTTTTAACTATATAGTATAGATTATATAGATTTATAGATGTGGCATTCGTAATGCACGCGTGGCTTTTTCTTCGCCTATGTGGCTTTGTCTACGTGGCCTTTTAAGGTTACCCTTTTAATATAGTTTTATAGATAATAAGTAGTATTAACCATAGTTATATATACTTCTATTTTTTTTTTTTAGTTTGGAAATAATGGTGATATTCAAGACGTAAAATATTTTTTCTTTCATTTTCTCTTAAGTGTTGTGACGTTTAATCAAATGAAAACAATTTAAATTATGTTGGTATATATATAATAGATAAAACAATAATCATTCTCACATAGAGATTCAAAGTTAAAAAAAATGATACTCATTAGTAGGTGGAGTGAAAGAAAAATATAGATTTACCCTTTTAATCAACTTCATTAAATATATATATTTTTATATTTAAACTAAATTTGCGTAAGTCAATATTTCTAATTTGTTGTTAATATGAATCTGAATATATTTAATACAAATTATACTAACAATTATAAATATATATTAACAACTTTCGCAAAACATTCTATCACTATTAAAAATGTGAGATTAAAAAACAAAGGTTAAAATTTGGTTAATCTAGGATTTCCTTCACCAAAGTTTTACCTCCATTTGGCGATGGTTATATTCAATCATCGACGATTTAAAGTGTCAATGCCTAAAACGAACTATAAAATACAAATGCTTGTCAGATTATTCTCATTTCTTTTATTTCTCTCTTACTACTCATTTCTTGCCCATTTAATTCCAAATCACTACAAATTAAAGATATAAGAAGTTTTTGAAAAATCAAATCAAATGAAATTAATGGGTGAAAATGAACATACATTTCTATCATTTTGTGCTTGCTAGGATTGTGCTAGACTTCTTATCAATTCATTTTCTTTTATAGGTGAAATTTATTGAATTGATTTCATAACTATATAATATGAAAAGTTTAGCATTAAATTATGATTATGAAGTGGAGTAATGCTTGGGAGATGAAGGTTTATATAAGATTAATTACTAGTCTATTGACTACGTTACTACTTTTCCTTTCATTTTCTATTTTTAGGGAAACAAAATTGATTTAGCATGTAAATGTAGTGCGTCACATGTCATTTTATTATCTACTTAATCTATCATTTTTATGTTATTGTATAGACAATAAAACTTCAAAGATTTAGACTTTAGTATGGACTTTGAAATTAGATTTTTTTTAGTTTATTTAACACTTAAAAAGCCAAAAATCTAATACCTAGTATGCTTTTATTTGCATTTAATGTTTACAATTTTATTTAATTTTATCTTTTTTATTTTTTCTAAATAATAAGTGATGACATGACTTGCTTAGAACTTTTCGAAAAATGAATGGTGTGTTATTATACTATAAGCTTGCCTTTTTATATTATTTATAGATGATAATTATTTGCAAAATCATTTTCTAAAAATGAAAGTGGTATGGAATATAACCAAGAGAAAATCATTATCAAACCTAGGCCTGGCAAATGGGTCATTTGGGACGGGTTCGGGTCAGGTCATTTTCGGGTCAATAACTTATCGGGTCACTTTTTGTAACACCCTTATTTATTCAGTAGCCTTTAGCTAGACCTCCGTAGTAAATAGAAGTGTCACCATCTCAGTTGACTGAGGTAGAAAGTATAAAAGACAAACAGACACAAAGCTAATTTAAGATAAATAATATAGACCGCTCAAACCGGTTTTGTTACAAAATTCAAAACTGAATAAATAGATTATTACAATGCAGCGGAATAATAAATATATTCTCGTAGTAACTAAGTGATAGTTTAGACTCCGTGTAATAGTCATCCTCGCATCCCATCCCAAAAGCATCCAGCCAAGCACCTTAAAATCCAACATGTTACTTAATCTGCTCCCCATTTAACCAGAAACTAGGTTTGTGACCCGAGAGATTCACGGGTTTATCTGTTTTAGTTTTGTTATTTTTATCGTATTGTTTATATTTGTCTGAGCAATTAGTTGATCCAATTAAAAAATATTGTCTTGAAATACATAAAAGTTAGTTGGTTAATGCCTTATTTTTTTGACAATTTTGGTTTATTTTCAAAATTATATATTGTATTTTAGTTGTTGTTTTGATTAATATACTAAAAACATGTGATTTTAAAAAAAGTTACATTTCAATGAGTCCAGTAATTCATGACACACATGTAAGAAAAAATAAATGCTTAAGGTTGATTTTTGATTAGATTGTATAGATTTTGTGCTAAATTTTCTATGTAAAAGTTTGAACATCGCTTTGTCTTCCGGCAAATAAAGTTAGTAAGTGAAGACGAAAGGGCATATTAATGCATAATGTTGTTTTTTTTTGAAAATGATAAATCTCCTAATGTAAGGAGCTTAAAACATATAGAATTATAAGGTTTTTTTATCTTCTCAATATTTTAATAATTGTCATAAATCATATGGTAGCAAAGTTACGAACTTTAATAATTGTTAGTCTTAATATATCATCTATACCAAATTGTCAAAAAAATCTAAATTTTATATTTTTACATAAATGATAAAATGAGTTAAATAATAGGCTACCACAAATCTCATTGAAATCTCGTATGTGTTATAAGACATATGTATTAGATAATATGACATGTACACATAAATATTAGATAATATTTTACATTTAGCCATTATCTATGTCAATAGAAATTTTTTGTCCAACTTGTTAATAAGATTGAGATTCTTGCAACTCCAATTTCATTCTATGAGAGCTATTTTTCAAAGTAAAAATGATGAATTAAAAAGCAACACATACCCAAATAAAACATACATGTGAGAGTTTATGAAATACTAAATTTTATTTATGAACCTAAAAACAATTAGTCGTTCACATTCGTGTAGACAATTTTGTAGTTAATTTATAATATAGTATTGAGTGTAATAGAGTGAATATTTTTTTAAGCAATTCTAGTATTTCTATTCTTCAAATAGTCTTCTTTCTCCAATGAACTATCCCTAAAAAAATTAACTGAGTGATTAATAACAAATAAAATGGTGAAATTTAATTTATGTAATATTAGCCTTATCGTTATTAATTTAAGTTTTCCCTTAAATAATGTAAGAAATAGGTTATTGAATCATAAAGATTGAAGTATATTTACCTTTGAATATCACAACTCCACAAATCTTGATAGCCCCTAAATGAGAACAAAACAACTTATATGTGAAGGTTAAAAATGTGAAGATTACTTCATAACCAATGGAATTTAAAAATAAATAATTATTAATTTAAAACCATAATACACTTACTTTGATGTTGATACAATGATAAGAAAAATTATTGACACATTAAAGTGCATTACGTACAAAGAAAAGCAATTTGGATATTGGTCTTAACGATTACTAGCTTTTGAACCCGTGCCCGCACAGAGCGATCTTCAAAATTGCATTATAAATGATATTTATATTAATTGTAATTGTCATGATTTATATGAAAAAAAAAAAAAAACTCATGTATGTGCATTTAATCGAGTATAAACAAATAATTATTTGTATATCCAACATCATATTAATAACTATAATGCTCTAAAAGCATACACGATGTAAACCCCATTTTTGAGCTACCACCACGGGAACAGAGTTTAAAACCCTTCTCCAATTTCTTAAATGCATTTAACAAACGATTATCTTCCAGTACATCAAAGTCCATCTGGCTCCTCTACTCAGCTCGAATTTGTCTCAGATCGTAATGATCCGTCTTTATCCCGACAAGTTCAGCCCGTGTTACAGATTTAAATATTTTTTCATGGATTTATATGCTTTATGTTCTTTTTATGGATATTTCTACATAATACTCTCAAGTGTTTTCAAATCCTACACGGTACACACACACACACACACACACACACACACACACACACACACACACACACACACACACACACACATATAATTCTTTTGGCGATGGGGGTAAAAAAATATTGGCTTGAATTTTGGCTCACAAATGTTGTCTTCCATCAAACATTTATAGCCAAATGAGGGTGCGCTTTCTGACTTTTGGGTTTTTCTTATTATTATCAAAATTAATATATACATAAATATGTAGAAATGTCTTATGACTTTTGAGCATTCATTTTCATTATTAGCATATTTAATATAGACATAAATATAGAGTAATGAGAAATGAAATATAAAAGGCTTACTTTAATTTTTTTTTTCTTTTTTTTTTTTTTACAAAATCCGCATTGCATGAGAATTGTTTAGGGAATTATCTTACGAACTAAAAGATGGTAAATATTTTGTCTTCCCTTTTAGTTATAAATCATATTTATAGATTTACATATGTATTCATTTTAATGAAATTGAGCAAATTTATTGCAATAATATTTAAGAAGGAGTTGCACATATAAATTGCTTAAAATTAGAGTGATGTAAATTTTTATTTTTCGTTTAACCAATTCTAGTTTTAAAAATTAAAATGTCAATGTTTAATGTTAAGTATATTATTATTTGCCCTTAATATTTACAAATTCTTCATTATTTCATAAACGGCGTAAAAATTAGAATTATGTGATATTTATTTGTTACTTCAAATATTCTGAGAATAAACGTAGAAATTTAAAACTTAGTATGAATTTTAATTGTTGTTTAATTTATCTAGAAATTAAAAAGGGCAAAATTTAATGTTTGTTATGCTAATTTATTTTTTATGTAAATATTTTTTAATTTGTGTATCTTTTTAGATGGATCATTATACGAACATGAATTACCCTTTTAATTAAACACGCCATAATAAATGGAGGATTGGTGACGTGGAATTTTGGTAATACAAGGTGTCATTTCGTAATGCGAGGTGGCATTGTGTTGGATAATATTATGTAGAATATTATATGATGATATTACGATATCAGAATAATATTGTTATATCAAATAATATTCGGGTTACCAAGTTTAGGAGATTACGGGTTTAGATTAAGGGTATCTCAAGTACTATAAGTAACACCCCCATCTACCAAGGAGCCTTAACAAGGCCTTCCCCAGCAGATAAAGGGCGTTACCATCTCGGTTGCCCGAGGCATAGTAAATATCAAACGTCAATAAAAGAACAATTATGTTTATTACAAGTTTAACTCAACAAAAGAAAGGTACAACTGATAACAAACTATCAACTACGTGATACTATCCCTGCCATGACTCGTGATGGACTCGTCCCTCCAAAGCACCCAGCTAAGCTCCATATATCAACACCTACTAAGACTGACTGCTCACCATAATGGATCAGGGCAGACACAACATAAGAAGAAACACAGACAACACCACACAAGGTCAGTAACTGTAAAACAACACAAAACACTAGGTACAGCATACACAAACCCAACACCACTTCCAATCACCCATCACTCCTCTGACTACCCGAAGGTCAAGCTCTGCCAGAATAATCGTCGCAACAGATATTCCACACCGCCAGTGGGGGACCGCAGCCTTTCCCACCTAAGCCCCGGTCATCTTTACCGAGCGAAAACACATGTTCCTTAATGTGCACATCCCCTCTTGTGGCGGGTTCCACAAGGGGCAAATCAAGGGTGTGAAGCCACTCCCTCAAGTGACTCCACTCAGCCGAGGGCGCACCTCGCGAACCACAGACAAACAACAACAACCAATTACAGAACCAACAATACCAACTAATCAACACAACCGACATACCAAACAACCAATAGTACTGAGTAGGATAACCTACCTTTAGCAATCCGTAACAACACCGCATATGATCGTATGATAACAAGCAACGACCATTACCACCTATTACAAACAGTATGACAAACCCTATTACTACCAACACAACCATAACCAAAGCTAAGGAAGACGATGATGATGAGGACTTACCTATACTCAGCGTTCCAGCGACAAGATGTAACGCCCCGTAAACAACAGGAGTACAAAATGGTATATTTTAATAATAGCAGCGGAAATTACAGAGCATTACCGCCGTATTTCCCTATACAGAGAAATACAAGGCTTACATTATTCTTTAGTACAACCAAATAACTAGTAACAAGTCTTATTGATAAGATTATATTATTATGATACATTATTCTTATTCTATTTTCTGGCGTCAACCTCACTCATGTCCTTTGTTTGGGCTAAAAATAGCATAATAAAGAAGGCCCAGTTCATAAAGTCAAGATTATGAAAGGAGTGATGAGGAGGAAGGAAGCCCGCGGTTGGAGGAAAGGCAAACGGGTTTAAGGAATATTAGGAGCCCATCATAGGAGGCGTCCGCGTTAAGGAAAGAAGCGTCAGGGAGAAGTTAGGGAGAAGTCAGGGAGATTAGAGAGAATTGGCAAGGGAGTCCGGGTTTGGAAAGAGTCCTTATGGAAATTATATTTCCTTTCCATATTCGAGGTAGGGTATATCTAGGGTTCTTACGCTATAAATAGCCAAGGAAGCAAATCAAGAAGGACATTCAACACACTATATTCAAGACATTCGCACTTACGCATTCACATCAAATTCCACAACATATTATCCTCAAGTATACGCTCACCAGAGATCTTGCAGGCCTGATACCTTGCGCCAGCGAGATTAGCATAACGTTACTATTGTAATCGTCCTCCTATTCATATAGTGCAATACTTGGCAGGGTACCGTCCCTCCCGCGGTTGTTCCCACATTGGGTTTTCCGCGTCACCAAATCTTACGAGTCAACTTACGTTACGCACTTTATCTTTATTTATTCACATACGAACGAACATATATCAAACCAACGAATATAGACTACATTGACCCTAATTAATCGACTTGGGTAAAAATACCTAAACACCCTTCCCTGTTTCCTGTACCTGAAAAAGATTAATAAAATAAAGGGTCAACCAACCAAAGGTTGAGTATATTTCCCATAACCTCCAACTCAAATTAATATAATTCGGGTTAATTATTATTGAACAGGGCCACATTACGGAGCCGAGACTCCCTTAGGCTATGCCCTCCTCCGTGTACACAAGATAACAATCTTTTCCTCTTTTTCTCCTTTTCTCTTTTTTTTTTCCTTTTTCTCTTTTTTCTTCTTTTTCTTTTTATCCGGATATAACGGGGCGGAGCCAATTGCCGAGCCCCCTACTGAGCTCACTTCAGAGCTCACGTCCATGTACACGGAATAAAATAATAATGTGGTATGGTCCCTTTCAATAATAATGTCCACGGATGATACATTGGCCAAATGTACATGGTATTTTAACATTAACATTATAATGTGAGCATTATAACATCAATTATTAACACAAACAGTACCACAGTCATATCTCACGTAAACCACATTACGTAAATTATACAAGTATAACATAACTTTATCACATAAACAATCATTCACGTACATTATAATATCAGTTAAGTAAATATGACGATAACATACTTACTCATTACATTAACTTAAGATGAAGGGGTAGGAAATATACCTTATGTTTTCTCACTTAAGATGGTATACTAGATAGCTTTCGTTGTTATTGTGTTTACATGCCAATTTGAGTGCTTTTACCTGCCTTTTATAGGCAAAGTAAGTCGGTTACAATAGTAACCTATCTACTACCTATACTCCTACGTGTATTCTACCTCAGCCAAGTGAAACCTACATATCCTGCTATATGGTACGTGGTGTGCATGGTGACCATGCATGCTCAATCTGTCACTCCAGTAAGTGGGACAGGTGAAGGAAGATCTCCTTTGGTAGATCTGACACGGGGAGCATCAGGCAGCAGGCAGATACCAGCTGAACTAATAACAAGGTTAGATTTGGCTACAGTTCCGTCAGATGGAAGAATAACCCCACGAGGGTTAGGATACCTCACACCAGATAGCTGACAGCCGGCCAACTGCATAGAGACGCAAACAGGTGGCCTCCCTATCAGCAGCCCCGCAACAATTGGGCAGACACCTGTAGCAGGATCCGAGTCAAACCAGCAAGTGAACTGGCAGCAGGGGACAATCATTACCACAACCCCCTGGCTGCCGGAGCCTATCAGAATCTTCAAGAACCCGGATCAGGAGGAAATACGCAGACAGCTGACAGACGGACCCCAGATTCAGCCAGTATAACCAATCAGCAGTACTTGGAGCTAAAAGAAATGCTGAGCAGGGTCCTAGGGCTACCACCCCCGCTCGAGAAAGCAGCTCTAAACAGTTACGCCGACTCACCATTCATGGACACCATATCCATCACAGCCATGCCAAAGGGATTCACGAATCCAAATATGCCTCTCTTCGACGGCACAGCAGACCCCTTTGATCATATCAGCCAGTATAAGCAGAAAATGATGACGGTAACAGATATAGGGCAAGTTAAGGAAGCCTGCATGTGCAAAGGGTTCGGGTCCACCCTAACAGGACCGACACTTCGATGGTTTGTGAGCCTGCCCAACAGGTCGATATCTACATTTGCTGAATTGGTGAATGCATTTACTCAGCAGTTCGCAAGCAGCAGAAAACCACAGAAGCACGCAGGAGACCTGTACAGAATCGTCCAGGGGGCAGGAGAGAGCATTGGAGAATACAATACTAGATTCAACAATGAGAAGGTAGCACTACGAGAGTGTGACGTCTCAACAACAGTAGAAGCCTTCAGAAGAGGCCTCCACCACGACTCCGACCTATACAAGCATCTAACCATGCATCCATGCCATAGTTTCGAAGCAGTACAGGAGAAGGCAGCTGCCGCAATCAGGTTGGAGGAAGACGTCTTAGCCAGAGCAAGCTTGCTAAGCACGCCTAGTATCTCCAGTACCTCAGCCGTAGAGAAATCTGGAAGAAAGCAAACCACCAGCAAGAAGGACGAGAAGTACAGACCATACGGGAGGGGAGTCAACAGAATCGAAGAAAATCAGCTACTCCCCACTCTGGCAGAATACGGATTCACCACAGGAATCGGAGGAATCTTGAAGGCACTCAGGGAGATAGGAGATGGAGTAAGGTGGCCCAACCCACCAGTAGGAGAGCAGGCATGGAGGAAGGACAACAAGAAGAAGTGTGAATTCCACCGGGATATTTGGCACAACACTGAGGATTGCTACACATTACGAAGAGAGATCAAGCGCCTGTACGAACAGGGGAAGCTGAGCCACCTATTACCACGTGGGGGCAAGCAGCAAGATAAGGTAGGCTCCGCCAAACCGGCAGACCCACCCACATGCACCAAAATTATAAACGTGATAACAGGCGGCTCAGACTTGAGCGGGCTGACATATTCAGCAGCTAAGAGACATGCTACAGAGACCAAAGGAGATAGGCCAGCCAATTCGTGCAGAATTTCTCACAGTGATCTGCCTGCAGTCAGCTTTGATGAAGGAGATACAAACGATGAACGAGAACATCATGACGCACTAATTATCACCTTGTCAATGGCTAATTGCACAGTTAGAAAAGTCTTAGTAGATACAGGAAGCTCGGTCAACTTGATCATGCTGAAAACTATAGAAAATATGGGATTCAGTGAGAAGGATTCGCAGAAGAAGACTATTCCGCTAGTAGGCTTCAGTGGAGAAACAGCCAGCTCGCTAGGAGAGATAGTCATCCCAACCTATGTGGGGGGAGTCAACAAGCAAGTCAGGTACCTGGTTATAGATGACCCCTCTACTTACAACGTCATCTTGGGAAGACCATGGTTGCACCAAATGAAGGCAGTCCCCTCAACATACCACCAGTGCATAAAATTCCCCACCCCATTGGGAGTAGAAACAATAAGAGGAGATCAGGAGGAAGCTAGAGGCTGCTATAAGAAGGCACTCAAGTGCACGCCACCCCCCCGCATAGCAATTACTGAACGGCCTATCCGGGACGAATACATCGAACCTCCAGCAGAAGAGCTGGACCAAATCAACGTGGATAAGCTGCACCCAGAACGAACCGTGCTCATTGGAGCAGGATGTACAGGAAGCTTAAGACAGCAGCTAGTCAAGTTCTTACAAGATAACATGGATTGTTTCGCATGGTCACACGATGACATGACAGGAATAGATCCGTCCATCATAACACATAAGCTTAGTGTAGACCCAAAGTGTAAGCCCGTCCAACAGAGAAGAAGGAAGTTTGCACCGGAGAGAAATAAGGTAATCAACCAGGAGGTAGATAGCCTGCTGGCAGCAAGAAAATAAGAGAAGTAAAATATCCAGAATGGCTGTCCAACGTAGTGGTGGTGCCTAAGAAGAATGGGAAGTGGAGAGTATGCGTAGACTTCACCGATCTCAATAAAGCATGCCCTAAAGATCCATTCCCGCTGCCTCATATTGATGCAATGGTGGACGCAACAGCTGGACATGAGATGTTAACATTTCTGGACGCATGGAGTGGATACAAACAGATCAAGATGGATCCTGCAGATCAAGAGAAGACAGCATTTATGTCTGAAAGAGGAATATATTGCTACAACGTCATGCCATTCGGCCTAAAGAATGAAGGCTCCATGTATCAAAGGTTGGTTAACAGGATGTTCAAAGAACAGATAGGAAGAACAATGGAGGTGTATATTGATGACATGGTAGTGAAATCAGAGAAGGCCAAAGATCACATGCGGCATCTGGCAGAAACATTCAGCACCCTCAGGGAATACAAGATGAAGCTAAATCCATCTAAATGAACCTTCGGAGTATCTTCTGGCAAGTTTCTGGGCTATATCGTAACTCAAAGAGGGATAGAGGCCAGCATCGAACAGATCAAAGCCATCTTGCGGTGAGTCACCCGAGAAGCCTAAGGATGTTCAAAGACTAGCGGGAAGGTAGCGACCCCTGAACAGGTTCATTTCAAGATCTTGGATAAATGCTTTTTTACGACGTACTAAGGAAAAGCGGAAGTTTGAATGGACCTCGAGCACGAGCAAGCCTTCGAGAGCTGAAGCATTACCTCGTGACCCGCCGCTTGTCAAAGCCGGAGCCAGGAGAACCGCTATTCCTATACCTAGCCGTCACGAGGAGGTAAGAGTGAGTGTCTTTGTCCTGGTTAGAGAGCAAGAAAGGGAGCGAAGCCGGTATACTACGTGAGCAAGTATCTGCTGCCGGCAGAGACCAGGTACACATCCCTTGAAAAGTTAGTACTAGCATTGGTAGTGGCATCTCGCAAACTGCGCCCCTATTTTGAGTCCCACATTGTACATGTCGTGACCAATTACCCACTAAAAGCTATCATGAGGAAGCCTGAACTGTCAGGCAGAATGTGACCCCGGAACAACAATCAAATCACAAGCATTGGCCGACTTCGTGTCAGACTTCAGTCCTGCCATCCAGAATCTAGCAGATAAAGAGATCCTCACCTTAGAAGGAAGCAAGGAGGCAGAAGTTTGGCAGATGCATATTGACGGAGCCTCCAACCAAAGGGGGGCAGGCGTAGGATTAATCCTGCGGTCGCCACAGGGAGACCTGATAGCATAAGCAGTGAGATGTGAATTCAAGGCAACCAACAATGAAACAGAATATGAGGCCTTGGTATTAGGAATGAAGCTAGCTTTGGAGTTAGGGGTCAGGCACCTGCTCATATATAGTGACTCTCTATTAATAGTCAACCACGTGAATGACGAGTTTATAGCCAGAGATTCGAAGATGATTGCATACCTAAAAGTGGCAAAGGAGTTAAAACAGAAATTCGAAACTTGCAAGCTTAAACAAATCCCTAGGGATCAGAACGTGGAAGCAGATGCCCTAGCAACCCTGGGGGCAACATTTAAACCAACAGAGCTATCCAGTATTCCAATAGCACACATGCTGGAACCGTCTATTCAGAAGGCGGATGAAATAGACAGAGGTGAACTGGAGGATCCACAGAGCGAGAAAGAAATCCGAGCAGTTACAGAGGAAGGTGAGAGCTCTCAGCCAAACAGGCAGCCAGGCCAAATAGCCGATCAGGCAGACGACTGGCGCACACCTTACCTAGACTGGCTGCGCTATAACAAGCTACCAAATGACAAGAAGGAAGTGAGAGCTTTCAGAATGAAGGCCTCCAGATTCATACTCATTGATGATATATTATACAGAAAATCACTAGCAGGCCCCTACTTACGGTGCCTGGACAAGGAAGAAGCACAGACTGTGTTGCATGCTCTCCACAGCGGCGAATGTGGAAACCATGCAGGGGGCAGAAGTCTGGCAAGTAAAGCCCTCAGACAAGGATACTATTGGCCTACAATGAAGGCAGATGCAGCAGAGTACGCACGAAAATGTGGCCGCCCGCGCTCGCGCCCATGATCCATCGGCCGTGACAGAGCCCCCGCACCTATCATTTCTCCCTGGCCATTCATGGCATGTGGCATGGACATAGTAGGCCCTCTACCACGGGCCACCGGAAACAGAACCTGGATGTTAGCAATGACAGATTACTTCTCCAAGTGGATAGAGGCAGAAGCATTTACGGAGGTAAAAGATAAACAGGTCATTTCGTTCATAAAACGAAACATCATTTGCAGATTCGGTATCCCATCAGAAATCATATGTGACAATGGCTCACAATTCATCTCCAACGACACCGAGGGATACTGTGCCAGGTGGAGCATCACCTTAAAAAAGTCAGCACCTAGGACTCCAAAGTCCAACGGACAAGCTGAATCCAGCAACAAAATCATTATGGACAATCTGAGAAGGAGGTTATAGGAGTTAGGAGGAAAGTGGGCAGATGAATTGCCACTAGTGTTATGGTCGGACGAACGACACCAAAGATAGCAAGAAGGTCAAACACCCTTCACCTGGTGTTTGGCGCAGAAGCAATCATTCCGTCAGAAGTTCTAGTTCCCACTCACAGGTATGGAAATATAACAAGGGAACTGAACAGTACAAAGATGACCAGAAGCCCGGACACAATTGACGAGTTGCGAGCAAGCGCAAACATCCGTCTGGCCGCCTACAAACAGTCAGTGGCCAGGAGTTATAACAAGAATGTAAAAGTCAGGCTCCTGGGGGTAGGAGACCTGGTTCTCCGAGAGGTGTTTCAGAACAAAAAAAATCGAAAAGCAGGAAAATTCGCCTACAAATGGGAAGGACCATACCAGGTAGAAGGAGTTGTTGGCCATAGGGCATACAGACTGATGACTATGGACGGTCAAATCATACAACGCCCATGGAACATACTTCACCTGAAGAGATATTACTTTTAATAATAAGTAGACTTTAGCTTTCAGAATAATGTACTGTGAGAAGCCAAATCATTTTTAAAGATAAAATAAAAATCCGGTGGTAGGCATACTGCCAATTTCACTCTTATTTCTGGTGTCTTTAGTTATTTTTAAGACTTTAAACTACTATTGGATGGTGTGGTCCGGCGGCGTCACCGGGACCACAATTGCTGGGGTACCCCATGAGATGGCGGGTGTACTTCACATCATTCTAATAGATTTTCTTATTTTTAGGCTTCTCTAAGTACATCACTTTGAATCCTAGTGTCTATGGTACTTTGAAAGGATGTCTAGCAGACATCAACGCCAACGCGGGGTGACAAGGCACACGACACTCCAACATGCCTAACCTATTTTCTCCACAAGGAGCACCCTCACCAAAGTGATGTGGAACATACGAAAGGGAGCCTGGTTGTGAATACGCTTATCCGGCTACCCCGATACCATCCCCTGGACGTAGCTCGCACTAATCGCATTAATCGGGGCCCCAAAGATGCATGCACAAACGAACATGGAACGTAGGGATATCTGCGCTACCAGAATCCTGCAGCGTCTCCATTTGGTCCTACAATGACGATAAACTTGCCTCAATGACGCCCCTGTTGGCTTAAAATGAGATGAACACACCTTGCGTCATGAACAAGGTTAAGTAGTCCAAAACTGCGGCATATGCCTAAAATCAGCCATCCGGCTGACACGGCAGCTAGCTTAGTCCGGATTAGTCATTTCAGGCTGACCAGGCTGGTCTAAATCAGCCTCCTAGGTTGACACGGCCACTCCTCCTTACATTGCGGCATACGCCTAAATCAGCCATCGGTGACACGGCAGCTAGCCGAGTCGAACGTTAGCCTCTTGGGGTGACGGACTCGCCTAAATCATCAAACAGTCGACACGGCAAAAACTTCCTAAAAACAGGGAAGATAAACAACAAACACACGATATGTAAGCTAAAACCTTGCCAAACTATGACAAGGGGCATTTCAAAATATGGCCAAAAGTACGACCCAAAGTTTAACAGCCACCTTGGCGGGGCAACCACAAAAGAACAAGTTTAAAACTTACAAAGTCGCCACCTGGGCCACCGCAAAAAAAGTTCATCAAAACATAAAAACTTAATTATCGGTCACATTAATGACCTCCACCTCGGCACCTCCTCTCTCGCCGACCGCTCATTTCGGTCTTTGTACCGACTGCATATCCTCGGCCGCCATAGCTCCTCGAGCTCCGTCGGCGACATCTCCTGGGACATTCCAAGATCACCCCCAAGAGACTGCTCAAAGCAAATGCGGGAGAATTCACCTCACCAACCTCGGGCATCAAAGACACTCGGATCGGGTTGGGTGGGGTAGAGCATCTCCAGTGCTTCTCCTCTTCCTCTATGGCTTTCGGGTGGGAGCCTCCTCGAGAGCAAGACGCATCCCGCTGATCTTTCCACGCCGGTAGCATAGGCAACAACATTGGTGGCCAGGAGATCGGCCACCGATCTTCTCATCGAGAGCGCTTGAGGGAGTCGGAGAAAGAATTGCACACCGCCGAGTACGCGCCGGTGATCGGCCCCCTCTTTCGACTTCTTCTTGGTGACAAGCAAGCTCGGTCTTGACTCCACTACACACTCCTTCAGATCGATCCGCTCTTGTGCCAAATCAAAGAACAGATCTCCTTCAGACTCCTGGTTCTTGGCGCTGGTAGCACGGCCTGGTCGTCCGCACTATGTTGATCATCTTCTGTTGTAGAGTGCTGTTGGAGGGTGCAGGGGGGCGAGAGAAAATCAAGAGTCGCAAGGAAATCGGGAGGCAGAATCTAAGTAAAGCGAGGCAGAGACAGACGGTAGAAAATGAAGAATATTTACCATGAAGGCGTTGTGCACGTCATTTTCAGCCATCTCCTCTCGGGAGAACTCCGAAAACGTTTCCTCAACAGGAGGAAAGAGCAGCTGATCAATCTCCGGCCAATAGGGCACCTTGTTCACATTCCCAAAGCCCTATGGGAAATGAGCAATAATGCCTCCGCTAGATGAAGCCCGAGGACTGGCATGAGGAGTAGGAGGATGGCGAGACAACGGGTTAACCTCCAAGGGCTCACGTGCAGTAGATCTGGAAACTGCGGGAGGAGTCTAAAAAGAGGCAGCAGGAGAACTCCTCTTGGAGGCAGAGGCCACATCAGGGCTGGCAGAAGGTCTCTTTCTTTTAGCACTTTGGAGGATGAGTTTCAATGGATCAACTTTTGAACCTGCAAGCGTACATAGTCTCAGACGATAGAATGCTTAAACATCAGCAGAAACAGCATGCAAATGAAAGTGGTTGCAGAAACCTTACCAGAAGATATATTGTGGGCTGATTGAGGAGGATTGGAGGAAGAAGCAGGTGAAAAACCAGGAAGCAGGTCTGGGAACTTTCTCTCAGATTCAGAAATATTGAACAGCTTGCTGCGGGCAGGGATCTTGGCGCCAATACGGGTAAGGTCACAGGGGCCTGCACGAAGACGATGAAGTAAGCTAGTAAGCAGCGAGATAAAATAAATCGGCGATTGGGAAGGCTACTTACTCAAGTCGAACCCATTTCTCGAAAATATAATCGGCGGAGAGGTGGATGGAGTCCTTCCTCACGTAGAAGAAGTCCTCAAACCATTTCTCATCACGGGATTTTGACGCGTGTCTGAAGGGAGCCTCTCCATGGCCCCGGAATGAGAACTGACCCCTGCCCAGGGATCTGATGTTGTACATATGGGCCAGATCGCCCAGAGTGACAGATTTACCAGTACTCTGACCAGCGGCCAGAGAATGGAGAAGAACTCTCCAAATGGCAGCGGAAATTTGTGCCATGGCGAAATTGTTGGTAAAAATGAAATCTTGAATGAGTTTAGGGAAAGGAAAACGGAGGCCATATCTAAACGGGTACAGGTAGAAACTAACCCACCCTGGACGGAGGGCGTCAGCTTTTTGTCCCAGTTCGGGGATGGCAATATCCACCCCGTCACCAAGACCAAGCAGATTCTTGATCTTAGGAATGTCGTCCGGAGTTAAGGCGGAATCACAGTCATGTGGGTGCTTAAAAAGTCCCCGAGAAGGGAAAGTGGGGTCAAGATTACGGTCGGAGGGTGTGGGGGCTGACGAGGATTGTCGAGTTTTACCTATGGTGGGGAGAGAAAATGAAGATTAAAAGAAGAAGAGAAGATGGATTACCTGAGGATGGAGACGGGGAAGGGGAACAGTGAAGCCGGCGAGGAATGAAGGAGAAGGAAGGTTGAGGGTTTAAGAGAGAAGAATTTTTTGAAATGATTTGAAGTGATTAATGAGATTGGAAGAGGAACGTTGGAGTTTTAAAGAGGAGAGAGGGAGTTGGGTGCGAAGAAAGAGGAGTAGGGCGGCTGGAAATGATGGATTGCATGGGAAGGAGTAAAAAGACGGCGTAGGGTTTTTTAACATTTGGTTACGTAAAATTCCTTGCTCGATACTTGAAAGCGTACTTCACAAGAAATTTGGGGCAAACTGTTTGGGCTAAAAATAGCATAATAAAGAAGGCCCACTTAATAAAGTCAAGATTATGAAAGGATTAATGAGGAGGAAGGAAGCCCGCGGTTGGAGGAAAGGCAAACGGGTTTAAGGAATATTAGGAGCCCATCATAGGAGGCGTCCGCGTTAAGAAAAGAAGCGTCAGGGAGAAGTTAGGGAGAAGTCAGGGAGATTAGAGAGAATTGGCAAGGGAGTCCGGGTTTGGAAAGAGTCCTTATGGAAATTATATTTCCTTTCCATATTCGAGGTAGGGTATATCTAGGGTTCTTACCCTATAAATAGCCAAGGAAGCAAATCAAGAAGGACATTCAACACACTATATTCAAGACATTTGCACTTACGCATTCACATCAAATTTCACAACATATTATCCTCAAGTATACGCTCATCAGAGATCTTGCAGGCCTGATACCTTGCGCCAGCGAGATTAGCATAACGTTACTATTGTAATCGTCCTCCTATTCATATAGTGCAATACTTGGCAGGGTACCGTCCCTCCCGCGGTTGTTCCCACATTGGGTTTTCCGCGTCACCAAATCTTACGAGTCAACTTACATTATGCACTTTATCTTTATTTATTCACATACGAACGAACATACATCAAACCAAAAATATAGACTACATTGACCCTAATTAATCGACTTGGGTAAAAATACCTAAACACTCTTCCCTGTTTCCTGTACCTGAAAAAGATTAATAAAATAAAGGGTCAACCAACCACAGGTTGAGTATATTTCCCATAACCTCCAACTCAAATTAATATAATTCGGGTCAATTATTATTGAACAGGGCCACATTACGGAGCCGAGACTCCCTTAGGCTATGCCCTCCTCCGTGTACACAAGATAACAATCTTCCAGTACATCAAAGTCCACGGGAACAGAGTTTAAAACCCTTCTCCAATTTCTTAAATGCATTTAACAAACGATTATCTTCCAGTACATCAAAGTCCATCTGGCTCCTCTACTAAGCTCGAATTTGTCTCAGATCGTAATGATCCGTCTTTATCCCGACAAGTTCAGCCCGTGTTACAGATTTAAATATTTTTTCATGGATTTACATGCTTTATGTTCTTTTTATAGATATTTCTACATAATACTCTCGAGTGTTTTCAAATCCTACACGGTACACACACAAACACACACACACACACACACACACACACACACACACACACACACACACACACACACACACACACACACACACACACACACACACACACACACACACACACACACACACACACACACACACACACACACACACACACACACACACACACACACACACACACACACACACACATAATTCTTTTGGCGATGGGGGTAAAAAAATATTGGCTTGAATTTTGGCTCACAAATGTTGTCTTCCATCAAACATTTATAGCCAAATGAGGGTGCGCTTTCTGACTTTTGGGTTTTTCTTATTATTATCAAAATTAATATATACATAAATATGTAGAAATGTCTTAGACTTTTGAGCATTCATTTTCATTATTAGCATATTTAATATAGACATAAATATAGAGTAATGAGAAATGAAATATAAAAGGTTTACTTTAATTTTTTTTTTCTTTCTTTTTTTTTTTTTTTTTACAAAATCCGCATTGCATGAGAATTGTTTAGGGAATTATCTTACGAACTAAAAGATGGTAAATATTTTGTCTTCCCTTTTAGTTATAAATCATATTTGCAGATTTACATATGTATTCATTTTAATGAAATTGAGCAAATTTATTACAATAATATTTAAGAAGGAGTTGCACATATAAATTGCTTAAAATTAGAGTGATGTAAATTTTTATTTTTCGTTTAACCAATTCTAGTTTTAAAAATTAAAATGTCAATGTTTAATGTTAAGTATATTATTATTTGCCCTTAATATTTACAAATTCTTCATTATTTCATAAACGGCGTAAAAATTAGAATTATGTGATATTTATTTGTTACTTCAAATATTCTGAGAATAAACGTAGAAATTTAAAACTTAGTATGAATTTTAATTGTTGTTTAATTTATCTAGAAATTAAAAAGGGCAAAATTTAATGTTTGTTATGCTAATTTATTTTTTATGTAAATATTTTTTAATTTGTGTATCTTTTTAGATGGATCATTATACGAACATGAATTACCCTTTTAATTAAACACGCCATAATAAATGGAGGATTGGTGACGTGGAATTTTGGTAATACAAGGTGTCATTTCGTAATGCGAGGTGGCATTGTGTTGGATAATATTATGTAGAATATTATATGATGATATTACAATATCAGAATAATATTGTTATATCAAATAATATTCGGGTTACCAAGTTTAGGAGATTACGGGTTTAGATTAAGGGTATCTCAAGTACTATAAGTAACACCCCCATCTACCAAGGAGCCTTAACAAGGCCTTCCCCAGCAGATATGGGCGTTACCATCTCGGTTGCCCGATGCATAGTAAATATCAAACGTCAATAAAAGAACAATTATGTTTATTACAAGTTTAACTCAACAAAATAAAGGTACAACTGATAACAAACTATCAACTATGTGATACTATCCCTGCCATGACTCGTGATGGACTCGTCCCTCCAAAGCACCCAGCTAAGCTCCATATATCAACACCTGCTAAGACTGACTGCTCACCATAATGGATCAGGGCAGACACAACAAAAGAAGAAACACAGACAACACCACACAAGGTCAGTAACTGAAAAACAACACAAAACACTAGGTACAGCATACACAAACCCAACACCACTTCCAATCACCCATCACTCCTCTGACTACCCGAAGGTCAAGCTCTGCCAGAATAACCGTCGCAACAGATATTCCACACCGCCAGTGGGGGACCGCAGCCTTTCCCACCTAAGCCCCGGTCATCTTTACCGAGCGAAAACACATGTTCCTTAATGTGCACATCCCCTCTTGTGGCGGGTTCCACAAGGGGCAAATCAAGGGCGTGAAGCCACTCCCTCAAGTGACTCCACTCAGCCGAGGGCGCACCTCGCGAACCACAGACAAACAACAACAACCAATTACAGAACCAACAATACCAACTAATCAACACAACCGACATACCAAACAACCAAACGATCGAGTAGTAGGATAACCTACCTTTAGCAATCCGAAACAACACCGCATATGATCGTATGATGACAAGCAACGACCATTACCACCTATTACAAACAGTATGACAAACCCTATTACTACCAACGCAATCATAACCAAAGCTAAGGAAGACGATGATGATGAGGACTTACCTATACTCAGCGTTCCAGCGACAAGATGTAACGCCCCGTAAACAACAGGAGTACAAAATGGTATATTTTAATAATAGCAAATGAAATTACAGAGGCGTTACGCCGTATTTCCTATACGAGAGAAATACAAGGCTTACATTATTCTTTAGTACAACCAAATAACTAGTAACAAGTCTTATTGATAAGATTATATTATTATGATACATTATTCTTATTCTATTTTCTGGCGTCAACCTCACTCATGCCCTTTGTTTGGGGTAAAAATAGCATAATAAAGAAGGCCCAGTTCATAAAGTCAAGATTATGAAAGGAGTGATGAGGAGGAAGGAAGCCCGCGGTTGGAGGAAAGGCAAACGGGTCTAAGGAATATTAGGAGCCATCATAGGAGGCGTCCGCGTTAAGGAAAGAAGCGTCAGGGAGAAGTTAGGGAGAAGTCGGGGAGATTAGAGAGAATTGGCAAGGGAGTCCGGGTTTGGAAAGAGTCCTTATGGAAATTATATTTCCTTTCCATATTCAAGTAGGGTATATCTAGGGTTCTTACCCTATAAATAGCCAAGGAAGCAAATCAAGAAGGACATTCAACACACTATATTCAAGACATTCGCACTTACGCATTCACATCAAATTCCACAACATATTATCCTCAAGTATACGCTCACCAAAGATCTTGCAGGCCTGATATACCTTGCGCCAGCGAGATTAGCATAACGTTACTATTGTAATCATCCTCCTATTCATATAGTGCAATACTTGGCAGGGTACCGTCCCTCCCGCGGTTGTTCCCACATTGGGTTTTCCGCGTCACCAAATCTTACGAGTCAACTTACATTACGCACTTTATCTTTATTTATTCACATACGAATGAACATACATCAAACCAACGAATATAGACTACATTGACCCTAATTAATCGACTTGGGTAAAAATACCTAAACACCCTTCCCTGTTTCCTGTACCTGAAAAAGATTAATAAAATAAAGGGTCAACCAACCACAGGTTGAGTATATTTCCCATAACCTCCAACTCAAATTAATATAATTCGGGTCAATTATTATTGAATAGGGCCACATTACGGAGCCGAGACTCCCTTAGGCTATGCCCTCCTCCGTGTACACAGGATAACAATCTTTTCCTCTTTTTCTCCTTTTCTCTTTTTTTTTTCCTTTTTCTCTTTTTTCTTCTTTTCCTTTTTATCCGAATATAACGGGGCGGAGCCAATTGCCGAGCCCCCTACCGAGCTCACTTCAGAGCTCACGTCCATGTACACGGAATAAAATAATAATGTGGTCTGGTCCCTTTCAATAATAATGTCCACGGATGATACATTGGCCAAATGTACATGGTATTTTAACATTAACATTATCATGTGAGCATTATAACGTCAATTATTAACACAAACAGTACCACAGTCATATCTCACGTAAACCACATTACGTAGATTATACAAGTATAACATAACTTTATCACATAAACAATCATTCACGTACATTATAATATCAGTTAAGTAAATATGACGATAACATACTTACTCATTACATTAACTTAAGATGAAGGGGTAGGAAATATACCTTATGTTTTCTCACTTAAGATGGTAGACTAGATAGCTTTCGTTGTTATTGTGTTTGCATGCCAATTTGAGTGCTTTTACCTGCCTTTTATAGGCAAAGTAAGTCGGTTACAATAGTAACCTATCTACTACCTATACTCCTACGTGTATTCTACCTCAGCCAAGTGAAACCTACATATCCCGCTATATGGTACGTGGTGTGCATGGTGACCATGCATGCTCACCTTTTTTTTTATTTACAATTTTTACATATGATAAAAAAAAATATAAAATATTATAAATTTCATAAAATATCTAGATATTTTAACTTACGGGTTATTTTCTTTGAGATAGGTCTACTAAAAATTCCACGGGTGAAGTTATTATTTAGTCGGACTCCAATCGAACTATTTTATTCTTATTCTAGGGTCTTACCTATACTAGGTTACTATGCCTTTCGAATTTTATTAGGTCAATATCTCCCTCTAGGATGGATTCATTTTATTTTTGTACCTTTTTCGACTCTACTTAATAAAAATTCTTTACCTTTTCAAATAAAGAATTTTCTTAAATCTTCTAGAAGATAGAAAATTTACTCGGGTATTACACAAGACCGCTACCCGACTCATGCTTCCCATCCCCATGGTGTCTCAAAGCTCAAAGGTTTTCAAGGAATGAAGGTTGGTGAAGGAGAGAGTTGTATCGACGATTAGGTTTAAGAGAAATGATTTTGGGTTCACGACTTTCACGATTTATATTTTACCGCTGAACTCCACTTACTCGATCGAGTATGGGACTTACTCGATCGAGTGGCCTCTACTCGATCTAGTCTTAGAGCTACTTGATCGAGTAGCCTAAGCTAGATCGAGCCTTCTAATCCCAAAGGTTACTATGACGTAAGATCGAACTAATAAAGTTTCCAAAGGTCAAGACATTTGTCTAAGGTCAGTCAACGATGGTCAACGGGTCCCTAACAGGGCGGGTATTACAGTCTTCCCCTCTTAAGTTGAACTTCGTCCCCGAAGTTCAACTCATCCTCGCCCACAACTCAAGGTGTAACATGAACTAAGGTAACTGATGATAACTCATCCCGACAAGAACAATCGTAACCATTCCCAACATGCCACCCAACTGCCCATGCCGACTACGCATCATCATCATCTACTTCCGCGAAGGTAACCATCAAACACAACTTCCCTCTGAGTCCTCAACTATGTATTACGCACGAAAAGACACACTACCACAGAGTGTTACTTCTAACTGACTAACCAAATTTTAACACCGCACCACTCCATACACCATAGATATCATACACATTCGGCATTAACACTCTACTTACTCATCTAACAATTACTTATTAAACATCCAATATGCAGTAAATTATCAACCAATTATTCAATAAATGATTCATCACCCATTTAAATTATTTAAACAACAACTTATATTGCACAACAAGTTAAATTACTTAACAATTACTTACATTACCTTCCGCCACCGAAGTTTAAATTTTATTTAACAAAATGGAGTACAACATAGTAAACTTTTACCAACAATTTATACAAAACACGATATTTTTGACATTTTTGTCATGCGACATTACTCTTCACATAATCCTGACATTACGAAGTGATCCAACATATGATGAAACCAATAATTACCATTTTACCTCCTTGGACATTACTTGTATAACATGTATGCATATGTGTATACTAAATGAAGACAACACAAAAATGAGTACATGAAACGCAGCGTTGCCAAACTAATATACGTGGAAATTAAGTCTTTGCTTAGGTAACATTACAAAAACATGATTACTCAATATATAACTAGCTTTGAAATTTTCATCGCCGATGATATAACTTAACCACCGTTTAGAAAGATAAACAAGAAAACTAATTAGGCACATAGGATTAGAACTAGTGTAACCCACCTTGATATCACATATAGTGCAATATGAAATATAGAAACATTATTAATAACCATGAAACAAGATATAAATCAACTAAATCCTCTCATGATCCCAAGGAAATGGACTATAAGGGTCAACAAGGGCACTCGATCGAGTTAAAGGCACTCGATCGAGTCCGGGCAAGGCTACTCGATCGATTAAAGCGTACTCGATCGAGTACCTAGAGGTCAGAACACTCCCTAAAGGGTCCTCAGCAAGTACTCGATCGAGTAGAGCGCACTCGATCGAGTATTTGCAGGTGAGATCCCTCTCCAAATGCAACGTTGAGCCAAGGAAACATACATAACCAATCTCCGGGGTTTCACCCCGACATCACACCCTACATAACAAGTTCAGAAAATCTAACAAAATGCGGCCTTATGGCCAAATACAACCAAGATAAATCAAGTACGATGAAACGAATGTAACAAGTATCATAGGTCTACTAAACAACAACAACAAGAAATCACTCGAAGTCGCCACCTCGGTCCTCCTCATCTCCTCCTCCTCCTCTTGTGGTCGCTCCAGTGCCTGGGTCTCCTCTTGCTCTCCATGGCGCCAGACACCCGTAAGGATAGCTCTTACGGACTCCCCATGTGGCCGGGTCCACTCCATTGGAGTAAAAGACTCCACTATCGTTCCCAACACCTCGCCACCAAACTGGCTGGGCCAAGTTGGTGCCCACTCCCTGCATGTACGCCATCTCATGAAGGTTCCGGAGCACTAAAGCGTTGGACACCCTCTTCGTGAGCTCACTCACCTGTATCTGGGGGCTAAAAGAGGAAGGGTAACTGAGATGCTGGTATAAAGGTGGACCGGGTTGCAGAGGTTGGGTCTCTCCGACCATCTCTCTCACTCGCCTAGGACCTCTCCCCACCTAGGTACCTGGTCCTCAGGTCTAGCCTGGTCTCCCCCGATCGGCTCATGCATCTCCTCCAAAAGGTCATCCATGATCAGGTAGGTCTGATGGGTAGGGGCAGGCTCATCATCATCTGAGTCTGACGCAACCACAATCGCAGTCAATAGCTCAGTCACTAGAATTTGGTCCGGGTCGGGTACTCTCATCCAACTTCTACCTCTCACCCTCCAAGCTAACCCACAATCCTCCAACACCCTCAGCAACTTCTGGCCGATGAAGTAAGCCTTGTTAATAGTGGGAACAACCAGAACCATAGGTTTGAGAGCCGAAGAGGCCTCAAAGCTAGTCAACCTCTCTGCTAGACGGGTGACAATAGCACCACAACAGAGGTATCAGGTCGGAGACTTGGCCATTAAGGCCAAACTGGCACACACGATGGCCAGGACACTGTAAGCTACGCGCTGCACTCGGGTGGGGTTCAGATAGGCGACCAACAGCATAACCTCGTGTGAGTTGAGCTTACTTACATCCTTTCTATCATAAAGTAAACAGGTCAGGGCTCGGAGAAGGATCTTGTAATACTACGGTTTTATGTGTTTATGGGTACTCTATCGAGTGGGGCTTACTCTGTCGAGTAAGTAGTTTTTGACGCAAAACAGTAGACTGCCTGTAGGGTACTCGATCGAGTAAGTTGGGGACTCGATCGAGTAAGGGCCACTCGATCGAGTAAATCACTTACTCGATCGAGTAAGTGTGTTTTACGGGCTGAGTTTAACGGGTTTTGTTAATAATGCGAGAATAATATAGAAGGGTTTGTCGTTATTTCTTAAACATCTTTTCAACATCCTAAACATTTCAAGAGACGATTAGAGGTTACGTGCTTTGCTTCTCTCGCATTATTGGCAAATCCTTAAGCTAAGTTCGTCAGATCATCTTGTTCTTTACACCGTTGTGATCATCGTGTCAGGGGTAAGTTCCTTGTATAATTTATGTTGTGTTTCATTGAGTTTCTTTAAAACCCTAATTGGGTATTGTTGGGGGTTTTGGGTGATTTGTATGGTTGTGGTGGTAATTGTATGTTTGCATCTTATAAGAGGAGGATTCGTAGAGGAGACTTTCTGATTAGCTACTAGATTGTCTGTGGGGATTGCTATCTCAGGTAGGGTTTCCATACTCAGTATTGGTTACATAGTATTGTTGGTGATTATTGTGATTGTTGTTGATTCTTTATCGTATTGGCATTGGTTTTGGTAGTTGTTGTTTGTATAAGGTGATTGTTGTATAACTGTCTGTGATCTTCCGGGTGCGTCCCTGGCTGAGTGAAGTCACTTGCGGGAGTGGCTTCACGCCCTTGATTCGCCTTCTGTAGAACCCGCAACAGAAGGGATGTGCACATTAATGAACATGGGTTTATCGCTCGGATGAGATGATTGGGGCTTAGGTGGGAACGGCTGCGGTCCCCCACTGGCGACGAGGAGTACTTGTTGCGATGGTTACTCTGGCAGGGCTACACGCTTCAGTGTGTAGTCAGGTGTGTGGAGATGAATTGGAGTTGTGGAGATTGAGTTGTGCTGATTGAGTTGTTTGTAATACTGTTTTATTGCAGCTATTGTTTTATGTAATCAGTACTGACCCCGTTTAATTGTTTTAAAAACTGTGGTGATCCATTCGGGGGTGGTGAGCAGTCGTTGAGCAGGTATGATGGCTTACGCGAGGGATAACTGGGATGGAGTCATCGCATGTCGTAGAGTCTTCCGCTATGTCATGTACTAGTTGTTTTTAGTCGTTTGGATTTTGAGAACATTTGTATTTCCTTTTATCAGTTTTGGATTTGAATTGTATCACTTAACTTTATTATTATTTAAGTACATTTCATTATTGTCCATTTGATTATCATTTCCTCGGGTAACCGAGATGGTAGCACTTCCATGCCTTAAGTGGTCCTGGTAAGGCACTTGTAGTGTGGGGGTGTTACAAAGTGGTATCAGAGCGACGATCTTGAAACCTGTAACCAATGAACCTAATGAACATAGGAAGTCAAACTAAAATAAACCCGGGTAGGAGTTGTTAGGAGCTAATGCAATGATTTGGGAGACGTCCTAAAGTCGCGAACTCTCCCTACAACTTTGAACCGGTCACCATGGGATGTGAGTCGGGATCGCTATGTGTTTACCTTGTGTACATGAATCTATATAGTAATGTGTTGTGTGAATTAGTGGATGCATGCAAGTGAAGGGTAGGAGATGTATGGTGAAAGATGGTGATGGTATGATTATATATGTCGTTGATTGAATACATGAATTGCATGATAGTTGATTTATAACATGGCTTATTAGAAACATGGAAGGGAAGTTATTGTTGTTTGCGTATATAAAGAGATATCGTATATATATATATATATATATATATATATATATATATATATATATATATATATATATATATATATATATATATATATATATATATATATATATATATATATATATATATATATATATATATATATATATATGTTTGTTTGTCGTTTTGCACAAAGTATAGTTGGTTGGAAAGTGTTGAGATAAGCATGCGGGTAGTATACGAGTCAGCATGACTCGATCGAGTGGGGAGCACTTGATCGAGTAGGTGAGTGACTCGATCGAGTGGGGGTAACTCGATCGAGTAGGTAGTTCTTCGTCTCTGGGCAGTAGTCTGTTTTTGGGAACTCGATCGAGTAGGTTGGGCACTCAATCGAGTGGGGTCAACTCGATCGAGTACGGAGGTGGCTTGATCGAGTACGTCTTTGGGTGCTTTCTGGTCAGATTCTGGAGTCGAGGCACTCGATCGAGTAAGTGGGCAACTCGATCGAGTGCCCTCAACTCGATCGAGTAGGTTGTGGCACTCGATCGAGTAGGTGCTGTACATGTCATTTTCGTGTTTTGAGATATGGGATGTGTGTTCATGTTTACCTTTTCTTATATAGTTTCAAGATGTCGCCAAAGAGAACCGCGTTGTATGCCAGGGCAGAGAACATGAGTATAGATGAGATTGTTAAGATGTTGGAGCACCAAGATGCTCTTACTGAGGCTTTGAAGAAAGTGGGGGAAAGATAAAGAGGCGGGGCCAGATCATTTCAAAATAAGTATACATATAGCGAGATTTAATCCTAAGGTGTACATGGGAACTGGGGCGCCAATTCTGCTGGATAATTGGCACAGAGAGATGGAGAATATACTCAATTTGGTTCATTGCCCCGAGGAACTTCGAGTGGAACAAGCTGCGTTCTACTTGAGGGAAGCAGCTGGTGAGTGGTGGGATAAGGTTAAGGTGAGTGCTCTAGACTTATATGTGAAACAGGGGTTACCTGCTATACCATGGAATGAGTTTGTGCCGGAGCATGTGCGTAGTAAGCTGAGGGAGGAGTTAGATGACTTTAAGATGACTTCTGACATGACCGTTGCTGAGTACTATCATAAGTTCAACGAGAAATCTAGGTACGCAGAGGACATGGGGCTGAGCCAAGAGAACTTGGCATTGAGATTCGAGAAGGGGTTGACACCCAAGATCATGGAGAAGTTGTCGGTAGGGGTCCTGACAGATGTTAAGGAAGTGTATGAGCGTGCCGGGAGAGCTGAGAGGTTAGTAGAGATGACCAACGCGAATCGGGAGAGAGCTTCTGAGAAGAAGAAGGCTGAGAGTGAGGGCGGTGGTTAGTCTAGTTATAAGAGTGGCGGCCATAACCAGGTGAGAGCTTACTCTTCAGGGTCGGGGTTTACCGGTGGAGCTACTTACGGGCGTGTCCGTGGTGGTGGTGGTAGCAGCAGTTGGGGTTTGTCTTGTTTTAACTGTGGAGGTATGGGCCATAAGAGGCATGAGTGTACCAGCGATGTGAGTGGGGGTTTCCAGAGACCGTGACAGGGGAGTTTCTCTCAGGGTCCATCTCAGAGTTATGCTAGTAACAGGCCGGCTGGGTCGTGAAATAACCGGGGTGGTCAGAGTAACAAAAATGGTGGGGCTAACCGCAATGGCGGTAATTCATACCAGAGACCGACGACGAATAACAACAACCAGGGGTCGGCTGCTAAGCCGTCTACTTCAGCTAGTACTATCCAGGGAGGTGGACAGAAGACGAGTGGTAAACTGTTCATGATTGAAAAGAAAGCAGCAGAGGATGATGCTCACGTTATCACCGGTACTTTTCTTGTTAATGGAGTCTTTACCTTTGTTTTGTTTGATTCGGGGGCGTCACAGTCGTTTGTATCATCGAGTCATGCTATGTTTTTGGGTTTGAGTGGGTATGAGTCTGTAAAAGAAGAAGTTTTTATACCGTCGGGTGAGTCTGTATCTTGTGGGCGGTTGTATAAAGGTGTGTCTATGATAGTCGGGCAGGTTGACCTACTAGTGGACTTGTTAGAGTTTCCTTTGGAGGGTTTTGAGATGATAGTTGGTATTGATTGGTTGGGTAAGTACAGGCTAAGATAGACTGTCATCAAAAGAGAGTTTCTTTGAGAGGTCCTAAGGGGATTAGTGTGTCTTATCGTGGGTTTGTTGTCAAACCCAAAGTTAAGTTGATTGCAGCAGTGACTTTGAAGTCTTATCTGAGGAAGGGGTGTCCGTTGATCTTATGCCATATGAGAGACCATAGTATGGAGAGTCCGACAGTTGAGCAGATACCAGTGGTGGGAGAGTTTCCAGATGTCTTTCCAGATGAGATACCGGGTTTTCCACCGAAGAGGGAGATATATTTCAGTGTTGAGTTAAAACCGGGGACGGGGCCAATCTCTAAGGCACCGTACCGCATGGGTCCTAAGGAGTTAGAGGAGCTGAAGAAACAGCTGGATGATCTGATTGAGAAGGGATACATTAGACCTAGTGTATCACCGTGGGGAGCACCAGTCTTGTTTATGAAAAAAAAAAGATGGGAGTTTGAGGTTATGCATCGATTATAGGGAGCTGGACAGAGTTACACTGAAGAACAAGTATCCTTTGCCGAGGATAGATGATTTGTTTGATCAGTTGAACGGTGCAGCGGTCTTTTGTAAGATCGATTTGAGGTCGGGTTACCATCAGGTGAAGATTCGGGAGGAGGACATACTGAAGACAGCTTTTACATCGAGGTATGGTCACTATGAGTATGTTGTGATGCCGTCTGGCTTGTCTAATGCACCTGCAGTGTTTATGGATTTGATTAACCGGGTCTTCAGTCAATTCCTGGATCGGTTTATTGTGGTCTTTATCGATGATATTTTAGTCTTTTCTAAAACTAAGGAGGAGCATGAGGAGCATTTGAGGATAGTGTTGCAGACTTTGCGAGACAATCAGCTATATGCAAAGTTGTCTAAGTGTGAGTTCTGGTTAGAGTAGGTTGCTTTCCTAGGCCATGTGATTTCAAAGAAGGGTGTTGCTGTGGATCCTGCAAACAAAGAGGCAGTTACTCGGTGGGAAGCACCGAAGAATGTGGCTGAGATCAGGAGTTTCTTGGGTTTGGCAGGGTACTATCGTCGGTTCGTGAAGGATTTATCCAAGATAGCCAGACCTATGACAACTTTGATGAGGAAAGAGAACAGGTTTCGTTGGGATGAAAGTTGTGAGACGGCGTTCCAAACATTAAAGGAGCGTTTGACCACAACTCCAATCTTAGCATTACTTGAAGGAAGTGAGAACTTTGAAGTGTACACAGATGCTTCAAAGAATGGGTTGGGTTGTGTGTTGATGCAGAACGGGAAAGTAATTGCCTATGCTTCTAGGCAATTGAAGCCTTATGAGGAGAACTATCCGACACATAATTTAGAGTTGGGTGCGGTTGTGTTTGCTCTGAAGATTTGGAGGCACTATCTTTATGGTGCGACCTTCAAGGTGTTTTCAGATCACAAGAGTCTCAAGTACATCTTCACTCAAAAGGAGTTGAACATGAGACAGAGGAGGTGGATGAAGCTGATAGGGGATTATGACATGGATATTATATACCATGAAGGGAAAGCTAATGTGGTTGCAGATGCCTTGAGCAAAAAGTGTGTGCATTCTCTATGCACAGCTATGTCTTTGATGAGGTTGAGAGATGAGGTGGGGAAGATGGGGATACTGTTGGAATATGTGTCCTCCGACAATAATGCGATCACGACTGTTGATCATGATGATCACATGTTTAAGTCTCATTATATAGAATACAATTGGGAAGTAATATTGTTACTGTCAACTGGTCAACATATATCGGTAATGGTTGGTGACTAGAGTTTGACATTTCGCGTCGTGCGACGGTGGTGATCGAGTTGACCCCTAGGTCATACCTATAGGGCAACACTCTTAATTGATTATTTAATTAATCGTATAATGTTACGAGTTAATTAAATTACTTGAAAATTGACGGACGATTTTTGGAAGAAAAATTTACGTATCAAATTGAAATGTGATTAAATGAGATACGGTCTGAGTAATTGAATTGTATCATTACTCGGATGAAATTATTGTTTAAAGAAACAATCAAAATTGAATGAATTATTATAAATACAATCTGTTGTGATTTATAAATTGGTAAAATATTTAGGCACAAGTAATTGTGAAATTACTAAGTCGATTTTTGTATGTGACGTATTTTTATTAATACGTTGATTTTTAATATGTTAAAAATTACATAACAAATTTATGTGACATAAGACATGTGACATATTGACAATTGACAAAAATAATATGGATTCCATATTATCCCATTGTGCCGAAATAACGAGGTGGATTAGGATAATATTGTGTTTTATTAAGTTAATGGTAAACACAATGATTACCTATTAATCTAGCCATGCAACCCTATCGTGCATTGTGAAGACAAATGAGTCCATGCATTAGCTCCTCTCCACCTCCTCTTGGCCGGTTTTTTAGAGAGGAAAAACCACTTGGTTTTTCCTCTTATTTTTACATATACACTATAATGTTATGTGTGTATTATTCATTCTTTTCACAATCTAAAAATAAGAGTTTTAGAGAGATAAAAACTCTCATCTTCTTCCTCCCCAAAAACCGAAATATATAAGTGTTTTATAAATATTTTGGTTCAGTTTTCTACCTAATTAATATTATACTAGTTCTTGTAATATTAATTAAATTAAGAGAAAGCCTTGGGTATAAAGCTTAGGGAGAGATCCTACACTTGGATCTTTGTTCTTCCATAAGGGAAAGCTCAAGAACAAGAGAGAAAGGTGATCTCTCTTGTGCCCAATATAACCAAAATCTTCAATGTAAGGACATGATTTCTCCTCTATTTTTATCTTGTTTGCATGCATAAAATCCACTTTTAATTTTATGACAAATTAATTTCGACATATATGAGTATGTTAGTATGTATGTGAATCTACTTTTCCTTCAATCGGTATCAAGAGCCACGGTTGTTTGCATGCAAATTGGTTAAAAGTTTTTCCGAGTTATAAGAATAACAAATAAAACTTGTAAAATTTGTGTTATTATGAAATATCACGAAATTAATCCATGCATGTTAATATTTCTGGTCCTAAAATGTTTTAGGATATTTTGGTTAATTTTACGGATTTTTATTGTTCATATTTCACTATAATGGCATTTAAATATGATTTTATGAGTAAAAATGTCATTTTTGGTCTAAAATTAGCTATAATTCGAATTTTCAGTTGGTTTTTGGATATGTTGTCACATATATTATTTTGAGATAACCTGTAAATGTTCATAATTTTTGGACTTGTTATGCTCGAAAAATAAATTTTTCATTATTAAATTCGGATTTAGGTAAAAAATAGGTTAATATGAGTTAAATTTCGAATCTGGTCATAGAAAATTAATATGTTGTCACATGCAATTTTACAAGATGTGTGTAAAATAATTGGCTATAAAGAAGTCTTTTTGCATGATTTATGGATTTTTGAAGAAAAATAGCATAAATAGTGACATTATTAGTGAAAAATTAATAAAACATAATCTATGACTTAGGAAAAACGTCTAATGTTGCATTTTATTATATTTTTCAGATCTAAAATTGAAAAGTTAATGAAAATAATTTTTCCATGTTTTTATGATTATTTTATTAAAAATCGATAAACCGCAACATTGTTTTTCCGGAAAATTTTCGAAATTTTTAACCTAAGATTTTGAACATTATGAGTGTCATGGAATTTTTCCAGAATGTTCATGAGTTTAAATTTCAAATTTTGAATTTATTTGAAATTTTGTGATTTATTTGAAGTATATGGCTTATTTTTGTAATTTTTGGTCCATTTATGAACAATTTTATAAAATAAGGGTTAATTATGGTCAAATTATTAGTGAAGACTAAATTTTGAGTCCTAAGAGGTTAGGGTAATTAACTTATGCATAAATATGAGTTTATGTATTTTTGTGATTATAAAATGTTGAAATCACGCAAATCCGTAAAAACCGAGTAATATACGATATTGGCTAATTAAAGGCGATTTAGCATTAAAATTGAGCATGTTCATATATATTATAATGCTGCATTTTCTTTATGATTGTCATAATTTTAATTTATGTAATTTTGAATTATGTAATTTTACTTAGTATGGCCTTAGATTTTAATTGGTATTTCCCGAAATGTATGGGAATATCGATTCGGTTGTAATTTTTATTGTGATCTCGTATCACCGTTTTGTAATTTAATAGATTTATTTTATTTTTGTTACAAATGTATAATAGAAAATTATGTAATTTATTATGTAATTTTATTTATCTCGGAGTTCCCAAAGACGGATTTCTTCAAGATGGCGATACATAAAGACGGTGTTACCTCGAGATGCGTGCCACAACCGAAGTTCAAGGGACCAATGGAGTTGGTTTCCGAATATGTAATAGTTAAATAGTTTTTCTATTTTAGGAAAGGCCATACTAGGAATTATTTATCTTTATGCTTGCATTTTATTTTATGTCGCATGCATCGCTAAATCGCCATAACTAAAACATGCATCCTTTTTTATCGAGTTTATCGACCGTGTCAATTCGAATTATCGTAGTTCACCGCTTTAGTTCACTTAAAACGTGATAGATAATAAATTGACATGACCTCTCGCTAAAACAAACAATTGAGACATAGCCTTACCAAATAGTAGAAACCATGAAAACCTATTTCGCGAGGGAGTGCACTCGGCCCTACCGGGGTACAAACCTTGTTACGTAGGGGAAGTGGGTGATGAGTGTTAATCCACCGAGTTCATGTTAATGAGGGTTTCATCGGCCATACCGTGCCCAAGTTGATGTGGATTTGGATAATGGACACATTTATTCGAAATTTGGATTGAGCTCAACGGAAGTATTCGCGACCGTAGTTGCATGTGTTCCGGGCTATAGATAATTATTAGAGTAATTTTATCGACCAAGAGTTCTAGAAGTAGAATCGATTAAAACGTTAATCCACCGAGTTATATTGATAAAGGTTTCATCGGCCATACCGTGCCTAAGTCGATATGAATTTGGGTCTTGGAATCATTTATCTAGTTGGGTAGAGGTCACTAGAAAAATGCATAAAACTTGTTTAAATCATACATTTTACAAGTATTATTAAAACGACATTTGTTTTACTCCTTATATATTTTTGTTTTGTAGACCACTTCTTTTTCATAACAAATGGCAACATCAACACCAACTCCTAATGCTACACCACTCGCTAGTTCGTCTTGGCTCCGATCCTTTATGGATCGATGTAAACTTGAAAAGAATGGGTCAAATTTCTCCGAATGGGATGCCCAACTCAAATTAGCCGCCGAAGGTGACGACAAGCTTCGTTACCTTACCGAGGCCTCTCCACCCGAACCCTCCACTAGGTCCACCGCGGCCACTAGGGAAGCATATGAGGCTTACCAAAAGGAGTCCGCCGCAATGAAAAATGTCTTAATATTTGCGATGGAGGCGGACCTCCAAAGGAGAGCCTTTAAAATGGGCAATGCTAATGAGATTTACTCCAAACTTGTGACCATGTTTTCACAAACTCCGCGGATCGTCCAATATGAGGTGGCCGCGGCATTCTTTGATCTCGACTTCAAAGAGGGCCAAAAGGTTAGCCCTCATGTGCTTAAACTCATGGAGCTTGTCGAGACCTTGAAAATTCAAAAGGTTGAAATCCCAAAAGAACTCATCGTAGATAGGATTCTACACTCCTTGTCCAAAGTCAAGGCATATGTGCAATTTCGAGTGAATTTTAACATGCAAGACAAGGACGTGTCTCTTGAGGAGTTGCACAAGTTACTTGTACAAGCCGAGAGGGACATGGGGTTAAATGTGAACCCTCCCAAGGATGTGCTTAACATAAGCACTAAGAGTAAAGGGAAATTCAAGAAGAGTGGAAGAAAGGGTAAAAAGCAAGCTACCACATTCACCAAAGCTAAGTCTTGTGAAGCTAGCACCTCAAAAGTCAAGAAGGGTCCTCTTGATAAATGCCATTATTGTAATGGCATGGGACATTGGAAAAGAAATTGTTCCAAATACCTTGGTGATATCAAAGCTGGAAAGATCACTCCAGTAGGTAAATGACTATCCTTCTTTTATGTTTCTAATTCAACTATGGTATTATGATGCAAAGTTGTGATAATGTATCTCCCTTTTTATTGTAAATAGGGCCTCCACCAAGTAAAGACAAAGGAAAGGAAAAGCAATCATGAAAAACCATGGAGAAGCTAAGGATAGCTTTTATGGAGCTTTGCTTTTCATTGTCTTATTTTAAGTTATATTTTGGATTTTAGAACTTTAAGTTTCCGTGTTCGACATGGAAAAGTATTTTGGATAATGGTTTGTATTTTGGATGATGGTGACTTGGTTTGCAACCCAAGTCACCCGTTTTATCATTTATCCTTTTATGTTCTAAAATTTAATCTTTAAATGCTTGCACTTTGAAACATAAGATTAGTCACTTAAAGTGATCTAATAGACAAATATAATGACGGGTTTCATTATATGTCCACATGCTTAAGGCTTGTGTATGATCATTTATAAAGCAATTTTGAGTCTATGAACTCTCATAAAGGAATGTCAATCACCAAGCACACATATGATATCAATAACTATTAGTCTATCTATGAGATAGTTTTCCTTATACTTCAACATCATTAATTTGTGTCTCATATGCTATCTTTGAATATATAGTGTATTTATTCTAAAGATAGAGTGGGAGAAATATGAGGACACAACACACAAGACAAGATAAAATTGTGTAAAATTGTGTACTTGTGTAAGTGAAGATCTTCGCAAGAGAAAATGATTTGAATGAAGGTATACCTATTTACATAGTATGCCGAATAGATGAGATCTATGGTCTCAAGTTAGTTCGATATGACTAAAGAGACCAAGTACAGTTATCATAAGAGATTATTCTCAAGATAACTACACGAGGAGACCAAAAGAAAGTTTTGGAAGAAAAATGACTAATGTAAAGTCTTAACAAGTTTTTGACTTAGTTTATGAAATATTTGACCAATAGTTTCAACCTTGAGATTTACTTAAGAGCTTAAATGAATCATAGTAACTTACTAGTTATGATCGAGTTGCAAAGATTGATATACCGATATCTTCAATGGCCAAAGTTTTAACCACGCAAATGTCATTGCTTAACCTCACTATGAAATGGTTAAACCTCCTTCCAAAAGGGTATTTGCGAAGGACGTATTCTAGATATTGTTTATACTTGAATAATGACATTGCTACACATCATTATGACATGAGTGTGTTGGAGATTTAAAATCTCTTTCCGTAAGGTTAAGATGAGACCACTTCAAAATAGGTATTTTGAAAGGATATGATGGGAACATATATGGTTTTATCCTAATAACTTGGCATTTGGCAATGCAATTTAATATTTCAATTCTTGAATGAATTTCGATTGAGAAGTCAATTTCGAAATGTGTAGAATTGAGTGGGAGCTAGGAAATTCTCATGTGAAGACATGGAATTTAGTGGGAGCTATCATCCTTTGAATGTTTACAACTCATCACTCATTAAAGAATGACGAGCTAATACCTTCTTTCATAAAGAAGCATTTGAGTTTTCAATTCTGGATGAAAATGGACAATGATGAATCCAATTACATCAAGGGATGTTGGATTAGTATTAAGAGATACACATCGTATCAACATTCACATAGGTTATTCATGTAGATGAAAATGGAATTTCCATTAGCAGTCATGGTCGTTCATTGAACCTATGAACGGTTGATCTCATGATTATTAGTAACTAATGTGCCATAGAATAATCATGTACATGTCCAATTATGAATCATATGCATAAGAGCATGATGATTGATTGGTGAGCCATAATAGAAACGTCATGAATTCTCAAGTAGAATCCGATGAGCGATTTCGGTGTTTGACGGAATGTTCCATTGTGTGTTAAGAGGTTGCACATATTGTAGAAAATCCGAGCACATATAAGGATTTATGAGAATCCCAATCTTTCAAGCCTAGAAAAAGAAATAAGAAGTTTTGGAAAGATGCTTGGTCGAATAAGAGGTTATTCAAAAATAATCTTTCCTAGTCAAGCTAGGACTTGTGGAAGTGCTAAGCCAATAATCTTGTCAATTGTTACAAGATTCTACAAAACATATACCTAGTGCATTGTGTGTGGAAGAAATACTTGATCAGTACAAGTTATATCATTCATCACAAGTTCGTTCGTTATGTGATAGTCGATAAGAAAGTTCTTTCAAGTTAAAGAACCGAAACCAAGGTCGGGAACCTTGATGTGTACTTGGTAAGATTCATGCTATGAGAGAGAACATGAATGTGAAGGAGATTGCAAGTGTAAGAAGTTTGAACACATGGACACATGGGATGTCAAACTTCTGTTGCAATCAATAAGTGTTTACACTGATGATATACATCACAAGGTTTTAATATGATATTGACTACCCGAGTGTGATGTCGACATTTGTCGTTTGAGTTATTATTAACTCACCTTGCACTTTGTTATATCCAAACGGGTTGTAGAGACAATTGAACCCCGTTAAAGTGAACATGGATTAACATTGTTTTTGCCCATAGTTACTTGTATGAGGTGACGTCTCGAAGTGACTAGAGTGTGATGCGATTGATGGCAAGTTCAAGTGCCATAGAGTCATGTGAGATGACTAGTCGATCACATAGGCAGACTGTTAGGAACATTTTGTCGGGCCTAATGACCGCTTATAGAGTTCTGGCAAATTTATATAGCCTGGTCGTGGCGAGAGCTACTATAGTATTCAAATGAGTCGATTCTTTTGACTAAAGACTATTCTCCTAAGATGGCACGATTTGATTAACTTTGATTTGTGTTACTATGACCTTCGTAAATGGGGTCAAATGGGCATATTTTGGGTTATGATGGTGTTGGCTAGTCGAAGGGAATGAGTGCGATAGGAATTGTCCATCCCTAGTCGGGGTTATAACAATATCTCAGGGCCACTCGAGGAGTAATGAACTGGAAATGCGTGGCCACGCTCGGAAGGTATCCAGAGTGGATAAATCCGGTCAATCAGTTATTCTCCAGATCGAGGAAACCACTCTCGATATGATCACTTGCAAGTACGACATGAAAGACACCTTGCATTGAGTGGGAGATAGTAATAGGACAAGAGAATTGGTGACGCACACTTGTCGAGGACAAGTGGGAGATTGTTGGAATATGTGTCCTCCGACAATAATGCGATCACGATTGTTGATCATGATGATCACATGTTTAAGTCTCATTATATAGAATACAATTGGGAAGTAATATTGTTCTTGTCAATGGTCAACATATATCGGTAATGGTTGGTGACTAGAGTTTGACATTACTGTCGTGCGACGGTGGTGATCGGTTGACCCCCTAGGTCATACCTATAGGGCAACACTCTTAATTGATTATTTAATTAATCGTATAATGTTACGAGTTAATTAAATTACTTGAAAATTGAATGACGATTTTTTGAAGAAAAATTTACGTATCAAATTGAAATGTGATTAAATGAGATACGGTCTGAGTAATTGAATTGTATCATTACTCGGATGAAATTATTGTTTAAAGAAACAATTAAAATTGAATGAATTATTATAAATACAATCTGTTGTGATTTATAAATTGGTAAAATATTTTGGCACAAGTAATTGTGAAATTACTAAGTCGATTTTTGTATGTGACGTATTTTTATTAATACGTTGATTTTTAATATGTTAAAAATTACATAACAAATTTATGTGACATAAGACATGTGACATATTGACAATTGACAAAAATAATATGGATTCCATATTATCCCATTGTGCCGAAATAAGGAGGTGGATTAGGATAATATTATGTTTTATTAAGTTAATGGTAAACACAATGATTACCTATTAATCTAGCCATGCAACCCTATGGTGCATTGTGAAGACAAATGAGTCCATGCATTGGCTCCTCTCCACCTCCTCTTGGCCGGTTTTTTAGAGAGGAAAAACCACTTGGTTTTTCCTCTTATTTTTACATATACACTATAATGTTATGTGTGTATTATTCATTCTTTTCACAATCTAAAAATAAGAGTTTTAGAGAGATAAAAACTCCCATCTTCTTCCTCCCCAAAAACCGAAATATATAAGTGTTTTATAAATATTTTGGTTCAATTTTCTACCTAATTAATATTATACTAGTTCTTGTAATATTAATTAAATTAAGAGAAAGCCTTGGGTATAAAGCTTAGGAAGAGATCCTACACTTGGATCTTTGTTCTTCCATAAGGGAAAGCTCAAGAACAAGAGAGAAAGGTGATCTCTCTTGTGCCCAATATAACCGAAATCTTCAATGTAAGGACATGATTTCTCCTTTATTTTTATCTTGTTTGCATGCATAAAATCTACTTTTAATTTTATGACAAATTAATTTCGACATATATTAGTATGTTAGTATGTATGTGAATCTACTTTTCCTTCAGATACATATGATACAGAAAGGGGATGCTATATGGGATTTGACAGTGGAGCCAGACCTTTATGATGACATTCGCAGGAAACAGGCGTTGGATCCTAAGATTGTGGAGTGGAGAGCTGGAGTAGAGAAAGGAACGGTGTCTAGATTCTCTATTCATACAGATGATAGTGTGAGATATGACGGGAGATGGTGTGTTCCTAGTGATGAGGAGTTGAAAAAGATAATCATGACAGAGGCTCATTGCACACCATATTCGGTACATCCAGGCGGTGATAAGTTATATAAAGATTTGAAGAAGACTTTCTGATGGCCTGGGATGAAGAAGGAAACAACTGAGTTTGTGGCTCGTTGTTTGACATGTCAGAGAGTTAAAGCGGAGCATCGACGACCACAAGATAAGATTCAATCTCTTGAGGTACCTGAGTGGAAGTGGGAGTCTATTTCTATGGATTTTATAGTGGGTTTGCCGAGGAGTCAACAGGGTAATAACATGATATGGGTTATCGTTGACCGTCTGACTAAGTCAGCTCACTTTATGCCGATGAAAGATAATTGGACCAAGATACAGTTAGCTTTGGCTTACAGGAAGCATGTGGTTCGTTTGCATGGGGTGCCTAAGGATATAGTGTCCGATAGAGATTCGAGGTTTATATCACGGTTTTGGAAAGAATTGTAGGAGTTGATGGAAACTACCTTAAAGATGAGTACTGCGTTCCATCCTGTGATAAATGGCCAGATAGAGAGGACCATCAAGACTTTAGAGGACATGTTGCGAGCTTGTGTTATGGATTTTGGTAGTAGCTGGGAACAGAGATTGGACTTAATTGAGTTTTCTTATAACAACAACTATCACACGAGTATAGGCATGGCACCATTTGAGGCTTTGTATGGGAGGAGATGTAGGAGTCCGATTTACTGGGATGATAGAGCTGAGACAGTGGTTTTGGGACCAGAGATGGTACAGGAGATGGTCGAAGAGGTTAAGCTGATTAGACAAAAGATGAAAGCGGCTCAGGATCGACAAAAGAGTTTTGCAGATTTACATCAGCGTGACATAGAGTTTCAGGTTGGGGACAAGGTTCTTTTAAAAGTGTCTCCTATGCGTGGGGTCGTGAGATTTGGGAAGAAAGGGAAGCTGAGCAATAAATTTTTCGGACCATATGAGATTTTGGATCGTGTGGGTGAGGTTGCTTACCGGTTAGATTTACCAGCTGCTTTGGATAGAGTGCATAATGTGTTTCATATGTCTCAGTTGCGGAAGTATGTGAGTGATCCTTCACATGTGTTAGATGTAGAGAACATCGAGCTGGATGAGTCTTTGTCTTACCTTGAGGTGCCGAAACAGATTCTTGATCGCAAGGTTAAGAAAACTAGACATGGGAAAACGGAGTTGCTTAAGGTTCTTTGGTCTAACCATGAGGTTGAGGAGGCTACTTGGGAGGCGGAGGAGGCTATGAGGGAGCTGTATCCGTCTCTTTTTGATCAGGTATGTGTGGTTACGGGGACGTAACCATGTTCTTTTTAGGGGGGTAGGAAATGGTTGCATAGATTTTTTGCATGTTTTATGTTGGTTTCGTACAGTTAGTAGTTGTCTTGTGTCGGGTTGAGTGTTGTTTTGGGAGATGTGTTTTCAATTTTGTTTTGAGTTTTAGTTATGTTGTTGTGTCGGAGTGGTGATAGTGTGTTTTGTTTTTGTCTATTGGTTGAACTTCGTGGACTAAGTTCTTTTTAAGGAGGGAAGACTGTAATACTACGGTTTTATGTGTCTAAGGGTACTCTATCGAGTGGGGCTTACTCTGTCGAGTAACTAGTTTTTGACGCAAAATAGTAGACTGCCTGTAGGGTACTCGATCGAGTAAGTTGGGGACTCAATCGAGTAAGGGCCACTCGATCGAGTAAGTCACTTACTCGATCGAGTAAGTGTGTTTTACGGGCTGAGTTTGACGGGTTTTGTTAATAATACGAGATTAATATAAAAGGGTTTGTCGTTATTTCTTAAACATCTTTTCAAAATCCTGAACATTTCAAGAGACGATTAGAGGTTACGTGCTTTGCTTCTCTTGCATTATTGGCAAATCCCTAAGCTAAGTTCGTCGGATCATCTTGTTCTTTACTTCGTTGTGATCATCGTGTCAGGGGTAAGTTCCTTGTACAATTTATGTTGTGTTTCGTTGAGTTTCTTTAAAACCCTAATTGGGTATTGTTGGGGGTTTTGGGTGATTTGTATGGTTGTGGTGGTAATTGTATGTATGCATGTTATAAGAGGAGGATTCGTAGAGGAGACTTTCTGATTAGCTACTAGATTGTCTGTGGTGATTGCTATCTCAGGTAGGGTTTCCATACTCAGTATTGGTTACATAGTATTGTTGGTGATTATTGTGATTGTTGTTGATTCTTTATCGTATTGGCATTGGTTTTGGTAATTGTTGTTTGTATAAGGTGATTGTTGTATAACTGTCTGGTATCTTTGGGGTGCGGCCCTGGCTGAGTGGAGTCACTTGCGGGAGTGGCTTCACACCCTTTATTCGCCTTCTGTAGAACCCGCCACAGAAGGGATGTGCACATTAATGAACATGGGTTTATCGCTCGGATGAGATGAGCGGGGCTTAGGTGGGAACGGCTGCGGTTCCCTACTGGCGGCGAGGAGTACTTGTTGCGATGGGTACTCTGGCAGGGCTACACGCTTCAGTGTGTAGTCAGGTGTGTGGAGATGAATTGGAGTTGTGGAGATTGAGTTGTGCTGATTGAATTGTTTGTAATACTGTTTCATTGCAGCTGTTGTTTTATGTAATTAGTACTGACCCCGTTTAATTGTTTTAAAAACTGTGGTGATCCATTCGGAGGTGGTGAGCAGTTGTTGAGCAGGTATGATGGCTTACGCTAGGGATAGCTGGGATGGAGTCATCGCATGTCGTAGAGTCTTCCGCTGTGTCATGAACTAGTTGTTTTTAGTCGTTTGGATTTTGAGAACATTTGTATTTCCTTTTATCAGTTTTGGATTTGAATTGTATCACTTAACTTTATTGTCGATTTGATTATCATTGCCTCGGGTAACCGAGATGGTAGCATTTCCATGCCTTAAGTGGTCCTGGTAAGGCACTTGGAGTGTGGGGGTGTTACAGATCTTCAAAGTAATATGCTGAACATCATTAATCAACATGTTACTTGAAGTAGGAGTAGGTCTACCGGTGAAACAAGGCATATAGCTGCTAGCACCACACTCGGTCGGGACATCTCTAAGATATCCCTTCTTGTCTCGAGGAAGCCTAAGATGATCAACGAACTGGTCCATAGTCAGGTAAAAACTGGTGTTCATCAGACGGAACTCAAGTGTCTTCTCCACCGCATCATTAGCGAAGAAACTCATAAACTTTAAGGTCAGAAAAGGATAAGAGTGTTTCCTCAGGTGATATAACCCCTCCAACACCAGTATCTCAAAGATGTGCCTGATATCAACCTCTATCTTTAGGTCCTCTAAAAGACCTGTGTCAATGCATCTAGTAGGTCTCATGCGACGACTCATCAACTCAACAAAAGCATCCCTTTGCTTAAAATCAGCAAAGAGTACAATAGGGTACTCAGAGACCGGTGGAACAGTAGGTCCCTGACTCCCCTCCCCTACTTTAGGCTCAGCGCCCCCCGACCTCTTGCTCTGGCGGGTTGCAGGTGCAACTCTTAGCATCTGTTTTAACATGTTTTTAGCCACACACATCGGGTTTTACATAATCAAAGTGAACTTTTCAAAGGATTCATATGGAGAAAAGTATCAACTGAAGTAAAACATTCAAGACAAAACAAGAATTTCCATTTCCCTTTGCCCTTATAATTCTATAAAAAGATGGTTTCAAATCCTCAAAACATCAAATTTTCACATATGGTGGAAGTAATTTGACCTTAGTCCCTTCAAATAAACTTCATAATTAAATTAGTATCACCAAAATTGGGGCAAAATTTCAGTTTGGGCACTTTTAAGACGGAGTTTTAAGACGAAATTAACAAAAATCAAACACCAATAATGATACTAATAGCATTTCTTACCCTATTTCAACATTTAAAGATGCAAAAGATGAACAAAAAACAAATTTTTAGAGCAAACCCTAGAAATTTCAGTCCACATATAATCATAAATCAGTTTAATTTTGCAATTTCTAACATCAACAACAATGATTTAAAGTGATTTCTATCAAAATACTACAATTATAATGCAAAACCTTTGGGTATAAATCGAAATTTCAGAAAATCCAACACTATCACATATTACCAATTGATTAAATTCAAAGAAAAGGAGTAGAAATTTTACCTTGAATGAGTTGCAATTAGATTGAGTGAAAGAACTAGGAGGATTCAAGATGAGATCAATCACAAATTACCCCAAGAATTTTGAGAGAAAGAAGTTTAATAGGATTTTTAGGGTTTTTGAAAGGTAGAGAATGAGAAAAGAATAAAGGGAAAGGGAGTATAAGTCCCGATAAATCCCTTGTACTGTAGCATACTTACTCGATCGAGTGACTTGGGTACTCGATCGAGTAGCCTCTACTTGATTGAGTTAGGGTTACTCGATCGAGTTTCCGTTAGGCAGAATAAACAACGATTCTGTTTTCCAACGAATTCGATCAAGCAACCCAACTACTAGATTGGGTATCGCCTACTCGGTCCTGTAAGCACTTGTACTTGGTCAAGTAAGATTAAAACGAGTGACACACGGTTACAAATTCAATTAATGTTCCTGCAAAACAACAACTCGTTCGGAGTGTATGGTATACTTAGAACTCGTCACTAATTATTTCCATTCGATTACTATAAACTAACATTACCTCACATATAATACGATTACCGCAATCAACATTATTACTCCCGTTCTATTACATTCCAAACAATACACGATTCGATCCGACCATGACATACTTTAACTCAGATATCTATCTTAACGACAACAACAACAATATTCTACTCATATGCATTTCGAATTCTACCATACAACATGTGCATTCTATTTTGTCAAACATTACAACCCGTAAATCGACTACCACTTACTCGTACTTTACTCTATTACTTGGCATATCACAAACAATCCAGCGATCACATGTTATGATTCACATTTTTACGCACATTTCATATCATCTATCACACATATAGCAAACTTGTAACCCATTACCAACTTTCACATCACCATATATCCTCATGTATACTTCCCACACATCATGTCATTCATTGACATACATACACACATACTCAACTATACAAACAATTACACATTCCTACGCTACCACTTGTACACACAAGACATCATCTCAGACTGAGATATACCTATATCCACTTCGTACACTACACACACATACACACACAATTCCCGACTCAATATTCCCATTCCGAGTGGTTGGCTTAAGCATATTGCGGCCAAGATTTTGGAATGAGGGCGCCTTCCCACCCAAAATCAAGCAATTTCAGGGGTCTCCCAATACACATACACCAGGTTCATTTTATTTGACTCACTACGTTCATTAGGTTTATTGGTTACAGGCTCCAAAATCGTCGCTCTGATACCACTTTGTAACACCCCCATCTACAAAGGAGCCTTAACAAGGCCTTTCCCAGCAGATAAGGGCGTTACCATCTCGGTTGCCCGAAGCATAGTAAATATCAAACGTCAATAAAAGAACAATTATGTTTATTATAAGTTTAACTCAACAAAAGAAAGGTACCACTGATAACAAACTATCAACTACGTGATACTATCCCTGCCATGACGCGTGATGGACTCGTCCCTCCAAAGCACCCAGCTAAGCTCCATATATCAACACCTGCTAAGAGTGACTGCTCACCATAATGGATCACGGCAGACACAACACAAGAAGAAACACAGACAACACCAACAAGGTCAGTAATTGAACAACAACACAAAACACTAGGTACAGCATACACAAACCCAACAGCACTTCCAATCACCCATCACTCATCAGACTACCTGAAGATCAAGCCCTGCCAGAATAACCGTCGCAATAGATATTCCACACCGCCAGTGGGGGGACCGCAGCCTTTCCCATCTAAGCCCCGCTCATCTTTACCGAGCGAAAACCCACATTCCTTAATGTGCACATCCCCTCTTGTGGCGGGTTCCACAAGGGGCGAATCAAGGGCGTGAAGCCACTTCCGTAAGTGACTCCACTTAGCTGAGGGCGCACCTCGCGAACCACAGATATATAATAACAACCAATTACAGAACCAACAATACCAACTAATCAACACAACCGACATACCAAACAACCAACAGTACTGAGTAGGATAACCTACCTTTAGCAGTCTGCAACAACACCGCATATGATCGTATGACGACAAGCAATCACCATTACCACCTATTACAAACAGTATGACAAACCCTATTACTACCAACACAACCATAACCAAAGCTAAGGAAGACGATGATGATGATGATGATGATGATGATGATGATGACTTACCTATACTCAGTGTTACGGCGACAAGACCGCTACCTGACTCATGCTTCCCATCCCCATGGTGCCTCAAAGCTCAAAGGTTTCCAAGGAATGAAGGTTGGTGAAGGAGAGAGTTGTATCGACGATTAAGTTTAGGAGAAATGAAATGAAACTGATTTTGGGTTAACGACTTTCACGATTTATATTTTACCACTGAACTCCACTTACTCGATCGAGTGGCCTCTACTCGATCGAGTCACAGAGCTACTCGATCGAGCCTCCTAATCCCAAAGGTTACTATGACGTAAGATCGAACTAATAAGGTTTCCAAAGGTCTAGACATGTGTCTAAGGTAAGTCAACGGGTCCCTAACAGGACGGGTATTACACTATATATATGTCGTCTTCTATTATCAATGTAACAAGAGCAATTATCAATAATACGACAACTACTCTTACGCAATTCTCTATTTCCGATTCAAATATGGTATCAGAGCCTCTTTCTTGAGGACTCTACAAAATCGCTTCTGGTTTCTTGCCGGTGGGCATGTGATCTACCATGCTCACTGGCGGGATTAACAAAAAAAACAATTCGAGTTATTGTTTATTTTAAAAAAATCAAAAATCCCAATATTGTTTTTTTCAATCGTAACCAGTCCAATAATTTGACATCCTTAGCATTGTCATAGTGTTTTAAACGCGTGGTATGACACTATTAGATTTGCACACTTATGATATCAAATTTGGCAATTTGATCATAATACCAAAAGAAAAAAAATAAATCATTTTCTCTTTGAAATCCGGTTAAAATCATTCAACGTCGTTTAAGGTGGTACTTAATTTATTTAGAGTCCAAAAAAATTAACGTTCTCCATATCTTGAAATTGACGGATAATTTTCTCTTTTATTGATATTTGTTAGGTTCGATTAGTGTTCCTGCAAATTAACTCATATTCGACAAGTCCGAAAAACTTAACATTCTTGTTTGAACAAAATTTTAACGAGTCTTTTACTCGTTTCTTATCTACCTTTGAAGACTAAGAAGATTAATGAAGATCGAAAAAGATGAAGATTGAAGATTGTGGGAGGGTATTAAGAGAGTGGGCCGATATTAATTAGACTATGGTTGGCTAAATTAGAGTTAGGGTTTCACTAAGATGGGGAGGTTTGTAATTACCTCTTCATATCTCTTTGTAACGCAATTCTAATACAATTCAAACCTTTCTCATAATTCTCGTTTAGGTTGTGTTTTATTGAATTTTGAAGAGTTCGAAAAGAATAACGTTCTCTTCCGATTGATGATTTGTGTCAGGTTCGAAAAACCGCGGCTGTAATACTACGGTCTTATGAGTCTCTGGGTACTCTATCGAGTAGGCCTTACTCTTTCGAGTAAGGGTGTGTTGCGTTTTAAAATAGTTTCTAACCTGTTGGGTACTCGATCGAGTAACGTAGATATTCGATCGAGTAAGGGGGCACTCGATCGAGTACCTTAGCTACTCGATCGAGTAGCCGGTTTACGGGGAATGATTTGACGGGTTTTGCTAATAATGCGAGTTTGATATAAAAGGCTTCCGTCAGTTTATTTAATCACTTTTAACCTTTCTAAACCCTTCAAAAGAAAAAGGAGTTACGTAGTTCTCTCTCGTCGCGTTGTTGGCAAATCCCCAAGGCTAGGAGTGTCGGATCATCTTGTTCTTTGCATCATAGTGTTCCTTGCGTCAAGGGTAAGATCTACATACCAATTTTATATTGTTTCTTTGAGTTTGTTTAAAACCCTAATTGGGTAGATTTGGGGGTTTTGGGAGGGTTATGTTGATTAGGTGATAATTGTATGATTATGTGTATAGGAGAAGGGTTCGTAGAGGAAAGGTTTCTAGACAGCTGCTAGATCGTTTGATGTTTGTGTTGCATTCCAGGTAGGGTTTCCCTACTCAGTATTAATTACATAATGTGTGGTGATTGTGCTGTAGTTAGTGATTGTTGATTGATTCAGACGGTTGTGATTATATATTGTTGATTGATTCAGACGGTTGTGATTGTATATTGTTGATTGATTCAGACGGTTGTTGATGTTGTATTGTGATTGCTGATTGTTTGTCTCTGATTCTGAGATGCGTTCTCGGCTGAGTGGAGTCACTTGCGGGAGTGGCTTCACGCCCTAGTTTCGCCCTTCGTGGAACCCGCCATGGAAGGGGATGTGCAGATTAATGGGACGGGGTTATCGCTCGGTATGATGAGCGGGACTTAGGTGGGAACGGCTGCGGTCCCCCATCGCGTCGCGGCTGGTCCAGTGGACGATCGGTGACGGAGATTGATTGGAGTGGGTGTGATTGTGTGTGTGACTTTTTGAGCTATGTTGTTTGTTGTGTTGTTGGATCATATAAATTGTGTGATTAGTAATCGACCCGTTTAAATGTTTTAAAACTGTGGTGATCCATTCGGGGATGGTGAGCAGTTATTGAGCAGGTATGAGACGATGCGTATGGGATAGCTGGGATGAGTCACCACGTTGTAGTTTACAAGTCTTCCGCTGTGTCTGACGCTTGATAGTATTTTGATAGTAGATAGTTTTGAGAACTTGTAATTCCTTTTATCAGTTTTTGTTTTGAACATGTAATCACTTAAACTATAATTACTTTTAAAGTACGTTTCTTTATTGTCTTATGATATTCATTGCCTCGGGCAACCGACATGGTAGTATCCTTATACCTGAGTGGTCCTGGTAAGGCACTTGGAGTATGGGGGTGTTACAAATGGTATCGAGCGACGATCCCGAAACCTCGTAACCAATGAACCCAATAAACATAGGGAGTCAAATAAAATGAACCCGGGGTAAAAGTTGTAGGAGCTAATGCAAAGACTTGGGAGACGTCCTAAAGTCGCGAACTCGCCCTACAATTTTGAACCGGTCACTATGGGATATGAGTCGGGATCGCTATGTGTTTACCTTGTGTATTGTGTACCTATGTAGTGATGTGTGGCATGAATCAGTGGATGTACGTATGTTGAGAATGGGGAATGTGTAGAAAAGATGGCGATGATGTGATTTCGTAAGTTATTGATTGAAAGTATGATAGTTGTTTTACGATATGGCATTATAGAAATACGGAAAAAAAATTTGTTTGATTGGAGTTATACATGGAGTTATGTGTACATATATGTTGTTGGTAGTGTTGTACGAGTTTATATATCTGAAAGTTTGAGTAAGAGCATGAATAATTGGTGGAAAAAGATGATAATTGTTGCATGATAATATGATATATTTTTTTTATAACGCATGTTGTATGATGGAAGAGATTTTATAAGGTTGTTATGCTAGTAACATGTGAATATGATACTTGATGTCGTATAATTGTGATTTTGTTTACGTAAAGTTATATAATAAAAACATGTGGGTAATATGTGATTGGTAAGTTGAATGATATATGTGCATCGAGTTATTTGTTGCTTGGCTTTTGAAGTTAGTAACATGTGGTTAGGGATACTGGTTTTATGAGCATCGAGTTGTTTTTGTTTACCATATTGTCGTTTAAGTTGTTGGGAAGTAAAATCAAGTAGTTGTGTTTTCGATTATAGGGAGGTTGTCTTTAAACTGTTATAACTTGAGATGCATAAATGATTTTAATGTGATTCCAATTGGAGGTGATAGCTTGTCCTTTTACGATTCTAACGATAGGTCACACGCCCAAAACGACCAAGAAATGAGTGAGTTATGACTGTTTTACAAAAACTGGACAGTGTTGAGAAATGCGTAGGTACTCGATCGAGTAGCCTTGGTACACGATCGAGTAGGGGGGACTCGATCGAGTACGTTAGTTACTCGATCGAGTAGCCCTGGTAATTTGTTTTACGTGCTTCTGATCTTCACCTACTCGATCGAGTAAGTCACTTACTCGATCGAGTGTCCTGTACTCGATCTAGTGACCCCTGTTTTGGGTCATATGCTTATCTTTTGAATTCGTTGCATATTATGTTTAATTCAAAGTTGTTATTTTGCTTCTTTATGCATTGTTTTACATGTACGTTGATCTTGACGCGTAAGTTACCCAATCTTGTGGTGTAGTGAGTGGCACCTGTGGTGAGTACGAGTTCGGTGGGAGGACATGAGTTATACGTGGTTGTGATAGATAGTGGAAAAAGAAAAGGAAGATCGTTATGGTTTATTGAGACATAGAGCATGTTTTGTGAGATGAGATGAGCGATATGTTTGTACGTTGAGTAATGCAAAAGTAATTAAATGTGGGCAAGGGATGATGTGAGTTTATGGAACGTGCGAATGAAAAGATTGAATTGAGGGACGCAAATGGTGGCATCTTGAGATGTGTAAAGAATCATGGAGGGGGATGGTTAGGAGTCGTGTGGGTTAAGAATATACATAGTGAAAGTTCGTTTTAAAAGGGTTGAGAAGAGTAGTATATAGTGAACTTTGTGGAGACATGTCGCGAGGTGGATTTGTAGACAGTGAATGAGTTTGGGAGATTTGGTTTATTAAGAGATGAAACTACTGTGTGATTTCCTTGGGCAATTAGCGGTATGAAAGGAATTTTAATTTCTAGAGATGTAATTGTTGAACAGTAAACGTTGATTCTATGGATGGATTAGTGGCAAGGGTGATTGATGATATAATAAGAGAATATTTGTGGTAAGAAAGAGTGAGATGATATCGATATGAAATAATTAGATGTGAGTTTTGGAGCAGTGAGAAAGTAACCGGAACACTAAAGAGTTAGGTAGAAGTGATAAGGAGTTGAGTGGTTAATTGATTTTGGTAGAGTGTAAAAGAAAAGAATGAAGGGAATAAAACTAAGAAAATGTTGACCAGAGTTATGTGATATAGAGTAAGGAGTCGTCGAGATGTGTGCTACCAACCATGAGGATGTTAGTTAATGGTTATAGAGGAGTTTCGGGACAACATGATTAGTCTTGAGTTTTGAGGAATTCAGGAAAGTAAGAAGTTGGTAGAATATCTGCATGATATGAGATTTTGGTGGAGATTTAGATGATGATACAGTTAAGAATGGTATTGGGAAGAATGTTGAAGTAATTTTGTTGATGGATTTGATGTTCGTTATTTGGGATGTTAACCAAAGATAGGAAAGAAATCGTGATATTTAGAGATGAGTGTAAGGATTTGATGTCCGGACAGTGGTAGTGTTATGGTTTGTGACTAGTGGTTAAGGGTGATGGTATATTAGAAAGGTAACAATTCTGAAGTGGTTGATTTTGCAGAGACCAGGTTGATATGTATGGTTGTGAGAGAGTATAAGATGTGGTTATATGGGGTGGTTGTTAGTAGTTGAGTATTAATAGTATGGTTACATTTGGCAGGGGGTGATGGATATGCGAATGGGAGAATATGTTATGAGGGGCATATGAGTTAAGCTCGGGCGACAGGTAACCTTTGTTGAGTGGTAACTTACGTGATCAGGATTGACTAGGTGGATGTGATTACGGGTCTATGATACGTGTAAATGTTTGTGTGAGGTTCTGACCTCACAAGAAGTGGTATGGTGTGATAATTATAAAGTTGTTATATGATTGTTTTGTAATTTATGTTGGGTACGATATACTAATGGAATGAGGTTCAAAAGGTAATAATGTGATTGATCTGGCATGGATAGTTAAAATTGTATGTGTATGGATGATACTTGTTTATTCCGTGAAATGGTAAGGATGATGTTCATGAGATTATTATCTGTTTAATTCATATAACATGTTGCATTGTGATTTAGTAAAGTGGATTTGAGTAAGTTTTTCTTGTCCGAGAAGTTATGTTGGGTCAGTGTTTATGGGATTGTGTCTGTTGTGATGTCTATCGGTGTAGTTGTGGTGCCTCGAGTGATGATCAAGACACGGTACCTAGTGTTGTGATGCGGGTATTTTCGCATCTGCGGTGTGGTGTTGGTGGTGGTGTTGCGATGTCGTCACCGGTTGTGGTGGAGTAGGCGGGATGATTATGATTCGAGTTTCGAAAGTACATACCGGTTACACATAAATTGTTGTTTTGTTTGATGTCGCTTCTCGTGAGTTTCATTTGTATAGATAGACAGTTGTTTTGTTTATTGATGTTTCTTACCAGTTAAGTTTTGGTATGAGGGTAGAGTATGATATGAAAGAGAGTTGTATATGTTTTCGTTGTTGTCATGGTATAGTGACATTCTGTTGATGGGACACGGTTGTCGAAGTTGTTAAGACTTTTGATCTTGTTTTAAGATGAGGCTTTAGACATAGTCATGGTAAGTGATTGGTGGAACATGTGTTGTATTGATCGGACGACGCAGTGGTTCATAATCGATTTTAGGACAGTGAGTGTAGGGTGTTGGGAATTAGTGTCATGTTAAGTTTTGTATGAGTTTTGCAGTAATAAAGAAAAGAACTTGAGGATCTAGTGTGAGTGTACGTAACGAGTGTAGATCGTGAGTTATGCTTTTGGGAGATAGGTGCCTTACATAGAGAGGTATGTTGTTTTAAAGAAGAATGGAGAGTTAGTATGGTGATTTTGCTACGAGTTTTATGGTATAGGTTAGGTGGTGTGCCGTATGAGTTGAGGTATGAAAAATGTTTAAGTAAGAGAGCCTTGGATATGTGCATGGCGAGTGTTTAGGTTATAGGTGGTTATCTTTGACATGCGATGGTGATGAGGATAATGAAAAGATATATCTAGGATTTAGTATTAGTGAGTTACGAGGACGTAACATTTATCTTAAGAGGAGTAGGATGCGATAAAAGAGATTTTGATGGTTGTTCATATGGTAGTATATTTGGAAGTAGAGTGTTGGTGTAGCATAAGATATGGATTTGTATATGTTGTGGTTAATAGTGTTAAAAGGTCATAGACGTGCTTGTAGTAGTTCGATGTTAGGAATGCGAGAATACTTCGATAGTGTTGACAGTTGGATGATGAGGTTATGAGTGTGAGTAAACTTCGAGGACGAAGTTCCTTTTAAAGGTGGTAGAATGTAACATTCCGTTTGATGTTTATGTAGTTGGTTATGTATGGAGTTAGTGTCGGGAGAGTTTATGATGTAGTTGATACGACATCGTGAGCGAGGTGTGGAGGTAGGAATAGTTGGTAGAGTTGGTGTTAAGAGTTCATGGTTTCATGTTTTGTAAGTTGGGGTTTTGTTTTAAGTTCTTAGTAGCTTTGTTGCGTCTTGACCGAGTTAGTATGTTGTTTTTATGTATGGGTTGGACTTCGAGGACGAAGTTCTTTTTAAGGAGGGAAGACTGTAATACTACGGTTTTATGAGTGTGTGGGTACTCTATCGAGTAGGCCTTACTCTGTCGAGTAAGGGTGTGTTGCGTTTTAAAATAGTTTCTGACCTGTTGGGTACTCGATCGAGTAACGTAGATACTCGATCGAGTAAGGGGGCACTCGATCGAGTACCTTAGCTACTCGATCGAGTAGCCGGTTTACGGGGAATGATTTGACGGGTTTTGCTAATAACGCAAGTTTTATATAAAAGGTTTCTGTCAGTTTATTTAATCACTTTTAACCTTTCTAAACCCTTCAAAAGAAAAAGGAGTTACGTAGTTCTCTCTCGTCGCGTTGTTGGCAAATCCCCAAGGCTAGGAGTGTCGGATCATCTTGTTCTTTGTATCATAGTGTTCCTTGCGTCAAGGGTAAGATCTACATACCAATTTTATACTGTTTCTTTGAGTTTGTTTAAAACCCTAATTGGGTAGATTTGGGGGTTTTTGGAGGGTTATGTTGATTAGGTGATAATTGTATGATTATGTGTATAGGAGAAGGGTTCGTAGAAGAAAGGTTTTGAGACAATTTTGCTAGATCGTCCGATGTTTGTGTTGCATTCGGTAGGGTTTCCTACTCGTATTAATTACATAATGTGTGGTGATTGTGCTGTAGTTAGTGATTGTTGATTGATTCAGACGGTTGTGATTATATATTGTTGATTGATTCAGACGGTTGTGATTGTATATTGTTGATTGATTCAGACGGTTGTGTTGGGAAATGTGTCCTCAACAATAGTGCGATCATATGATTTAAATATCATTATTAAATCTCATTTTAAGAATACAATTGGGAAGTAATATTGTTATCACAATCGGTTAACATATATCGGTAATGATTGGTGACTAGAGTTTGACATTCTTGTCGTGTGACGGTGGTGATCGATTGACCCCTAGGTCATACCTAAAGGGCAATACTCTTAATTGATTATTTAATTAATCGTATAATGTTGCGAGTTAATTAAATTACTTGAAAATTGACGGACAATTTTGGAAGTAAAATTTTACGTATCAAATTGAAATGTGATTAAATGAGATACGGTCTGAGTAATTAAATTGTATAATTACTCGGATGAAATAAATTGTTTAATGTAACAATTAAATTGAATGAATTGTTATAAATACAAACCGTTGTGATTTATGAATTGGTAAAAATATTTCGGCACAAGTGATTATGGAATCACTAAATCAATTTTGTATGTGACGTATTTTTATTAATACGTTGATTTTTAATATGTTAAAAATACATTACAAATTATGTTACATATGACATGTTACATATTGAGAAATTGACAAAAATAATATGGACACCATATTATGATATGTACCGAAATAATGGGGTATTAGATTAACATTGTGTTGATTAATTTATTAAGAAAACATAATGATTATCTACTAGTCTAGCCATGCAAGCCTATGAACATTGTTAAGAGCAACAATGTCATGCATTGGCTCACCCCAAAAGCCCCCTCCACCCGGTTTTTGATGAAGAAAACCATCATTGGTTTTTTCATCTATCTTTACCTAATATTACACTAAAATGAGTTAGTGATCTCATTCATTCATCTCATCCAAAATTAGTGTTTTAGAGAGATAAAATGCTCTCTACTTCTCCCTCCATTAAAACCGAAATATATAAGTGTTAGAAAATATTTTGGTTCAATTTTCTACCTAATTAATATTATACTAGTTTTGTAATATTAATTAAATTAAGAGAAAGCCTTGGGTATAAAGCTTAGGGAGAGATCCTACGCTTGGATCTTGGTTCATCCATAAGGAAAAGCTCAAGAACAAGAGAGAAAGGTGATCTCTCTTGTGCCCAATATAACCGAAATCTACAATGTAAGGACTTGATTTCTCTTCTCTTATATTATTGTTTGCATGCATAAAATCCGTTTTAATTTTATGACAAATTAATTTCGACATATATGAGTATGTTAATTTGTATATGAATCTACATTTCCTTCAATCGGTATCAAGAGCCACGGTTGTTTGCATGCAAATTGGTTAAAAGTTTTTCCGAGTTATATGAATAACAAAATAAAACTTGTAAAATTTGTGTTATTATGATATATCACGAAATAATTACATGCATGTTAATATTTCTGGTCCTAAAGTGTTTTAGGATTTTTTGGTTAATTTTTCGGATTTTTATTGTTCATAATTTACAATAATGGCATTTAAATGTGATTTTATGAGTAAAAATGTCATTTTTGGTCTAAAAATAGCTATACTTCGAATTTTCACTTGGTTTTTGGATATGTTGTTACATATATTATTTTGAGATAACCTGTAAATTTTCATAATTTTTTCACTTGTTATGCTCGAAAAATGAATTTTTCATTATTAAATTCGGATTTAAGAGAAAAATAGGTTAATATGAGTTAAATTTCGAATCTGGTCATAGAAAATTTATATGTTGTCACATGCAATTTTACAAGATGTGTGTAAAATAATTGGCTATAAAGAAGTCATTTAGCATGATTTATGAATTTTTGAAGAAAAATGACATAAATAGTGACATTATTAGTGAAAAATTAATAAAACATAATCTATGACTTAGGAAAAACGTCTAATGTTGCATTTTATTATATTTTTCAGATCTAAAATTGAAAAGTTAATGAAAATAATTTTTCCATGTTTTTATGATTATTTTATTAAATATCGATAAACCGCAACATTGTTTTTCCGAAAAATTTTCGAAATTTTTAACCTAAAATTTTGAACATTATGAGTGTCATGGAATTTTTCCAGAATGTTCATGAATTTAAATTTCAAATTTTGAATTTATTTGAAATTTTTTCGACTTATTTGAAGTTTAATGGCTTATTTTTGTAATTTTTGGCCCATTTATGAACAATTTTGTAAATAAAAGTTAATTATGGTCAAATTATTAGTGAAGACTATATTTTGAGTCCTAAGAGGTTAGGGTAATTAACTTATGCATAAATATGAGTTTATGTATTTTTGTGATTATAAAAATGTTGAAATCACGCAAATCCGTAAAAACCGAGTAATATATGATATTGGCTATTTAAAGGCGATTTAGCATAAAAATTGAGCATGTTCATACATATTATAATGCTGCATTTTTCTTTATGATTGTCATAATTTTAATTTATGTAATTTTGAATTATGTAATTTTACTTAGTATGGCCTTAGATTTTAATTGGTATTTCCTGAAATGTATGGGAATATCGATTCGGTTGTAATTTTTATTGTGATCTCGTATCACCGTTTTGTAATATTTAATAGATTTATTTTATTTTAGTTACAAATGTATAATAGGAAATTATGTAATTTATTATGTAATTCTATTCATTCCGGAGTTCCAAAAGACGGATTACTTCAAGAATGGCGATACATAAAGACGGTGTTACCTCGAGATGCGTGCCACAACCGAAGTTCTAGGGACCAATGGAGTTGGTTTCCGAATATGTAATAGATTAATAGTTTTTCTATTTTAGGAAAGGCCATACTAGGATTTATTTACTTTTATGCTTGCATTTTAATTTATGTCACATGCATCGCTAAATCGCCATAACTAAACATGCATTGTCTTATTTATCGAGTTTATCGACCGTGTCAATTCGAATTATCGTAGTTCACCGCTTTAGTTCACTTAAAACGTGATAGATAATAAATTGACATGACCTCTCGCTAAAACAATTAATTGAGACATAGCCTTACCAAATAGTAGAAACCATGAAAACCTATTTCGCGAGGGAGTGCACTCGGCTACCCCGGGGTACAAACCTTGTTACGTAGGGGAAGTGGGTGATGAATGTTAATCCACCGAATTCATGTTGATAAGGGATGTATCGGCTACCCCGTGCCCAAGTTGATGTGGGTTTGGATAATGGACACATTTATTCGAAATTTGGATTGAACTCAACAAAAGTTATTAATAAGGGTTGCATCGGCTACCCCGTGCCCTTGTTGATGTGTTTTGGGCTATAGATAAACATTAGAGTAATTTTATCGACCAAGAGTTCTAAAAGTAGAATCGATTAAAAGGTTAATCCACCGAGTTATATTAATGAAGGTTGCATCGGCTACCCCGTGCCTAAGTTGATATGAATTTGGGTCTTGGAATCATTTATCATAGTTGGGTAGAGGTCACTATGTAAATGCTATACTTGTTTACAAGTATTAATATAACGATAAATGTTAAGTTTTCCACTATTCCGTTATTATATTGATCTATTTCTTTATCACAATTCATATACGATATCATTTCGTTTTTGATTCAAATCTCCATTAAAACATCGTAACTAAAGACAAATTTGAATTTGCTTCTAAAATCTCATATGAACCATTGCTAAGGATCTCTTGTAAAGAGTATAGATTAAAGTTATTCATTATCAAACAGGTTTTTGATTCTTGACTAACACATCTACTTACAATGAATTATTATTCATATACTTAATTGAATTAAGTACCTTGAAGCGATAAATTGTTTTGGTGATTAGATTTTCAGAATTCGTAATTGACCAAAATAACGCAACCACTTCAATGAAAGTTTTAAGACTAAAACGAACAAATGAAGAGTGATCTTCATGAATTCAATTTTGCTTCTCAAAGCAAAGACTCATTGAAATAAGTGGGAGCATTCTCTTAAACCGTTAAGATGAGAATGAGGTTCAAGAAGTAAAGATTATAATGGAATTGATACAAGGTAATGTTAAAGGTAAAGTTGTTGAGAATAACGATACTAAACCTATCAATTCCGACCGATAAAGTTTCCATTGTCTTAAATGTTGGACACTAGAAAGGAAACTACCCCAAATTATTGAAGAATCAACAAGTTAGTTGTGGGACATCTAATCGGACCTTCTTCGTTAAATGTTTATATGATTAAACATAAATTTTGCTAGTACTACTTCGTCGATATTAGAAACCGGTGGTGGTTTTCATCATTATGTTTGATACATAGGATGATTAGAATATGACGACTAGCAACAATGATGTCGAGAGATAGAGTAATTGTGTACTCAATCTAGTTTTGGATTTAAAGTTGTACTTAATTATGACTATTAAGTGCATAAACTCTAAATAAGAATATAAACTTGTTAAGATACAAAAGAGGTTTTCACCTTTGTGACCCTTTACACCATGATTTGATGTATGGCTAGCCCATCATCAAGGTGATTATATTCTAAACCAAACTAGAATGATATATCATGAAGATGATGTAAGACTCAAATTGGTAACCCAAGATTAAACCTTAAATTTTGGAATGATGAACGGAAAGAGTTATCGAGTACTCTTGAAACCATTAGATTGTTAATGGTGTATGCGTATCTTGTATTCAAAGCAAGATGTCTCGTGCCTTTTGGTTGAAAAGGAGATCGAGTTTGTAAATCATCGATCCAAAATAGGTTGATCATTTTCTTTTACCAACGATTTAAGTTGACGCTATTATGTTCACTTAATAAGGTAAATAGAGAAATCTTTGAAGAATTTCAAAGAGTTCAAGGAATCACGATTTAAGTCGTGATGGGATTATCAAAGTGAAGACTTTGATATAAGCCAAAGGAAATGTGATATAGTATCACAAGTTAATCTCTCTTAGCATGCATTATGGAATAATGTGTGATTAGATAAGAAATCAAACGCTATTCGATATGGTTTGGATTTCAATCAAGTTACTTTGAGTTACTTGATCCTTTTGGGGATTTTATCATTTTTGTCTAAATTATTTTTCCACTAAATAGAATCATATGAGATATGAAATGGTAAGGGTACCATGTTTGTAAGTTTTCACAAGAAACAAATGCTCATTTTTTCCTTATTATAATCACGAGTACACCGGGTTTGTGGCTCGTGAAGCTGTCTTTCTGAAATACAAGTTTATTTCTAGAAGACAGAGTGGGAGAAAATTATACAAGAGCCACAAAGAATGTTATGTCGCAAGAAACAAGTCTTTCTTGGCTACATGAGACGTTTTGTGGAAGACGTTGTTTTAAAACCAGGTTAAATTCGTCACTTGTTAAAGTTGATGAATTCATGCTACTTTTAAGAAAGTAAAGAGCTTATAACTTACAAAAGAAATTGGTTGATTCAAGTTGATTACTTCTAGAAAGTAATGAACATATGACTTACATAAGAGTGTTTAAGTCACAACTCAATACAAGGCTTAGGGCCATGAAAATCCGAAACAAAAGGGCTTGATTAGTGACAAAGGGTTTTGCACTAATAAAGAGATATTTCAAAGCAAGATTGGTTGCAAAGGGTTTTGCACTAATTGAAATGATTAAGTCTATTTGGATCTTCTTAGGGATTGTGTTTCATCATGAGGTTATGAAATACATAGCAAGTGAATCTAAAACCCACTTCTTCAATAGAAGGAATGTATTCAATACATGTCTTGAGTTTAGTAGATTCTTGCAATCCTAAGATAAAGTGAAACTTAAGAGAGGGTCTTAAGTAGGACATCAATGAGTTAGAATCAACATTTTGATCATGTGATAAAACATTTCTCGATAAGTCAAGAAGTTGTGTTTATACATGGAGTTTAGTGGGAGTTACGGAAATTTTAATTAGTCCGATATGTGGATGACATATTGATCATTGAGAATGATTTAAGACTTTTGGAGTATTATAATACATCTTGAATATCCGGATTTATGAAGATAAATCCACATGATATTAGCGTCAGTAAGAAGTCTTATGTTGATAAGATTCATGACTAGTTCAATTAAATTGAACGTACTTGATTGATTCCATTTGCTTCCGCTGCCAGATCAATTAAATGAGTAATGATGTATAACACTTCATATACTTTGAGTATGATGAATTGTTTTCAAAATCAAATTTAAGTAATCTTTACCTAGTATGTAAAGATTACCCTTAAGTGCATGCAGAAGCATTAAGGAAGTAAAGCAAAGTGTTTATGATGCAATATTGTGTAAGGGTGTTACACAAGTGACAATTGACAATTGAGATTGCGCATGGTTTCCGACAAAACCATAATCAAAACACATTAGGATGGTTAAGATACCATTGTGGCAATGTTTATTAAGAAGTAGATTTTCTAGAATCGTTCTAGGCAATAAAGAACAATGAGAGATATTTATGACGGAAATTGAGTACACTTGCGATCATGAGATGTGCAAGAGGATGAGTCCCGCACACTGTGAAAACAGTGGGAGCTATTCTTAGGCTAGAGGGCCTATGTCTTGATTGGATCTCGACACGTACTCAGAAAGTTTTGTAATGCAAATGTATACATTACAAAGGAAAACGAGTATGTAGTGAGGTTTAGTAAGGTACAAGAAATTGATAAAACCTACTAACCAAAGCCTTCTCAAAGGCTAAACATGATGAGTCATGTCATTTCAATTGAATTGAAATGAACAACTACGTACAAGATCAAATTAGATTATAGAACATGAAATAGTAATCAGGCATTGACTATTCATGTGTGATAATCGCATTTGTCGTTCGAGTTTTACTTTAAAACTCTTTTATTATACTTTGTTACATCCAAACGGGTTGTAGTGACAATTGAACCCCGTTAAAGTGAACACGGATTAACATTGTATTCGCCCATAGTCACTTGTATGAGGTGACGTCTCGAAGTGACTAGAGTGTGATGCGATTGATGGCAAGTTCAAGTGCCATAGAGTCATGTGAGATGACTAGTCGATCACATAGGCAGACTGTTAGGAACTTTTTGTCGGGCCTAATGACCGCTTATAGAGTTCTGGCAAATTTATATAGCCTGGTCGTGGCGAGAGCTGCTATAGTATTCAAATGAGTCGATTCTTTTGACTAAAGACTATTCACCTAAGATGGCTCAGTTTCAGATTAACTTTGATTTGTGTTACTACGACCTTCGTAAATGGGGTCAAATGGGCATATTTTGGGTTATGATGGTCGTGGGTCGGGTCGAAGGGAATGAGTGCGATAGAATTGTCCATCCCCTTGTCGGGTTAAAACAATATCTCGGGGCCACTCGAGGAGTAATGAATTGGAAATGCGTGGCCACGCTCGGAAGGTATCCAGAGTGGATAAATCCGGTCAATCGAGCTTATTCTCCGGATCGAGGAAACCACTCTCGATATGATCACTTGCAAGTACGACCGAAAGACACCTTGCATTGAGTGGGAGATAGTAATAGGACAAGAGAATTGGTGACGCACACTTGTCGAGGACAAGTGGGAGATTGTTGGGAAATGTGTCCTCAACAATAGTGCGATCATATGATTTAAATATCATTATTAAATCTCATTTTAAGAATACAATTGGGAAGTAATATTGTTATCATCAATCGGTTAACATATATCGGTAATGATTGGTCGACTAGAGTTTGACATTTTGTCGTGTGACGGTGGTGATCAGTTGACCCCCTAGGTCATACCTAAAGGGCAATACTCTTAATTGATTATTTAATTAATCGTATAATGTTGCGAGTTAATTAAATTACTTGAAAATTGACGGACAATTTTGGAAGTAAAATTTTACGTATCAAATTGAAATGTGATTAAATGAGATACGGTCTGAGTAATTAAATTGTATAATTACTCGGATGAAATAAATTGTTTAATGTAACAATTAAATTGAATGAATTGTTATAAATACAAACCGTTGTGATTTATGAATTGGTAAAAATATTTCGGCACAAGTGATTATGGAATCACTAAATCAATTTTGTATGTGACGTATTTTTATTAATACGTTGATTTTTAATATGTTAAAAATACATTACAAATTATGTTACATATGACATGTTACATATTGAGAAATTGACAAAAATAATATGGACACCATATTATGATATGTACCGAAATAATGGGGTATTAGATTAACATTGTGTTGATTAATTTATTAAGAAAACATAATGATTATCTACTAGTCTAGCCATGCAAGCCTATGAACATTGTTAAGAGCAACAATGTCATGCATTGGCTCACCCCAAAAGCCCCTCCACCGGTTTTTGATGAAGAAAACCATCATTGGTTTTTTCATCTATCTTTACCTAATATTACACTAAAATGAGTTAGTGATCTCATTCATTCATCTCATCCAAAATTAGTGTTTTAGAGAGATAAAATGCTCTCTACTTCTCCCTCCATTAAAACCGAAATATATAAGTGTTAGAAAATATTTTGGTTCAATTTTCTACCTAATTAATATTATACTAGTTTTGTAATATTAATTAAATTAAGAGAAAGCCTTGGGTATAAAGCTTAGGGAGAGATCCTACACTTGGATCTTGGTTCATCCATAAGGAAAAGCTCAAGAACAAGAGAGAAAGGTGATCTCTCTTGTGCCCAATATAACCGAAATCTACAATGTAAGGACTTGATTTCTCTTCTCTTATATTATTGTTTGCATGCATAAAATCCGTTTTAATTTTATGACAAATTAATTTCGACATATATGAGTATGTTAATTTGTATATGAATCTACATTTCCTTCAGGTTGTTGATGTTGTATTGTGATTGCTGATTGTTTGTCTCTGGTTCTCGAGATGCGTTCTCGGCTGAGTGGAGTCACTTGCGGGAGTGGCTTCACGCCCTAGTTTCGCCCTTCGTGGAACCCGCCACGGAAGGAGATGTGCACATTAATGGGACAGGGTTATCGCTCGGTATGATGAGCGGGGCTTAGGTGGGAACGGCTGTGGTCCCCCACTGGCAGGGCTGGTCCAGTGGAAAGTCGGTGACGGAGATTGATTGGAGTGGGTGTGATTGTGTGTGTGACTGTTTGAGCTATGTTGTTTGTTGTGTTGTTGGATCATATAAATTGTGTGATTAGTACTGACCCCGTTTAAATGTTTTAAAAACTGTGGTGATCCATTCGGGGGTGGTGAGCAGTTATTGAGTAGGTATGAGACGATGCGTATGGGATAGCTGGGATGAGTCACCACGTTGCAATTTAGAAGTCTTCCGCTGTGTCTGACGCTTGATAGTATTTTGATAGTAGATAGTTTTGAGAACTTGTAATTCCTTTTATCAGTTTTGGTTTTGAACATGTAATCACTTAAACTATAATTACTTTTAAAGTACGTTTCTTTATTGTCTTATGATATTCATTGCCTCGGGCAACCGAGATTATAGTATCCTTATACCTGAGTGGTCCTGCTAAGGCACTTGAAGTACGTTTCTTTATTGTCTTATGATATTCATTTCCTCGGGAAACCGAGATGGTAGTATCCTTATACCTGAGTGGTCCTGGTAAGGCACTTGGAGTATGGGGGTGTTACAGCGGCGTTCCTGGCAACGACATTTCAACGAGTTCGAAAAAATCAACGTCCTCGTTTCGTTTGAATTTTTGACGGGTCTGAAAAGCTACGACGTTTCCGTCCGACGAAGACCAAAGAAGTTTGAATATTTCTTCTTTCATGTTATTGATATTGTAAACCCATGAAAATTTGGAAAAATTACCATGGGATTGAGGGGGGGGGGATGTTGGAAAATATTATGTAGAATATTATATGATGATATTATGATATTAGAATAATATTGTTATATGAAATAATTTTCGGGTTACCAAGTTTAGGAGATTACGGGTTTAGATTAAGGGTATGTCAAGTACTATATGTATGTCGTCTTCTATTATCAATGTAACACGAACAATTATCAATAATACAGCAACTACTCTTATGCAATTCTCCATTTCCGATTCTAATACATTGTCTACGTGGCTTTTAAGGTTTACCCTTTTATGATTTCTTTGAGTAAACATGATTTCATCCAAAATAAGTATATTTTATTAAATAAAATGTGTTCTTTTGTACGGTTTCTTTGTTTTATTGACATAATAAAAATGTGTTCTTTGAAATAAAATTGTGTTTTTTTTTACTTTTTCTTTGAGTAAACATGATTTCATCCAAAATAAGTATGTTAAAAATGTGTATTTTTGTGCCGTTTCTTTGTTTTATTGACATAAAAATGTGTTCTTTAAAATAAAAATGTGTTCTTTTGTAATGTTTCTTTGATTTATTTATATAAAAATGTGTTCTTTTACCGATCCTTTGATTTATTGAAATAAAAACAAGTTTTTTTTACCGTTTCTTTGATTTATTGATATAAAAATGTGTTCTTTTTTTTACTGTTTTTGAGTAGGTATGTTTTATTGAATAAAGATTTTATTTTCCACTATTTTCTTGAGTAAACAGTATGTATTTCATACATAAGTACCCTATTTTATTGAAGAAAAGATGTATTTTTTCTTACTGTTTCTTTGAGTATATGGATTATTTCATCCATATGTATCTTTTATTGAATAAAAGTTACGTTTTTTTTTAAAGGGAAAGAATAAAAGATAAGATATTTTCTTTTTTATTGTTTATTTGAGTAATGATATATTGTGTTGGTTGAAATTGTTACAGGTGAAGAAAATACCAGATGAATTTGAATCAGCCCATGAGTATTTCAGCGCTTTTAAGTATCCTTTGCTCGAAGAAACACGGGTTTGCGTTTTTTGAGCTTAGAGACACTAATAAGGGCACCCTCCGCTAATGTTGTGTCTTGTACCAAAGTCAACGAGTCACCTGCATATGGTATTGAAGTTGATAGTTGGAAGAATCTGTTTCATGACCGTAGTAAAAAGGCGTATAAGGTTACACCTGGTGACTTGTTTGCTATTATGAGTTTTCATCCAAAAACGACCGATTGCTGTCAGGTTCGGCTTTAGTTTGGGTTGAAGATATAAAAACTAGTCCTGAGAATGCTTCTGCAGTCTTCATGGTAGAATCATCAAAAAACTTTGAAGAAAATATGGTAGGCTATAGCTTGATTTTCCTCATCAATACTACAACATACAACCGAATTTGAAAATGCTTGACTTTGCGTTCAAATTTAAGAATAATCAAATAAATTCTAGCAATAAAGGGATTGGTATGTCAGGATAAAGATAAACAAGATGGGTTGAACGAAAATTAAATCATACTACAATCAAAACAACCCAACACAGCAGGGGAAAGGTCGTGAACAGGTACGGCAGCGACAGTGGTCGATCGACCAGGATGAACAGGAACAACAGCTCCTGGAATTCGCAGCTCAGTCGATCGACCATAGGAGGCAGTCGATCGACTGGAAAACCTGCTGTAAGTTCTAATTTTCTTCGAATTAGCTCAATAGATTGAGCTAAGAAGGTCTATAAACCTGCAAATACATATAATAACGCGCCCAAAATTGCGCAAAAACCCAAAGTACAGACTATAGTCTTTAAAAACCAAGCACACGACTAAGAGTTTTTATTTCTAAACAACTATGAAGTTTTATTCAAAACAAAAACAAAACACATCCGGGTTGCCTCCCGGCTAGCGCTGGTTTCAGATAGGTCCCGCTCGACCTCTTTCTCTTCGGCAGCTTACTCTAATGGAGCCCAATCAAAACAACTCAAGGCTCTCAGCAACCTATCATACATCTGCGCATGTGCTACACAAAACTGTAAGTAGCACCATAAGATAGAAATAACATAGGAAATCAAAATGTAAAAACATTTAAGCCTAACAAATTTCCTATGGCAGCTCCTAAAATTGTCCACAAAATAATTCTGCCCTCCAGCTAAGGGCGGAATATAAAAGCTCAAGTTAACCACAGGTGGAGAATTAAAGAACTCAGGTGCATTCGACTCAATAATAACGCGAGTAGAATTAAAGTACTATGACGGGTATGAAATGTGAGGTGGAGGAGTCTGGTCAACTAAGGGAGAAGGTGGATAATCGTCCCAAATGCATGGGATAGTAAAGTCAAATGGGTCAATGGGGTCTCCTAAAATAGGCTCATCATCGATATCATCATAAGTATCCCATTTAACCTCTAGACTATCACTCTCCCCATCGCTAGACTCGTCAAGATGGAGGTTCTCAAAGAGAGCCTCCAAATCATCCTCACTATCTGTGTAAGAATCATAAAGGGGTTGTTGACTATCCTCATAAAAAGGATTGTTAACCACACTAGTGGTCTCCTCTATGTCTCCGTCAGCATCTCCTAGATTGGTTTCTAAGGTCTCACCCACCCCTTCATCTGAGTCAACATGAAGAGAAAAAGTAGGTTTAAGAGATTCAGTAGCAAACCAATTAAATAATTCTAATACCTCAATTACGGGGCTTCCTTCGAAATCCCACTTACCTATAGACTCAAGGTATGCTCGCGTAGGGTCATTCATATGCCGGACAATAGTGCAGCATATTTGGAAATCAGAAAATGCATCTCGTCTGGGCTCAATAAACTCCCAAAGTCTGGCTAAATAAACATCAAACATTTCATCCTCTTCCTGTGGAAAACTCAGAATATGAAACTTGAGAACGGTCTCAGGGAACCGAAGTTCCCTGAGACTAAAGAAAGAAAGACTAAAATTAAAAACAACTAAAACTAGCGCCTCCCAAGAACGGCGCCAAAATTTGATACCTGTCGATGTAAGTATCAAAAATAATATTTATAAAACCAAACTACTACTAGCAAGCGGTAGTAAGGGTCGATCCGCAGGGAGGTAGGGAGTTCTAATTGTCTTAATTCAGTCTACGAGTTTCTGGGGGGGTTTTGGAGTGGAATATATCTAAGCCTAAATGCATAAATAAAAGGCAAGTAATAAAAACAGGAGTAAGCAAATGATAAAAAGGAGATAAGATGGTCGGTTCACTATAGCTGCGATGGCACATAATCCTAGGTAAGTTCGAAATACGGTCGCGAAGGATGGGAAAAACAAGTCCTCTCGGTCCATGTTAAATTGTAGCTACCTCTCGGCCTATGCTACCATTCCCTAAGTCTCATTAATACTAACTCTCGTTCTTGATTAATGATTCCTAATGCAAACTAAATCACGTTATCTCTCGATCTTAGAAATTTAGTCGTTTTAATTCGTTAATTATTGTCCATTCCTATCTCTCGATCTATGGGATGGTCAAGTTTAAGCATCTATCAAGTCTCCTCTCGGTCTCATTGAAAGATAAAGCACTTAACGAAACAAACAAAGCAAAACCAGACGCGAAGTCAGTCGATCGACCAGCTACCCCAGTCGATCGACCAACCGGCTCAGTCGACCGACTAGTTAAGCCAGTCGATCGACCAAGCCCTAACGCGAGATCACCTATTCTAATGCCATCTACGCCATGGATCCCCTACATCTTAGCGGGGTTGATTTAGCTAGACATATTAATGATAAAAACAACAATGAAATTTGCGATTAAAGCATAAGAATTCATAATTGAAATACTAAAGTAATTAAAGTGCATAAAACGTAAATAATGGTTTCGGGATATCTACGCTAACAATTTCTAAACTAGTAAAGCAGTAAACAAACTGAAGAATAAGAACAAGGGTTACCGAAATTGGAACGAGCGAAGAATAGATCTGAAGGCAATGAAAACTTTTTTGATAATATAGATTGAATGTGAATGGAAACCTAAAGTAAAGCCGTCTGAAAACTAGATGAAACTAAGCTAATGAATGGATACCTAAAGAAACAGGAAGAGTTACGTTATATAGAAGAATAACGTAACCTAAACCAAAACCTAATTACAATATGGGCTTCCTCGTATTTTAATTTGCGTATTAGCTCGCGTGGTGGTCGATCGACCACGTAGACCAGTCGATCGACTGAGCATAGCTGAACAGTAGCTTCTGATATTTATTAAGAATCGCGCTCTGGTCGATCGACCATAGGCATCAGCCGATCGACCAAAGGTGTTGTACAGTGGTGCATTCTGATGAATTCTGCAGCGCGCACCAATCTTAAAACAGCTGCCATTTCTTCGTTACTTATCGGAATAAAGCGATTCTTGCGGCGTTGGAAAGCAAAGAGGATAATCTTTCACCTCTAATTAGAATCACTCGATTATCAGGTCTAGAACTCGAGATATAGCCATCTGAAGCAGGCTGCAATATCGTGAAGTGCTTCTTTGCTTGTTAAACTCGTACGCACCCATGCTTTTGCTATCTTTAGGCCTTGAAACGCGCACCAAGATCATTCCTCGAGTGAATACTTCATGTCAAATCCTATGCTAAATACTCCGGGGCAGATTTGGTCCATTTTCCGCCACATTCTTCACATTCCTACAAAATCACACGAAAAGGAAGAAATACACGAAACAAGGGAAATAGTAGCATAAACTACTTAATTGAGCTCTGAAATGCGTGTGAAATGAGGTGCAAAACATCATATATTAGACACGCATCAACAATCATCATTAAATTCCTCGCAAATAGAAGCAATTTCAGCTTGTCTTCAAGCAACGAAATCATCATGTGATAAGTCGCTAGTTCAACTGGTTTGGGGTCCACCAGGAACCGGGAAAACTAAAACTATAAGTTCATTGTTATTCATTCTCTTGAAGGACGAGGTCGTGACTCTGACATGTGCTCCGACAAATGTGCCCATAATAGAAGTAGTTAGGTGTGTGTTGGATTTAGTGAAAAGATCTTTAAAGGACTCATTATTTGACTTCCATGGAGAAATACTTGTGTTTGGAAATGAGAATTATCTGAGAGGAGCCTCGGATATTGAAGATGTATATCTTGATTATCGCGCCAAAAGAATAGCAGAATGTTTTGCTCATGAGACTGGTTGGAGGAGCTGTTTTAAAAGCTTGTCGTATTTTCTTGAGAATTGTGTTTCAGACTATGAGTCCATGGAAAATGAATGCACCGAGGAACAAAGCATCGAACCATTTCTAGATTTTTTCCTGACTCGATTTGTTGGTGCTGCCAAATTTGTCACGCACTACATATCAATTTTCAGCACTCATATAGTAAGAAGCTTTATTAATATATCGTCAAAATATATTTTCCACAATTTACTAAACGTTTGCCATGGATTATTAATATTTTGCCACGATTATTATTACGTTTATTAGTGTTTTGTCACGATTATTATTATTATTATTATTATTATTATTATTATTATTATTATTATTATTATTATTATTATTATTATTATTATTATTATTATTATTATTATTATTATTATTATTATTATTATTATTATTATTATTATTATTATTATTATTATTATTATTATTATTATTATTATTATCTTCAATTTTGTTTAGCTATGTAATTAATTCAACCTAAAAGAAATTTTTCAAAATAGAAATTTTTATATTTTTATTTGTGAACAATAATTCAAGGTATATTGAATGGTTAGCATTATTTTGAAAGATTGGTGAGAATTATAATTTGTGTTTAATATTAGATTTATTGGCTTTAATTTTAAGTTTAATTTTCTTAACAAATAAAAAGCAAATATTAATATTTAATTGCTTTAATTAGTGTTTAATGTTATGATTTTTTCAATTTTTTTAAATAATAATGATGATGTGGCATGCTCTAATAGTCTTAAAAGTGAATGTTGAAAGCTAATGTTTAGGCTTGTCTTTTTATATTATATATAGATACTAGTATTGGTGCGCCCAGCTTCGCCCGGGCTACCTCTACTTACCATTAATTTTTTTTTTCATTAAATAAAATTACTTAAAGTTACATAACACATAAATTTATCATTAATATATTTTTTTATAACATATCCTAAAATTACGATGAAATAAATTTTGAGACAAATTCACTACTCCCGCTATTAATATTTTACTCTTATTAATGAAACAATAGTAATAACATTTCACTACTTGCCCGTAATCATTGTTACTTTCACTACTCTCGCCGTAATTATTGTTACTGTCACTACTGCCGCATTAATATTGATAATTTCACTACTCCCGCCGTAATTATTGTTACTTTTACTATTGCCGCATTAATATTGATTATTTCACTATCCCCGTTGTTGTTTCTACCGCTCTCACTAATCTCGTTGATAATATTGTTACTCTTACTATTCAAATGAGTGATTACTATCATATAACAATATCCAATGTTATTACAATTCTTTTCTTTACTGACGAAATTACTTTTACTACTTAGGCATGCAATTTTAAGAGGATTATATATTTATATAAATATATTACATATATGCATTAAATCAAATCGAAAAAATTATGCAATATTATAAATTGTGGAATCTAACTTGAATTATTTATAACCTACTTATTATATTTTTATATGGTAAATAAATTAACATCTCTATACATCTATTAAACTATAAAGTTTAATAAAATTCTATAGATTTTAAATTTAATATATAATTTTATGATGATAATAATTAATACCATAAGTGTGCATGTTTATACTAATTAATTATTTTATTTTAAGGAAATTGACCATCTTCTAGTCTTCTATAAATATTTAGGAAAATTATCAGGCATCTTCTTTGTTTTAGTCTCCTTGAAATTGACCGTCTTAATTAATTATTTTATTTTAAGAAAATTTACCATATTTAGGAAAATTAGCAAGCTTCTATATAATTTAATTTTAACCCAAACTATATAATATTTGCATTGAGATCCCTTAATCGGGTCCATCACACGGTACTATTGATTTAAAACTATATAGTATAATTAATTTGTATAAATTTCTTTAATTACATTGAAGTCCCTTGCCTTCTGGATTTAATATATAGTATTGATAGATATAGATTTTGATACTTTGCCTTTACCATGTTTGACAAGTCACACTTTATTATAAAAAAATAAAAATAAATAATAAATAATAATCTTAGGTATTGACTAATCTCACTTGCACCCTTTTGGTATTGACTAATATCACTTGTACCCCTGCTTTTCAAAAATGCTCATTTGTACCTTTCAACTTTCTAGTTATTCTCACTTATACTCTTTAAGTATAGTAAATGATTAATATTGAGGATAAAGTCGGGAAGAAGGGAAAAAGATGAATGTTGAAGATGAAGTGGAGTCATATAAAATGAATTTGGAGGGAAAAACAATGTTTGTTGAAGAGAAAACAAATATTTCAATTAGGATATGCTTCTTCATATTGTTTACGAAGCCTTTAACATTTTACTTGACGCCTTGACGGTACTTAACACTTCTTCCCCACATCATAATGACAAGCGAGAATTCATTTCACGTCTTAATTGTTGATGCTTAGTATTATGGACTTATGGTCAGGATTTCTATGTAATTAGGATGTTGGAGTGTGGATTTCCTAAAAAGTAGAGGTATAAGTGAAATTTACTTATACTTAAGGGGTATAAGTGAGAATAACTAGGAAATTGTAGGGTATAAGTGGCTTTCATGAAAAGAAGGGGTACAAGTGAGATTAGGCCATACCAGAGGGGTACAAGTGGGAATTTTCCATAATCTTAATTTCCTCTTCCTCCTGTACTACCTATGTAACACCCCACGGTAATTGAAGAGGTCCAGTGATAGGCTTAAATGACTAGTGCTTAAAGGGATTAAAAGTACTACTCATATCAACAAAGTGCACTTTCTTTTATGGTCATCCATGCGAAAGAACTCCAAAGTTAAGCGTGCTTGACTGAGAGTAGTCTTAGGAAGGGTGACCTCCTGGGAAGGTTTCCGGGATGCGCATGAGTGAGGACAAAATGCGCTATCAAGGACCCGTGTTGATCTGTGGGCCATGTACACAGCCTGGTGAGCTATCATAAGTAACCGCTCCCGACCCGGTTTAGGCCGGGGTGTTACAACCTACCTGTTTAACCGACCCTCCCTTATCTCCTTCTTCACCCCTCCTTCACCACCAGTCACCAATAAACCTCCACACTCCACCACATCACCATCACCAGAACCCACCATTCCACTTTCCGTTCCTAACCGGTAACCACCAACAATCTTCTTTCTTAATCTCTAAAATATTAACCAAAACACATACCTCACCCACTCTACTTTTATTCAAGGAGAAACAAAGGTTGATTCAAGTGGATGAATCAGTCAAATTTGACCATCATTTAGAAACAAAGGTTGATTTAGGGGTGGTTGTTTAATTTGTGGCGGGGTGATTGTTGTAAAAGTGGGTAAGAGTGAAGAGGGAGATAACATGAAGTTCGTTTAAGGGTAAAAGGCCCACATCATGACCTGTTGGTCAACCTGTTCTAGCGGGTCAAATATGAGACGAGATCAATACACGTTAAATGATGTGATAGTTAGTTTTAATATGAGATATTCGATAGGCTGGATTAAATGGGGAAGGGGAGGCTTAGGTTAGGATTATTGTCATTAAATAACCCAATGATTATGGAGTATATATTTCTATGGAGGTATGAAGTCAGTCATTCACCTTTAATTTACATCCTTTTGTCATTGTTTAAGTAGGAGATTCTGCCTTGTTATGAATGTTGACTTTTAAGTGCATTTTCTTTGTCATATGCATCAATTTCTGAAAAATGTAAAGGCCAGTTTACTCTATTTTTATTTCCATTTCCGCTTTGGTTAATGTAACTATCTAACCCTCTTATTACCTGGTGCAGCTCGGCGTCACTCACCTGAGAGGCTGGATATTGGCGTAGTGTCACCATATGCTTCACAGGTTGTTGCCATTGAGAATTTGCTAGGAAGAAGGTATGAGAACCTCGAGAATTTTGCAGTGAAGGTGACAACTGTTGATGGATTTCAAGGTGGAGAGAAGGATATTGTAATATTATCAACTGTAAGAGCTAATGATATAGGAGAAGTCGGCTTTACGTCAGATTGTCAATGTACAAATATGGCTCTTACCCGGGCAAGGCACGAATTTGTTGGAAGATTTGTCTTCCAATTTTACTGGTCTCTGAAAAGTAGAAACAATTTATGCTTATTGTTGATCTCAAACCATTTAAACAACATTTTCTATTTTCTATTCTCTTCAGATATTGTCTTTGGGTGCTTGGCAATGAAAGAACACTAGTCCAAAGAACTTCAGTATGGAACAAGTTGATCTTTGATGTAAGGCATTGCAATTGTTTTTTCAAAGCCGAGGAAAATCCAAGCTTAGCCAAAGCCATGATCAACATGAAGGAGGAGCTGAAACAATTTGAAGATTTGCTTAATAAGGATAGTATGCTCTTCAGAAATGTCAGATGGAAGGTTATATTCAGTGACAAGTTTATGCAATCCTTTTTCAAGCTTCCATCAACACAGTTAAAGAAATCAGTGATGAACGTCCTAGTAAAGCTATCAAATGGTTGGAGGCCAAATAAAATCAGCGTTGAGCCAGTCTCTGACAGTGTTATTCAAATTGCCAAACAATACAAAGGTGCAAGTCGATATATTATTAGCCCAATTGACATCATCAAGGAAGCATCAAGATACATCCAAGTACTGAAAATTTGGGATGTTGTACCTCTAAAAGATGTTTTAGCACTAGTTCAAAGGCTAGACAACGTCTATGGTGCATACAGTAATGATTTCTTGAGTCGTTTCAAAGAAAGAAGGCTTGATGGGTATGCTTTCTTATTGAAGTCTTTACATATCAAATAAATCAGTACTCATAGAGTATTCATAGCAGGGTCGGCCCTCACTGGCCCCCATTTGTTTGGGTCCCAAAGTTTAAAGTTCCTCTTATATGAAGTTCTCCATTAAAAATGGATGTATAGAACAACAATGAATAATAAAGTATTGATTAGGCTTCAACCATCACCTTATTAAGGCCCAATTAATACTTTTATATCCTACTACATACTTGAGAAAGCATAATTACCTTCCAATCTTCAATGTATTGTTTTGATTTTTCAATTGAACGTTTTTTAGGTTGGTGAAGCCCAATTAAATACGAGTACTTTTTTTTATTAATTTAAATTCAAAAGGCTTATAAATTAACATAAATTTTTATTTTAAGACGGAAACTATCTGTTAAACTTAATTATTGTGTTAAAAATGATAAGAGGCTTGTGAGACATTTGCTGATATTTCTTTTGAAAACTTATCAATGCCTCTTATCAATGCCTGATTATTGTGCTAATCATGTTGATAACCCACTTTTCTAGCAATTTGGAGGTTCCGACAACATGGAGCACATTGATGGATATTGTACGACATAGACACAGAGATATCAATGCTGAATCGAAAACTGCTAGTGATGACGACCTGGATGATGTATATGTTGAAGATTCAAAAGTGAGCGAGAGTTTACTATTGATGAAGCTTTACTCAGTATCTGCTGGGACAGGTGGACATTTGTTGTCTGATTCACTTGGCAAAGAATTGAACTTGCCATTTGAGGTAATAGATCAGGAGAAGGATATAATTTTGCATGACAAGAGCTCTTTTATATTAGGACGGTCTAGTACTGGAAAGACGACTATCTTATCTATGAAACTTTCATGTAAAGAGCAACTCCATCACCTAGCTTCAGAAGGGCCTCCACGTCAACTGTTTGTGACTGTCAGTCCAAGACTTTGCTATGTCGTAAACAAGAAAGTTTCCCGTCTGAAAAGGTAAATGATAAGCGTTATTCATTAATTAGTGTTAGAGATAACTAGGGAAAATGGTATGTGTGAATATACCATATAGAATAATATATTGGTATTTGGTATAAGAAATATTATATATTACCAATATTAGAAGATCCTAACTGGTATTATTTATAGGGCATTATTGTAATCGTTAGAATGACACCATTCAATAATATATTTCTCTTATGTAATTCGCCCCTCTATAATTTTAACATGGTATCAGAGACAGGTTCTTGAAGTCTCTGAATACGCTTCCGCTATCTTGCCGGTGAGTGCCATGAAAAATCAAAGAATTTTTTTTTTAACAAAAGACGATATATCAACACGATAAAATTCCGCCGGAGGGCACCATAATTCATTGGCCCCTCCGGCAGGGCAGCGGATTTTATTTATTTAGGCCTCAAGAGCATGAGGCTCTAATACCATATTAAAAATAGAGGGGCGAATTACATAAGAGAAATATATTACTGAATGGTGTCATTGTAACGATTACAATAACGCCCTATAAAGAATACCAATTAGGATCTTCTAATATTGATAATATATAATATCTATGATGCTCGGACTCGGGTACGATGTACGGATACGGGTACGAATCCTTGTGTCCGACACTTAAATTTCTAAAATTAAGGATACGAGGACACGATTAATTAGTGGATACGACAACTTTTGGACACGGTCAACGTATCCATTTTTTATATTTGGACACGGTCAACACGTATCCAATCTTATATTTGGACTCAGTATTTTTTTTTTATACATATATTTAGCTTTTTATTCTCTTTATTTATTGGAATTAAAAACGAAGCATAATGGAAAGTAATAAACGTATCTTAAATTATACGGGTAATTTTATTGTCTTGAAGTATTAAAGAGACCAAGTGTGACTTTTCCATGTAACAATACAGTTGTCGCCTATCAAGCACTACATCCCACTATCCCAGTCCCACCTTCACTTTAAAAATAGAAAAAATAAAAGAAATGGAGAGAGAATTTATTAAACGTTCCCTATCCCCATACACCTTCCCCACATTTCACCTACCCCATACATCTTCATCTTCTTTACCGTGCACATCTTCATCTTCTTTACTGTGCACACTCTATCTAGGGCTTTAAAAAAAATATCTACTTCTCCGGCGAACTGGTTCTTCGGCAACTCTTTTGGGTTGTTGACAATGACGTGTCCATATTTCTGGAAGCCGACCGGACACGAATTTCGTGTCCGTATCCGGGTCGGGTCGTACGGACACTTGTACTCCGGGCAAAAGGGCGAGTCCGAGTATCATAGTATAATATTTCTTATGCCAAATACCAATATTATTTCGGAGAAGTGGTGATTGACCCTCGTAACTTTGTGCAATTGTGAAATTAACCTCCACAACTTTTAGTTGGACTGATTAGGCCCTATAACTTACATAATAAGTAAAATTAAACCTCTTTATCAAAATCTCACGAGAAATTCAATTGATCATATCACAAAAGTAAAAATGGTTATGTTCTTATAAAAAATACAAAATAGAAAAATAGTAAAATTCGGTGTGATTTTTTGGAAAAAAAAAAGAATATAATTAACAATTTTATGTATATAAACTTTTTTTGAAAAATAGAAAAATTTGAATAATTTTTTACCTTTTTTATAGTTTTTGTCATGAAAATCTTTTATTCCAACTTCTAATTTTAACACAACTACCTAACAAAATATTTTGCAATTGAATTTTTTCTACAAGAAATTGCAAAATCTGTACTTTATGTAAGGCTTCTTTGAACGGTAAGAACTGCCATTCCTCATGTACTTCATCATATGAACGCGTAAAAGTTAAGGAACTAATGTCACACTTATGCAGTTTGATATTACTGTAATACTACAGTTTTCTAAGTTGGTTACTCGGCCGAATAGGGCTTACTCGGCCGAGTAAGTGTGTCGTGTGTTCTGGTCAGACTATTGTCCATGAATACTCGACCGAGTAGAGGATACTCGTCCGAGTATACTCTATACTCGGTCGAGTATCCGGTCTGACGGGTATTATTTCCGCGGTTTGATTTAGAGATGATTAGAATTATATAAACGTGGATTTCAGTTTCTTAATCACTCTATAACAAAACCTAAACTCTCAACATAACTCTAATCATCTCCAAATCTCTCTCAAGCGCGTGGATCTTCGTAAGTCTTGTTCATCCTTCCTTGCGTCGATTGTGTCGGTAAGCCTCTGATTATATGAATTCCATCAGTTTGTCTTTTAGGGTTTTGCCCTAATTTATGTTTTGGGGGAAAGGGGTGTTTAGCATGTTGTAATTGGAATTACGTGATTGTTGTTAGGTGGGGACTTCGTAGAGGAGTCATTTTAGCCTGCTTTATTGTCTCATTTCAGTTTGTGCTAAGGTAGCTAGGGTTTCCCTACTCGGTTTACTGTTTAATTGATTTAAGATATGTGTTGTAATTGATTGTACGATTGATATTGTGATTGATTGTTGTTGGTGGATTGGAGTATGGTGTTGGTGTTGAGATGGTTGATGATGTTCACAAGGTGCGTCCTCAGCTGAGTGGAGTCACTTGCGGGAGTGGCTTCACGCCCTTGATTCGCCATCTGTAGAACCCGTCACAGGAGGGGATGTGCACATTAATGAACAAGGTTATCGCTCGTTGATGAGCGGGGATTTGGTGGGCAAGGCTACGGTCCCCCACTGGCAGGGCTACAAACTTTAGTGTGTAGTCCGTTACATGATGTGTTTGGGAGTTGGAGGTGGATGGTGAACAACTGTTTATCTTTTCGTACTCGTCTTATTTTGATTATGCAGGAAACTGACCCCGTTGTTGTTTTGTAAATTTGTGGTGATCCATTCGGCGATGGTGAGCAGATTGTGACAGGTGATGATGGTTATTAGCTCCGGGGACGAGATGGGGAGTCATCACTCGAGTCTAGCTTCCGCTGTCATGAGATTTACTTTTCTTGTTTCAGTCGTTTGAGTACTAGTGAACATTGTTTTTGGATTTGGTTTTGGAACATATAATAGTTAATACATTATACTTTAATAAATGTTGTTTTGGAATGGTAACTTTGATATACTAGCCTCGGGAAACCAAGATGGTGACGGTCTCTCATGCTAGGGTGGTCCTGTTAAGGCACCTTGATATGTGGGGGTGTCTTAATTACACATTCCACAAGTCAAGCCTAAATAACAATAAGACCAGTTTATTGATGTTCCTGGCCTAGGAAGCTCTATAGACTTCAGAATTTAAGTAGTTTACCAACATAATTGTGTCAAATCTAATTAGCATAAGGCATGTCAAATACGGTCATGACTTGAATTATGAGCTTTGTTTTCATGAATAACGGGTCAAAATAATGTACATGGACAACTATTTAAGATTCAAATGCAAAAACAATGCAATTTAACATCATTGTTATTCAATTCACCAAGACTCGACCTAAAACAAAGGAAAACCATGTTTTTAGATTTTGAAATTTTTATTTTTTATGGATTTTTTTGGATTTAAATGCACAAAACAATAAAGTAAATCACAAAACAGAAGTAAATCACACAATATAATTAAAGACTCCTCCCCCAAACCTAAATGTTACAGTGTCCTCATTGTAACGCCTACAGCATAGCAATCACACAACCAATTTCAGCAACCTAAAGGACACATCAAACAAAAGAAATGGAAAAGAACTAGAGATAATACAATTAAAGTATATACAAGGAAATAGAATACTAGATAAGAGCTTAGGAGTTCCCCCAAACCAGCTGCAAAAATATGGGAAAAAGACCAACCACACAATTCCGTCATCATCTAGCTACATTTTAAACCCAAAACGCTTGGATACTCGATCGAGTATGGCTGGGCTCGATCGAGTATCTAGTTGACAAACTTGTTTTCTGCACCGAAAAACAAATGTCGTTCAAGGCACAATCAATACAACTTAAAGCGCGCAATAGTAAATTAAAAAGTAATGCATGTGCTACACACAGACATAAGTAACACCAATAAAAAGTATAAGCAAATAAAATAAGCAACGAATAAAGTTCCGGCTCATCAAACTCAAAATTTAATATAAAATATGAGCAAGTATGCTCATCACTCTTCAAGTAATCATCAGTAGGAAGGAGATGGGGTGCTTCATCCGTTATAGGATCTTTTTCAAAAACTTTGACGGGCTCTTCTCGAAAAATCTCGGCCTCCAAGGCATCCACCTGACACCTCAGCTTCCAAATTAGCATCTTCATCAAAGTTGTAAACCGGCTCAGGATGAGGCTCATATCCGTAAATCAACCTCTCTATCTCATCCACCTCCTCGCTCCAAGAATTCCTAGCCAAACAATAAGCAGAGCAATCATTAATAGGGAGATCAACAACATTAAGCATATAACATGAAGCAACTAAATGGGAATGCTTTAAAGCGTTATCAAGAACAAATTTAATAGTATCATCCCCAACCCTTAGTGTCAGACTACCGTCCCTAACATCTGTGAGTGCTCCCGCAGTGTGAAGGAATGGTCTACCAAGAATAATAGGTACTTGAGAGTCTTCAGCCATATCCATTACAATAAAATCAACTGGAATAAAATACTTCCCTACTCTAACTGGCACATCGTCAAAGACACCCATAGGGCGTTTAAGAGATCTGATAACCATCTGCAAGGTCATAATAGTAACACGGAGTTGACACATATTTAACTTTTTGCATATAGAATACGGCATGACACTAACACTAGCCCATAAATCGCAAAGGGCTTTATCAATGGCTATACTACCAATATTACAAGGAATAGAAAAACTCCCTAGATCCTTTAGCTTTGGTGGTGAGTTAGCTTGCAATGCGGCTGCGCACTCCTGAGTGAATGCCACCGTCTCAACTTCATCAAAAGACCACTTCTTTGATAAGATCTCCTTTAAAAACATAGATGTAATACCCGTCCTTTTAGGGACCCGTTGACCAACGTTGACCAACCTTGGGAGCAGGTAATAGCCCTTAGTGATGCGCGCCAGAGTTACCTTGTGCCATGATTACCTTTAGAAGTGAGTGGTACTCGATAGAGTAGAGGATACTCGATCGAGTAGCTTGGGTACTCGATCGATTAGGGGCCACTCGATCGAGTAAGTGGGTTACTCGATCGAGTAGCATCTTTTCAGCGAGGGTTTATAATCGTGTTTTGCTAAAACCGTAAATCATTTCCGCCTCCTTCCTTTAGATCTATAGGTCGCCTCCCTCATCTCCCTTCACCAAATACCTTCCATGGGAGCCTTTGAGGACGCTAGTGCCTTGAGGATGAGTTGCTTGAGTCGGGTAGCAGTCTTAACGCCGTTGTGGGTTGCGTAGATATGTCGTCATCATCATCTTTGTCTTGGTTGTTCCTTGTAGGGTTATTTTGGTAGTAATAGGCTTGTATGCTGTTTGTATAGGGATTGCTTGCTTGGTTGATGTCGTATGGTTGATCGACTGCTTTTGGTTAAAGGTAGGTTCGCCTACTCAGTTTCTGATGGTTGTTTTGTGTGTCGGTTGTCGTATTGTTGTTGTGACCGTGTGACTGAGTATATGTGGCAATCGGTTGGTGTACGCTGTTTTGTTAGTTGTGGTTATATTGCATCTGTGTGTTATTGATTGTCTCTGGTTCTCGAGGTGCGTCCTCGGCTGAGTGGAGTCACTTGCGGGAGTGGCTTCACGCCCTAGTTTCGCCCTCCGTGGAACCCGCCACGGAAGGGGATGTGCACATTAATGGGACAGAGTTTTCGCTCGGTATGATGAGCGGGGCTTAGGTGGGAACGGCTGCGGTCCCCCACTGGCAGGGCTGGTCCAGTGGACAGTCAGTGACGGAGATTGGTTGGAGTGGTTGTGACTGTCTATGTGTGTTTGGTTGTGTTTGCAATGTGTTGGTATTGTTTGTTGTGTCATACCTCAGTTACTGACCTTGTGTGGTTGTCTTGTTTGTTCTGTTGTGTCTGCCGTGATCCCTTATGGTGAGCAGTCTGTCTTAGCAGGTGTTGTCTTGGATGGTAGCTGGAGTCCTGGCAGGGATGAGTCTTCACGAGTATCGACAGTAGTAGTATATAGTTTCACGAGTTGTATCTTCCTTTCGATGTTTGGGTTGTATCACTTGTAAAATAACTTTTTATGTTCTTTTATCGACTTTTGATGATTACTTACCTCGGGCAACCGAGATGGTGATGCTCTTATATGCTAGGGAAGGTCTTATTAAGGCTCCTTGGTATATGGGGGTGTCACAATAGCATACGCTGGCACTTGAGTCACCAATTCAGTAAATGGCACACTTACTTAAAGATTCTTCACTACCTCCATGAACCTCCCGAACGGTTGTTCAAACTTAGATTTTTGTTGTCGGTGTGGAAAAGGTAGTTGAATTTTAATCGGCTCGGCTTCTTCCACTCTTTCTTGGCTTTTCAAAACATCAGCTCCACTAAGGGGGGGGGGGTTTATTCGATCGAGTCTTGGTGTCACCCAATCGAGGACACTATTTTTTTCCAATGTCGTAGCTGAAACACGAGAAAAATCAGTTGCTGGGGGGTGTACTCAATCGAGCCCACCTGTACTCGATCGAGTACACATGGTTTTCCTCAATTTTTCGTCTTTTATCCTATCCCGTGTTTGATCTTTGCAACTTTCCTTCTCGTCATCATTTAGCTCAAGATTACCCAATCCCTTACGATGCATATAAGGGACCTCATCTTCATCAATGGGCACATCCGGACTTTGATAAGTAGTACCGCTCCTTAGTGAAATAGCATTAACTTGTTCTTGTGCTTGTTTACCTTGAGGAGGAAGCTTATCGGGTTCTTTTGAGGGATTTTGAACCGCCAATTGAGCAACCTGAGTATCCAACATCTTGTTATGAGCTATAAGTTCAGAAATTTGAGCCGTTTGCTTTTGTTCAATTAGCAAACTTTGTTGCAACAAAGCTTTCATCTCAACCATGTCATTAATAGGAGCTTGTTGAGGAGGTTGCATCTGCTGAAAACCTCCTTGATTTTGTCGAACAAAATTCCCTGGTGGTTGATTACCACGATTTTGGGGAATGATATATGCATTATGCTGCGGGGCTTAACTAAACACATTCTGACTTTTTTCAGGGAAGAAGTTAGAATAGGAAGTACCTTGCTTGAAAGACTGAAAAGCATGAACCCGTTCAATTATACTCATACATCTGGCCGCAGTGTGGCCATAAATCCCACATCTTTCACAGGATACTTCTTGTTGAATCATGGCATGAACTATTTCCTGCTTTTCTAAAGATTGAGATGTCTTCAATTCGGCTATCTGAGCAGTTAAGGCCTCCAGCTGTGCCGCGACAACATTATCTGACTCACCTCCTCTTGTACTACCTCTGGGGTTATCATATTTAGCAGTATGAGTAGCTATCTGATCGATCATCTTCCATGCGGTATCATCAATGGTATTGTCCTAGAACCTCCCATTAGCTGAAGAATCAAGGAAAGATCGATGATCATCATACAACCCATCGTAAAACTAGTCGCAAAGAAACCACTTCTGAAACCCATGATGGGGAACTGAACGAATTAGTCTCTTGAAGTGAACCCATGCATCATTCAAATCTTCAGTGGGACCTTGTTTGAAGCTAGTGATTTGGCTTCTCAAGGTATTGGTTTTCTGCGGCGAAAAGTATCTCTTGTAGAATGTAAGAACTAAGGTATTCCAGTCATTTACCCCATGATCCTCCATGTCTAAGTCACGGAGCCATTCGGCCGCCCCATCTTGCAAGGAAAAAGGAAAGAGAACCTGCTTCACCTGATCTTGAGTTACTCATGCAGTCAATGGAATGGAGCAACAATAATCAGTAAACTTCTCCATATGTTTGCCAGGGTCCTCATTAGCTCCTCCCCCAAACAAGTTTCGCTCCACCAAATTGATGTAAGATGGACGAATCTCAAAACTGCCCTTGTCAGTAGTAGGAACCTTGAATCCTTTCGGGATAGAAGCCAAAGTAGGCTCGGAATAACTAGAAAGAGTAGGCATGTTTGTTGAATTTATGGCAGAAATAGGCTTGTCCTCTTCTAAGGACTGATCTTCTACGAATGTATAAAGCTCGTAATATGCGTCAAGTGTACTCAAGTCTTCCACCTGACTAATTTCTCTCTGAAAATTCCGTCTGTACCGAAAAGTCCTCTACGGTTCGGGATAAAAAGGTATAATCTCTGACCTGTTAGACCTGGCCATACACGGAACTAAAAAGAAAAATATCAAACTATCTCAAGGAACTGATGCTCCCTGAGACAAAAGACCAAAATAAACAAAACGAAAAATTGTTGCCTCCCCGGCAACGGCGTCAAATTTGATAAGGTTATTTTCAGTCGTTAGCCTATCAAAATAAATCCAATTATCAACTAACTAGTAGCTAGCAGTAAAAAAAGGTCGAATCCACAGGGAGGCGGTAATTAACTATTTGCTGATATTTAAGTTTGTCTTGAAGGTAACCAATTTCTTGAAGGGTTTGTTTGTTTGATTTCTAACAACTAATCGCGAGGTAAATAAAGACGAATTCAATAATATAAAAAGGTCTAGGGATTAGGTTCACTAGGTAATTATCCGGGTTGTGATTTAATTCATTGATAGAGCAACTAATGTTGTTTAAGGTCATATGATCGGTCGATTCTTATATGCCCTTTAGATCTAAACTTAACATGCGGTCGCTATCATTAAGTCAGTCTATTCAGTTATCGTTGCCTATACTAGTCTTAACCCGGTCGGGAAAATCCTAGTTTGCAATACTAGTTAATCAATCCTGCATAAACTAATTAACTAGATTCAAGACAATAACTGAGCAACAACAAAGAAGCTATTTTAATTATCAATTAATTAATGTAATTACCTTCTAACAACTTAGATCCTCATTCACCCTAGATTAAAATATTAGCTACTCATGATAAAAGGAATAACAACAACAATAATAGTAGAAGACATAATTAAAAGCATGTAATACGAATAATTAAGCGATAGAATTAACTTGATTGGATAACAATTGAAGAATGATTAAATACCGTAGCAAATTAAGGTAGAACGAGTTCTACATCCGAAAGTAATAGCAATAAAACTAAACTAAGGGTTTTGAGAGAGTTTCTAGGGTAAATAAGCGTAAAAATAACACAGGGTACGAATTGGGTATTTATAACAAAGTGTAACCGACTTAAGGAAATTGCGCGGAAATTGCCAAATTGATGTATACTCGATCTAGCCTAGGTGCACTCGATCGAGCCTAGTCAGACTTGATCGAGTATTCTCCTGTTTCAACTCTTTTCTTCGTGTTGTCTTGTTCGTTTCTCTTCCTTTATTCTTCTAGATTCACGTACCAAGCTCCGTGTATTCCATCATGCCCACTCTGCGGTGCTACATTTCATCCATTTACTCCATAAATGTGTAGATACCTCATTTCTGCACCTCCTGCCAAACACCCAATGATGATTGGGCCGCATGTTTAGCATATGTCGTGATTTTATGACGTTTTGTAAATCGGTTAATAAAAGGTAAGCCGTACACTTGTGTCTACCCCTTGTTTATCATCTAGGTGTCATTACAGTAGTTTTGGCAGTAATTAGAGTACATTTGGTGTCCAGGTCAAAAACCGTCTTCATTTCCTAAAACTGTCAAATTCCGAGTCAAAAAGCAATGTGCTTGTCTACCTAAGGTTAGGATGTCATAAATTATTATGATTATATCTCATTTATTAGTCCCATGTCACTTCTTTGGGCTAAACTTAAAGTTTACATTACAAAATGTGTATTTCATTTAGCTAAAATGACAACCCGATATTTAAGCCCGTTTTACGAGGTGATAACGACTTTTTTGGGTCTGGCCTATTTCACAGAAAGTTCTAGATCTTTGTCTTAGCTTTCCAAGGCCACTGAAATCAACTTAGTCCGAGTCTTGTAGAGAAAGTTATGTCTAAAATACGACAAGCTGTCAAACGCGTTTTCTTGCGTAGAAGAATACTACTCGTGAAAGGACGCAACAAATGATGCGCCCCTTCTGGGGAGCACATCTCTTACTGCGCCTTTTCTCAAGGCTTTCTTTTTGTCCAAGTTTCGGTGTTTCAATCTAAGTCGGCTATTTCCGGATCTTTCCTTCCATATCCCTTTCCTAAACCCTACCCCTCGTGATTAGTATAAATAGAGGCCTTCGCCTCACATATTTTTCACGCGAGTGTCCGCCCTTCTCTTCTTCCTTTGCATTCTAAGACCGCGCTCTTGCTTTTTGACTCCTACGTGCTTGATCAATCGACCACGAATCTGAGCTACCAGTCGCGTTTGCATGACCGACCAATTTGACCACTACACAACCAATTAAATCAATTTGTTCTAAATCCTTTTTCAAGGGCACTTTCATATTTGCATAGATCGAGTCGAGTTACCACTAAAAAACCGATTTAGTTAAATCTCGCGACGCTAACATGTAAGTCTGGGGGTGTAAAATCCCAATTTTCTTTATTTTATTTCTGTATTATAATTAACGTAAGATTTTATATCATAAATATGCTCAAACTGTTTTCAAAAGTCAAGTTTCAAACCGTTTTAATAAAAAACAGCAGCGATATGACGTCGAGAAGAAACGCATCAACTGATGCGCCTCCTGGAATGGTCGTAGCATATGTTGCGCCTCTTCCAGGGGCTGCTTATCCGTTGTTGCTCTTCTTCTTCTTCCTCGTGCCACTGTTTGTTTTCATCTTTCGTTTTTTCCTCTTTATTTCTTCAAACCTTTGCTGTTTTCAAATTCAATTTATTTCATAAAATCCTTTTCAATAATTTTCGACTTAAATCCCTTATAATTCAATATTTGCGGATTTTCGTCATCTTATTCAAACCCGGATTAAAGAGACTCGATACATTCATATCAAGTCCCTGAAATTCTTCTTTTGTACATATTTCTCTTTATTCTTCAGACTTTGTTCTTTTTGCTTTCAACCGTCTTTAATTCAAGTCTTGTATATAAATCGTTTCCGACATCGTAAATAACCATAATTTATAAACCTTCATTTTAATTCGTTTTTCTTTCTTTCACTTTACGACAATCTTAGATGCATATAATCTGATTAAAACACTTCTACTTGAGTCATATGCTAATAGTCGACGTAAATCAACCAACGAACAATAACGAACCATGGTCGACTTTCACAAATCATAACTCCAACTCAAGAACACGATCCACAACAAGTGATGTGCCTCTTCCAAAGGATTTGATTGTTCTTTGCTACTGTTCTGGGATGGCTTCTACCTCTGAACTCTTCTCGTTTTGACAAAGCTTTTATAATTAGGATTTTAATCAGCTATTATTCTTATTATCACCACAATTCACCATATTTTCCATAATTCATATTTTCCATAATTCATATTTTCCATATAATTCATATTTTCCATATAATTCATATTTTCCATATTTTCTATTTTATTTTTTATTTTCCTAAATTTGTTTCCTATTCCTTTTAATTTCTTTATTTCTTCTATTTTCTTTTATCTCTTTTATTTTCTTTTCTTTTCAAAATATTTTGAGCATGTTTATGATGTAAATTCAAGCTTATCAATTGTAACTTATTTATTTATTTGTTTGTTCTTTACTTATTATCTTGTATGATTTATTTACTTGGCATTCACAAGTAATTAATCTGACTTCCAACTTCGACCCAATTGAGTGCTAAATTGTTTGTTCACCGACTTATTCTATTTCTCACATGCTAGGATTAACCTACTGGATGTTGCATTGCATGCATACAAATTGACACTATATCGAGTATAAACCACTTCCCTGATCATTAGTAGAGGCCGCTATCGAGGCGGGCAAGATTAGGGGTTCAAATAAACGAGCTTCCTAATACGTACCCCCACCCCTTACTCAAGATCTCTATGAACATCCGTGTTCATTGGCATTACGAGAGTCATTCTAGACATGGAATGCTAAGGGTAACGAGTTCTTAGTGTTCATGTCATTACTTTGTGTCTTGATATGGCACGAGGTATTCGAACAGTTTCCAATTTTTCCACAATAAATTGGTGGCGACTCCACAAATGCAGGCTTGTCAAACCTTTCACCGGTTTCAGTGACTTTCAAATCGGTAACGGCCCATGGCGTGCCTCGGCCTCACGTCGGAGCTCCGTGGGAGAAGTGTCGCCGCCTCGAAATCAACGCACGGGTGCGCACGGCGCAGGTGGCTGTGTCCACAAAATGCACCTTTTCTGCATGCATTAAATACCAAATAGCAGAAGTAACAACATTCTAGCATAAAAGGCATATAATTAATATAAACTAGCACGAAATCCGTATCAAAAGTAACTAAGCGGAGGCATAAATAGAAGGACCATGTAATACCTCAGATATTTGAGTTGTTGGGTACTCTATCAAGTAGGACTTACTCTGTCGAGTAAGTCAGTGTCGCATGCTGGAGTACGTTCTGCTTTGTAGTTACTCGATCGAGTACGTTAGTTACTCGATTCAATCGAGTAAGTCGTGTTTTACGGTTTTTCGGCCGGGTTTGATAGTAAAACGCGGAGAGATATTTAAAGTTCTTTCGATAGTTCTTCTACTTTTTATTTTAACTTTTCTAAACCTTTCACAAAAGAAAAATAAAACGACGTTCAATCCTCTTCCCTCTTTGCTATCAAATCAAGGCTAGGGTTGTCGGATTTCTGAGATCGTCATACCTTTGTGATCGTCATCGTTTGGGAAAGATTCCTATGTTGCTTTTATGTCGGATAGTTAATGTTGGTTCAATCCTAATTGGGCGATTTGGGGGTTTTGGGAGTAATTATGTGGTAGATTTCTAATTATATTATTATTGTTTATAGGAGGTGATTTTGTAGAGGAAGCTTTTTTATCCGCTGCTTTTGATTATTAGTGATTCCGTCTCAGGTAGGGTTTCCCTACTCAGTTGACTGCGTAAATAAGTATAATATGACATGATTATTTTACTGGCATGATTACTATTATCGTTTCTTGGATTTAGCATCTTTATATTGGAATTGTGGTTTTGGTTGTAATTGTATGTGGTTCGCGAGGTGCGCCCTCAGTTGAGTGGAGTCATTTTCGGGAATGGCTTCACGCCGTTGATTCGCCCCTTGTGGTTCCCATCACAAGGGATATGTGCACATTAATGGACATGGGTTATTCACTCTATGGTGTTGAGCGGGGCTAAGGTGGTACGACTGCGGTCCCACTGGCGGAGTGGATCATCTATTGCGATAGAGATTCTCGCAGGGCTACACACTTTAGTGTGTAGTCAGGTTTGGTGATGAGATGGGGTTGGAGGAATGTGTTTGTATAATTGGATGTTGTTGTTTACTTATCTTGTTTATTCAGTAACTAACCCCGTTTAAATGTTTTAAAAACTATGGTGATCTATTCGGGGATGGTGAGCAGTTTATTAGCAGGTATTTCTTTGGAGTACACACGGGATCTAGCTGGGGATGGAGTCATTACTAGCCGGGTCTTTAGTCTTCCACTGTTTCGTTATGACAGTCTTTGTTTTAGTTGTATTTCAGTTTGAGACGTTTGTATTTTATATTTCAGTTTTGTTTAAGTTTTACGCACATTAAACTTTGGAACTTAAAGTACATTTCTTCATGGTCTCCTTTGATTGTTATACTTCGGGTAACCGAGACGGTAGCAACGTTATTCTAGGGTGGTCCTTGGTAAGGCACCTTGGTATATGGGAGTGTTACAAAGTGGTATCAGAGCGACGATTTTGGAACCTGTAACCAATGAACCTAATGAATGTAGAGAGTCGAATTAAAATGAACCCGGTTAGGAGTTGTTAGGAGCTAATGCAAAGGCTTGGGAGACGTCCTAAAGTCGCTAACTTGCCCTTGCAACTTTGAACCAGTCACTATGGGGTATTATGGGATCGCTACTTATTTATTGTTATTTCATATGCATATGTTGGATGAAGTGAGTATTGAAATGGATGAATTGGTTGGAAAAGATGAAATTGCATGAGAATATGAAGTTCATGTTGAGAACATGTTTATGTGATAGAAGGTAGATTTTATAATGTTTGTTATGTTAGTAACATGTGAATAGGGGATTTGATGCTGTATATTTATGTTATTACGTAAAGTTATAGAATAAAAGCATGTGGGAAGTATAATTCTTGAGCATGACTCGATCAAGTAGGGGTAACTCAATCGAGTAGGGTGGACTCGATCGAGTAGATGTGGCTCGATCGAGTGGGTATTTTGCGTGCTGGGCAGTATCTACTAGAGTCGGGTTACTCAATCGAGTAAAGGGAGTACTCGATCGAGTGTCGTGTACTCGACCGAGTACGTTAGTGGCTCGATCGAGTATGTTTTATGTCAATTCTGGACAGGTTTTGAAGTTGGGATACTCGATCGAGTGTTTACTTGATCGAGTGACTCCTACTCGATCGAGTTTGTCTTTCTGCGGGTCATATTTGCTTTGAGCCGTAGGCTATGTGCTTACGTTTATATCCCTTTTATAGCTCAAAGATATGCCGCCAAAGAGATCAGTCGCGTATGCTAAGGCTCAGAAGATGAGCATTGAGGATATTGCCAAAATGCTTGAGTACCAAGACGCGCTCACTGAGACCCTCAAGAAGATGGGGAAAGATGAGGAGGCTGAGGTAGATTTTGTAAGGATGAGCACTACTATATCTCGCTTCAACCCCACTAACTATGTGGGTACAAGTGCGCCAATTCTGCTCGACAATTGTCATCGTGAGATGAAGAATATCCTTGGGGTAGTGCATTGTCCAGAGGAGTTTGATGCGTGCATTTTATATATCCTTTTTTGACCCTCTTATGCACGTATTTCCATGTAATTCCCGTAGTTTTAGGCTACGAAATACCCCGATTAGTCTACTTTGGTTTGTTTGGCTTTAATTGCAGGAATGGACCTGAAAGAAGCAGAATTGAGCCTTTTATTGTCCCGTTAGCTCGCATTTAGGAGATGGAAGAATTGGAGCGGAAATACCTACTGCCTTGGAATGCGTGAAGTCATTTCGGGAGCTAAATCAACGAGTAATAGCTGACTTCAGTGGTGGAGTCATCGATCAAGAGGTTTTGTTGGCCTATATGCTCGATCGAGTGCTTTTGGATGGTGAACAGTCCTCGATCGAACCCCTGCTGTGTTCGATCGAGAGGTGCTTAATTGGAGGTCCTCGATCGAGTAAATTATGTACTCGATCGAGATGTTTTTGCATGAAGTTGTTCGATCGAGCTATTTCAATGTGCTCGATCGAGTAACTTGTTATCTGACGTAGGATTTTAATATCTTTAATGTCGTATTAGGTTAAATAAATATCTTTCCTATATAAAGGAAAGGCTTAATTAGGTTTAGCAGTCAGTTTTGGATCTGATCCCCTTTCATTTGAGTTCGACGTTATTTTGTTTTTCCGGATCTCTTTTTGTGTAATCTCTTTACTCCCTTTCTATTTAATTTAATTCTCCTTTGCACATCTTTATATCATGTTTGTTATTGCTTTATTCATTGCTATTTTTTTAATTATCATCATGCGTAGCTAAATTCTCTATTGCTAGGATTAGGGGAGCCATGATAGTAAAGCGATGATGAGATAATTAGGTTAGGAGGTTTACATGTGAGAATTGTTTGATAGCAATATACTGTAATTATTAGGTTGAATGCATGCAACTGAATTAATTAAACTGGTTAAATTCGGACCTAGATCAAAAGATTGGAATGAATAGACCTGTTATGAACAATAGACTACTCTAATGAGGGCGGAAGCTAAGTTAGTAGTATTTTAGGGCGGATAGCGGACCGGAAGGACCTTTCCACTACCCTTCTCACATCAGACCGACTGACCTACCTTTAGCTGATTTGTGTAATATCATGGTGAACCGACATCCTAGCATCTCTCTCTCTCACTACTACAGATACAGGCTATAACAACGGTTAAAAACCGTTGTTATATAAAAAAGCGGACGTTGTTAAAGCGTCCGTTGTAAAAGGTTTTAACAACGGTTGGTTTTCTTAAGAAACCCGTTGTTAAAACTATTAACAACGGTTTTAAGTATAAAAACCCGTTGTGGAAAGTGTGACTCAATTTTGGGGGGAAAATTATAACAACGGGTTGTAATATACAAAACCGTTGTTATGACTAAAGACAACGGGTTGTTTATAAATAACCGTTGTTGTTTGTTTTTAAAAAATAAAAAAAAAATTAAATTAAATATTACTATACGCATGCATAATTACGGCCCGTTATAATTTCGATGCATGCATTATTACTGCCATCCCTGTGCATATGAATGGACAATATGGAATGAGAAGGGTTATAATAAGATTTGAAGCAGCAGAGAGAGATATGATGATGATTATGGCACAACTTCCTAACATATATATTAATTAAAAAACAACTCAAACCACGCATTGCTTAGTATAAATACATGCATTATCTCAACTAACATTCCATTATCTCACTATACATCTCCAAACCCTAACTGCTAAAACAAACTCCAAATAAACCCTAATTAATCTTTCAAACAAACTCCAAACTCCATCAACAAAATGAATGATATCATCCTTAAGACTCTTACTATGATCGAGAACAACAACAGTTTCATCCGCCGGTTGCTCCACATTGAGGAAAGTTTCAGGAGCTACCTTGTGGATGCTCGATCCGTACTGAAGGACGCCAAAAAAGATGGCTTGACGGAGCAACAACAGTTGCAGCTATATGACGATATAGCAACTGCTGAACGGAACCTCCAAATAGCCAAGGAGGAGAGGACGGATATCATAGATGAGAATAAGACTCTCTATGAAAATATAAGAATTGCATTTTTATTAATGTAATTTTTTTTTAATTTATGTATTTATATATATATATATATATATATATATATATATATATATATATTAATTATGTTTATCATGCATTCCTCTCTATCATCTTGCTTCTTCTTTGTTTTAGTTTATTTAATTTGTTTTACTTAAAGAAATAACATAATGATCGATAAAAACACATACATGCAAATGAAATAATTAGAAAAAGAAAATAATGACGATGAAAGACGATGAAACCAACAGTGACGGCGAGATTTACCTGATAATTAGAGAAACCAAGAGACGATGAAATCAACAGTGACGGCGAGAAGATAAAGCGACGATGAGAAAGAGAGAAAGAGACGATGAGAAAGTGTGTGTTTGTGTTTGTGTTTGTGTTTGTGTTTGTGTTTGTGTTTGTGTTTGTCTGTGTTTGTGCTTGTGTATTAAGGTTTGTGTTTTGTGGCTGTAGCTGATTTGTGTTTGTGTGGTTTATAGTATGGAAAGCATTGACAACGGTTATTAAACAAAACCCGTTGTTAAAACATTTTAACAACGGTTGTAAAACAACAACCGTTGTCAAATAAGTTTTAACAACGGTTGTAAAACAACAATCGTTGTTAAATAAGTTTTAACAACGGGTTTCAAAAGTAACCGTTGTGATTACTTTTCACTAACTTTGCGTCAATTTTGCGCCAAATTATTAACAACGGTTGTGCATGTGTGACCCGTTGTTAAAACTTATAACAACGGTTGTTATAACCATACCCGTTGTAATTAATTTTAGTAAAATTCGCGCCATACATTCTACAACGTCTATTGTGATTTTCGTGAATAATCGTTGTTAAAGGGGCGTTGTAGTTGCCTGGATTTGTAGTAGTGTCTCTCTATTTTCTCTCAGTCCTTTTCACTCTTGCTATTTTAATTGCTTTTACTTTTATTGCTTTTATTTTAGTTCTTTAGTTTAGTCAAAACAACTCAAACCCCCCTATTTTGTGACCATAGACAGACTGAATAACGAGTAGATAGTGACCGCCTCCCTGTGGATACGATACCTGACTTACCTCTCATGCATAAGTTTAGGCCGGTTGGTTTACTTTTGATAGGGTTGCGACAGCCGTGTCAGAGTCTAAGGTAGAACAAGCTGCATTCTACCTAAGGGATTCAGCCGGAGAGTGGTGGGATAAGGTGAAAGACAATACCTTGGACATTTATCTGAAGCAGGGTAAGACTGCAATTCCGTGGTCCGAGTTCAAAAGAGCTATGAGGAATGAATTTGTTCCGGAGCATTTTCGTAGCAAGATGCATGATGAGTTTGATTCTTTTAAGATTACTGGGGACATGAAAGTCGAGGTATGCTAAGGATGTGGGGCTAAATCCGGTGAACTTAGCACTTTCTTTCGAGAAAGGGTTAACTTACCAGATCATGGAGAAGCTACCGGCAGGGAATCTTACCGATGTGAAAGAGGTTTATGAGAGAGCTGGACGGGCTGAAAGGTTGGTTGAAATGGCCAAGGAAACTAGGGAGAAGGGCTCGGAGAAGATGAAGTCTTTGAGTTATGGCGGTGTCCAATCTGGGTACAAGCGTGGTAACCACAATCAGACAAAGGCTTATTCTTCTGGGTCGAGTTTTAGTGGAGGATCTTCTTACGGGCGTGTTTGCGGTCGTAGCAGCAGCTGGAGTATCGCATATTTTAACTGTGGCGGTGTTGGCCACAAGAGGCATGAGTGTACTAGTGCAGTTGGGAGAGACTTTCAGAAACAGTCTCAGGGGAACTTTTCTCAGGGACCGACGCAGAGCTATGCAAGTAACCGGCTAGCTAGGTCGTGGAACAACCAATGTGGTCAGAGTAATAACAATGGTGGTTTCAACCGCAATGGTGGTAATTCTTATCAACGTCCGGTGGTTAATGCCAATCAAGGGTCAGCTACCAAGCCTACTACATCAGCTATTCTGGTACAAGGGGAGGCCAAAAGAGCAATAATAAACTTTTCATGATGGATAAGCAGGTTGCGGAAGATGATGCTCACGTGATCACCGGTATATTTCTTGTTAACAACGTTCCTACTTTTGTTTTGTTTGATTCAGAGGCGTCACACTCTTTTGTATCGTCAAGTCATGCTAAGTCTATGGGTTTGGGGAAGTTTGTGTCTGTAAAAGATGAAGTTTTTATACCGTCTGGGGAGTCAGTGTCATGTGGGAAACTGTATAAAGGGGTATCCATGGTTATTTGGCAAGTTGATCTTCCAGTTGACTTGTTAGAGTTTCCTATGGATGGTTTTGAGATGATAGTCGGGATGGACTAGTTGGGTAAGTATAAAGGTAGAATAGACTGTCACCAAAAGAAAATATCTTTATAAGGTCCTAAGAGGACTAGTGTGTCTTATCGTGGGTTTGTTGTCAAACCCAAAGTCAAAGTGATTGTTGTAGTAACTTTGAAGTCTTACTTAAGGAAGGGGTGTCCTATGATACTTTGCCATGTGAAAGATACTACTTATGGTAGAGCTGACTGCAGCTGAGATACCAGTGGTGGGAGAGTTTCAAGATGTTTTCCCCTATGAGATAGCGGGATTACCGACGAAGAGAGAGATCGATTTCAGTGTGGAGTTGAAACCAGGGACGAGACCGATCTCTAAGGCCCCATACCATATGGGTTCTAAGGAATTGGAGAAGTTAAAGAAATAGTTCAATGACTTGGTGGACAAGGGGTACATTAGACCTAGTTTATTGCATTGGGGTGCACCAGTCTTGTTTGTGAAGAAGAAGGATAGGAGTTTGAGGTTGTATATCGACTACAGAGAGTTGAACCATGTTACAGTGAAGAATAGGTATCCTTTATTGAGGATAGATTATCTTTTTGACCAGTTGAGTGGAGCTGGTGTCTTTTCGAAGATTGATCTATGGTTCGGGTACCATCAGGTGAGTATTCAAGATGAAGATATATCAAAGACAACTTTTCGGTCGCGGTATTGTCACTCTCAGTATGTGGTGATGCCGTTTGGCTTGACTAATGCGCCAACAGTGTTTATGGATCTGATGAACCGGGTTTTCGGCCAGTATTTGGATCAGCTCGTGGTCGTGTTTATAGATGGCATCTTAGTCAATTCCAAGACTAAGGAGGAGCATGAGGAGTACTTACGATTGCTGTTGCAAACTCTACGTGACAACCAATTGTATGCACAGTCGTCTAAGTGTGAGTTTTGGTTGGAGAAAGTGGCTTTTCTAGGCCATGTGATTTCTAAAGAGGGTGTTTCTGTTGATCCTAGCAAGATTGAGGCGGTGTCTATATGGGAGGCGCCGAAGAATATGGTCAAGATCAGGAGTTTCTTGGGTTTGGCGGGATACTATCGACGGTTCTTGAAAGACTTTTCAAAGATTGTCAGACCTATCACAGCGTTGATGAGGAAAGAGAACAGGTTTCGCTAGGATGAAAGTTGTGAGACGGCGTTCTAAACCTTAAAGGAGCATTTAACTACAGCTCCAGTCTTGGCTTTACCCGAAGGGAGTGATAATTCCGAGGTGTGTACAGATGCTTCGAAGAATGGGTTGGGTTGTGTATTGATACAGAACGGGAAATTCATTGCCTATGCTTCTAGGCAGCTGAAGTCTTATGAGGAGAACTATCCGATGCATGGTATAGTGTTGGGTGCAGTTGTTTTTGCTCTAAAGATTTGGAGACACTATCTATATGGGGCGGCCTTTAAGGTGTTTTCAGACCACAGAAGTTTAAAGTACAACTTTACTCAGAAGGAGTTGAATATACGACAGAGGAGGTGGATGGAGCTCATTGGTGACTATGACATGGATATTATATACCATGAAGGGAAAGCGAACGTTGTGGCCGATGCGTTGAGTAGAAAGAATGTGCATTCTCTATGCACATCTATGTCACTGATGAGCTTAAAAGATGAAGTGACCAAGATGGGGATACATGTGATCCAGAAGGGGGATGCTAGGGGATATTTGACAGTTGAACCAGATATTTATGATAATATTCGCAGAAAACAGGCTCTAGATCCTAAGATTCGGAAGTGCAGGGCTGGAGTAGAGAAGGGGACAGTGTCTCGGTTCTCTATTCGCTCTGATGGGAGTGTTCGGTTTGATGGGAGATGGTGTGTACCTAGGGATGAAGAGCTGAAAAAGATGATCATGACAGAGGGCTCATTGCACTCCGTATTCAGTGCATCCGAGTGGTGAAAAGCTTTATAAGGATCTTAAACAAACGTTTTGCTAGCCTGGGATGAATAGGGAGACAGCTGAATTTGTGGCTCGATGTTTGACTTGTCGGAGAGTCAAAGGGGAGCAGCGAAGACCGCAAGGTAAGATTCAGTCTCTAGAGGTACCTAAGTGGAAGTTAGAATCTATCTCCATGAATTTCATTGGGATTACCGAGGGCTCAGCAAGATAATAACATGATTTGGGTGATTGTTGATCGTTTGACCAAGTCAGCTCATTTTATTTCCATGAAAGACACGTGGAGTAAGGTGCAGTTGGCAAATGGCTACAGGAAGAATTTAGTGAGGTTACATGGGGTGCCAAAGGACATTGTGTACGATCGAGATGCAAGATTCGAGATTCATTTCTTGGTTTTGGAAAGAGTTACAGGAATTGATGGGGACTACATTGAAGATGAGTAATACATTTCATCCTGCGACAGATGGGAATACGTAGAGAACAATAAACACCTTTGAAGATATGTTAAGGGCTTGTGTGATGGAATTTGGTGGTAGTTGGGAAGATAGATTGGATCTGATTGAGTTTTCTTACAACAACAACTACTATACAAGTATTGGGATGGCTTCGTTTAAGGCGTTGTATGGGAGGAGGTGCAGGAGTCCGATTTGCTGGGATGATAGCGCAGAAGCAGTGGTTTTAGGACCAAAAATGGTACAAGATATAGTTGAGCATGTGAGGTTGATTCGGCAAAAGATGAAGGCGGTCCGGGATTGACAAAAGAGTTATGCAGATTTGCATCGTCGGGACATTGAGTTCCAAGTTGGGGATAAGGTTCTTTTGAAGGTGTCATCTATGCGTGGGGTGATGCGATTTTGTAAGAAAGGGAAGCTAAGTCAGAAGTTCATTGGCGCTTATGAAATTTTGGATCGTGTGGTAGAGGTTGCTTATCGGTTTGCTTTGCCACAAACTTTGGATTGAGTACACAATGTGTTTCATGTGTCTTAACTACGGAGGTATGTGAGTGACCCTTCTCATGTGCTAGATGTAATACCTCAGTTTTCTAAGTCTGTTACTCGACCGAATATGGCTTACTCGTCCAAGTAAGGGTGTCGTGTGTTTCTGGACAGTTTACTGCCCAGGAATACTCGGCCGAGTATGGGAATACTCGACCGAGTAGAGGATACTCGACCGAGTATATTCTATACTCGACCGAGTATCCGGTCTGGCGGGTAATATTTTCCGCGGTTGATTTAGAAAGGATTAGAGTTATATTAAGACGCGTTTTACAGTTTTTAATCATTTTACAAAACCTAAACTATACAACGTAACTCTAATCCTCTCCAAATCTTTCTCTCATTTGCGTGGATTGTTCGTGAGTCTAGTTCATCTTTCCTTGCGTCGATTGTGTCGGTAAGCCTCTGATTTATGAGTCTCATTAATTTGTCTTTTAGGGTTTTGCCCTAATTTGTGATTTGGGGGTTTAGGGTTTGGTCATCATATGTGTGTTGATTATGGATTATCGGTGTTGTAGGTGAGGATGTGGTATTTGTTATGAATTTGTATGATTGATTGAAACGTAGCGGATTGCGAAAAGGTAGGGTTTCCCTACTCAGTTCCTGTTTAATTGATTTGAGATTATGTTGTTTTGTGTACGATTGTTTGTCTGTTGATCATCGTTGGAGTGTTGGTGCGGTGTTGGTGTGATGATAGTGTTGGTGTTGTGATGATTGTGGTGGAGTCACTTGCGGGAGTGGCTTCACACCCTAGTTCGCCCTCCGTGTGGAACCCGCCACGGGAGGGGATGTGCACATTAAGGGACCGGGATATCGCTCGTTGATGAGCGGGACTTAGGTGGGGATTGGCTGCGGTCCCCCACTGGCGGCGAGGATTACCTGTTGCGATGGGTAATCTGGCAGGGCTACACACTTTGGTGTGTAGTCGGTTACTGTGTGAGATCGGGAGACCGGAGGAGGAGGATGATCAGCTGGTTGCTTATTGCACCTATCTTACTTTAATTATTTAGTAACTGACCCCGTTGTTGTTTTGTAAAATCGGTGGTGATCCATTCGGGGATGGTGAGCAGATTATGACAGGTAATGCAGTCGTTTAGCTTTGGGGCAGTCATGGGGAGTCACCACGCAAGCTTAGCTTCCACTGTCAAGAGTTCTAGTTGTCATTTTGTAGTCGTTGGTTTTTGGATAGTTCTTTAATGTCGGATTTTGAGACTATGTAAACTTTAAATATTTCGTACTTTAATAAATGTGTTTTGAGTTGTTGCTTTTGATATACTAACCTCGAGCAACCAAGATGGTAACAGCCTTTCATACTAGGGTAGTCCTAGGTAAGATTCCTTGATATGAGGGGCTGTTACACTAGAGGATGAGAACATTGAGTTGGATGAATCTTTGTCTTATCTTGAAGTGCCAAAAGGGATCCTATATCGGAAAGTTCGCAAGACTAGAACTGGGGAGACAGTGTTTCTAAAGTTGTTGTGGTCCAATCACAATGTAGAGGAAGCAACTTGGGAGACCGAGGAAGCTGTGAAGGAGTGTTATCCGTCTCTTTTTGATCAGGTATGTGTGGTTACGGGGACGTAACCATGTTTCTTTAAGGGGGTAGGAGATGATCGCGTAAGCTTTTGGTGCGAATTTTGGTCAGTTTTGGCGCCGTCGTCAAGTACCAAAAATAAATACCTAAGTACTACTAACAGAAGTCAGCGGTAAGTAGGGTCGATCTCCACAGGGAGATGGTCACTATCTACTTGTCAATTTAGTCCGTCTGAGGTCACAGAATGGGGGTTTGAGTTAAATAAACTAAACTAAATGAGATTAAAGGTAGAGAGAAAAGAATAAGAGGAATTAATAGAAGGGAGAGAGAACTAGGATTGTCGGGTCATCAATGAACGTCAGTTAATTGCAGCTAAGGTCACAGATCGGTCGCGTGTATCAGTCTAAGGGGCAACGAACATCTCCTTCTGGTCTCAATTCGCCCTAAAATACTATTAGCTTAGCTTCCGCCCTCACTAAAGCATCCTATTGTTCACTGCGGGTCTCACCCCTTCCAACCTTCCGGACTAGGTTAAGGCTTACCAAGATTAATTAAGCTAAATGCATCGATTCAAGTAGCTAGTTACAGTTAATTGCAGTGATTAACAACATAGACATAATAACAACGGAAGATCTGTGATAGGTTTATTGCGTACCTATGCAAAGATAAATTCCCTAGACACATATTAATGTAGTAATAGGGGTCGAACACAAGGAAACGGGAATTACGTCGTGAATTGTTATGGGTGGATTTTTATCAAGATCGATTACGATTTGGGTTTGGTTTGTTTGGTTTGATGATTAACGAAAATTGCAATGTAAATAATATGATAAAAGATAGTCTAAAGGGTTCGGGTCACTCATTCAAAGGTAAACATATGAACATGATAAACTTGATACTAATAATCTTGTCAATTACTTAGGCTTAAAGATACCCACCTTACGGCATTAGTATCAACCATAGACCGGGTCCTAGAAAAACTCTCGTCCATGACTAGGTCGTCCTACCACACATGCTTAGTCTAATTCAATTCCGTGCCTCTCGACTTTAGAACGAATAAACAAGTTTTAATCTACGACTACGGCCGATAATCAAAGATTAAGCGTAACAAAGCAAACATGTGATGGAAGCAATTGATCAATATTATTATGAATCTTTATTTAATCATATTATATGTTTGATTTTGTATGGCTCCCCTAGCCTTTAGACTAGAGAATTTAGCTACTCATACTAAGATGTAAAATGTAAACTAAATTGTAAGTAATGTTGAACATGGTTATATGAATTATGCTAATTAGGTGATATAACATACGAAAAGAACAAAGCTAAAGTAAATATGAAATACTTGATTATAATAACTATGTGATAACTAAAGCAATGATGTAAATTGTAAACTTGTAATAAGAAATACCTTAATAAGGAAGACTTGTATGGAAGAACAAATAACTAAAAACCAAAGGATTGAATAACAAATGCTTGAGAATCTCTTGAAATACAAATTGTTGAAAGATTAACTAAGGAATGCTTAAACAACTTAAACTTGAAATGAAAACTAATGAGAGAAAACTTATAATGCTTGAGGCTTAATGTAGTAAACTTGGACATAAAATGGGATACCTAAAACCTAGGAATACCTCTCCTATTTATAGGAGAGGAGGAGAAAAACGTAAGCCATCAATGGTCATGCAACCCCGATCGGGGTTAAGCGGCCCCGATCGGGGTCGTGTGATCCTCGGTTAATTCTCTTAATTCTCCTCTTAATTGCTAAGGGTATCCAATGTTGGTGATTAATTGTGCGATTAATCACCCGGTTAATGCTCTAAATTCCTAGCATCCTAAGCTCTCTTGGCATCCAATGCTTGCACCTTGATATGGACCTTTATTTTGGGCTTGATTTTGCATTTGGCTTCATTTATAATTCCTTACTTCAATCCACTAATCTTCATGCAAAACCCAAGTAATCTTCACATACTTAGTCCAATATTTGGCCTTGTTTAGCTTAGTGAACTTGATGTACAAAATCATAGGAAAAAGCCTCTAAATGCTTGGATTCCTACAAAACCGTAACAAACACAACAATACACCTAGAACACAAAATTAGCTCAAAAATATACTAATTAAAGTATGATAATCAATAGAAACCGAGCTAAAATGAGGGGTAAAAGTATATATAAAATGAACATATCAAACTCCCCCAAGCTAAACTCTTGCTTGTCCTCAAGCAAGATACCAAATTCCATCAATTGCTATATCCTAAACAAGCCAAGCATAATGATTTAAAAACCCGAAAAACATGGGCAAGGAATAAAGCAAGACATGGATGAGATTTACACGACGGCGTAGCATAGAAAACTTTGAATGAACCTTTAAGCTCTTGCATGATCTTTTGACTTATGGACTCTCACGGGACACTCAAACTCTTTTATATGTGAAAGGACAATTTTTGTGAATGAACACTCAACTATCCTCAACTTATAACAATGTGCCCGCAATCTAATATGGTAAACATGTCAAAACTAGCAAGCAAAGAAAATCAAATGTAAGCATCATAAAGAAGCCAAATGGGTAGGAAGAAGGCAAATAAACATGGGTAAGAAGGGGAAACAAAAGAATTATGGTAATGTGGAGCTAAGTCAAGCTAGCAACTACCAAAATGTAAGGATGCTCAATTCCAATTCTAACCCAATTTTGCAATTCAAACCATAAGAAATTTCTCCAAAATATGACGAATAATGCTTGAGAATTTCTCATATCTTTTCTTCTTCTTCTCTTTCTTTTCTTTTCTTTTTCAATGCATACTTCTTTTTTTCATGCTTTTTCTCATTCATTCATTTTTTTCTTTCTTCATTTTTTTCATTTTCTTTCATTTTCCAATTTTCCAATCTTTCCATTTTTTTTTTTTTTAGCATTAAGACCAAGGTCACATGACTTCAAACAACCAAACATATCCCAATGAGCACCCAAACACTGTCCAACTAAGCTACTAGCTCAACAAGGGTAGGCAATTTCAATGATGTAGCTAAGGATAAATTTTGTGAAGGGGTCAAAAAGGCTAAAATATCATGTGAATGGCTCCAAAATGCTAAAACAAATGAATGCGTGCTTACCAAGAAATGACATGAAGACCATACTTGTGCGTTTTGATGTAACACACATTATAAGGAGATACCTACACTCACCTAAGTGAGACCAAATAAAGATGAAATGGCCTTAAAGGAGGTTCTACCTTACCATTTTGTAGCTTGCCACAAGTCAAGATCAAGCCTATTCGGTTCATTCTTCATCTCCTACCTACTATGTCAAGACATCCCCATGTAGCTAATATCCCATCATTAAAGAATAAATCATTAGCAACAAGCTATTAATAGGATAAGCAAAGAGTAAAGTAGGCACCAAGCAAGCACAAAGCAAAAATTTCTCTCAAAAATTTTCAAATTTTCTACACTACATGCAAACTACACTATATACAAATGCAATCCCCCCCCCCCCCCCAAGCTAAACATCACATTGTCCTCAATGTGCCAACTATCCAAATCACCCAATTAAACCATAAAAATGGCTCAAAGCACAAAACAAGGACTAGAGGTTATGTTTAATGGGTTGCAAGATCTAAACTAATATGCAAAGCAATTAAAAACTTACTCAACTTGCTAGCCCCCCCCCCCCCCCCCCCCCCCCCCCAAGCTAGCATGAATTCGGGGGATTTCTTAATTGATCAACTAAGAAAAGGGCCAAAAATTGAACCCCTTCCTTCCTTTCTTCTTCTTCTTTCCACTACCACTAGATTCTCCTTGTTGGCCACTTCCACTTGAGTCATCCCCTTGAAGAGGAGTGACATACTCACCAATATCTTGGCCACTACCAAGACCATCACCATAACTACTAATCCCACCATAGCCACCATATCCTCCATAGCCACCATAGCCTCCTTGCAATGCCTCAACCCCATAATCCGAACCACAAAAGTCCGGGCCGGGTTCATAGTGAGCAAATGTACCTGCATCATGGTGAGGAGGGGAAGGGGGAATAAGAGATGGAGGAGGAAATCCACCCGGAGGATAAGTATAGAATGAAGGGTGTGGCCCCTCGGGTTGGATAACTCCTTGCCTAGCAAAATGATCATAAATAGGATGTAATGCAAGTCGTTGGTCATCACGAATTTGATTAACACCTAAGTTCATTTCTCGCATCATGTTCATCATTTCTATGCTAGATGGTGACTCAATGCTAGAGGTGGAATGACGTGCTTGGGAGGATTGACCTCCCACACGTCTCTCAACGGTGGTAGTTGACTCACCTCTAAGGGCTAAATGGTAGGTCGGTCTAACAAAGGGGTCACTTCCACGACGAGGCTTAGTATGAACCAAAGCCTTTATTTCTTTCTTTTCCTCGGGTAGACGAATGGAGTCTTGCCTACCTATCTTCCAAATCATGTTGGGATGAGCATCTTTAAACCAATTACAAGAAAGAAAATACTCATAATCAAGACCAACTCCCTTAGACCTAGACTCAAGCAATGGTCTTAAACCGGTAGTCTCTTGGTTAAACCTACACAAATGGTGAGCAATTTTAGTGACCAAACCACCTAAGACAATGCAACTATTCTTGGTGTTAGTTTGTTTGGTCAAGTGGACCGCAAAGTGGTAGGGGATATTGATTCCCCACTTCTCATCACCATTAACATTCAAGAAAGCACCCAAGATTTCTAACTCAATCTTCCTCACCGAGTGAGGTTCATTTCTACCAAAAAAAGTCCATCCCATAAACCTTTGCCAAATCCTTATGTCGGGATAATGAATAAATTGATGAGGTGTATGATCAAAACCCGGAAAAGTCAAATGAGAAATGGCATCCCAAGTTAAAACGGGGTTATAATCATCGGGTGATTCGGTCGGTAAGTCTTTGCTAGGCAAATCAAAGATAGCGGCGAAATCCGCTAAGTCCAACTTATGATCTTCATTAAATAAGGGAAAGGTAACAAAAAGAATGAAACCGGGTTTCCTAGACCTATGAAACTCGAAAGAGCTTAAGAACTCAAGGGTGAGTTCGGGGAAGGTCTTATAATTCATGGTATAACAAGATTTCATGCCAAGATTTTTAAACAAAGCTTTAACATTTTTCTCTATTCCAATGTTGTTTAAAGATGCTTGGTTAATGAATTTCGTTGGTTCCATACCTTTGCTTTTCAAAATAACCCAATTGTTGTATTGAGCTAGTGAATTGAAGATCACATTCGGATATTCCGGGTCATGCCATTGTGGGACTTCCTCCATTTGGACATCCGCCGCTGCATTTGAAGGCTCCGCCTCACCTCTCCTTCTCTTAGAAGCACCTTGTGAAGGAGCTTTTCTTGGTGCCATATTTCTGAAATTTTAAGACAAAATTCATCTTAAGGCAAACCAAAATCCATCCTAATAGGCATAATAGTATGAATTGGTGAACTAATCCACACTACAAACATGTAATAAACATTCTACAACCAATTTCTAGTACCAAAAAGCACAAAATCGAATTCCCCCAAATTGATTTAGGGTTTGCATAATCCAATTAATTGATTGTAATAGATGAATTTAAAGAGAAAAGAGAAGATATCTTACCAAGATGATGTTAATGGATGAATAAAGCTTGCAAATCAATGAAGAACTTGAAGTTTCCTTGTGATTTTAGGTAGAAAAATGAAGAAAAATGATGGAGAAAGGGATGAGGAGTACCGTCGGGTTTGAAGAGAGTGATAGAAAAGCTTCTTTTTTTTTTACTTACCCGTCTAATAACGCAACACAGCTACAGTACCACGACCCCGATCGGGGCCACCAACCCCGATCGGGGTTGACCACGAATCCACTTTTTGACTTCCTCGTATAAGGGGGTGACTTATTTTTCTTTTTTCGAAAACCACGTCCCCGAACGGGGTTTTTGCATGGGGTTACGTGTCAAGTGCACTCCATTTTCTCCTTTCTTCATTTTCACCTAAAAATCACAAAAGAAAAATCGTTAAGTTGAGTATTTTATTACTAATCTACGAAAAGCAATTAAATTGCAGAAAATCAAAAACAAAAATAAATAAAAGCAATAAAAAGCTTGGGTTGCCTCCCAAGAAGCGCTGGTTTAACGTCCCGCACGACGAAAAAGCTTGAGTTGGTTTAAGCTTTCTTTGGTAGAGGTTGAACGGTCATTTCCTCTATCACACCAACTATCACATTCTCATGGTAGAGCTTCAAACGATGACCGTTTGCTTTGAATTTTTCGCCCTTGGTGGTCACTACTTCAACGGAACCAAACTTGTTGACATTTGTGACGGTATATGGACCGGACCACCGTGATCGTAACTTTCCCGGAAATAGCTTATATCGGGAATTGAATAGCAAGACCTTGTCGCCAATTTGAAATTCCTTGTTCAAGATCTTCTTATCATGCCATCTCTTTGTTTTCTCCTTGTAGAGACGGGAGCTCTCATAAGCTTGCAAGCGGAACTCATCGAGTTCATTGAGTTGCAACAACCGCTTATCTCCACTCAACTTTGGGTCCATGTTAAGCTCCTTAATTGCCCAAAAAGCCTTTTGTTCCATCTCAACGGGAAGATGGCACGCCTTTCCATAGACCAACCTATATGGTGAGGTACCAATAGGTGTCTTAAACGCGGTACGGTAGGCCCATAAGGTATCATCGAGCTTCATACTCCAATCCTTTCGTGATTTGGCAACAACTTTCTCAAGTATGGACTTGATCTCACGGTTGGAAACCTCTACTTGGCCACTAGTTTGTGGATGATAAGCCAAGCCTCTTCTATGATAGACTCCATATTTTTCCAACAAAGCATCAAGTTGTTTCTCACCGAAATGAGTACCACGATCACTAATGATTGCTCTTGGAACACCGAACCTCGGGAATATGATCTTCTTGAACAATTTAATCACGTTGCGAGCATCATTGGTAGGAGTAGCAATTGCCTCTACCCATTTAGAGACATAATCAACGGCAACCGAAATATACCGATTCCCTTTTGAGGAAGGAAACGGTCCTTGATAATCTATGCCCCAAACATCGAATACCTCTACTTCCAAAATTCCATTGACAGGCATCTCGTGTCTTCTTGATATGGAACCCGTCTTTTGGCAAGCATCACAAGCCATCACGAAATTTTTGGCATCTTGGAACATGGTTGGCCAATAGAAGCCGGATTGCAACACCTTTGCAACAGGCTTGGATGGTCCATGATGACCACCATAAGGAGAAGAATGGCATCCTTCTAGGACCCCTTTCACATCCCATTGTGGGATACATCTCCAAAATAGCCCATCGGAGCAATGTTTGAACAAGTGTGGATCATCCCATAGGAAGAACTTGGCATCATGTAAGAACTTCTTCCTTTGTTGATATGAAAGGTTGGGTGGTAATTCTCTTCCAACTAGGTAGTTGGCTATGTCGGCATACCAAGGAGTATTGGCTTCCAACATCATTAGAACATCGTCGGCGAAGGAATCATCAATAGGTAACTCAATACCTCCATCTTTGAACTTCAAACGGGATAAGTGATCGGCAACAACATTTTCGGCCCCCTTCTTGTCTTTAATCTCAAGATCAAATTCTTGCAAAAGCAAGATCCATCTTATCAACCTTGGCTTAGCTTCTTGTTTGGCTAGGAGATGCTTCAATGCGGCATGATCGGTATGAACAATGACTTTGGAACCAATCAAGTAAGAGCCGAATTTGTCTAAGGCATAGACAATGGCAAGTAGCTCTTTCTCCGTCGTGGCATAATTGATTTGAGCCGCATCCAAGGTTTTTCTAGCGTAGTAGATAGCATGGAGAACCTTGTCCTTTCTTTGTCCTAGCACGGCACCTGCCGCATAGTCACTTGCATCACACATGAGCTCGAATGGCAAGTTCCAATCCGGTGATTGGATGATAGGTGCGGAAATCAAAGCCTTCTTGATCCTATTAAAAGACTCAAGACAATGATTAGTAAACACAAAGGGAGCATATTTTAAAAGAAGCTCCGTAAGGGGTTTGGCAATCTTAGAAAAATCTTTAATAAAACGGCGGTAGAAACCCGCATGGCCTAAGAAACTCCTTACACTCTTCACATTTACCGGTGGGGGTAGTTGCTCAATAACTTGGACCTTAGCACGGTCCACTTCAATTCCTCTCTCCGAAATAATATGACCAAGCACCACTCCTTCATTCACCATGAAGTGGCACTTTTCCCAATTTAACACCAAATCAACTTCTTCACAACGCTTCAAAACTTTGGACAAGTTAGTCTAACAAGCATCAAAAGAAGAACCATATACACTAAAGTCATCCATAAACACCTCCATGATAGACTCAATGTAGTCGGAAAAGATGCTTATCATGCAACGTTGGAAGGTGGCGGGGGCATTACAAAGACCAAAAGGCATTCTACGGTAGGCAAATGTACCATAGGGACATGTAAATGTGGTCTTCTCTTGGTCATCCGGGTGAATGGGTATTTGAAAGAACCCGGAATAGCCATCTAGGTAGCAAAAGTATTTGTGACATGCCAACCTTTCCAACATTTGGTCAATAAAAGGTAATGGGTAGTGGTCTTTCTTAGTGGCTAGATTTAGCCTCCTATAGTCAATGCACATTCTCCAACCCGTCACAATTCTAGTTGGAATTAACTCATTTTTATCATTTTTGACTACGGTGGTTCCTCCTTTCTTAGGAACCACTTGGACCGGACTCACCCATTTAGAATCGGAAATCGCATAGATAATTCCCGCATCTAACAATTTAAGCACTTCCTTTTTTACCACTTCTTGCATGTTAGGATTTAGTCGTCTTTGACCTTGGACACATGGTTTATGATCTTCCTCAAGATTGATTCGGTGCATGCAAAATTCGGGACTTATGCCTTTTAAATCGTCAAGTTTATAACCAATGGCTTTCTTGTGGGACCTCAAGACATGAAGCAATTTAGCCAATTGACTCTCATCTAATTTAGCACTAACGATTACCGGACACATCCCCTCATTATCAAGAAAAGCATACCTCAAATTGGAAGGAAGGGGCTTAAGCTCGGGTTTTTGTACCTCAACATCTTGCGGTGTAGCAACCAAGCCTATAAAGTGTGAGCTCTCCTCCAAGGATAGCTCCTCTCCATCCAATTCTTGCACCAAAGCATCAATCTCCTCATTTCCAATCTCATCATCACCTGCAAATGATTCTAAAAGCAAGAGTGCCTCCAAGGGATCTTTAGATAAAGATCGAGGTGTAGAGTCTTCTATAACAATGTCAACAACATCCAAAATGTCAATAGAATAACAAGACTCTTCTATCATAGGACTCTTCATGGCACTATTCAAATTATATGTGACCTTATCGTCACCCACTTCCAATGTAATTTTACCGTTCTTAACATCAATCAACGCACCCGCGGTGTGTAAAAATGGTCTTCCCAAAATGATTGGGATTTGGGCATCTTCGGCCATGTCAAGAACAATAAAATCAACCGGAATGAAAAACTTACCAACCTTAACGGGAACATCCTCCAAAACTCCCAAAGGGCGTTTTATAGAACGGTCCGCCATTTGCAATGTGACACTAGTGCATTTTAAGACTCCCATATTAAGCTTAGCACAAATAGAGTAAGGTATTACACTCACACTAGCACCTAAATCGCATAAAGCTTTATCAATTTGGTAGGTGCCAATTGTGCATGGAATAGAAAAGCTACCGGGATCTTTTAACTTAGGAGGGGACTTGTTTTGCAAAAGAGAACTCACCTCGGCGGTGAGAGCTATTGTTTCAACCTCATCAAAAGTCCTCTTCTTAGTTAAAATGTCTTTCATGAACTTAGTGTAAGATGGAATTTGAGTGATTAATTCGGTAAAAGGAACGGTTACCTGTAAATTCTTCACAACTTCCATGAATTTACCGAATTGGGAATTCTTTTGATGCTTTGCCAACCTATGAGGAAATGGCACTTTGACTTTTTCCGGAATCTTTGCTTCAACATCTTTCTTTGGAGGAGCATCCTCCACTTCCTTGACTTTCTCAACAACAACAAGTGGGTCATCCACTTTCTTGGGAATTTCTTCAATTGCCTTATCATTTGGAGAGACCTCCAACTCAACAAGTACCTCCTCATCATCTTTGGGCATGGATGGCCCATCATATTTCGTACCACTTCTTAAGGAGATAGCATTAAGGGTAGCATGTGGTTGCTCACCTTGAGGGGGTAGTTGACCCGATTTCCTTGAAGAGCTAGATGAGGCCAATTGAGCCATTTGTTGCTCAAACATTTTGATTGCGGCATTTTGAGCTTGCTCATTCTTTTGGATTTGAGCCAACAATTCCTTTTGCATACAGATTATCAAGCCCTCAAGCTTACCTCCCTCTTGGTTATTTTGTTGGGCATTTTGTTGTGGAGGTTGAGTTTGTTGGAAATTGTTTTGTGGGGGCCTTTGTTGATTTTGATACCCCGGTGGAGGGATATATTTTTGTTGTTGAGGGACATAGGCATTTTGTTGTGGTGGGGGTTGTGGTTGAGGATTTAACACATTGTTGCTTCTATAAGACATATTCGGGTGGAATTTTGAGTTTGGATTATACGTGTTTGAGAATGTACCCGGTGGATCAGCATTTTGTCTTAAAGCTAGAAAAGCATTTACCTCTTCAATGGGAGCTTGGCAATGAGCGGCATAGTGGCCCGCACCTCCGCAACCTTCACACACAACGATTTGGCTCGTTGAAGACATGGCATTGACTTGTTGAATGGAATCTCTAGCATCCCTCTCCGCCAATTGTTGTTGGAGCAAAGCAATTTGAGCTAGCAAAACAGAGTTGTTAGAGGATTCTTCTTTACCTTTAGATGGCACAACTCGAGAATTGACATATTGGGCGTCATGGATCGCCATAGATTCGATCGTGGAATGAGCAAGATCGGTGTCAATTTGATCAAACCGCCCATTGTTGGCGGAATCAAGAATCCTTCGGGACTCGGCACAACATCCATTGTAGAATGTTATTGCTAGAAACCAATCATCTAGCCCATGATGTGGGCATTGCCTTTGAAGCTCTTTGTACCTCTCCCAAGCTTCATATAAGCTCTCAAGAGCTTGTTGACGGAATCCGGTGATTTGGCTCCTCAAAGTTTGAGTTTTCTCCGGTGGAAAAAACTTTTGGTAAAAAACAAGAGCCAATGTCTCCCAATTGGTGATTCCCAAGGTGGTGCGGTCAAGGCTATTGATTCAAAGCTTGGCCTTGTCCTTCAAAGAGAAAGGGAAAAGTATTTCCCTTATTTGGGCTTGGGTGACGCCCGTTTGACGGATCATGGAGCAATAGTCACAAAAATTTTGACATGCAAATTGGGATCCTCCAAAGGACTTCCCCCAAATTGCTTCCTCTCCACAAGGCTAATGAAACCCGGTTTGATCTCGAAGTCCGGCGCGGTGATTTGAGTGGTTGTGATTCCGGTCGGAAGCATGGCCGCGGTGGGCTTTGAGTGATCGGAAAGTCTCACCATCTTTTTGGTAGTAGATGGTGGTGGTGGTAGAGTTGATGAACAAGAAACCTCCTCCTCTTCAAGAACCTCTAGATCGTCTAAGTAAGACTTTCTAGCACTTTCAACTTGTATGGGAGAAGTGGCTTCTTTCACTTCCCTCCAAAAACGTCGTCTTCTCCTAAAGGTTTTCTCGGGCTCGGAATCCGGTGAAAGCAATTCTCCACTACGAGAGAACCTGGGCATAAGACAACAATTTCTAGGAAAATGATAAGTAACGGTCTTAAGGAACAAGTGTTCCCCAAGACAAAGGAACACAAGATAAAAATCGACAATTCAATAAGCAATAAAACCGTTTCCCCGGCAACGGCGCCAAAATTTGATAGGTTTATCGCGTACCTATGCAAAGATAAATTCCCTAGACACAAATTAATGTAGTAATAGGGGTCGAACACAAGGAAACGGGAATTACGTCGTGAATTGTTATGGGTGGATTTTTATCAAGATCGATTACGATTTGGGTTTGGTTTGTTTGGTTTGATGATTAACGAAAATTGCAATGTAAATAATATGATAAAAGATAGTCTAAAGGGTTCGGGTCACTCATGCAAAGGTAAACATATGAACATGATAAACTTGATACTAATAATCTTGTCAATTACTTAGGCTTAAAGATACCCACCTTACGGCATTAGTATCAACCATAGACCAGGTCCTAGAAAAACTCTCGTCCATGACTAGGTCGTCCTACCACACATGCTTAGTCTAATTCAATTCCGTGCCTCTCGACTTTAGAATGAATAAACAAGTTTTAATCTACGACTACGGCCGATAATCAAAGATTAAGCGTAACAAAGCAAACATGTGATGGAAGCAATTGATCAATATTATTATGAATCTTTATTTAATCATATTATATGTTTGATTTTGCATGGCTCCCCTAGCCTTTAGACTAGAGAATTTAGCTACTCATACTAAGATGTAAAATGTAAACTAAATTATAAGTAATGTTGAACATGGTTATATGAATTATGCTATTTAGGTGATATAACATACGAAAAGAACAAAGCTAAAGTAAATATGAAATACTTGATTATAATAACTATGTGATAACTAAAGCAATGATGTAAATTGTAAACTTGTAATAAGAAATACCTTAATAAGGAAGACTTGTATGGAAGAACAAATAACTAAAAACCAAAGGATTGAATAACAAATGCTTGAGAATCTCTTGAAATACAAATTGTTGAAAGATTAACTAAGGAATGCTTAAACAACTTAAACTTGAAATGAAAACTAATGAGAGAAAACTTATAATGCTTGAGGCTTAATGTAGTAAACTTGGACGTAAAATGGGATACCTAAAACCTTGGAATACCTCTCCTATTTATAGGAGAGGAGGAGAAAAACGTAAGCCATCAATGGTCATGCAACCCCGATCGGGGTTAGGCGGCCCGAACGGGGTCGTGTGATCCTCAGTTAATTCTCTTAATTCTCCTCTTAATTGCTAAGGGTATCCAATGTTGGTGATTAATTGTGCGATTAATCACCCGGTTAATGCTCTAAATTCCTAGCATCCTAAGCTCTCTTGGCATCCAATGCTTGCACCTTGATATGGACCTTTATTTTGGGCTTGATTTTGCATTTGGCTTCATTTGTAATTCCTTACTTCAATCCACTAATCTTCATGCAAAACCCAAGTAATCTTCACATACTTAGTCCAATATTTGGCCTTGTTTAGCTTAGTGAACTTGGTGTACAAAATCATAGGAAAAAGCCTCTAAATGCTTGGATTCCTACAAAACCGTAACAAACACAACAATACACCTAGAACACAAAATTTGCTCAAAAATATACTAATTAAAGTATGATAATCAATAGAAACCGAGCTAAAATGAGGGGTAAAAGTATATATAAAATGAACATATCAATCTATAAACCTAATTAGCAACTAACAACAGTTCATCGAATCCCCTAAATTCTAGCAATTAAATTAGCTAGACATAATAGTGTTAGAACAAGAGCGAAAAAATAGAGAATTAATAAGCATTGTAATTAAAGAGAGAATAAAGAAAGAGAAAGAGGAAGGGAAGAATTACAGATAAAGAGATTCGGGAAAAGAACATAACAAAGTTGCAGCAGTAACCGGAGGTAGAAGTCGAACAATAAGAGAAGGAAAAGTGATGTGTATGAAGTGATGTATCAAGTGGTGCCAAAACCTAATGTTGTCTTTCCTATTTATAGGAAAGACAATTATTAAACCTAGAAAACGAAGTTAAACTAAAGAAGCCCGAGCCCATTAGCGAATTACTCGATCGAGCAACTTAGAACTACTCGATCGAACAGAATCATAGCAAAACCTCTCGATCGAGTAGAAAACCTACTAGATCGAGGAACTCCAATTATGCGCAATTCGATCGAACAAGGATTTCACTCGATCGAAGTCTTCTGCTATCCAAAACTACTCGATCGATCATTAAAGCCTTCGATCGAGTGACTTTGACTCAGCCAGCTACTTGTTTCGTTGATTTCAGCATCGACTTGTTTATTTAGCTTCCGAAATGACTTTACACGTCCCAAGACAGCAGCGTTTCCGCTCCAAATCCACTCATCCTTTAAATGCAAGCAAAACAGACGATAAAAGGCTTGATTCCGCTACTTTCAAGTCCATTCCTGCAAATAAAGTAAAACAAACCAAAGTAGAATATTCGGGGCATTTCGTAGCATAGAACCACGAGAATCGCATAGAAATACGTGCATAAGGAGGCTTAGAAAGACTATATAAAATGCACATATCAAATCTCCCCAAACCAAACCTTTACTCGTCCTCGAGTAAAGTAAATGCAAACTAACGGAACGGAAAATAAAGCTCAGAGCTAGCTACAAATGTCCACTTAAAGCTATTTAAAGCAAGCAACTAATACTTATAGCAAAGCCGTCAAATGCAAACGAGTTATAAGATGTTTATAATAAAGCTGAACCGTCGACCTTGCAAGACCTTTAAAATTGGACTCTCACGGGTCACTCTTCTCTCATGAAGCAAAGGGTAAGCAATTAAATGTAAGAGAGAAATAAATATAGTCGCTCACCTAAACAACGACCCACATAAACATGCATGCAGCTGATATGATAGACAATTCTAATCACCATACATACATTCCAACCAAACAAGGTCTATCACAGCCGAGGGCTTACAAAAGTATGGTAAAGTGAGGTAATGGGTAAGAAAAGGCAAAACATTTTTGGGAATGTGGAGGTATAGGCGGCCAAGCTAGTACCTGAATAGAACCAAATAGAACATATCCATCTCTAATCCATCAAAATTGAGCACAATGTCCATATTTGGCATACAAACTCACCAAACCGAACTGAACATACTCCTCAATAGATATAAATAAAGCATAGGAGTGAAAACTGACTTATGAAAGAGACTTTTTTTTCTTTTTTCTTTTTTTTTCACGGTTTCTTCTTTTTCTTTTTTTTTTCCTTTTTCTTTTTTTTTCATTTTTCAATTCTTTTTTTTCATCTCATCCTCCTTCTTTCCTTTCTACCAACTCCAAATCAAAACAATACAAACCAAACTCGACACGATAAATTATATACCGCAAAAAACATACACTAACTAGCTTGACAAGGCAGGCTAAATTTTGGATGTAGTTAAGGGTCAAAAGGCAAATTTGGCTAATGTTGAGTTAAATGGGTAAAAATGAAAGAAAAGGGAATGTAAGCGCCTCCCTGCATGTAACACCAACCACTCACCCGAATGTATGCAGGCAAAAAGCAATTGAATTTCATATACGTGCAAATTAATGATACATGTTATGCAAGGAGTATACTACTCACAATCCTACATGAAACCGGTCATGAATGACACCAGTTTATAAGGCTCTAAATCTTAGAAATTATAGGTTGCCAAAATGTCAGGTCAAGTCTATTTGTTCAGCTAAATTTTAATAGTAACTCATAGATATGCAAAAGACAATGCTAAAGATATTAATTTATGCAAGGCTTAAGCAAAAGGACACATTATACTGCAATTTCATCATGGAAATCTACCGTTCCGACTCAACCTATATGCTAAAATAAACGTGAAAATTTTTATTTTTATCAAATTTTTAATTTTTTTTTGAGATTTTGATTTTTATAAAAATAAACAACAATGCATACAGAAATTAAACGTGATAACAGAAATGCAATAAAATAACATGCAGACACAGATATGGATGCATAACCTCCCCAACCCAAACCGTACAATGCCCTCATTGTACTCAAAAATAGGGAAAGGAAATGCAAACTAAAAAGGAGAGAGTGGAGATGCGGAAAACTCACAAGAATACACGAAGAAGGGACCTCCCTAAACCAGCCAGCAACATGGGAGGTCGCTAAATAGCCCCAGAACAGCGTCACAGGAAGTTAATCCAAACAAGCCTACTCGATCGAAAGGACCCAATGATCGATCGCGTGACCTTGGCACCTAAGCAGTTCGATCGAGAAAATAGGGCTCTCGATCGAAAGATCCTCTTTTGCAGGCACTCGATCGAGAAGAAGATATGTTCGATCGAGTAAAATCAGCAGCAAAACAGTTCGATCGAGTATATAGAGTACTCGATCGAGCTATTTACGATAAATTCCTGCAAAGATGCAATGCAATAAACAGCCTGCGAAACTAACTAAACAAGCTTAGCTGTTCCAGTCTATGGTTTAAAAACCAATTATTACATACACAACAAAAACTAAAATGAAAATAAACTAAAAATTTAAACTCCGGGTTTTCTCCCGGGTAGCGCTAGTTTCAGACAGGTCCCAGCTCGACCATCTTCTTTTTCATCCAGCTGTTCCAGTTAGTCGCAATCAAAGCAACTCAAAGCTCTCAGCAGAAGATCATATAACTGCGCATGTGCTACATAAGAGCATAAGTAGCACCAAAATAAAGAAGGAGCATATAAAACCAATCTAAAGTACCATCTCAGCCTAACAAATTTTCGATGACAAATATGGTGAAACTTTATTAAATTGTTTGTCCAACCGGGAGGGGGTAGAGCATCAGAATAAGAAACAGGAATCACAAGAGATAGTGTACTATTAATACCAACAATAATAAAATTATCGTTTACTACCTCAGGACGGTTGCTAGAGGCGGAATCATTGACAGAAGGATACATTACCTCTTCCGTGCTAGGAACAATCGCCGACTTAATTACCTTCTCGTTTCCCTCCTTTGTGGGTTCTGTCCCATATATCGCAGCCTCTAAGGCATCGAGCTCGGCTTTGAAAATGAGGGATTCACCATAACCATTGTCTTCTTCAAAATCGTCATCTGAAAGGGACCAAGATGACATATCATTACTTTTCATGCCCAATATGGTCAATCGATTAAAGGTATACTCGATCGGAAGCTTTCCTCTTGAATATCACTCGATCGAACAAAAGAATTTGCTCGATCGAGAACTCCCTCATAACAGTCGTTCGATCGAGTGGTATTTTCTGTTCGATCGAACACTTCCTCGAACATATCACTCGATCGATCACTATAATCAGTTCGATCGAGCATTTGTTGTTGTCCAGTGCAAAATCTTCAAGTATTGCGTCGTCTTCAGATAGATCCTCGTATTCCGAGTCATACAAATCTTTAGTATCGATAGGCAACTCGGGTCCTTCATGGGAAAGACTACTCTCTATGTGCCTAAAGTTTATCTCAGTAGCTAACTGAGCTATTTCAGACTCAAGCTCATTAATTTGAGCGTAATTAAATCTATCATGTTCCTGCAATTGGAGTGCAAGCGCCTTCACCAAAGATTTCAGTTCAGCAATCTCTTCTTTCTGTTTATCAGGAGGAGGAGTAGCTTGTTGTTGCGGTGGCCAAACAAATGGAGGCTTTTGATTGCCTCGTTGATAAGGTGGATGTGGCGGCACAATTGCAGTGGGAAGACTAGCTTGTCTACGCTGCTTAAACGCATAGACCTCATCGTTCCCCGCCAAGAAAATAGCGGCATTGTGCCCAGCAGTACCACATCTCTCACAGTAAACCACCTGCTGTGCCATTAAATGAAACATAGGTGGAAGATCAAAGGTACTCAAGCCTTCCCTTTGACGATAATTTACCTAGAATTGTCTAGGTAGGACCTGTAGGACCTATCAAAACAACACTAAGAAAAAAGATGAGAACTGCCTCAAGGAATAAATCCCTTGAGGCTAAAAACATACAAAATTAGACAAGTAAATAAAATAGTTGTCTCCCCGGCAACGGCGCCAAAATTTGATACCGTCGTCTGTAGATACCTCATTTCTGCACCTCCCGCAAACCACCCGGTGATGATTGGACCGCATGTTTGGTACGCGGAACGATTTCTGACAGTTCGTAAGTTTATCGACAAGTGTTCGCTCAAACATTTATGTCTACCTCTTAATTGTCATCTACCCGCCGATACGGTCGTTTTGACAGTAATTAGAGTACATTTGGAGTCCGGGTCTAAAAACCGTCTTCATTTCCTAAAACAGTCTTCATTTTCTGACAACCATTAAAATGCCGAGTCGGAATGTTCTGGAATGTTCCGGATATTTCTATTCCATATTTTATAAATCTTTTAGTCTTTGGTAAACAATTTCCCGTAATATTCATACAAAATATTAAGGAAAACCAAATTATCCCGTTATTCCATAAACTAAACACGGAAATCTTTCTTCCGCAGGAGGAAACCACTTGGGAATAGACGCAGCAGGTTTTGCGCCTCTTCCAAGAGATGCAGTGCCTGCTGCGCCTCTTCCCAAGTCCTTTTTTGCGTATGTTTTCGTATCTTTTCATATCTTTTCGAGATTCACTTCCAAAGTCTCTCCGAAAAACCCTACTTCCTCCATGTGATTAGTATAAATAGAGACCTTCGGTCTCACATATTTCTCACGCGAGTGTCCACCCTTCTCTTCTCCCTTTGCATTCTAGACCACGCTCTTGCCTTTTGGCGTCTACGTGCTTGAACATTCGACCACGTAAGCTCGGATCCTTCTGAGTACCAGCCTCGTTTTGCATGACGGACCAATTTGACCAACTCCACCATAATCAACTTTAATCAATCTTAATCGTTTTCCTCTTACGAGGGCATTTTCATTACATTCGAGTCGAGCATCACTAAACGTAAACTTAGTTCATCTCGTTTCATCAAACATGTAAGTCCGAGGGTGTAAATCTCTCTTTTATTTATTGTTATTTATCTTTTGTAATCATATGTAAGATTTATGTCGAAAATACAATTAAAACCAATTTCTAAAACCCTTTGTTTAAAACCCTTTTTACGGATTATCAGAGGACAACCGTCGAGAAAGGACGCAGCAACTGCTGCGCCTCTTCGTGAGGCTGCCGCGGTTCCTGCTTCCTTTCTTCTTCCTTCGTCTTTTGTTAGTTCGTTTGTTTCTTTTTCTTTCGTTTGTTCCTTGTTTTAATGTAGCAAATCTGAACATAATAATTTGACATGTGTATTATTAATCACCATTAGTAGTTAATTCATCATTAATTCCCGACTCAAATCCCAAATAATTAATATTTGCGGGTTTTCATCATTAAAGTCAAATCCGGGTTGTAGAAATTCGATTCGTTCATATTGGATTTCTGGAATTCGATCTTTGATATATTTCCACTTGTTTATTATCATATTTATCATTAGTCCGTCATTAGTCCATCATATTTAACCTAATTAGTTTGTTTAATTCATTAATTAATTTCATTAATCTTGTAATAATTCGTATTAATTCCGTTTCATCCATGTTTATCGTTTTCATGACCATCAATCATATGTAAATAATATATTAATCACTTCCATCCGAGTAAATAATACTAATCAATCATTTAAATCACCAACAAATATTAACAATTTGCAATTCCGGCTTCACAACCAAAACTGAGCCAAGGAATAGACGCAGCGACTGCTGCGCCTCTTCCAGAGGGCGCAGCTCTGTTGCGCCTGTTCCTGGTTGATTTCTTTCTCTGAACTCCCATTTTGCCTCGACCTAGTTTATTTAATTACGTAATTAATTAACTATTATTCGTATTATCGCCTTAATTCCTGTTCGTTAATTCATTCATTTATTCTTTCTCAAATTATCTGATTTAGATGTATTTTCGACATAAATCATTAAACCCAATGTAATTATTGTAATTTTCTTTATTGTAATTTTTTTTATTGTATCTATCATTGTGTTTCTTTATTATCACTTGTATGCCTTCACATGTAATTGAACTTAAATCCCGACTTTGACATCAATCGTATGATTAAATTACGTGTTAACCGACTTAGTCTAATTCTCACATGTTAGGATTAAAACGTTGGATGTTTCATTGCATGCATATAATCGACAATATATCGAGTATAGATAATTTCCCTAATCATTAGTAGAGGCCGCTACCGAGGCGGGCGGGATTAGGTGTTCGATCAAAAGAGCTTCCTAATACGTACCCTCACCCCTTACTCCAGATCTTTGTGAACATCCGTGTTCATTGGCATCCAGGAGAGTCATTCTAGACATAGAATGCTAAGGGTAACGAGTTCTTGGTGTTCATGTCACTACTTTGTGTCTTGACATGGCACGAGGTATTCGAACGGTTTCCAATTTTCCACAATAAATTGGTGGTGACTCCACAAATGCAAACGCTTGTTCTTCCCAAGCGCCCCCGTGGGCCCATTGTCCACAGTTTGGCAACTCCGCTGGGGATAATACACTTACGTGTAGCCAAGAGGGTGAAACTTGAACAAGGTTAGAGAATAGTTTGTACAAGACAATTGTCGGTTTTCATAACTCGGTCTTCCTAGATCGTTTCATTCGGCCTTCCTAGGCCCAACCCAACCCACTCGACCAATCATCCCGTCTAAACGGTCCTAATTCTTATTTGGGCCTAAGGATGGATAGCGATTGACATCATCCATACCATGGTGCTTACTCTTGTTTGTATCAAGGACTTTCACTACTTGAGAAAATGGACTAGGAATCGGCCTTACTCTTGTTTGGTACGAGCCTCTCCACAGACTTCGGGTTTGATTGTTCGGTATGGCAACCCACCCTTTAAACCAAAACCCATTTAAAATGCACTCAGCATCCCGTTATAATGCTTGTATATTGTTTGTACCATACGTGATCACCCTTTTCTAAACAAAACCATGACGATTTTTGTAAAATTCAAAATCCTTCTTTAACATGTAAAATTTCGAACTTGGGCCTAATATTAGCGCAAAACAAGCCGAAACTCTGTCCAATTGTCGAGTCAAAATTCGGGCCTCAAAACCCCTTTCAAAACCTCACTTCGAGTCCACTCCTACAACTACACTAAAGTTGACTAGGACCAACATTCTTCAAATTTTGTCATTTCCTCAAAGCTCACTGACACAAGTGGCACACTCCCACTTCACGAGTCAAAACATTTCTTTTCAAGTAAGTGTGCTAGAGTGGTCGATCGTATTTTGATTCATCGTCGATCTCTTATTCAGTTTCCAAGATGCCCGGAACAAGCGACGTGAACTTCAATCAACTCCAGGATAGTAATGATCAAATCCTAACCGCGCTAGCTCGTCTCCAAGTTACTCAAGACCAAGTGTATGATCGCCTTGACACCATTGAGGGCCGAATATATGCCGTAGAAACGAGGATGCCTCCTCGAGAAAGTGAAATCGTTGATGACTTCGTGAATGACTTCGGGGACGAAAACCCTCCCATGGGTATGACTGCAGCTGAGAAACGACTCCAATACTTAGAGGAGCAATTGATGTATCTTAAAGGGGATGACATTTATAGGGAGAATAATTGCAAGTATGAGGCCGTGAGTTCCAAATTGCCAACCAACTTCAACATGACGGATATCCCTAAATTCAAGGGGCATGAAAACCCTTTGAACCATATCCGCGCCTTCAAGGATTACATGTCTATCAAGGGCATTAAACTCGAGATGTTTTTAAGGATCTTTCCTTCATCTCTGGACACCATCCCAAAACAATGGTTCTATTCGCTAGATCACAAGAAAATCGCTACTTGGGACGATGCCGCAATCGAGTTTGCTAAACAATACGCGGATAATGCTGAAATCCAAGTCAACATGCGCACTTTAGAGGTTCTTACCCAAAATGACAAAGAAGGTTTCACCGATTTCCTAAGTCGGTGGAGGAAGACTAGTACTCAACTTGTTGAACGTCCGGATGAGGCTACCCTTGTGGAGAAATTCGTGGACAACCTAAAACCCATCTATGCAAATCATTTGAGGTATCAAAACATCAAGACTTTCAAAGATTTGACCGTACTAGGGACAAGGATCGAAGATGACATTCGTAAAGGGCTCTTGTCCAAATAGATAGGTCGTGGATATCAAGGCTCAACAAGTCATTCTTACGGCTCTACTAGCAAGACTGATGAAGTTAACCTCCTTGAGCCATCTAAGAAGAGTACCCCTCCAAGGAAATTCACAAATCTAGGGGACACATATTCCAACGCTCTGAAAAGATTGATAAAACTCGGGAAACTTCAACCCATAGGCCCTACGCTTGAACCAGAAAAGAAATCCAAGTTCTGGGATGAGAATTCGTACTGCGAATACCATAGAGGTAAGGGACATGATACAGAGAAATGCTACAAATTGAAAAATGTACTTCAAGACATGATTGTGTTGGAGCTTGTGTCCTCCACAAATTAGTGCGATAACATTTATAAATCTCTTATAGGCTCACAAGGGTATACTTCGTATTTTATCAGTTGATTAACGATTACCTAATAACGGTTGGCTTGCTAGAAAGTTTGACGTTATTATCATACAGATGGCGCTGATCAACTGGTCCCTAAAAGTCACACCTAAAGGATGTGTTTGAGAGATGTGGTTATGGAAATGTAATCACATTGATGCCTTATATGACTAAACAGTTAGTCAATGTGTTGATGAGACGATTATTTAATTTAATTAAATAATATTAGTTGAGACGAATTAACTGTCAATTCGTAAATTGAATATAATATGTTATATTTAATTAATGTATATAATGTTAGCTTGGACGAATTAATATGCTAATTCGTAATTAAATGTAATCGGTTATATTTAATTAGCAAATTATAAATATGCGATATTTATAATTAAAGTATATATTATACAATATTGTCATAATAAATGTTGACAGAACGGTATTAATAAATCGACTACAAGCTGTTGTATGTGGACTTATTAATACATGACGACATATATGACGATTTATAATTATTCACATTATATACAAGATAAGAACAACCAAAAATAAGGAGATTATTCTCCTTAATGGTTTCGGTTGTTACCCGAAATAGAGGAAGAAAAATAGGAAAATAAAAATCTTCCCTTTGACCCCCTCTACACGGTTTGGAGGGGAGTATAAGGGAGATTTTTTCTCTTATTTTCTTTTAACCTAATTTACATTTTTGACCTAGCTTTTCTCTCATCAAGAAAACACAACAAAACCCTAAAAATTAATCAGTTAATTGTGCATCGATTCTAGCATAGAACAAAAGGCATATCTCATATCATCTTGGGTGCAACTGATAGGAGAATATCATTGCGATATTGTTCATAGGCCATATTAGCTAGGACCGAAGGTTATTTTTTAATTCTCTACTATTTTGTTTATGTAATTTATTTTATGACTCGTGTATTCATCATAATAAATTCGTTATAATCCTTAATTATAAGGGAAGTATACCGATATTTCCTACAGATTGAAGACGGTCGCCTATCAATACCACCTGGAGGTAAGCCTAACAACACTAAGAATCCTCTTTGAGTTCTAGTGATTACAAATGAAGAATCTACCATAGATTGTTCACATCTCATTTTCCCAGTCGAAGATGAAGTTCATGCAATAGAAAATGAAGGGAACTACTCCACCATTTCCCCAACCATCACTGATTTCATCGCATGGGCAAAAAGTGTGGATAGACAAGTCTTGGAACTAGAGAGTGCAGTGGCAACCTTACGTGGCCCCAACGCCACACCTAGAGAACGTGCACCACTAGTTTTCCCTCGAAACACTACAATGCAAGAAGTAGTAGCCATGGTTGATGAACTAGTCGGCCAGATTATCCAATTAGAAGCTGAAATCATCAGAATAAGGGAACTTGCTACTATCAATGGAATATGGGCCGACGATGACGAAGATCTGTATCTCACTGAACACTACTTAGTCAAAATCAGTGAGGAAATAGTCCAAAATTGTGAAGATCAAGATGTAGATCACTTTACTCGTTCAGGGCGCCCATACCAAAATACTTCTCAGAATGGTCCCATAGCAAACGGTCCAACCAATGTAGTCGCACCAAATGACAATGAAGAAGGCTCTACCGACCATCTACTAAAGCAACTACAAAAGACAAAGGCTGATCTTTCAGTCTGGCAACTAGTGTCAAGCTCATTCCGACATCGCCAAGCTTTGCTGCAAGCTTTGGCCAAACTAAATGTGGCACATAACTCCACACCCGACGATGTGGTCAACTTGGTCTTCCAAGAATCACCAAAGCTAAGTAATCCTATTACTTTCTCGGATGAGGATTTGCCACCCTTCGGTGCTAGTCATAACTTGGCTCTTTATATCACCGTCATTTGCTTAAAGAAGAATGTGCCAATGACCTTAGTAGATGATGGCTCCGCGGTCAACGTCATACCCTTGAAAACGGCATATAAATTGGGCATGAAAGAATCAGATTGGACTCCTACCAATCAAGGTGTTCGCGCATATGATGGTACACGACGAAAGGTGGTGGGACTTGTTGACCTAACCATAGCCACAGGGCCAATTGAACGAAAGGTCAATTTTCAAATACTGGACATCGAGGCATCCTTCAACATACTTCTGGGAAGACCCTGGATTCACGCTTCCAAAGCGATAACATCCACACTCCACCAGAAAATCAAAATCCCACTAAATGGTAAGGTGGTGACGATCACTTCGTCGCCCATCAAGGCAATCGTCGAAAAGAAGTCAAGCAATCAAGTCCTTGCAGATCCAGTACATGAACTTGGGGGCTTTCACATCATAAACGTCATAGAAAGCGAGTTGGTACCATTATACTTCAATCCCTACTCTAACCTAGTGGTCAACCACATACTCAAAACCCACGGATACTTCCCGGGAATGCCTTTGAATCCTATCCGAAGGAGCACCATTGCCCCCTACAAGGAGGGTAATTCACAAAGAATACCCCTTGGATTAGGATACAAACCCACCAAATAGGAAGTTCTCGAGATGCTCGCTCAAATTCAAAACCGTAAGAATGTGGGAATTCAAATGCGACCCTATATCCCTACCCTAAATGGATACTTCGTTAGGGAAGGAAGTCAAGAATTCTTTCATGGATTTCCCGAACCTTGGCATTATCTCGAAAGGAAGCTAGCCGGAATCGAGATCTTTCATGATTGCTACTTCATTCCTCCAGAAACGGTTCCTACCGTCAAGACTCGTCAAGCACCTTGCCTAGACGAACAAGCCGTGAGTCTACTATTTGGAGAAGATCGATTTGGTAGAGCCGCGCAGGACGAGATCATTACTATGATACTTCAAGATGATCACTTCAACCCTACCGCATTAATCACAGAAATCAACACCAATCAGCAGAAAGGATGGAGAAAATCGATCAAGTGGACAAACAACCAAGGAAGACTCTTCAAGCTCACTACTGGAGAAGGAGATATGTTCAAAGGAGAACCAGAAGACGATGAATTCGAGTCAGAATCAGAGTCGGAGTCAGATTCGGAGTCTAGAGAAGTTCCTAAAGAGTCTCCTCCTGTAGTCGTTCCCACTCCCCTCGTTTCTCCTAGCCTAATATCGAATAGCAACAGTAGTTCGGGAAATGTCCCAACCGCTATCCCTTTACCGCCACTGACCACAAATCAGATGGCTTCTTTGTTTCAACTTTTCTCAAATCTTAATATGAATAAATCAGGTTCTGCTTACTCTTCGTGTTATCTTGAATGCAATTCTGTTTACGATGATGATGAGAATGACCCAGACCCTAACTCAATCGAGATACCTCCCTACATAGCCAAAGAAATACTACAAGAGGGGGAAGGGGGACCCGTGATAGAAGATACTGAACCCATCAACGTAGGAACTGAACTAGAACTCCAAGAACTTAGGATAAGGACAACCCTGAGCCCCACCGAAAGGGCCAATTTCATAGACCTCCTACACGATTTCAAAGACGTTTTTGCTTGGTCCTACAAAGATATGCAAGGGATCGACAGGGAGAATGCAGAGCATAGAATCCCAATCAAACCAGGGTTCAAACCCGTGAAACAGAAGCTTCGAAGAATGAGGACAGAATGGGCTCTTAAAATCAAAGAAGAAGTCGATAAACAATTCAAAGCCGGGTTCATCAAAGTTTCCGAGTACTCAGACTGGGTGGCTAACATAGTACCCGTACCCAAAAAGGATGGGAGAATCCGTGTTTGTGTTGACTTTAGAGACTTAAACAAAGCAAGCCCTAAGGATGACTTTCCTCTACCGCATATTGACATATTAGTGGATAATACAGCGGATCACGCGTTGCTATCCTTCATGGATGGATACGCGGGATATAACCAGATAAAGATGGCCTTAGAGGACATGCATAAGACCACCTTCGTCACTCAATGGGGAACCTACTGTTACACGGTCATGCCGTTTGGGTTAATCAATGCCGGAGCTACATACCAACGCACCGCAACTACGCTCTTACATGACATGATGCATAAAGAAGTTGAGGTATACGTAGATGACATTATTGTCAAGTCCAAGGAAAGAGAGGGATATATTGCGAACCTTCGCAAATTCTTCTCGAGGTTACGGAAGTACAACATGAGGATCAATCCTCAGAAATGCGCATTTGGAGTGACATCTGGCAAACTCCTGGGATACGTGGTTAGCCAACGAGGTATAGAAATAGACCCTTCAAAAATCAAAGCTCTAATCGAAATGCCGCAACCTCAAACAGAGAAAGAAGTCAGGGAATTCCTAGGCAAGGTACAATACATCAGTCGATTCATATCGAAACTCACCATGATCTGCGAACCCATATTCAAGAAGTTAAAGAAAACAGATCACACCATGTGGGATGACGACTGTCAGAAGGCTTTCGACCGAATCAAGGAAATACTAGCCAAACCGCCAGTGCTCATGCCACCTCAATGGGATCAACCTCTTGGTTTATATCTCACGGTAACTGAAATGGCCATGGGCGCCATGTTAGCTCAAACAGTAGGAAAAGAAGAAAAGAGCCACCTACTACCTTAGTAAGAAGTTCTTGGAGTACGAGTGCAAATACACACCACTCGAGAAGACATGCCTCGCTCTTGTGTGGGCAACGAAGAAGCTACGCCACTACATGTTTAGCTACTCCATTCTCCAAAATGGATCCTGTCAAATACCTCTTCGAGAAACCCGTTCTCAATGGACGTCTAGCGAGATGGACTTTGATTCTCTCTGAATTCGATCTTAAGTATATACCTTTGAAATTCATAAAGAGGCGCGCCGTTGCCGAATTCTTCGCAGAGAATCTCATCAATGATGCACAAACGATAGACACTTGATCATTCCCGGATGAGGATATACTCCAAACATATGTAGACTCCTGGGACCTCTATTTTGATGGAGCATCGAACTTAAGAGGATTCGGAATAGGAGTGTTGCTCATTTCTCCTGAAGGCGAGCATACACTAATCTCTGTCAAACTCGACTTCGAGGTGACAAATAACGCTGCAGAATACGAAGCCTATCTCATTGGATTGCAAGCGGCAGTAAGTTTAGGCATCAAGAATCTTCGGGTACGCGGGGATTCCTCTTTGATCATCAATCAAGTTACGGGATCTTGGAAAATCCGAAGCGAAAGCTTGGCGCCTTATCAAGCCAGAATAGACCAAGTAGCCCAATTATTCGATCAAGTAACCTACTTGCATCTACCTCGAGAAGAAAATCAATTTGCGGATGCTCTTGCAAAACTCGCATCTTTGATTAACATGCCGGATAGTATGGTAGAAATGCCTTTATGCATCGAACGACGATCAGAGCCAACTTATGTGCACCAAATCACCGATGAAGAGGAAATTGCGGAGGAACCATGATTCCGAGCAATCCTAAACTTCAAACTCAACGGCACCTATCCACCAGAAATGGACAAAAGGGGACAACGCGCTACCCGCTTACTAGCTTCCCAATACGTCCTCATGCAAGGAGAACTATACAAAAGAACACCTCTTGGTGTAATCCTACGTTGTCTTGATCATTCACAGGCACGAAAAGTAATGGAAGAAGTCCATGACGAAGAATGTGGCCCTCACATGAGTGGACCCATGATGGCAAAGAAAATCACACGTTTAGGATACTATTGGACCACGATGGAATCTGATTGCATTAAATATGTGAGACATTGCCATAATTGCCAAATCTTCGGGAATGTGCAACATGTTCCTCCCTCATTGCTTTACACCATGACATCTCCCTGGCCATTTTCTGCTTGGGGAATAGACATCATCGGCAAGATCACTCCAGCTAGAACAGGAGGTCATTGTTTCATCCTAGTAGCAATAGATTATTTCACCAAGTGGGTAGAAGCGGCTTCCTACACCAGTCTTACAGCCAAGAATGTGGCAAAGTTCATACAAACCAATATCATCTGTCGATATGGTTGCCCATATGAGATCATCAGTGACAATGGATCACATTTCCAAGCTGAGACTGAACAATTGCTAGCCAAGTACAAAATCAAGCACCACCACTCCTCGCCATATAGACCACAAACCAATGGCGCGGTAGAGGCAGCGAACAAAAACGTTGTCACAATTCTCAAGAAAATGATTGACAACTATAGAGATTGGCCGAGCAAGATACCCTTTGCTTTATGGGGATACCGTACATACATTAGGACGCCCACTGGGGCTACTCCTTTCTATTTGACCTACGGCATGAAAGCCGTACAACCAGTCGAGCTAGAAATACCATCCTTGCGTATTTTACTCGAAAGTCAAATACCCGAAGCCGAATGGAAGAGGGACAGATACGAAGAACTCATCCTCCTGGATGAACGAAGGTTACGTGCATTACATAATGTGCAGACATATCAGGCGCTTATCAAACGAGCCTTCAACAAAAGGGTTAAGCCAAGAAACATCAAAGAAGGAGATTTGGTCCTCAAATCAATTAGGGCTCTTTTACCTGTCGATCCACGAGGAAAATTCAAACCCAATTGGGCCGGGCCATTCCTAGTCAAGTCCATACTTCCAGGGGGTGCGGTTAGGATCATGGACCTAGACGGGAATGAATTTACCAACCCAATAAACCTTGACCAATTAAAACGTTATTATGCCTAGAATAGGAGCAAAAAACGCGCCTCGCGTAACCTCACGTGTCGCTCTTGTGGCACGAAATAAACGGCCCCTGGCCAAGCTGAATCAAGCTAATGTCATCTTGCTCTTGCATTTTGACAATTTGTCATTCTCATATCATCAAACAAGCTAAATTGCATTTTCAGAGTAAGTAAATCACATGCTTATTTTCTAAAGTTCATTACAAGCTCTTGCTTAGAACAATTATTCTTTTACATTTACTCGAACTACGCGTAAGGGTTTGATTTCATTTTTTAATGAATACGTAGGCAATCCTTCACGGGATACAACCCACTTAATCGCTTTAAATGTAAATAGAAGGACATTTGCAAATGCATTTGAAATTCGACAAGAATAATGAAAAGAAAACCACAACGGTTTCATAACCAATTAACCTCTTTTATTTCATTTCATAATAATAATACGTTACATAATAAAATCATAATAAAAATAAATAGGCTAGGATTCTAAAAACTCCACCTTCTTATGACAATAATAATAATAATAAATAATAATAATAATAATAAAGACTTAGGCTACTCCTCCATTTTCCCTTTGCCTTTGTCATTTCTTTCATACTTCTTGTCCCGACCTCGAGCCGGACGCTCCCGCGCCACTTCAGACCTAATCACCAATGGTCTCTCTCGTGGTCTTGCTTTGCCATTCTTGCTAACCACCATCTCGACGGCAGGAGAAGTCTTCGGTTTCTTCGAAGGATGAACAACTCGAAACCCGGCTTCTTCCTCTCCCTCGGTCAGGTGCTTCTCCTTCTCCTTTTCCACCTCGCGAACCTTGTAGTCAACTGGTTCACGCTTCCTCAGTCTCTCGCGCTCCTCCGGAGTAGCGGCTTTCCTCCACCGCATATAGGAATCTGACACCCATAGAGCACTGACAGAAGAATTCAAGAACCAAATGTTCCTCTGAGCCCATTTGATGGCCCACTCTCTTAGACTCTCCGTAGTAAGCGACACGGCAGTCTGCGGGACAGTGTAAAGCTTCGGGATCATCTGCTTCAATCCAACCTGCCTCATCAACCTCTCCGGGAAGATGCATATCATAAACTCCAAGCCGGGAATGCGAACAGCTCGGATAGGATCCAGGGAAGATACGCCAGTAACAGATTTGAGGTGCCACCATGGTACGATCCATCTAATTAAGGGGCCATCTTCACTTTTCAACTTGTTTTCCCAGTAGTTGCACACTCGAGTGAAGTCCACCATGTAAAGCCTGGTCCTCATTGCAATCGAACGAGCATGGTAAGAAAGAACATTAACTGGGGGCTCAATCAATCGAAGACGCTCCATGAGCCAGACTTACCAAAAGCGGGTGTTAGCAAAAAAAAAAAAAAAGAAACGGAAAAAAAAAACAAAAAAAAACGAAAAAAAAAAAAGAAAAAGAAAGAAAAGTATTCTTTTACCTGCAAAATAATGGGACTTCCCAAAGACAGTAGGTCGCGATTGGCTTTCTTGTTATCCAAGCCCAATAGGATCTCTCCTAAACACAGGCAAGCTGGGCTCCTGCGCAGCTCCATTTGCTCAATCAGGCTCAAAAGACGAGGGTCGCCCCTCATGTCCTCATCAACGTGCCCTTGAAGGACATATACATGCAGCAGGCAAAACCCGAATGCCCTTCGCCTTGCAACATAAGAAACAGTAGGATCAGCCTTATTGATGAAGCGATCGATGAAATCCAACATTCGCACTCCTTTAGAATTCACAAGACGGTCAACATCAACTCTGGCCAATCCAAGCAAGTCTCTAAACTTATTCTTATACCCTTGAGAAGTGGAGGGAATAGCAGGCAAATGTTCCGGATCCCAACCACCAATCGCAGCAATCTCCTCAGGAAATGGGCAAATGTCTCCTCCAGGAAAGGCAAATACGTGATGATTAGGGTCCCAATAGTCAAGACAAGCATCGAGAAACGGTTTGACTACCTTGATCAATTTCAAGCTCAAAAGTGCTCCAAAACTATAAGCACCCATGTCATACTTCTCCACACTAGAGAACTCATTTGTCCACTATTTTAGACGAATTTCAAGAGTATTCATGATGTAGGCTTATTTTGAGAGCTTTATATAATAAGACGAAGAAAAGGCGGAAGAATTATGTGAATAAAACCTCCCTCGACATCTCTATTTATACTAAAAGTTGTTTCCTAAAATCCGTCAGAACGGACGCACTGGGGAACAGGCGCTGCAGGTGTTGCGCCTCTTCGAAGGGACGCAGCTCTTGCTGCACCTCTTCCTCAGCTCTTTTTCTGTGATTTTCCGCGTTGGATCTTTCCTAAATTCCTCAACGAATAATTTCCTATTCATACGGGTTATTATTTTGGGTAAATGCGCCAAGTTACCATATTTCGTGTTTCCTAATTTCCCAAGCACGCATCTCGAGACGATATCGATATTTTCGTCATTTTAGCACACTTATACATTTCTTTTTTAATTTTCCTTTTTCGGGAATCATTTCACCAACTTAATTTCATTTATTTTTTTTTACATTTTGATATTTAATTATATCATTTTTTTTCAAACTTTACCTCTTTTCCTTTTGGGGAATTATTTCACTCTCCACTTCAAACTTATATGTTTTTATTTTTTTCTTTTTTAGGGGGTAACCCTCCCTACCGTCCGGTCATTTCCGACCAAATTTTTGCATTTTCATTTCTGGTCATACTTTTTTTTTGCATTTTCGAGTCATTGTTCTGCGCTAATTTAGGCCATATGTACAAATATATGTTCTGTGTGATTTCTGTGTAAATTTCGGCAGCATGACGGCGTAAACCGTTACCTACCAAACCTGTTCAAAGCTAACCTGCAGGTACAAACAAAGCAACCCATCAGCAAAGGCACTCAGGCCATCATATATACAACCAAAAAAGGGATATGTACACCAAACTGGGGGCTCGAGCCCCGAAACAAAATCCAAATGTCCAAAAAGTGTAAATGTACAAAAATACAACCAAAAAACAAGAAGCAACGCGGAAGCTACTGCTGGTCGTCGTCTAGCTCAGCAACTTTCGCCTCGAGAGCAGCAACCTCGGCGTCACGAACCTCGAGCTCCCTCAGCAAGCGAGCCGTCTCCTCTCAGGACTGGGCAAGCTCTCGCTCCAGCTCGCGCTCCCTCTGCAAACAACAAAGTTGACTCATGTCAATCATTTCAAGCATAAAGGAAAATTAGAAAACTCAAAAATAAAGTAAACGGAAGGTTCATACCTGACGTCCTCGGCCACCAGCAAGTGCCTCGATGGCAGTAGCCCGCAGCCGGTTGGCTATCCTCCACAAAGCCACGAACCGAGATGGCGCGACCAGCATTTCAAAAGGAAAAATGTTTAGTAATTGAGCAAATGTGAGCAAATGTGTTCTTACACAAAAACTATATAGACTAGAAGACTCACCCTTCGAATCAGATGCTGCCAATCGTCCAAGCCAACATCTCTCACCGCCACGTCAAAGTCACGCAGCTCGGAGATTGTCGTCATCCCCGTCGTGTCGGTGTACTTAAGGGTCTCGGGGTACTCTGGGGGCTCGATGCCCGCCACCTTGACCTCCTGCAAGATCAGATGATTTCTGTTAACCGATGATCCTTCATCGTATGCTCAAACAATCAAAATGAAAGAGGGCAAAGTGATGTATCACTTTTATATATACTTTTATAGCCCCCTTTATACCATTTTACATACCGTTTTCGTGCCTATATATCATCTATATGCCTTATTTCAATGAATTGTCGATACTGCCGCTATTTTGTGTTTTGATGCAGAAATGACTCGTTATGAGTATGATCAAGCTAAGATTAGCGTGGCGGAGACGGCATAGTAGAATACACGAAGCATGGCACGAGGAACGAGGAAGCACGAAGGCTAGAAGTGAAAGAAAGGAGGAAGCTGTCTATGAAGCAGTATCCTCGATCGAGTCAGGGAGGACTCGATCGAGCAGCTGTCCTCGATCGAGCCAGGCGTGACTCGATCGAGGAACCTTTATGGCGGATTATTTTCCGGACTTTCCAAAAACGATTATCTTTTGTTATAAATTAGAAACTCGTACTTTATTGTTAGGTTACGTTTTATTTTACCTTCATACTGCTGGATACTCTCTTAGAACCCTAATCTTTCCTTGTTACGGTACTAATCTTTCCTCATTAATTAATCGTTCATCGTTTTATGTTAATTGATTATTGTTTCATGCTTTTAATTATGTTTTCAATCTTAATCATTGTTGTTGTTGTTATCATTATGAGTAGCTAATTCCCTCATCTAGGATGAAGGGGATCTAGGTTAATTAAAAGGGAAAATTGATTAATTGCTATTGATATCGCATAAGTTGTTGTTTGATTATTGTTCTTCTTCTAGTTAATTAACTTAAGGCCTGAGTTATTAATTAGTGTAGCGAATTAATCCTTTCGCCGACCGGGTTAGAATTAATATAGGCTGCGATAATCAAATAGATTGTATCTAATTATAGCGACCGCATGTTAGAATCGATCTAAAGGGCATAATTGAGTCGACCGATCTTATGACCTTAAACAGCTTGATAGACCTAGCAATTGATTAATAGTTCCCAAATAATTGACCTAGTGAACCGAAAATCCTAGACCTTTAATATTATTGTTTAAACCTCCTTTTAATTACTTGCAATTAGTTGATTAGATCAAAACAAAACAAACCCCCCAGAAAACGGTTACCTTTAGACAATTTAAATATTTACAGACTTAGCTTTTACCGCCTCTCTGTGGATTCGATACCTGTCTTACTGCTAGCTATTCTTGTTAGTCTTGAGATAGTTTTACTTTGATTTGGTGATACGACTTTAGCCACATCAAATTTGGCGCCGTTGCCGGGGAGGCAACAATTGTTTAGTTTGTTTGTGTTTATTTTGTCTTTTTGTCTCAGGGAACCCAGTTCCTTGAGACCGTTCTCACACTTCTCTTGTTAGTTCCGTGTATGCCCAGGTCTAATAGGTCCGAGATTATCCCTTTTGATCCTGAACCAGAGAAGACTTTTCACTACAGACGGAAATTTAATCAAGAAGTGGGTCAAGTAGAAGACTTGAGTATACTTGACGTCGAAACGGCGAGCTCAACAGAGTCAGCCGATCGGTCCTACGAAGAGGAAGAGGACGACATTCCTATTCGAAATTCCGATCCACGATCGATATTCCCGAAACTACCATTATGCCTACTCTAGCCAGTCACTCCGAGCCGACCTTAGCTTCTATCCCACAAGGATTTAAGCTGCCCACTACTACCAATAGAACTTTTGAGATTCGGCCATCTTATATCAATTTGGTGGAACGAAATATGTTTGGAGGGACAGCTGCTGAGGATCCTGCGACGCATATGGAGAAATTTGTCACCTACTGCTGTTCTATTCCATTAACAGCTGGAGTGACACAAGATCAGGTTAAACAGGTGCTCTTTCCTTTCTCTCTGAAAGATGGAGCTCCTGAGTGGTTGAGAGATATGGATATGGATACTGAAGGAGTTACAGACAGAATTCCTTGGCTCTTGCTTTCTACAAGAGGTACTTCCCACCTCAAAAGACTAATGCTTTGAGAAATCAAATTACCGATTTCAAGCAAGGAGCTCTCGAAGATTTGAATGAAGCTTGGACTCGCTTCAAACGTTTAGTCCGATCAGTTCCCCATCATGGTTTCCCAAAGTGGTTTCTTTGCAACCAGTTTTATAACGGGTTGTATGACGATCATCGTGCCCTTTGGATTCTTCTGCTAATGGGAGGTTTCAGGATAACACCAATGATGGTGACGCGTGGAAGTTAATTGATCATATTGCTACCCATACCGCCAGGTATGGAAATCCTAAGGGAAGCACGCAAGGTACTGGTGTTGATAGTGCCCTGGCGGCACAGCTGGAGACTATTTCTGCCCAGATTGCTGAGATAAAGACTACCCAATCATTGGGTAGCAAGGAGAGAGTTCATGCCATGAGTCAGCAAGTAGAGGAGTCTTGTGCTAGATGTGGTTTAGACGGTCATGGTGCGGCTGATTGCATGAGTACATTGGAGCAGGTTAATGCTTTTCAGGCCTACAGACAGGGTGCACAAGGTACACCCTTCTCTAATTTTTACAATGAAAGAACGAAGGAACACCCATTCCTTCAATGGTCCAGTCAGAATATACAAAACCCACAGCAGCCACAGAAGAATGTTTATGTCCCTCCCAACAATCGCGGTAATCAACCACCAGGGGGATATCAGAGGCAAAATCAAGGAGGCCAGCAGTTTAACAATCAATATCAATAGCCTCCTCAGCAAACTCCTCAACAAATTCCTCAACAAGCTCCAAAGAATGAGATGGCAGAGTTGCGCAATCTTTTGCAACAAACTTTGTCGATGCAGCAGAAGCAGACAGCTCAAATTTCTGAGCTAATTGCCCATAACAAGATGCTAGATAATCAAGTGGCTCAGATGGCACTTCAAAACCCATCAAAACAGGCCGTAGGTCTCCCTTCTCAAGGTAAACAAGCTCATGAGCAAGCTAATGTTATTCAGCTGAGGAGCGGTACTTCTTATGCGAATCCCGACCTGTAAAGCCTTGAGAATAACGTGCCCATTACTATTGATGAGGTCCCTTATATGCATCCCAAAAGATTGGGTAATTTGGAGCTTAGTGACGATGAAAAAGAACCTGACGAAGTTGAAACACGAGCTGACGATAAAAGCAAAAAAGACGAAGGAGCTGAACCTGCACAGGATCCTCGATCGAGTCAGCCCCGGCTTGATCGGGCTGACTCGATCGAGGCACCTCTTCGACAGCTGACGGTGTTTCAAAAGTTGTTTCTAAGGTCAAGCAAGCCGAGCCCATAACTATTGCACTACCTTTTCCTCATCGACAACAAAAATCCAAGCTGGATAAGCAGTTCGGTAAGTTTATGGAGGTCGTGAAGAATCTACAGGTAAGTGTCCCTTTTACTGAATTAATTACTCAAGTACCAGCTTATGCGAAATTCATGAAGGAGATTTTGACAAGGAATAGATCCTTTGACGCGGTGGAAACTATTGCTTACACTCAGAAGTGCAGTGTCATGTTGCCAATCAATTCACCACCTAAATTAAAGGATCCAGGAAGTTTTTCTATCCCTTGTCATATTGGTCACCTTCCTATTAGTAAGGCTCTTTGCGATTTAGGAGCTAGTGTCAACGTTATGCCATATTCTGTCTGTAAGAAATTAAATATGGGTCCATTGACAGTTACTAATATGACATTACAGATGGCCGATAGATCAGTCAAACACCCATTGGGGGTGTTGGAGGATGTTCTCGTTCGTATTGGGAAATTTTTCATCCCTGTTGATTTTGTTGTCGTAGACATGGCTTTGGACAACCAAATCCCTATCATTTTGGGCAGACCGTTCCTTCACACTGCGGGGGCGGTTATAGATGTTAGGCAAGGGAGATTGGCTCTAGCTGTAGGGGATGATACGATTGTTTTTAACTTGGAAAAAGCATTAAAACATCCCATGATAGAAGAGACTTGTCATAGTATAGATGTTGTTGATTTTACTATTGATGAGTGTCTTCCTATGTGTTTGGACAGGGATCCTCTAGAGATTGCCCTGGTTTCGGATCCAGCTGATCAAACGGGTTCATGGAGTTCAGAAGTTCATCGGATTGAGAGGCTTCTAACTGGAGAGGAATGCCCACATCAAAGGGTATATAGTTTGGGTACTACACCTAAGGTAACTGAGGTAAAGAAACCTGAATTAAAACCTCTTCCCTCTCATCTTAAGTATGAGTTCCTTGATGACTGTGAAATGAACCCAGTGATCGTCAATGCTAACCTAACTGAAGGTCAACTATCTGCTTTGTTGACTGTTTTTAAAAATCATAAAAAGGCAATTGGGTATAGCATTGATGATCTGAAAGGTATTAGTCCTGATTTTTGCATGCACCGAATTCATTTGGAAGAATGCCACAAGCCTAGTGCACAGGGTCAGAGACGACTAAACCCTCCGATGCAGGAGGTGGTAAGAAAAGAGGTACAGAAATTACTTGATGCCGGTATAATTTTCTCTATATCTAATTCTAAATGGGTCAGTCCTGTCCAAGTTGCACCTAAGAAGGGAGGTACTACAGTAGTAAAAAATGATAAGAATAAATTGATTGCTACTAGACTTGTTACAGGGTGGAGGATGTGCATTGACTATAGGAAGTTGAACACGGCCACTAAAAAGGACCATTTCCCACTTCCTTACATTGACCACATGTTAGAGAGATTAGCGTGTCATAGTTATTTCTGTTACCTAGATGGCTACTTCAGTTTCTTTCAGATACCCATACATCCTGACGATCAGGAAAAGACTACTTTCACATGTCCATATGGTGTATTTGCATATAGGAGGATGCCCTTTGGTTTATGTAACGCTCCTGCTACCTTTCAGCGTTGTATGATGGCCATATTTTCTGATTACATAGAGTCTATCATGGAGGTCTTCATGGATGATTTCAGTGTATATGGTACTAATTTTGATATTTGTTTGAGAAACTTGACTAAGGTTTTGCAGCGCTGTGAGGAGAGCAACCTTGTTCTCAATTGGGAGAAGTGCCACTTCATGGTTACTGAAGGGGTGGTACTAGGTCACTTGGTGTCAGGTAAGGGTATTCAAGTGGACAAAGCTAAGGTTGAGGTAATTGAGCAACTTCCGTACCCGGTTAATGTTAAAAGTGTGCGTAGTTTTCTTGGTCATGCAGGGTTCTATCGCCGCTTTATTAAGGATTTTTCTAAAATTGCTCAACCTCTAACCCGGCTACTCCATAAAGATACACCTTTTGTGTTTACTGACGAATGTGTTAAGTCCTTTGACAGGATTAAACAAGCTCTTATCTCAGCTCCCATTATCCGATCTCCGGATTGGAGCCTTCCTTTTGAGATTATGTGCGATGCCAGTGACTATGCAGTTGGAGCTGTTTTGGGGCAGCGAAAGGACAAGGTGTTACATGCTATTTACTATGCGAGCAAGACTCTTGATGATGCACAAATTAACTATGCTACTACGAAGAACGAGCTTCTTGCAGTTGTCTATTCTTTAGACAAATTTAGAGCTTATCTTGTTTGTTCTAAAGTTATTGTTCATACTGACCATGCAGCTTTGAATTATCTTTTAACCAAACAAGAGGCTAAACCTAGACTTATTAGATGGATTTTATTATTACAGGAATTTGATTTAGAAATCCGTGATAAGTCTGGTGCTGAAAATGTTGTTGCAGATCATTTATCTAGGCTGAGATTTGCAGGAAGAGAGATCTTGCCCATTGATGACTCTTTTCCGGATGACCAATCGTTAGTCGTAGCCGCAAATACTCCATGGTTTGCAGATTTCGCCAATTATTTGGTAGGAGGTATGTTTCCTCCCGATCTATCCTATCGTGAGAAGAAGAGGTTTTTGCATGACATGAAGCGATATTTTCGGGACGACCCATATCCATCCGGAGTGCGCAGACGGTATCTACAGACGATGTATTCCAGAGGGTGAGGTACGTGCCATCCTTTCTCATTGTCACTCTTCTTCTTACGGTGGTCATCATGGTCCTTCTAGGATATTTGCTAAGGTAATGCAATCAGATTTTTATTGGCCTACTATCTTGAAGGATGCTACTACTTTTGTCCGTTCTTGTGATGCATGTCAAAGGACGGGCAATATCTCGCAAAGGCATGAGATGCCTCAAACTGGAATCTTCGAAGTGGAGATTTTTGATGTTTGGGGCATTGATTACCAAGGGCCATTCCCTACTTCTCATGGGAATCAGTATATTTTAGTAGCTGTAGATTATGTTTCTAAATGGGTGGAGGCAATTGCCACCCCCACTTGTGATGCTAAATCTGTTGTTAATATGTTTCAGAAGATTTGTTGGAAAATGTGTCCTCAACAATAATGCGATCACATGATTTAAATATCATTATTAAATCTCATATAAAGAATACGTAAGGGATGATTCAATTATATAGTCAACTGATCAACATTAATCGGTAACGATTGGCTTGCTAGAGTTTGACGTTACTGTCGTGGGACGGTGGTGGTCAGTTGATCCCTTAAGGTCACACCTAAAGGATGATGCCCTTATCTATAAAGTTGATTAATTATATGACGATACAAGTTGATCAATTCCTTAAAATTGAACAATTCGATTTGTGAGAGAGAATAATTATCTTATTGTAATGGGATTAAATAAGATTTATTTTAGTAATAAAATACTTTGTTACTAAAATTATTTATTGTTTGAGAAACAATAGAAATAAGAATGAATGGTGAATTATAATTAGATGACCCATTTTATTTATGTGATCAAGTATCACTAGTCAATTTATTGGAAGTAATTTAATTAATTCATGAAATGATACTTATGTGATAAATATGCATTAAATTAATTAATAACATGTATCATACTACATGTGACATATTGTGTGACAATTGACAAATTGACAAAATAAAATGGTGGTCCATATTATGAGTAAACCGAAATGGAGGTGGAGTTAGTGGGTTGTGGTTATTTTATTTTATGTGATAAAAATAAAACAATGATGCCTACACCTAATAGCCTTACACCTACTCTTACACATCTATTTTCTCGTGAAGACAAAAAGTAATAAGTAGATGCTCTATACTCCATTCCAACCGTGAGACCTCCACCATTAAGAGGATTTTATTTTTTCTCTTATTTTCATTCATACATTATCACATGCAAGTTCATGTATTATTCTTTTCTCTCTCTTTATCTTCATCAAAACATGAGATTTTTTATCCAAATTGTTCATAAAAGATTACTAAAATTATTAATGTAATATATGAGTATTAGTAATCAATTTTAAGGTAAACTATTAAATAAATATCTAGCACATATTATTTAGTAGAGATATGGGATAATCTTGGGTGCAATCAAGAGGAGTGGCTTCTACACTTGAAGTCTTTGGAGGATCATCCTTTAAAATATTGGAAAGCTCAAGAACTAAAAAGAAGGAGATCTTGTTGGTGCCCATTTGACCGAAATTCATATGGTGAGAAATTGATTTTCTTATCTCCTTTTATTAAAGTTTGCATGCATAAGATCTAGAATTTATTTTATGACTAAATAAATTTGAAACATATAAGAATATGTTGTATAATGAGATATAGATTTCTAACAAGATTATCTTTCCACGGTTTGGAGTGCCTCGCGCAGTGATCAGTGATGGAGGCAAGCATTTCAATGAGCGTCATCTTAATTCTCTTTTGAAGAAATATGGCGTTACACACCGCAGAGGATTGGCATATCATCCTCAAACCAGTGGAGAAGTAGAGATTTCCAACAGAGAGCTAAAACAAATCTTGGAGAAGGTAGTAAGCAAGAACATAAAGGATTGGAGTCGGAAGCTAGATGACACTTTGTGGGCTTACCGTACTGCATTCAATACCCCGATTGGAGCATCACCGTACCGTCTAGTCTATAGCAAGTCTTGCCATTTACCTGTGGAGCTCGAGTACAAGGCTATGTGGGCCATAAAGGAGCTGAATATGGATCCCTCACTGGCGGGTGAGAAACGACTGATGCAGTTGAATGAGCTTGATGAGTTTCGACTGCATGCCTATGATAGTGCTCGAGTGTACAAGGAGCGAACGAAGAAGTGGCATGACAAGCATATTTTGCCAAGGGAATTTCATGTTGGTGAGAAAGTTCTCTTATTTAACTCTCGTTTGCGTTTGTTTCCAGGTAAGCTGAAGAGTAGATGGTCTGGACCGTTCACTGTAGCTGATGTGAACAAGTTTGGGTCAGTTACACTGCAAACTGACAAAGGGGAAATCTTCAAAGTGAATGGGCAACGATTGAAGATCTACCATGAAGGAGCGTATGTCGGGGTAATAGAGGTTGTGGACCTCTTTGCCATTGATTCTTCTCACTGATGACGAATTACGGTCGTGCGGGACCGCAAAAACCAGCGCTACCGAGAGGCAGCTCGGATTTTGTAAATTATTAGTTTGTAATTAGGATTTCAATTTAAGCTTCTGTAATTGCTTTTACGTTTTTCTTGGATTTTGAGAGATGAGCGGAGGGAATTTCACGTATTCCCCAAGTTTTATGTGCAGGATTGACGAAATTTGGAGCTAAGAATGACGAAGAACGAAAAAGGGAGCCATCAGGTGCTTCCTCGATCGAGCCAGGTGCGACTCAATCGAGGAACCTACGAGCTCGATCGAGCCAGGAGTGACTCGATCTAGGCACCAATGCAGGATTTAAAAAAGCTTAAAACAAAAGTTGGCTAGTCAGGAATTTGGTTCCTCGATCGAGCCAGGCGTGACTCGATCGAGGATCCTAAAAAAACCCGGTTCCGCGTTATTTTTCACGCCGGTTTTATGCTTTATTGTTATTACTTCTTTCAATTCCCTTCTTCTATTTCGTCCCTTTTCCTGCATTACTCAACTTCTATTTCTCTTTCTCTCTTCATTCATCATCATTCATCATCAAATCTCTCTTACAACTTGTGTTTAATTGCTTATTAAGTGTTTGCATCAATCTCTTGTGCTTATTTTCGCAATTTCATTGCCATATTTGCCAAGGTAAGTCCCGAATTGTCCTATTTTTGTCTCGGAAAAATCTGAAATTTCTTGCTTAAAACTTGAGTTTATTGTATTAAATCTTCCATTGCTAGTATACAATTTCTATTTCCTTGCTTTCTAGCCCATTGTTTGTTGAAATTCATGCCTAATTTGCTAATTTGGGAATTAGGGTTCTTCAAAATCCGGGTAGAAATTATGCATTAAATTGGTTAGAAATTGTGTTCTTATGCTTGGAATCTTCATTATTTGGTACATACTCATGTTCCCCTAACTTTTTGGATGATTTAATTGTGATTTTGAGTCTTAAAAATTGATTTTTTGACCCATTTTTGCCAAAAACCGGGACTGTTTGTGCTATAGTTGAAATATGATTGTCTACTTGTCTATCTTGCAGACAATGTCAACTTCTAGGCAAGGAAATAAGAGGACTCGAGAAAGGAGAGCCCTGGTCCAGCAACCCGAGGTGATTCCCGAAGAAGTGGTGTCTTCCGAGGAGGACTTGTCTCCCTTGGATGATTACCCGTTTATTGAATTCCGTGACAAGGCACAAAAGGACAGGTTCGAGTATCTGTTAACTAAATCCATGAGTGCTACTCGATGCATGGATAGGAAAATTCTACGAACTTTAAAGATTGATGAGATTATGTATGGTATGTTCAATGAGATAGGGTTACAGGGTCTTTTTCTACTCCATGAACTATCTTACCCTGCTTTAACCCTCGAGTTTCTGAGCTCATTTACTTACTTTCCCAGTGACCACCTTATCAAGTTTCGATTGCTTAACATAGAACGGTCCTTAACCTTTGACCGTCTGTCAGAAATTCTGGGAATAGATAAGCATACCGACGGAGATTTATACAGTGTTGGTGGGTTGTCCGCTATTCGATATTTTCCATTGTTTACCGGTTATGCGGATGCGGATGTCAATGCTATGTCTTTGTTGGACGTCCAGCATGTTTGTCTTCGTTTATTTTTACGGTATTTGAGCTATTTGTTGTATGGCCGGCACGACAAGAGCAAGACCTCCACTATTGAGGTCTTGATCCTTGCTAGTTATCTGAATCCTTATCGGGAGGAGACATTCCAGTTCTCTCCCCTAGCTCTTGTGTGCTCGGCTTTTGACAGGATGATTGGGAGGTATGGGGACCTTGATTGTTGGGCTCTTGTCACCAAGATAGCTAGGGCTGTTTGTGATTTTAGGGGTGATGAGCCCTACGAGCCCATGGATGACCATGAGCCACTTGCTGATGATGACCACCTCCGTTATGACATCTCTTATATTGACATCAAGAATGGGAAGGACCATTACTGGAAGGTCCAGGGCGAGTCTTACATGCTTCTACCTTGTGACCGTTTACCTGCTGTAGACCCCCTTGAGGAGGGTACGGCTGTGGAGCGACCCCCGCCCGTTACTTATCTGATTCCTCAGGACCTTCTGGTCACTTTTCCTGGGTCTAGTACTACTACCACTACCGGCGGGCGCCGGAGACGTCGTCGGCCCACCACCCATCTGCCTGGCTCATTCCAGCCTGCTCCTCCTCCACCTCCTACAGCATATCCTACTCCGGGCTACCATTTTGATCCGGTTATTGCACGAGAGGTGAGATTACATGAGGGTATCAACACCGTCTTGACAGAGCGGCGGATGTGGGAACAGATGGAGGCCATGTCTCTTGCTTCGGGGGGACAGTATCGGGGTGTGACACCTAGCTATTACACCACTCCTGGTGATGACAGCCGTGTGTTCCACCTCTATGGAGTGACTCCTACAGAGTTCGGACAGTTTAGTACTGCCTATGGTGCCTTGGGCCGTCCCTTTTACACTCCAGTCCACCCCACTCAGCCAGCCTCTGTTTTTCTTGAGGATGTCGGTGTCCCTTGCTCCCAGAGGGGACCGTTTGGTCAGTTTAGCGCTTCTACTTCCGCTGCTGCTGTTCCAGGAGGCGGCCGTGGTAGAGGCCGTGTTAGGAGAGCCAGTCGTAGTCCAGTTCCTGATCCTGAGCTGATGTCCCTGTATGCCGAGATTGATGATTTTGATGATGGAGCCCAGTAGTGACAGTTGGTCACTACATCCCTCTCTTTCCAGCTGGTTTGGGGGAGGCTACTGCATTACAGCTGGTATTATCTTTCTTGTTTTGTTTTGTTGCATTTCATTTTTCCCTCTTCCCTTTGTTAGTGGTGTCCCATAGGTTGCTGGATTTCTGTGTGACTGCTATGCTGTAGGCGTCACAATGAGGACACTGTGATATTTAGGTTTGGGGAAGTGTGGTTATTTCTATTGTGTGCTTTTATTTATTGTTGTGTGTGAAAAAATTCAAAAAAAAAAAAAATTGAAAAATTATAAAATTACAAAAACATGTTTTTATTGATTTTGAGTCGAGTCTTGGTGAATTGCGTAGCAATGATGATAATTTGCTTTGTCTTTGCATTTGAGTCCCATTTAGTTGTCCATGTACATTGTTTTTACCTGTTAGCTATGATGAACAAAGCTCTTTACTCAAGTCTTGACCGTCACAATATGCCTTATGCCGAGTAGATTTGACTTTATTTTGTTGGTAAACCACTTAAATTCCTGAGGTCTTTAGAGCTTCCTAGGCCGGGAACATCAATAAACCGGTCTCATTGTTATTTAGGCTGATGAGTGTGCTCTCCTTGTGGAATATGTAATATCAAACTGCATAAGTGTGACATTAGTTTCTTAGCTTTTGCGCGTTCATATGATTAAGTACATGAGGAAAGGCGGTTCTTTTTGTTCAAATATGCCATACATTACCCAGTTTCTGTTAGCCCGTTTGAACCATGTAGCCATTTTATATCCTATTTCTTAGCTACATTCCAGAATTTGCCTACCTTTTTCGGGACAGTCGCAGTTGCGTGAGTCCTTATTGTTATAGCTACTTTGGTTGGGTTGGGACTTTTATTGTCATGTGGGTAGTAGCTATCTTTTTGTAGCAATTGTGTGACCTCTTATGTTGAAAAAGGGAAGTATTATGAAGCAAAGAAGAAAAAAGAAGAAGGAAAAAAAAAGAAAACAAAAAAAGTTTCGAAAAAAAAAAGAGTTCGGAAAAAGAAGAAAAAAAAAAGAGAAAAGAAAAGAAGAAAATTGCTTGCTTCATTGAGTTTTGTTAGGAGGTCGAGAGTGGTAATTACTGGAGTCTAATGCACATTTGGAGAGCCTTTTCATTTCTCTCATATGTTGTCAAAGTTGAGATTATTTCTCCAGTTGGATGTTTGTTTTATTTCTTATTAGATTTGGCTATTGGTCTAAGTGTTGCGACTACTGTCTGAGCCTCACATACCCATACGTGCTTTTGCACAAGCCACTTCTATACCCATGCCACTTTACCACCATTCTGTCCTTGATACATGTACTTGGTCTGTTTTGTGAATGCGTACTAGTTGGAGAATCTCTTATCACATTAGACTGCATGCATGTTTCATAAGTTGAGTGAGAGTCTTTATTCTTTCTATCTTACATATATCTCACCCCTTATGAGTGTATGAGTGAAACCGCGAGAGTCCAACAAAATTGTCTTGCAAGGTTGAAAAGCATTTGGCTGAGTCTCGGTATCATGTCACATCTTGAGTAAGAGCTGCGTTAATCTATTACCCGTGTCTTTACATTTGTTTTATTGGCACAACTTTGGTCATTACTTTGTTATAGATGTGGACAGCTGGGATTTGTATGTGCCTAGATATTTGCTCTGAGTTATTCATTCACCATATGTTTGCTGTTCTTTGTTTGCTTTGTTGCTTTGCTTGAGGACAAGCAAAGGTTTGGTTTGGGGGAGTTTGATGTATCACTTTTATATATACTTTTATAGCCCCCTTTATACCATTTTACATACCGTTTTCGTGCCTATATATCATCTATATGCCTTATTTCAATGAATTGTCGATACTGCCGCTATTTTGTGTTTTGATGCAAAAATGACTCGTTATGAGTATGATCAAGCTAAGATTAGCGTGGCGGAGACGGCATAGTAGAATACACGAAGCATGGCACGAGGAACGAGGAAGCACGAAGGCTAGAAGTGAAAGAAAGGAGGAAGCTGTCTGTGAAGCAGTATCCTCGATCGAGTCAGGGAGGACTCGATCGAGCAGCCATCCTCGATCGAGCCAGACTTGACTCGATCGAGGAACCTTTATGGCGGATTATTTTCCGGACTTTCCAAAAACGATTATCTTTTGTTATAAATTAGAAACTCGTACTTTATTGTTAGGTTACGTTTTATTTTACTTTCATACTGCTCGATACTCTCTTAGAACCCTAATCTTTCCTTGTTACGGTACTAATCTTTCCTCATTAATTAATCGTTCATCGTTTTATGTTAATTGATTATTGTTTCATGCTTTTAATTATGTTTTCAATCTTAATCATTGTTGTTGTTGTTATCATTATGAGTAGCTAATTCCCTCATCTAGGATGAAGGGGATCTAGGTTAATTAAAAGGGAAAATTGATTAATTGCTATTGATATCGCATAAGTTGTTTGATTATTGTTCTTCTTCTAGTTAATTAACTTAAGGCCTGAGTTATTAATTAGTGTAGCGAATTAATCCTTTCGCCGACCGGGTTAGAATTAATATAGGCTGCGATAATCAAATAGATTGTATCTAATTATAGCGACCGCATGTTAGAATCGATCTAAAGGGCATAATTGAGTCGACCGATCTTATGACCTTAAACAGCTTGATAAACCTAGCAATTGATTAATAGTTCCCAAATAATTGACCTAGTGAACCGGAAATCCTAGACCTTTAATATTATTGTTTAAACCTCCTTTTAATTACTTGCAATTAGTTGATTAGATCAAAACAAAACAAACCCCCCAGAAAACGGTTACCTTTAGACAATTTAAATATTTACAGACTTAGCTTTTACCGCCTCCCAGTGGATTCGATACATGTCTTACTGCTAGCTATTCTTGTTAGTCCTGAGATAGTTTTACTTTGATTTGGTGATACGACTTTAGCCACATCACAAAGCACTTACCACAACCGGCCAGTACGCCAACCTCCCGTGGAGGAACGCCGAATAGTCCTCACCAGGAAGGAGGAGGGCATCGCCACCGACGCCAGCCAAGTCAGCCTCCCTCTCAGCCTCAGAAGGCTCCCTAAACATTGTCCGAGGAGAATAGATGGGAACCGTCAAGACATCCCGGGAGCACTGTCGAGCCAAGCGCTCGCCCAAGTACCACACAAGACCCATCGACGTCCTCAGCAGCAGCCGGCTCGAGCTCCTAGGTCGAAGGACCTCAGCCACGAAAGGAGGAGCGCCAGCGTACTCCTCCCAAGGCCTAGGCACCCACTAGAAAAGCAAACGAAGGGTCATTCTTATGATCAGTTCTAAAAAAAAGAAAGAGAAAGTAAAGACAGACGAATACTCACGCCGTCCAACTGAAGAGCGTTCACCTCCCGCCGACAAACGTCGTGGAAGGAACGCCGACTCCTCGTGCAGCACATCACCCAATCCCTCACGACGGGATAGGCCTTCTCCACCGGCTCCGTCCTCTTGGGCGCAAGGCCCGGAAAGTAGGAGTACACCCACGCCTGTAAATCAAGATAATCAGCAACGATCTTTCATGATTTGACAAGAAAACGAGATGATCTTTCATGAGAAGAAGTGAAGGTTCATACCTCCAACAACAGTCCAGGGCCGACAGCAGTAGGAGAAGTCCCCTTCTCCATCAACTCCGGAAGAGTCATGGCCCTCATGAAGCGGATGAGGACCGCAAAACCAACAGTGACCCAGACCCAATGGCCTAGGGAGCTCAGGTCAGAAACGAAGGGAAGAAGCTTCGTCGAAAGCCTCTCGCCCTTGTCTCCGAGGTAAATCGAAGACAGAAACCACTAGAGCCACAAGCGGACTCTCTGCTCTGCAGTGCAGGGAGGAGGAGTCGTCTCTCTCCCCTCGATCACCACCAACGCCGGGGTCTTCCCCGCGAAGTAGTCCCGCACGTAAGAACTAGGCACCAAGCCAGGTACCGCAGCCGCCTTCGGCGCCAAGTTCCAGCCGACCAACCTCCTGGCCTCCGCCGAGTCAACCCTCATGGCCGTCTCTGGCCACTCCACCACCTCAGTCCCACACGGCAGACCAGAAATCATGTCGTAGTCCTCCAACGTAACCCCCACCTCACCAAAAGGCATGTGAAACGTGGAGGTCGTGTCCCAAAACCGGTCCAAGAACGCTCGGACGAGACTGAGGTTAGCCCGAAGCTTCCTCCTCGTAATATCCCTCCAAGCCTGCACCAAGGCGCCGAACGCACCCCGCTCGATCATGGCCCGCTCCTCGGCCCGACGACCTCTCGTAGCGCCCCATCGCTGTCGTGTAGCCCGAGAACGACCTGATGTTCCCGGCCTCCTATGTTGATTTGAAACAAAAGCTATCTTTAGCTCAAATGAAGGAGAAAAGGAATGACAAACAGAAATGAAAGAAGGTGAATGAAGAGTTATGAATCCTATTTACCAAGCTCTTCACCGTCCTGTAGGACAGATGACCCTCCGCATGACCCAGAGCGGTGCCTCGTCCCGGTCTCGGCCCACACAGTGCTCCCCTCGGTGGCGACCACCTCATCCAATGTTGGCCCGTCTCGGCCTCCTCCTCCTCCTCAGCAGCCTCCTCCTCCTGGACCTCGTCCTCAGCAGCCATCACCGCAGCGGTGAAAGCCTCCTCCAACGCCTCCTCAAGCACCTGAGAAGGGTCAACAGCAGTGTCTATGTCTATGGGAGCCCTCCCAGACGTAGAAGCCTCGTCACCTGCAAAATTAAGGTAAATTTAGGCCGCGTCAAGTGACGACAAGCCTTGGTTAGGTGATTTTCGAGTTTTCGGAGCTCCGAAATCGCTCTTTTCTCGCCATCTTTGGCAATTTTCCCACAAACCCATCCGCTCATGTGGTAATTTGAGTCAAGTCAAGCCTAAGTGAAGCCTAGTCATGGGCTCGAGTCGGAATTTCGGCAGCATTTCGTTATAACGGCGATTATGCCCTAAAAAGTGTCCTGAAAAAGCCGTCACAAACCAAAATTTCGAGATGGTAGGAAGTTTACCCATCACACAAGGATCCCAAATATCAAGTTTCGTCACAAATGGGCAATCCTAAGGCTATTTTCGAAGCAATTTACGGTTTAGATGTGAAACCGTCTCAATTTCACTCAAATGCTCAAAACTCAACGAAAATTCGAAATAAATACATGGTTATGATCCTTATATTACCAATTGGCTGTTTACAAAGTCAACTTGGCAAGGCAAAATCATTTGGGGGAAAAGCCCCAAATTTTCGACTAATTGGGGTCGAAAACCCTAATTTTGTCGATCCCATTTGAGCAAATACGGAAGGTAAATGCAAGATTGATACACATACCTCGATTAGTCATGGAAAATGCAAGCTTTTGGATCAAATTTCGACGGAAATGTTTGGAATTTGAGAGAGAAATTGAGGAATTATGTTTCAAATAAATGAAATGAAACCCCTGTTTCATCGGGTTTTACGCAGCAAAGACACGCCCAGGAATAGACGCAGCAGGTGCTGCGCCTCTTCCAAGGGACGCAGCTCTTGCTGTGCCTCTTCCTCAGCTTCCCTTCATACGAATTTTCAAAAATTCGTTATGAGTTCGTTATTTTGTGGGCCCATCCTTGGTGCACCTCTTCCTTGATGCTACATCACGTATTTGGTCCGTTTGACGTATGTTCTTCGCCCGGATCCACATCCTCCAAGCCAACAACAAATTATCGCCTTATTTTCTTACACAAGACCTAGCTTGTCACAACGAGCATTCCTTCTTTGACAGGTGTTTCGACACGCCTTTATTCTGTTCCCCCAGCGAGAGTATACGGATAGACTTTCCCTCTCGAGACATGGAGATCAGTTTCCGATTAAGTTCCCCAGCGAGAATTCACGACCGACAGTCACTTCCTCTCGAGACATGGAGATTAACATCGACCCCAAATTCTTCCGAAGTTTGTTTGAAGCTCAATACAAGCAGATTTCTCCCAGCGGTTCCAGACTGTGTCCTGCTGTCTTTCCCAAAATCATCGTTTTATTCCCCAAGCGATCCTTCATCCCGTTAGGTAACCCTTTTCCGGATAAGCCCTTCAGATCTTTCAGAAACTTACCTTAATCTTTCGGACAACCCTTTAGATAACCTTTGGGATAATCCTCCCTTCAGATAATCCTTTATTTCTTCAGACACTTCAGGATAATCCTTTTAGTATCCTTTCAGATAACCCCTTTTCAGTTAAGTCCTTCAGAGAATTATCCTGTCAGTCCTTTAGAGAGAATTGTCCTTCAGCCTTTCCTTTAGTGAAAGATAGCCTTCAGAGTTAGCCTTCGGAAGTGTTAAGAAGTTTCTTCGGAATCCCTGTGACCCCTAATGCCTTCAGACACCAAGTAATCTTCAGACCAAAGAGTTTCGCCGAAGCGTCTTCAGTCCCATTTCACCAAGGGGTATCTCAGGTATGGTCTCTTCTTATGGCTGGCGAGCCTCCTTACGTAGTCTAATAGACTTTAAACGACCCTCCCCGATAGTCGACAGACTCTAAAATGTTCCTGACGACAGGTCCTTGGTTCAGACTCCTTGAACCGCCTCGCGTCGCTATAGTCGTCAGGTTGTAATCTTCGATTGACCTGATGGCTATACTTTAACTTTCGCCTTGTCCAAGCCTCAGTCAAAGTGGGGGCTCTGTAGATACCTCATTTCTGCACCTCCCGCAAACCACCTGGTGATGATTGGGCCGCATGTTTGGTACGCGGAACAATTTGTGACAGTTCGTAAGTTTATCGTCAAGTGATCGCTCAAACATTTATGTCTACCTCTTAATTGTCATCTACGTGCCGATACGGTCGTTTTGACAGTAATTAGAGTACATTTGGAGTCCGGGTCAAAAAACCGTCTTCATTTTCTGACAACCATTAAAATGCCAAGTCGGAATGTTCTGGAATGTTCCGGATATTTTTATTCCATATTTTATAAATCTTTTAGTCTTTGGTAAACAATTTCCCGTAATATTCATACAAAATATTAAGGAAAACCAAATTATCCCGTTATTCCATAAACTAAACACGGAAATCTTTCTTCCGCAAGAGGAAACCACTTGGGAATAGACGCAGCAGGTGTTGCGCCTCTTCCAAGAGACGCAGTGCCTGCTGCGCCTCTTCCCAAGTCCTTTTCTGCGTATGTTTTCGTATCTGTTCATATCTTTTCGAGATTCACTTCCAAAGTCTCTCCGAAAAACCCTACTTCCTCCACGTGATTAGTATAAATAGAGACCTTCGGTCTCACATATTTCTCACGCGAGTGTCCGCCCTTCTCTTCTCCCTTTGCATTCTAGACCACGCTCTTGCCTTTTGGCGTCTACGTGCTTGAACATTTGACCACGTAAGCTCGGATCCTTCTGAGTACCAGCCTCGTTTTGCATGACCGACCAATTTGACCAACTTCACCATAATCAACTTTAATCAATCTTAATCGTTTTCCTCTTACGAGGGCACTTTCATTACATTCGAGTCGAGCATCACTAAACGTTAACTTAGTTCATCTAGTTTCGTCAAACATGTAAGTCTGAGGGTGTAAATCTCTCTTTTATTTATTGTTATTTATCTTTTGTAATCATATTGTAAGATTTATGTCGAAAATACAATTAAAACCGATTTCTAAAACCCTTTGTTTAAAACCCTTTTTACGGATTATCAGAGGACAACCGTCGAGAAAGGACGCAGCAACTGCTGCGCTTCTTCGAAGGGACGCAATACCTGCTGCGCCTCTTCGTGAGGCTACCGCAGTTCCTGCTTCCTTTCTTCTTCCTTCGTCTTTTGTTAGTTCGTTTGTTTCTTTTTCTTTCATTTGTTCCTTGTTTTAATGTAACAATCTGAACATAATAATTTGACATGTGTATTATTAATCACCATTAGTAGTTAATTCATCATTAATTCCCGACTCAAATCCCAAATAATTAATATTTGCGGGTTTTCGTCATTAAAGTCAAATCCGGGTTGTAGAAATTCGATTCGTTCATATTGGGTTTCTGGAATTCGATCTTTGATATATTTCCACTTGTTTATTATCATATTTATCATTAGTCCGTCATTAGTCCATCATATTTAACCTAATTAGTTTGTTTAATTCATTAATTAATTTCATTAATCTTGTAATAATTCGTATTAATTCTGTTTCATCCATGTTTATCGTTTTCATGACCATCAATCATATGTAAATAATATATTAATCACTTCCAACGGATTAAATAATACTAATCAATCATTTAAATCACCAACGAATATTAACAATTTGCAATTCCGGCTTCACAGTCAGAACTGAGCCAAGGAACAGACGCAGCGACTGTTGCGCCGCTCTGCTGCGCCTGTTCCTGGTTGATTTTTGTCTCTGAACTCCCGTTTTGCCTCGACCTAGTTTATTTAATTACGTAATTAATTAACTATTATTCGTATTATCGCCTTAATTCCTGTTCGTTAATTCATTCATTTATTCTTTCTCAAATTATCCGATTTAGATGTATTTTCGACATAAATCATTAAACCCAATGTAATTATTGTAATTTTCTTTATTGTAATTTTCTTTATTGTATCTATCATTGTGTTTCTTTATTATCACTTGTATGCCTTCACATGTAATTGAACTTAAATCCCGACTTTGACATCAATCGTATGATTAAATTACGTGTTAACCGACTTAGTCGAATTCCCACATGTTAGGATTAAAACGTTGGATGTTGCATTGCATGCATATAATCGACAATATATCGAGTATAGATAATTTCCCTAATCATTAGTAGAGACTATTATCGAGGCGGGCGGGATTAGGTGTTCGATCAAAAGAGCTTCCTAATACGTACCCTCACCCCTTACTCCAGATCTCTGTGAACATCCGTGTTCATTGGCATCCACGAGAGTCATTCTAGACATAGAATGCTAAGGGTAACGAGTTCTTGGTGTTCATGTCACTACTTTGTTTCTTGACATGGCACGAGGTATTCGAACGGTTTCCAATTTTCCACAATAAATTGGTGGCGACTCCACAAATGCAAACGCTTGTTCTTCCCAAGCGCCCCCGTGGGCCCATTGTCCACATCGTCAGGTACCAAAAATAAATACCTAAGTACTACTAACAGAAGTCAGCGGTAAGTAGGGTCGATCTTCACAGGGAGGCGGTCACTATCTACTTGTCAATTTAGTCCGTCTGAGGTCACAGAATGGGGGTTTGAGTTAAATAAACTAAACTAAATGAGATTAAAGGTAGAGAGAAAAGAATAAGAGTAATTAATAGAAGGGAGAGAGAACTAGGATTGTCGGGTCATCAATGAACGTCAGTTAATTGCAGCTAAGGTCACAGATCGGTCGTGTGTATCAGTCTAACAGGCAACGAACATCTCCTTCCGGTCTCAATTCGCCCTAAAATACTATTAGCTTAGCTTCCGCCCTCACTAAAGCATCATATTGTTCACTGCGGGTCTCACCCCTTCCAACCTTCCGGTCTAGGTTAAGGCTTACCAAGATTAATTAAGCTAAATGCATCGATTCAAGTAGCTAGTTACAGTTAATTGTAGTGATTAACAACATAGACATAATAACAACGGAAGATCTGTAAACCTAATTAGCAACTAACAACAGTTCATCGAATCCCCTAAATCCTAGCAATTAAATTAGCTAGACATAATAGTGGTAGAACAAGAGCGAAAGAATAGAGAATTAATAAGCATTATAATTAAAGAGATAATAAAGAAAGAGAAAGAGTAAGGGAAGACTTACAGATAAAGAGATTCGGGAAAAGAACAGGAACAAAGTAGCAGCAGTAACCGGAGATAGAAGTCGAACAATAAGAGAAGGAAAAGTGATGTGTATGAAGTGATGTATCAAGTGGTTCCAAAACCTAATGTCGTATTTCCTATTTATAGGAAAGACAATTATTAAACCTAGAAAACGAAGTTAAACTAAAGAAGCCCGAGCCCATTAGCGAATTACTCGATCGAGCAATTTAGAACTACTCGATCGAACAGAATCATAGCAAAACCTCTCGATCGAGTAGAAAACCTACTCGGCCGAGGAACTCCAATTATGCGCAATTCGATCGAACAAGAATTTCACTCGATCGAAGTCTTATGCTATCCAAAACTACTCGATCGATCATAAAAGCCTTCGATCGAGTGGCTTTGACTCAGCCAGCTACTTGTTTCGTTGATTTCAGCATCGACTTGTTTATTTAGCTTCCGAAATGACTTTACACGTCCCAAGACAGCAGCATTTCCGCTCCAAATCCCCTCATCCTTTAAATGCAAGCAAAACAGACGATAAAAGGCTTGATTCCGCTACTTTCAAGTCCATTCCTGCAAATAAAGCAAAACAAACCAAAGTAGAATATTCGGGGCATTTCGTAGCATAGAACCACGAGAATCGCATAGAAATACGTGCATAAGAAGACTTAGAAAGACTATATAAAATGCACGTATCAATTTGTAATTATATGATTATTGTTTATAGGAGGTGATTTCGTAGAGGAAACTTTTTTATCTGCTGCATTTGATTGTTGGTGATTCTGTCTCAGGTAGAGTTTCCTTACTGAGTTGAATGCGTAAATAAGTATAACATGGCGTGATTATTTTACTGGCATGATTACTGTATTCATTTCTTGGATTTGGCATGTTTATATTGGAATTGTGGTTTTGGTTGTAATTGTATGTGGTTCTCGAGGTGCACCCTTAGCTGAGAGGAGTCATTTTCGGGAATGGATTCACGCCCTTGACTCGCCCCTTGTGGTTCCCGTCACAAGGGGGATGTGCACATTAATGGACATGGGTTATTCGCTCTATGGTGTTGAGCGGGGTTTAGGTGGTATGGCTGCGGTCCCCACTGGCGGAGTGAAATATCTGTTGCGATGGATATTCTGTCAAGGCTACACACTTTAGTGTGTAGTCAGGGTGATGAGATGGAGTTAGAGGAATGTGTTTGTATAATTGGATGTTGTTGTTTACTTATCTTGTTTATTTAGTAACTGACCCCGTTTTAATGTTTTGAAAACTCTGGTGATCTATTCGGGGATGGTGAGTAGTTGATTAGCAGTTATTTCTTTAGAGTACGCGCGAGATCTAGCTGGGGATAGAGTCATCACTAGTCCGGGTCTTTAGTCCTCCGATGTTTCGTTATGACAGTCTTTGTTTTAGTTGGATTTCAGTTTGAGACGTTTGCATTTTATATTTCAATTTTTGTTAAGTTGTATGCACATTAAACTTTCAAACTTAAAGTACGTTTCTTTATGGTCTCCTTTTATTACTATACCTCAGGTAACCGAGATGTTAGAATCGTTATATGTTAGGGTGGGCCTTGGTAAGGCACCTTGGTATATGGGGGTGTTACAGACCAAGTCTCCTTCCTTGAACTCTCTTCTTATAATGGCCTTGTCATAGAACCTCTTTGTCTTCTCCTTGTACATTCTAGAGCTCTCATAAGCCTGTCACGTGGGTGAATTGGGTTCGTTCCCCGGCAACGGCGCGAAATACTTGTTGTAAAATTAGAAACCGCAAGCGCACGGTATCGTAGTAGCACTTGAGGGTCTAATTCACGGAGAGCGTATATGCAATAATGATCAATTCTAGCTATATGTTTAGTTAAGTCGACAATGGTTGAGTTTGGTTTTAATCTAATCAACTAAACTAAATGAAATAAGATGCAATGAAACTAGATATAAAAATAGTGCAAGCAAAGGTAAATGTTGTAATTCAATAGGATAAAAGGCCTAGGACCCGATTTCCCACCAACAATTTGTAATTTATCGATATGATTCCTTTAGCTAGTTATTGGCGTGATACGTAAAGAGCAGATGACTCTAATTCGCCTAGAACCCCTCTCTTGAGTTCGGACTAGGTGTAGATACCCAGTATCTGTCAAGTCTCCAACAAACACCCGATGATTATCGGGCTACAACATGCTTAGGAATCGCATCGTTTGATCGACAGTTTTGAACAACTATACGTCGGAAAACTTAAAACGATTTCGAAAATAAAACATTTCAAAACTTTTCAAAAGTACCTGGAGTGTTTAATGCATGACGACGGGGTCAGAATGACACTAGTTAAAGTCAAAACCGACACCGGACCAAAAACCGACTCAAAAATTCAAATCCCGACTCCAACAACGAGTCAAACCGAGTCAAACACAAAAAACAAACTTTTCAAAGACTTCCATGTTAAGGTTTCCCGGAATCCTTAATGGTCAAGTACAAATCAAGTTCATCCAAAACCTAGGATAGAACAAATCATGATTACACTTGCGTGATAGTGAAAAGACACCTCGAAGACCCGCGAAATGGCTCGCGCCTCTTCGAGCAGCCCATGCGGCCACGTCGCTCAAAACGCACACAACCACCCATTTACCTATAAATACCCCTCAAATGCCACCATTTGAGAGTTACGCGAGTGTCCACCCCCTCATTTCTCCCTTAAAATTCTAGACTCGACTTCTCAAGTCACAAACCGACACGTGTTTCCGACCTACCGATCGAAAACACAAGCCTTACACATTGTTTGGTACCGTCATCGTGCATTAAATCACTTGACCGACCATCTCGACCATTACACCATCACTAAAACTTAAAACACTCTTTTACATCGCTGAAACGGTTTTCAAACCGATTTTTCGACCAAACAAGTGGATACACTTTCGTCGATTTCTTGTCTCAAGCCTAGCATGTAAGTATGAGGGTGTAAAAATCCTCTTCTATCATGTTTTTCATTTGTTTCATGACTATAACATGCTAAAACATGCATAACATGGTCCAAATATGGGATAAATGAGGCAAAACCGGATTTTTGGTTGAGGTAGGGGCTGCTTGTATAGCAACCAGGCTCGCGCCTAAAGACCCTCTCAGCCTAAATCCAACTGTGTTTGGTCTCTTCTTCCCTTTTAATTTCATTTCATGTTTGTAATCGGTTTTTACCATTTCAAATATTTCAAATCGTTTTTATGACAAACTTTTAACCATGAAGCATTTTTCATCCTTGGTTATCAATACCATGACGGTTTAATCCGTGTTTCGGTGATAATATTTGGTTAATCACATTTCAAAAGGTATTTTAAAACCTTTTACTTCATTTCTTTACATTTTTAAAACAAATGCATTAGTCATAAACACAAAATCATCCTTGGTTCTACATACCATGTCGGATTTTAACCCGAGTACGATGATAAACATTGACTAATTACAAACAAATGAACTTAAAACAATTAGTTCATAATCATTTTCAAAACTATTCTTGTCAAGCTTGCAAAACCGAACCCGACATCGAATATTGTCAAAACAATGATGATTATTCAAGTCTCGTTCTTCACATCAACACAAAAGCGGTCTAAAACGACCTTTTCAAATCAAAACGGGTTCAAACACCCTCTTTTCAATACATGTTATGAACTTTTTCAATGGTCAGAAGACGTCCTTCAATCTTCTGCTGACCCACGCCTAAACAGGCCACTCCTTTTTCCATTTTCAAACCAGAGCAGACCTGCTTGCATCGCCTGATGGCTCGCGCCTATATAGGCTGCCTGATGCAGGGTCTGTTTCCTTCCTGCACTTGTCTAGGACGATCTCGACTTAGGTTAACCCGAATACAGGACGGATCAGATGACAAATCTGCCCATTTTACATCATATTTGCAAAACGCCTTACTAAGACAAATGGATCACGTTATGCACCATAAACCTAATTCGGTAAATGGATGTTTAATTTTCGTCTTGCATGCAAATCAACATTAAATCCAACTCGACATCAAATACTTGATACTTGGATTAAACAACCGACATAAAAAGCCCACATGTTAGGTTCAAACTCGTGGATGCGCATTCATGCATTTACCCGTTCTATCAACTTTTGCATTTAACCAACCAAGATCGATCAGTAGAGGCGCTCATGGCGGGATTGGGTGTCCGATTAAAGGGCTTCCCAATACGTACCTTCACCTCTTACTCAGAAACTTTGGATAGTGGACGACCTTATCCAGGGCGTACGAGAGTCATTCTAGAGATAGGATGCTAAAGAGGAATGATTCCTTATCTTTAGTACCTATGTCAAACACCGCTTTTTGCCTTAGTTGACCTAGGTATAAAGTGGATTCGAACGAGTTCCAAGCATCCCACAAATGCTTGGTGGCGACTCCGAACATCTCTTGCATCGTTTCGAGACCTTTGCCGAGACGAAACCGATCGATCTAAAACGATCCGGTCAAAAGCATTTTTACGCCGCCGAGCGTGGCTTTCAAAAGACCGTTATACGTCCACGGATTGACCTGGCGTGTAGGTGGCTATGTCCACACTAGGACACTAGACCGCCCAACTTCCCTCCCTCTCGGGTTCGGAGTTGAAACCCTTAACTTGAAACCCGAGTACCCTAAGAACGTGCACTTTCCCAAGACACTCTAGCACCAATTAAGATTATTAAGCTCTCATCATGTTCCTAGTCATCCCACTTCTCCTTTTGAAAATCGCTTTCAAACTTAAGGCTAGAGGCGCTCTCCCTTGGTTCTTGATGAGGGCTATCGCAACCCTATCAAAGATAAAGCCGAGGGGTCTCTAACTAATGCAGCTAGGGAAGTCGGGGTCGAATCCACAGGGAGGCTATCTTGCTATCTACTTGCTAATCTAAGTCTGTCGGTGTCACAAGATTGGGGTTTTGATTGGAAACTAAACTAAAACAACGATAAATAAAGAGTCTAGCAGTAAAGGAAAGAGACTAGGATTGTCGGTTCATCAATGAAAGTTAAATGGTCGCAGTTAAGGGGGAAGAAATTAACGAAACTAATAACAACTAATAATAAAATTAACGAAACTAATAACAACTAAAGCAATAATCAATAATAACATAATAATAAGAGGGAAGAAATGAAATAACATAAACTAAATTAACAAAAAGATTAAATGAAGAGAAATTAAGGGAATAAGAGAATTAGAGATGCAAAGGGATAAAGAATTAATACTAAAATTAAGATAAGGGAAGAGAAATTACAGAGTTTAAGATCCGGAAAATCGGAGAAGAGAACTACGCAATACTAATCTACTATAATCTACTGCCAATCGTGGAAATAAGAATGAATCCCTCTAATCTGACCTAATTATCTCTTAAATAGGAGAAATATTTATTATAAGATAAAACTAAGATAGGATAAAATAGATCTCGACTAAATAAGCGTTGCGTCAGACTTGGTTTTACTCGATCGACCAACATAAAGTTAGTCGATCGAGAGATATCTTCCCCAAAAGCTCTCGATCGAACACTAAAGCACTCGATCAAATGTAGTAAGAATCAAAGTAGTTGATCGAGTAAGTGAATTACTCGATCGAGCATATAAAGAACTCGATCGAACACTAAAGTCCTCGATCGAGTGGTCTCAGCGCGTAATTCCTACTTCGCGCACTGAACTTCAAACGGCCGCCATTTCTTCGTTACTTGTCTGAATCAAGCGATTTTCATGGCGTTGGAAAGCTAATAGGATAATATTTCATCTCCAATTGGAATCACATGTTTATCATTTGTATAACACGATATATGGCCCTTCAAAATAGGTACTGGTTATATGAAGCTCTTCCTTTGCTCGCCTAGCTACCTTACTTCTACGCGCATCACAAATTAGTAGTTTCCAAGCTCCGACTCAACTCATCTCCAAAATGTATGTATAGGGACATGTTTTAAGCTTGATTATGCTCCTCTCCGGTTCATACCTGCAAATAATACAAGACAAACCAAAGTAGACTATTCGGGGGACATTTGTAGCTAAACACTATACAAAATGCATAGAAATACGTGCAAATAAAGTACAAAATGCCTATATAAAATGCACGCATCAGTTGTCCCTTTCGGTCTCAACCTAGGTTAGCAAAAAGATCTAAATTGGGTCCCCGATTCCCGACCTAACCGACTCTCGTCGATGGACAAGGGTTATAAACCAACATTACCCACAATAGACCAATACAATAAATTAATCCTCCATACAATCCTTACTAATCCTCCCCCAACAACTATTTTTATGGGAATTAATCAAATAAATCACTCATGTTGGGGTTAATCGAGTCCTAGTTAAAGGACTACTCACTAATCATGTTTATGTACCAAAAACTAATCATGTTTATGAAGACGAAACAAATGATAAAGGTTGACACTTTAGCAATTGACATGTTCTTAATTAATTTGATTTCTATGTCTAATCATGCAATTGGTGACTAAGATTATGATAATCCCCTATTTACTAAAAGAATAGGTAAATTCATGAATTTTCCCTCAAAAAAGCATCTTTTTAAATAAGGAAACTATTTATTTAATTATTTTCACTAAATAAAGAAATTAGTAATTATAATGATTTCACTAAAATTAATCTTTTTTCTCAAATTATATAATTTTCATTAAACACTAAACTATAATATTTTAATTAAAATATAAATAATATAAAACTATAAAATATTAAATCTTTTATTGATGCTATTATTTAAAAATGACTTGACTCATACTTTGTATTAACAAAACTATAAATCGTTTTGATTACTTTCATGACAAAAAAAATTGAGATAATTTATAAAATTGGAATCATAAGCTTTGTGGTATAACAAATAGTTTTAAAAAAAATACAATTCAGCACATTACTCAATTCTCTTGGATTAATTTTTAGTTTAATTTTTTTTCTCGAAACAAAATACAATAACGATAAAAATGAACAATTAATAAGATACCACTATTATTTTACAGCTCAATTTTACTCAATTTTCTTGAATAACTTTACAGTTCATTTTTTTTCCATATCAAAATATAATGACGTGAAATATTAAAAATTAATGAGGCTTTAGTTTAGCATTATTAAGTAATACAAAATAAAAACTTTATAAATACCGCACATTTATTGTGCGTGATCTAAACTAGTACACTAATTAAACAAACTAGTTTTGAAACCCGTGAAAAATCACGGATCCTATACAAATTTCCTCTTTTTGTTAATACTACTTGTATAAAACCGATTTTGATTTGGAAACATTAAAGACGATAAAATAGGATGAAAATTATGAGATTGAACATAATAACACGGTAATGTAAACAATAATAATAATATGAGATTAGTGGGGAATAAAGGCACTGTATTTGTCGTTAAAATGTGGGTCTTTGTAAGAGATATAAAAAAAATCTAATCATGAGTAACTCTTCTTCTCCTCCTCTATTAACAACCTAGTAAATTAATGGGATTTAGGCATTTAATAAAAAGTTTTTTGAATGTATTTGCTGAACCGATGGCGTTGCTCATGCTCTGATAATTCATGATTTATGCTAACTCGTAAATTCAGTAATACATGGTAATGTAAACAATAATAATAATATGAGATTAGTGGGGAATAAAGGCACTGTATTTGTCGTTAAAATGTCGGTCTTTGTAAGAGATATAAAAAAAATCTAATCATGAGTAACTCTTCTTCTCCTCCTCTATTAACAACCTAGTAAATTATTGGGATTTAGGCATTTAATAAAAAGTTTTTTTGAATGTATTTGCTGAACCGATGGCGTTGCTCATGCTCTGATAATTCATGATTTATGCTAACTCGTAAATTAAGTAATGATTTGCATTCTCAATTCATCATACTCAAATTAAATAGTTTAATTACATGTATATAGACATAAGTTGTTTATATAGAAATCAATGATAATACTTATACATGGGTTATGTATTATGTAGCTTCAAGATATAGGTGCTCCGGAGATTGAGGACTTTCTTAACCGCCAATTTACCAAAGGCGGTCTAGTTTTTCTCCTTCAATACGTAAAAGAAAAATAGCCTAACAAAGTGAATGAATTAAGACTAATATAGTAATTAAATATATTGAATACGTGTCTCTTCATTTCAAATTTAACTATCATTTGATGGTTTTTGTTTTCTCTTGTAAGAATTATCCGTCAATGTTGTGTCGCTAATATCAATTAAAATGATCAACGACATAAAAATACATCCTCAATATGGTGATTACTCCATCCAAGAGCTTCAGATTTGTTCATCCATATGATCACATCCTCCAACATCAAATATCGCATTACATATTGAACTAATATATGAAATAAAAAAAATTGATAATTCTTAAATTGTATTTTGTACTAACCGATTGTCATGTATTAATAATTAAAATAGAAAATTTCCCAAAAAAAGAAATTCCAAGAAACAACCTCTTAAAAAATCCACATACTTGTCGATTATCATTTGCACGTATTGATCTCCAAGTATGTCATGCTCCTAAAAATTCAATCAATTTGTACAAATTAGTATTATGCCAAAATCAATTGTACACGAAATACAAGATTGCATAAGATATACCAAGTATATGTAAAATGTTATCAAATGAGTTTTGTATTAATAATTAAAATAGAAAAATCTCCCAAAAAAAGAAATTCCTAGAAAAAAAAATGAGAAACACCTTGCTACCTCTTAAAAAATCCACATACTTGTCGATTGTCATTTGCACGTATTGATATCCAAGTATGTCATGCTCCTGAAAATTCAATCAATTGTACAAATTAGTATTATACTAAAATCAATTGTACACGAAATATAAAATTGCATAGATATACTGAGTATATTTAAAATATTATCAAATGAGTTTGACCAATATAGTAAAATCTTATAATGGAAAAGAGAACATAAGAAAACCGAATGAACTGTAGGCTGATAAAAATTTATAACAAAAATGCATGTCTATTGTTGTGCTCATGGAATTACATTATCATCTCAAGAAAAAAAAGTAGTAATTAAGAAGTCATAATATCTTCAAAAGTTTCAAGGTAAACTAAAAATATGGATCATTATAAAGGAACTTGAGAAATGAGATATGGAAAAAGAAGATGAAAAGTATGGTTAAATGCTTGTGGTGAATTGAATAAAGTATTGAAGTGGAAGAAGATAAAAAGTTTATTGTCTTCTTTAATTTTTTCTAATATTGTAATTGTAAGAATAAATATTAGGGGAGATAAAAGAAAATAATTACTCCCTCCGATCCAGACAGATGGTAACACTTACTTAAAATGGATGAACCATACCAATGGTAACATACCATATTTGGCATAAAAAAGGACTAAATTACCCTTACATCCACTACCTATTTACAACTTTATCATCCACTCACCCACTTACCAACTACTTATTTAATCCACCTAAACTCATGTGGCCCCAATCAAACTTTCCTACTTTACCCCTCACTTTTCCACATTTTCTTAAATAACCACTTTTTCCCTATGTTACCATTTGTCTGGATCAGAGGGAGTATGATATAATGGGACTTGTAATATGGCTTCTTGAAATTATTTCAAAAAAAAAAAATATGGCTTCTTGAAATCATGTGGTTATATCACATGTCATTTAAAAATGTACTCAATGTTAGCCTTTTATACTATTATTATTATATAGATTTTAAAGAAATAAATAAATGTATACTTTAATTGTACGAGTTGTGTTAATATGAAAAATTTTAACCGATTCACTAATATCTATGTTATCTTCCAGAAATTTCAATTAAAATGTGAAATATAATTGTAAATTATGAAACTTTTAAGCGAATTTTGGTAAGTTACATCTTTTTTTTTTTAGTTTTTTAGCTCATCAAATCTTTAATATATACACATTAAATTTAAGAATATTAATGATGTCTTTTGATTTTCTTTATTTGTATGTTACACAATATGTAATGACATATTTGTAAGCACTTTTAGTAATCATTTTTTTTAAGAATTATATCAAATAACCAATAACCTAATAATAATTAATAATTAATAATTAAATAATAAATAAAAATGAATAGAAATTAATGGGGTATTAAATATCATGTGGAATTAAATTAAATGCTAATGCCATGTGGAATTAAATTAAATGCTTTAATATAGCCTTTTAACTATATTGTACTCAATGTTAGCCTATTATTATTATTATTATTATTATTATTATTATTATTATTATTATTATTATATAGATTTTAAAGGAATAAATAAATGTATACTTTAATTTTACAAGTTGTGTTAATATGAAAAATTTTAACCGATTCACTAATATCTATGTTCTCTTCCAAAATTTTCAACTAAATTTTAAATATAATTGTAAATTATGAAACTTTTATGTGAATTTTGGTAAGTGACATTTTTTTTATTTTTTTTAGGTCATGAAATCTTTAATATATAGCTTTAATTTAAGAATATTAATGATGTCTTTTGATTTTCTTTATTTGTATGTTACACAATATGTAATGATATATTTGTAAGCACTTTTAGTAATCATTTTTTTTAAGAATTATATCAAATAACCAATAATCTAATAATAATTAATAAATAATAATTAAATAATAATAAAAATGAATAGAAATTAATGGGGTATAAAATATCATGTGGAATTAAATTAAATGCTAATACTGTGGAATTAAATTAAATGCTTTAATCTAGCCTTTTAACTATATTGTACTCAATTTTAGCCTTTTATACTATTATTATTATATAGATTTTAAAGACATAGATAAATGTATACTTTAATTTTACAAGTTGTGTTAATATGAAATATTTTAACCGATTCACTAATATCTATGTTCTCTTCCAGAAATTTCAATTAAAATGTGAAATATAATTGTAAATTATGAAACTTTTATGTGAATTTTGGTAAGTTACATCTTTTTTTTAGTTTTTTTAGCTCATCAAATCTTTAATATATACATTTAATTTAAGAATATTAAGAGATCGAATATTAATGATGTATTTTTATTTTCTTTATTTGTATGTTACACAATATGTAATGACATATTTCTAAGCACTTTTAGTAATCATTCTTTTTTTAAGAATTATATCAAATAATCAATAATCTAATAATAATTCATAAATAATAATTAAATAATCAATAAAAATGAATAGAAATTAATGGGGTATAAAATATCATGTAGAATTAAATTAAATGCTAATGCCATGTGGAATTAAATTAAATGCTTTAATCTAGCCTTTTAAGTATATTGTATAGATATTAATATGGATTAATACAAAAAGGAAGAGACTTTGATAACAAGTAAACTAAGGATTCAATTTTGAGTGGTTTTTTAGATCGCTTTGTATATAGATCTTAACAATTAAATTAGTTGTATTTAACTGTAAAACTACCAATTTTAAATGTGAAGTATTAGGAGGTAGAAAGAAATTTTTTAACACTTTTAGACCTAATAAAATTAACCATTTATGTGAGACTTTTTTTTTTCTAGTAAAAGGTATCCATATAAAACGTTTTAGGAAATGTACAACTATTATTGTAATTTTTGTTAGAATATCACTACTACAGAAATCATGAAGGACATCGGACTTCTAGACACATGGACATCGGATTATAGGCCGATGTAGAGTTCAGTCCCGTCCATATGGGGTGTAATGGACATGGGACTTTAAACCGATGTCCACTAATATATGCACATCGGATTTTTAAATATATCCGATGTCCATATGAGTAATGAACATCAGATTTTAACATTAATCCGATGTCCATATGTGTAATGTACATCAGATTTTTATAGAAAGCCCATGTCCTTTTAAGCTAGAATTACATCGAACTTTTATAAATCCGCTGTCCTTTATATTGTTTTTTTTTTAAAAAAAAAAATTGAAAAGAGCAGGCCAATTCATATTGCATTACACCAATTTGAATGCCAAAACATTAATACAAAACATGCCAACTGCCATTCAACCAAAATGATCGATTTCAATTAATAAAAACCGATCATAATCAACATACAACGCAACCGTCTCCGTCATCCGAATTCAACAACTAACGAACAATAACAAATGGCATAACAAATCCCAGCCAACATAACATATGGTCTTGCAGATCATGTAATCAGTTTTTCAAAATGCAACTACCTAATACATTACTACGCTAGCTAGCTATCTACGGCTAGATATTGAGAAAATAGTTCGCCCACAAGTCCCGAACCTCATCTAATTCTTCTTGTGAATATGGCGTGGTGTCTTGAAAAACCTGTAATGCATATTAATGACAATGGGCGATCGGACATGGCCTCACAAGGGCAGCTTCATATAAGCTAATAATTAAGGGAAGAGGGTGCAGCAGCTAGCTCATTGAATTGCGCGAGGTTCGCCCACAATGCGTATAGGCGGCGGGTCAAAGAAGGATAATTACTTGAAAAAATACCGAGTTTTGCTATAATGTCGAAACTGACCTCATTGATAGCTTTTGTTGGATTAGAACGCGTGACGATTTCCAGCATGTACCTCATGACGTAGTACCCGCATTCTACAACACCTTGTTGACGAGCACACTAAAACAACTCCTCGACAAGAACGCATTGCGGTGCTTGAGAACGCATTCTTTCCCCACCATTGTAGCCGTATACTCTTACCGATCAAAATATTACAGGAGCACAATATTAAAGATATCGAGTGCATTTGTGAGTATATGCAGTTTCATTACTTGATAGACATAAGATGACATGAATTCATTCGTAGTTAGTTACTCACCTAAACCGATGCATCTATGAAATAATCAATTTGTGAGTAGATGACCACCAATAACTTTGAAATGTATAACCATAAAAATGTCTATTATAGTACACTCTTTATATTTCAGTCATTCAAAAATTAAAGTAAATTTTTACATCTAACTAGCAGTGTTCAAGATAAGAAAATTTAATAAAAGTGAAAGTTTCTATGGGGCAATTTAAGTTAATGAAGAAAGGATTTTAGTGTGCTTACATTTTTGAAAAGCATAGGCTCCAGCACACTCCAGCACATGTTGACGGCTCTTCTTATTAGTTGAAAACGTTCCTCCATTAGTTGAAAACGTTCCTCCATTGTCTTCATCACTTCTTCTCATTGTGCTTACAGTCTTTGTTCGCTTTCTCTTTAATTCTTCACTTTCTCTAATTTATCCACTTTATTTCTTTCCATTAATCTCAATCTGTTTTCCAAATTGGCTAACAATTCTTTTGAGGCTCTTTGCGGCATGCTCATTATAACCATCTTGTACACGACGATCAAATTCCTTCTCCCATTTGAAATAATTCTACAAATAAGAATAGAGTAAAAATTAGTAAAGTGTTCGAGATGACCCAATGTAGCTTATCCTTGATTTAGAGCCTCAAGGAAAAAGCATATGTTTCCGTAGATTATTCCAGACTTCCAATATTGTATTCTTTGCTTCACTTATATATTGGAGTTTATGGCTATAATTTAACCCAATAGCAAAAGTTAATGGGGTTGCGAGGATCACTGATTAGACTAACATTGCGTTTAACACCTAAGACAATAAGGAAAGGAAATGCAATAACTAAGCTTACTAAGATTGAATGAAAAACTCCCAAGGCGATACAACACTTCACATTCCTAGTTATACAATCACCACAAATGAGTTTTTGCACATTACATAGACGGCATAAACTACACTACATACACAAATATACCTCACACATATATCATCCCTTCACTAGAAAAAAAGTTAACAGCATTTCCAAGTTCTATTGTTACCAAAATTGTCTAATAAATTCTATTATCAGGGAATACACCTATTCTATGTAGCTTATCCTTGACATTTACAGCCACATGCTTGATAAGACAGGTGCAAGAAAATGCATAACAGATTCAGGAAACCAAAAGGAAGAATGGTAATTACTAGTCAGGTCTCCTTCATGGAAAACTAAATAAGTGTACCTATGTTGTAGTCAAGCTCATGTTTTACTTTGTAAGCATCAACTGGGACAATGATGCAGTCATGAAATATGCAGTTACAATCTACACAACCAAAAATATGCTACAAACAGGCAGTGAAATGATCAATACAAAAAAATGTACAGATTACAATACAAACCTGTTTGATGCTACATTTGTTAAGAGTTTTATGATCTGTAACTTCAGTTTCTTCAAATAATAAAACTCTGAAATCTACAAACTAGAGTAAAATATTACTTACCCGTTTCACATACCCTAAATGTCATTAGGATTGCATTCAATTAGCTGGAACACCCCTGAAAATAAGCATGCTAGTACTCATAATGAACATCCTGATGCTCTTGATGCTCTTTCCATGACTGCCGGAGCTGAATATATTTCACCATTGTTCAATTAAACTTTGTATCTAGCCCATTCCAACAATAAATCTCATTTCTAATGTTACAAAAAAAGACATAAATATAAAATAGATACAAACAAGAACCTAATACACACCAAATTACCTTTAAAGAGGTGGTTTAGTGTAGCAAATAACAATTATCGTATCAACAAATAATTCATGTTCATCAAGCAATTATCTTATCAAAAAACCCTAAATTAAAGATATAACTGGGCTGCTAGATTATAACTGCAAAGCCAATTTACCTTTATCAACAAATAATTTATTTCCAATCAACCATAATTGCAAAGCTAGCTCAATCGAAGAACCTCCATTAAGATAATTAAATTAAACAAATCAATGAACATAAACATTTTAAACCCTATAAATGAAAGATCCAAAAAATGATTAAATAAATGGCTTGAAATTGAAAATTAGGGTTCTTACCAGTTTCGGTTCACATTGGTTGTTGTTCATGGGGTAGCGAGAGGCCGTCATCGGCGCCTGTAGTCGCGTTGGGTAGCGATCGTCGGTGCTCGCGTTGGGTGGGAGTGGTGCTTGCCAGATTTGAGAAACGAAGAGAAGAAGGTAATGAATAATGAAACAAATGAAACTAAGTTGCTGGTCTCATAACAAATACAGCTAGCGGGTAAGTTTGAGACCGATTATAGTCCCAAATATTCTAATTGGTCTCAAATTTGAGACTACCTTCACATTTTTGAGACCGTTTTGGTAGCCGCCACAAATTTGAGACCGATTTTATATTTTTGAGACTGGGTTTAGTCCCAAATTATGTTTTGAGACCGTTTTTGATCGAGTCTCAAAAAGCGGTCTCAAAAACGCGTGTTTCTTGTAGTGTAGTGTGATATGGAGTAAGTATAATAGATTGACTCAGTATGCTAGTGAAAATAATTTGGGGCGGGAGAATTGTTTTCATTTTGCGCCCAAATTGAGGATTATATGGACATGGGTTGTAATTTAATCCGATGTCCATTATAATGGACATGGGTTGAAAATAACAACCGATGTCCATATAATATAATTACATCAGACTTTTATAAAAATCCGATGTGCAAACTTATTACATCTGTTTTTTCAAAAATCCGATGTCCATCCACTGATGTCCTTGATGAATTCTGTAGTAGTGTATGCGAAGTAAAAAAAATAAATAAAGAAAGGTAGAATACATAAACTAATTTAATAATGTGAGTAAAATTTGTATATCAATACTATATATTAAATCCAGAAACCAAGGGACTTCAATGTAACTAAAGAAAGTTATACAAATTAATTATACTATATAGTTTTAAATCAATAGCACCGTGTGATGGACCCGATTAAGGGATCTCAATGCAAATATTATATAGTTTGGGTTAAAATTAAATTATATAGAAGCTTGGTAATTTTCCTAAACATGGTCAATTTCCTTAAAATAAAATAATTAAATAAGATGGTCAATTTTCTTAAAATAAAATAATTAATTAATTAAGATGGTCAATTTCAAGGAGACTAAAACAAAGAAGATGTCTGGTAATTTTCCTAAATATTTATAGAAGACTAGAAGATGGTCAATTTTCTTAAAATAAAATAATTAATTAGTATAAACATGCACACTTATGGTATTAAATATTATCATCATAAAATTATATATTAAATTTAAAATCTATGCAATTTTATTAAACTTTATTATAGTTTATTAGATGTATAGAGATGTTAATTATTTAACATACAAAAATATAATAAGTAGGCTATAAATAATTCAAGTTAGATTCCATAATATATAATATTGCATAATTCTTTCGATTTGATTTAATGCATATATGTAATATATTTATATAAATATATAATCCTCTTAAAATTGCATGTCGGAGTAGTAAAAGTAATTTCGTCAGTAGAGAAAAGAATTGTAGTAACATTGGATATAGTTATATGATAGTAATCACTCATTTGAATAGTAAAAGTAACAATATTATCAACGAGATTAGTGAGAAAGGTAGAAACAACAACGGGAGTAATGAAATAATCAATATTAATGCGGCAATAGTGAAAGTAACAATAATTACGGCGGGAGTAGTGAAATTATCAAATGCGGCAGTAGTGACAGTAACAATAATTACACGAGAGTAGTGAAAGTAACAATGATTACGGGAAAGTAGTGAAATGTTATTACTATTATTTCATTAATAAGAGTAAAATATTAATAGCGGAAGTAGTGAATTTGTCTCAAGATTTATTTCGTCGTAATTTTAGGATATGTTATAAAAAAATATATTAATGATAAATTTATGAGTTATACAACTTTAAGTAATTTTATTTAATGAAAAAAAATTAATGGTAAGTAATGGTAGCCCGGGCGAAGCCGGGCACCAATACTAGTGTAGATATATGAAGAAATTGTTTAATAATATGAGTCAAAATATTAAGCCTAATTATGGAAGTTTTATTATTTGAGAAGATATTCGAATACATTATATATATACTTATAGAATAACTTCCTAAATTAAGACTCAACTTATAGCTAAAGCATTTTAAGCGGGAAAACTCCAAGTTTTTTGATAGGACAAGAGTTGGTCGTCACACATCCAATCAAACACATTTATAATACTCAACAAACAACTAGTTAGTGGTAAGTCGAGGTCGATCCATGGGACGGTGTGCTTTGGGTTCTAAGTCTATCTATCTCAATTTATGCTAGTGTCACAATTGATTTGGGTTTGTAGTTGTGTTCTAGACTAATGCAAGCAATAAAGTATAGCAAGCAATGAAATGAAGGATGTAAACAAATGATTAAAAGTGTTAGGATATCATGGGTTCATGAGGGGTTCATGGGAGTTGATCATACAAACATGTTCTCAAAGTTGCAAGCAATTAATGTTGTAAAGGAACCGAGTTGGTTTATGTCTTACGGTTCTTAGGAAGAGTTGGGTCCCGGAGCCGAATCGATTAGATTGTACAACACCTACAAGTCAACTTACTTTCCTCCTAGTCACTTCTATGCATGGTCTAACAAGACTCGAGTTGGTTTATATCTTACAAGTCAAGTTGAATAGATAAGAGATGGTTATAAATGCAATGATTCATAGGTTTAGCATTTCATCAAACATGACATGTGCATAGATTGACATCACAACAAGCAAGCAAATTAATTATGAAAACATATTGAATTAAGCATGATTAATCCCCATGTTTGTTTCCCTTAATTACCCGTTAATCCTAGCTAAAGGAAACTACTCACTCATTATCATGGAAAACATGTCATTAATGGTGTCAATCATCACAACAAGTGTAAACATGATAAGAGAATGAGGAAATAAACAATAAAGAGTAAAGAGTAAAAGGGATTATACCAACTTAAGATGATCCAAATAATAAAGCAAAGAATAATAGAAGAGAACTTGATTGATTGATGAAGGGTTGTCAATCCTCCAATAATAACCCAATAATCTTCAATTACCCAAAAGTAACAAGCTTGAACAATAATTAAGGAGAGATTAATGTGAAATTTGTGGAAAGATTAAAGAGTAATCTAATCTAATCTACTCCTAATCTATTCTAAGAGGATTTTCTAATGTGGAAGCCCCCTTTGATTATCATCAAAATGGGGTATTTATAGTAGTGCCTCATTAGGTTAACTAAGGCTAAACTAGTAATTAACAATTCTAAGTTCTAAGTAGGGAATCACAAGTATTTCGGAAAGTGGGCATCTTTGCTGAGGACGCCACGATCCGCTCGTCCAAGAGGTAGGACGCTCGGATTGCTGCATGGAGGGAAGAGCGGCTAAAAGGTTGGGACGCTCGGATTACGGGCTCCTTGGACGAGCGTCTTTACCCCTTGGACGCTCGGATTCCTCTTCAGAATCCTTCCCTTCGCAAACTTCTTATTCTTGCACTGTCGGTCTTTAGTTCTTGCCCTTCCGTTCAACCAAGATCGTCAATGTTCTTCCGAATACGCTCAAGAGACGGGAATTTTCCGCCTAATTGTCTCCTTTCCTACAATCAAACACAAAGCAATAGGAAAGCAAAATAGGAAGCATTTGACGGGTAAAATGGCTATGAGACGCTATAATAATATGCAAAAATAGGTTCAAGTAGGGGACTAAATGTGTGCAAATATGAGTCACATCATTTTTCCTAATCATTTAGTAAATAGAGGAAATTCAAATTTTACTAGAAGAACTTAACTCACAAGCATGAACAAACAAACAAGAGAGATAATTACTCTATTCTAGCAACAAACAAGACAATTTCCAACAATTAAACTAATATGGAAAACTACAATAAAAGACAAATGTAAACAAATGAACAAGAGAAGAAAACTATACCAACTAGATTGCAAAAGTATGAAACTTGGATTGATTAGAAAAGTGAATCATTTCAATCTTCTTACAACCCAAAACTAGATCTAAAACTAGGCTATTTTAGAGAAATTAAAGGTTGATTATAAAAGGATTAAGGAAAGATTAACAAAGTTCAAAACTTGGAAATGGAAAACTAGATCTAGGGTTTTGTGTCCCTCAAACATTACAAAGTGGGGGTATATATAGTGTTTGTAAAACAAATAGAACTGAGCCAGGAAGAAAAAGGGCAATGTGAACCATCCCGGTAGGACAGATTTCATCCCGGCAAGTACGGCTGTCTCTCCCGGTGATTGTCCCGGTGGGACGAGGCCAGGGACGGCTTCCAGCTCTTGCCTCTTGCTTCCCTTCTTCCATATCGGTCATTGTCCCATAGGGATGGCTATAGGGACAATTCTACTTGCTTCATAACTTCTCTTTAAGGGCCAAGGAGTCTTGAGAACTCATCCAAAGGGTCTTCAAGTGAGCCGAGACCGCTCCTAAGCTAGGATTCCGCACCCAAGTCCTTGCTCCAACCAAAGGGCTCCAAAATTCATAAATTCCGTCTCATTTTACCTTGTTTCACCTACAAAGCATTATCTAAAGCCAAATGAACTAAAGGGAAGCAATTTGTATCAAAAATCGCTCCAAAGAGCGGAAATGGCATATAATAAGGCATTAAATAAGCGGTAAAACACTTTGAAATAGCCAGATATCAAACATCATTTAAAGTCACCCTCAAACCATAGAGGCACACCTTTCAAACATAATAATCAACAAAAACATGGTAATAAAGACAACAATAACAAGTAACAACGCTAAAATTGATTAAAGATAAGATTAACTAAAGCAAAGTAAAGAAAATCAAAATAAAGTTGAAAAAGATGAGAACTTTATGAAAAATGAATGAACCTCCATATAAAAAAAAAGATTAAGGGCATGTTTGGCCTCACTTTAAGAAAACTGTTTTTGCTTTTAGAAATGAGTTTTTTTAATAAGCTACTTCTTGATAAAACTGTTGGTGTTTGGCCTAACATTTTACAAAAAACGACTTCTCAACAACACTTTTTACGTAAGCGAATGAAAAATGAAATTTATTATTGAAAAGTATATCAAGATGGGTCTTGATTTGTAAAGAATGAAAAAATATGAATTAATAAGTATTATTTTTTTTTTGGGATTTTCTCATTTGTACCCTTCTGTTATTGGCTTTTCTCACTTGTACCCCTCCGTTTTTCAAAAGCCCGCTTATACGCCTAAACTTTGTTAGTAATTTTCATCCGTAACCAAAAACTGAATCCCGTTAGTTTTACACCGTTAAGTAATTATGCAACAAATAATTAGCCTATAATTAACATAAATTAAGCATAAACCCCATGCTGCCACCACCACTTTCATACCTGACCCCACCTTCGCCGGCGACCACTTTTTTTCATAACTCATCCCATCACTTTCGCTTCCGGCCTTCAACACCCCTCTTCAAATGCACCACATAAGAAAATTACTTACTAACCGCATCTTCATTAACTAGATCGAGGGAGGTCGGTTTCTCGGGATTGGGATAGTTGAGGGTAGGATAATGGCTGGCAATGGGATTGTCGAGTGGTGCACAAGGTGGTGGGATTGTAGGGCGGTGGTTTGGGTGGTGGGATTGCGGTTGTAATATGGAAGTCGTTGGATGGTGGGGTCATGGCAGTCTTGGTAGGTGGTGAGGGCTCTAGGGTGCTTATTATGGGTGGGGGATTTTGATTAACGAATAACTAGTCGTAAAATCATACTTAACGGGTCCAAACTAACAGAATACAACGTTTGGTCATAATTGAGATTTACTTTTAAATTTAGGGGTATATGTGGGCTTTTGAGAAACGGAGGGGTACAAGTGAGAAAAGTCAATAACATAAGGGTATAAATGAGAAAATCCCATTTTTTTTTTACATATTTACAACATACAAATTGTCATTTATGCATTAAAAGTCATAAAATATAAGTAAAAGCTTCTACTTCTGGCTCTCAAAATTGACTTTTGGACTTAAAATAAGTTGTTTTAAATTCTTCAAAATTGATTGTTAAACCTAGCTTGTGCTTATTTAGTGGAAACACTTCTAAAATACACACTTCTAAAAGTCGGGCCAAATAGCACCTAAAGCAATCCCAAACAAACTACTCATTACGTAGTATATTTTAAGAATTGGATAACTGTGACATGGATAGTTAAATTAATCCTAAATCCTTAATATTTGACGTATTTTAAAATACAATGCCTCTGATTTAATAAGGTCATATTCTTTTCGGCTGGAAAGAGCTAAACTTAACTGAACTAAACTTAATGGAGCTGAACTGAACTAGATGGAACGTAATAGAATTGAATTGAACCGAAGCAAGAGTCAAGCCCTGTTTTTGCTCGAAGCGGGCATTTGAATTATACTTGAATCGAACTTAATAGACTGAATCGAATCGATCTTAACTTAGTGGACCTGAACTGAACGATCTAAACTTATATGCAATACAAAATTGTACTGAATTGATCTGAACCGGACTGAACTTATAAGAGCTGATGAAATTAAGTCCAATAAACCGGACCTTAATATGTGAAGAGATGAAATAAACTGGTTGAAACTAAATTAAACTATATAGGAATTAATTGAACTGAAATGAGTTGATGAAATTAAATCCAAAATAACAGAACCTAAATTTTAACATTTTTGTTTTTCTTCATAGAAATAATTTTAAAAAACGTAAAGAATGTACTATGTGGCTAGCACAAGAAATATTTATGGGATGTACTTTTTCACATACGAATTTTACTCTTTCACATACGCTTTTTACAAATTAACCCTTATCATTTTCTTTCACTTTCCTCCCTTCACCAATTATGACTAAAAAACAAGAAAGAAAAAAAGACTAAACTATATGACGGGTTCAGCCATGTCCCCAACCACCCCACCACCACCTTGCCAACCGACCACCCAACCTTCCCATCGCCACCTTGCCAACCAACCACCAGATAACCACCATTGCTAACTCGCACCACTCATTCCCGCGCATCAGACTCACCTCCGCGCACCACTTTTACCACTGCCTATTCGAGTATTCTCACCAACGTTACCACCAACGCGCTATTCTCATTCGCACCCCCAGGCCCCAACCACTACCTAGAGCCACCGCCCGTTCCAGCAGCAGACCGCCGCCCCCAGCCGCGCACCGCTGCCAAATTCTGTAATTTTGCTTAGCTTGCTAGTTGCTACTAAAAACAGCCAGTAACGACTCTTTTTTCTTGTTTTTGATTTCAACTCTATGAATTCCTATTCGATAAAAATTCAACCAAATTCAAATACTCTGAACAGTCAGAAGTAGAATGAACTTCACCAAATATAACGATGTACCATGTAAGATAAGGAATTGCTATTAAAAAAATTGACAAATTTGCTCAATGAAAGTAAACGCCTGAAATTTGAATGTTTGATACATTGATAGAAAACACAAATTCTTGCTTAAGACCGGCATAACCGTCTTGTTTAACACAAATTCTTACAAACAGGAGTAAAGGACATTGAAAGAGGGAGTTAGTTTCACACTGTAAGTTAATCTGCCAGTAGAAAATCCATTATGGCAAAAGCGTAGCTACTTGGTGAGAAATTCGCACCGAAAGGAAGAAGTGAAGAACCACCTCATCGCTGCCAATTCGCACCGAACCTTCAACCAACGCACCACCCTTACCATCGCGCACTAGCCTGACCACCATGAACCACCCTTACCACCGTGCACCACGCTAACCACTGCCTTCCACCAACGCACCACCACCAACCATAAACCCTAATTGATAATAGTTGATAAATAACTAAATCTATTAATTTCACTAATAAACCCTAATAACTTCAACAAAATAAATTAATACTTGTAAAACAATTAATTTACTTCACATTGTTTAAATTTTTAGAGCAATTAGATTTGATTTTAAGGAAAAAAATGTATTTAAGAGTTAATTTGTTTAAGTTTAGCAAAAGGGTATCATATGAAAATTTAATAAAAAAAGTGTATGTAAAAGAGTAAAATTCGCAGGTGAAGAGAAGTAATTCCGATATTTATTTATTTATACTAATGAAAAAGAAAAAAAAAAAAAAGTAAAAAAAGATGGCTTGGGGACAAAGCCACTAAACACAAGACAATAATAAAAGGAAGAAACACAAAGCATAGAGAGTAGAGAGACCCAACTTCACACAATCACACTTGACACAAAAACCCCAACTTCTATTTAATCTCATCACTTTTTGAGCAGCAACAACAACCACCACCGCCACCACCAACAATGAGTCGAGGTAGCGGAGCAGGTTACGATCGTCACATCACCATCTTCTCTCCCGAAGGTCGTCTCTTTCAAGTCGGTATGTACTTAGATCTCCTCTTTCTTATTCGCCTAATTTCTAGGGTTTCTATCTTTTTACTTTTCCCAAATTTGATTGATTTTTTTTTTATTGTTTGTTTGATTAGAGTATGCGTTCAAGGCTGTTAAATCGTCTGGGATTACATCCATTGCTGTTCGTGGTAAAGATTGCGTTTGTGTCGTCACTCAGAAGAAAGTTCCTGTATGTTTGTGCTTTATTAGGGTTTTCATTCATTTGATTAAATAAGATTTGATTTGATTTTGTATTAATTTTTGATGTTTTCGGATTTGATTGATTTACAGGACAAGCTATTGGATCAAACTAGTGTGACACATCTATTTAAGATTACCAAGTTCATTGGCTTGCTTGCTACTGGAATGACAGGTATCGGTTTTCGGAGTAACCAAGTTGATGCTTATTTTATGTATGATGTGTAGTTCCACTGTGTTTTTATTATGTTATACATTTGGGATTTACGTGTTGATTAGGGATTTGTGGAATTAGTGTTATTTTTGTGGTAACAGATATGATCGGTAGTTTCTATGTGATTCTATTTTTGCTGAACGGCTGAAATTTGTAAAGGTGTAGCTTTTAGGGTTTCTTTGTAATTAGAAGAGTTTAGTTATATGTTATATGGTTAAAAGAAGAGATATACTCGATAGGGAAGTGAGCATATGTTTGTTTGTTGAGAACCGATGTTGCTGTGGATGCAGTGCGTCAATTTTTAGATGATAGCCTGCTAGTGTAGTTGAAGTATTTTTAAGATCGACAAGTTGAACTGATGAAGTGGTATTAACAATGTTTTAAGTTGGTCTGAGTTGGGATTGATTGATGTCTTGAGCAATTGGACACGGACTTTCTGTATCAATTTTTAGAATGCTTGAGAAACGTTAGTGTTACTGATATACCATTTCTTATCAGCTGATTCTAGGAATTTGGTCCAACAAGCAAGACAGCAAGCTGCTGAGTTTCGCCACAAGTATGGTTATGAAATGCCCGTGGATGTTTTGGCAAGATGGTATGTTTCCCTTACATTTCAATTTGAACATATGGTTAGACGTTGTGAATTGTGATTACTTTATGTGAGCTATTACTTGCCCAAAAACTACTCTCTCCTATTCTTAGAAATGTCCCCGGTTCCATGTGCGGCCTATTCTATTCTTTATGTGAGCTATTACTTACCCAAAATGCTGACGCCTTTCTTTTTGTTCAGACAATATACAATTTCCGTATTCTTGATCTTGTTGTCTCTCGAAGTGATTTGACATAATTCACATGCCGTCCTAAGTAATTTTTAACGTCTTTATTCAGTCCCTTATAGAGAGACCAATTAGAAATTGTAACTCTTGAGAGTAAAGTTTTAACATGCCCGATGATGGAAACCATTTTATTGTTTTTTGAATTTCATATAAGCCTCTTTCCATTGAGCTACAACAGGTCTTGTAATTGTCCTTGCTTCTGTCACCAAATTCCTCTTCATCGCCGCTGTCGTCGTCGTTATTGTTGCTTCTTCTTCTTCTTATTATTATTATTCTTGTTCTTGTTGTTCATCCTCTCTGTTTTGTGGCGTCTGCTGTAGACTGCCAGCTATTACATTCTCCCTGTTGCTGCTCTGGAGAGAATAGGTTTTAATGGAATGTGTAAAAAACAGACACCTGTTTTAACGGGACACACAACTGAGGGCGTGTTTTTAACAAGACAATTTTAGTTTGATTTTCATGTTGGTGTTTTATCTTTTTTTTTATGCCATTTTTTTTATCTGCACAAGCGGTGCTTGAAGCTGTTTTTTTTTCCTTGGATGTCATCATGGCACCATCTGGTTGGTTTTTGATCTTAGGCTCATAGCAGTTAATGTGATTTAGTCTGGTCAGGTAAATATTCTCTCATCTAAAATTCCGGATGTGGCCAAACCCACAACAATTTCTAAGGATTGTGGTTCTGGAGTTTGTGTTCCTTTTTTTGCCTTTCAAATGTCTTATATGTCTTATTTTGTTTTTTGTTTTAATGTTTTTTCCATGGGTAATAGTTGAAAATTGAAATGCCTTACTCTTGATGGGGCAAGAGTGTTTGGGTAGGATGTTTTTGGGCATGGCTATTCCTCATTCTATGTAGCTTTGCAACAAGCTTCAAAGCAGATTGATCTAGTAATTATGATTCTTCTTGTGGGAGCAATGCCATTACTTTCCCCTTAAGTGTTCTTATTTCGTTATGGATGTATATACTTTTATTTTGTGAATTGTTGCTAATAAACTTTATGTGCACAGGATTGCTGATAAGTCTCAAGTATATACGCAGCATGCCTACATGAGACCCCTTGGAGTAGTGGCAATTGTTATTGGTATTGACGAAGAGAAGGGGCCTCAACTGTTCAAATGTGACCCTGCGGGTCACTTTTTTGGCCACAAGGTATATTGTATTTTACATCTAGCTTTCTAAGTTCACTATTTGTGTCTAAAGTTGTGGTTCCTTGAACGCTAAATTTTGTGATTGACGGACTGCATCAGTTCTTTCTGCTCAACACTTCCAGCTAATCCTCTACTTGCTCACATTTGGGAAGAAGAGTTTTTGTTTAAAGTTGAATTTCCAGCCCAACTTCGTTCCATAGAGGCTGATTAGGAGAAGCCATATCTTTTTATTTTATAGGCGTAGTGTTTCTAAACCAATTCTTTGCCAATCTAATATGGTAAATATGACATTGGACACTTGAAATTTCACATCTTGTAAGTAGCAAGTGAATGCCTTGGAGTGGATGTGACTGAATTAAGGGGCTGTTTGGTATGGGGTTTTAAGGAAAGGGAAAGGAAATGAAAATTTTCCATTCTCTTATTTGATAAAGAAAGGAAACTAGGTTAGTCTAAGATTAACATATAACATCCTTGCGGATTAGTTTGTTTACTCCTCTTTCCCCAAATCCATTCCCCCCACTTGGGTTTTCCCATTCCCTTTCTCTATTACCCCTACCACGTCCAACGCCAATCACCACCATTACCTACCTGACCGGCACCACTGCCATCCACCCCACGCCATCGTGCCATGCCGCCACTGACCCCACCACCCTCGTCCACTCTTCTTTCCACCACTCGAAATCCGCAAAGCTCATCCCTAACAATCACCATCCAACCTATAAAACCTCCCCAAAGCCTCTAAGCGCCTTTCCCCACCCCCAAAAAACACCAGATTTGGTGTTCGTAGGGGTGGGAGAGGGAATTTTGAGGTTTGTGGAGGATTTTTCTAAGTTAGGTGGTGGTTGTTAGAGGGGTTGGGCTAGACCATGGGTGTGTGGATGGGCTGGGCTGTCGGTGAGTTCACTGGAGAGGAACGCTGGTTAGTCGGCGAAGGTTGGTGTTAGTGGTGTGGCGCAGTGGCGGTTCTGAAGTGGTGGTCGGTGGTCTGAGGTGGTGATTGGTTTTCAGTCACACTTTGATTTCATTCTCTTATTTATGTATAACCAAACACATGGAGGAATGGAGAGTAAAACATTTCCTTTCCCCTTGTAACCCTTTCCTGATTCCATTCCCTTTCCCCCATACAAACCAAACGCCCCCTAAATTATCTGATGTTGTGACAATAGGTTTATTTTTAATTATTTTCTTAAATGTAGTGCTTAAATTTGAAGGGGAGCCTTGGTGCACCGGTTAAGGTGTTGCTTTGTGACCCCGAGGTCACGGGTTCAAGTCCTTGGAGCGGCCTCTTGCCAAAATGGCAAGGAAAGGCTTGCCCCAATTACACCCTTGTGGTGGGACCCTTCCCCAGACCCTCGCCTAGCGGGGATGCCATCGTGCACCGGGCTGCCCTTTTTTTAGTGCTTAAATTTAAGACTGACATTTCTATTAACCCATAACGATTGGCCCTACTAGTTACATAAGTTCTCTGATGTTTGCTTCCTTGTTATAGGCTACTAGTGCTGGATCGAAGGATCAAGAAGCGATCAACTTTCTTGAGAAGAAAATGAAAAATGACCCTGCTTTCTCTTATGAGGAAACCGTACAGGTATTACAGCTAGCTATCTATTTTCTCCGTTTAGATAATGTAGAAATGCCGTGGAGGTAAGCTCCTAAATTTAGGATTGCCAACCCTCTGTCCCTCCCATTCCCCAGAAAACCTAGAAAACGAAATACTGTGGATTAGGCCATGGATGGAGCGTTTTACAGATCAAATAAGGCCTTTAGTCTGGTAGAGTTCAAGAAATAATTGTGGATAAAGTTACTTAAACTTGATCTTCTTCTATATTGCCTTTTGGTGCTTATATCACAACGGAGTAAGTCATAAATAAGTACAGAATTTGTTAAATTATCATATTTCAAGCCAATTCCAACATTTGGGTAATATATGTGAGGTATATTTTAATAATATATGAAATTGAATTGAACAGAGGGAGCAATTGATCTTGGATACAAAGTCACAAAGGCAAAAATGGGGGGGAGGGGGTGGTGGTGGTGGTGGTGGTTTTGGCTCACTTAACTACAATAGTTGAATCTCTTTTTTATTTCCTTATTTTAGTGTTTTGAGCTTTTGTCCCCTGGTGGGATTGAATCCTGGCGTTGCCCCCTCTCTATCATAAGTTTTGGTTGATGAACTTCTTCACTGAAATATTTCTCGTGAAATTTGAACCTGAGTTCTTAAGTTACTCTCTCCATGCTGTTATGAAATTCTCAAATCTCAAAGTATGGTGAGCCTTTTGCTCCATTTAAAATGACTTGTCTCCATATTGGTATGTCATATGATTTAAATTTTGTGCTGATTGATGCTAATGCTTGATGTTTCTCTTGTTGGCAGACTGCAATATCAGCTCTTCAATCTGTTCTGCAGGAAGACTTCAAGGCTACAGAAATAGAGGTATTAGCAATTGCCTGTGAATTTTCCCCTTTTTAGATTTTATTAAATTCTTGTTTGCTCTGTTTTTCCTTATATCTATGTATTGTTGCCTCTTGTCTTTGTCTATACATATTACAGTAGTGTCTAAGCCCTGTAGCCACTAGCCCTGGTCTTTGCCATGAACCAAAAATGTCTTCTTTTCTTTCTAAGGAAAATTTGCATTAGCTAAAATATCGTTCTAACCATCCAATTTAGTTAGGTATATCATGGAATTTGATGAAGACTAACATGTTTACTGTTCCCTCTTTTTTCTTCTATTCTTCATGTGGGTGATACATCTAGTTTCTTTGCCACTCTGCACTTGTTGTAATAATTATAAAGTATTGGTTTGCTTGTATCCTTTAGCAGGCCCTTTATCTATTAATAGCCGAAACTGTTGTTTGGTCTGTATGAAGAAATGTGATTTAGTCTTCTGTAGGAGAATCCCATGAGAGAGTTATTATATTCGTAGTTCCCACATTAATAGGGATGATAATGAGCTGAGGTGAGCACGGTGCTCAGCTTGTGCTCATGAAGCAAAACTCGAGCTTGAGCTCCCTAAGCATGAAAAATTGAGCTCATTATCCAGCTTGCAAGCTAAACTTCGTGCTTGAGCAGAACTCGATCCCATATATGATTCTCAAATTTCCGTTTTTCCCTTTTATGTTTTTCGAAATATAGGATTCAATGGTTATAAAAATATTGGGCAACTCAACGAGAACCTTAGATATGGTAAAACAATGAAATAATCTTGATAAACATTTTTATAAGAGAGTAATGAGAAACATTCTTATAAAAGAGTAATCTATTATCGAATCATAACAAGATTGAGCCGCTCGTGAGCTTTTCAAGCCGAGCCAACGTTATTTCTTGACTCGTCAAGTTCTCGTGTTGATCTCGAGTTGTCTTTTCTCATTAGAGATACGCCCCACGACCTACCCTCATACTTATTTCTAGTAGGAGCACTTGGGCTGGAAGGTCCCATCACCAATGGGACTATCTTTGTTAATTTCTTTCTAAAATGGTGGTACTAATAAGTAATAACTAATTTCCATCTGCTACTGACGTTGTTGACTCTTGTATTCCATAGACAAGGCTTAATCGTGAAAGTTAGTTGATGACACTGTTAAAACTTTTCATTATACCCAGGTTGGAGTTGTGCGGACGGAAGATCCCGCTTTCAGGGCGCTTTCAACTGAGGAGATCGATGAGCATTTGACTGCCATAAGTGAGCGTGATTGATTTCACACATGTCGTTGGCAAAACTCTTCCGTTTTGTTGTGCTGATAGACAATCCAGTTTACGGTCTGACTCTGAATGTTAGCTGTACGACTCACTTTGTACTTCTAAAGAATTGTTTTCGAGTAATTCTTCTTTATGACGGTTTGGAGGCGACACTTGATTTATTCTTCTGTGCTCCAACCTGGAGGAGTTTTCAATTTGTTGTGTTTGGAGACCTTGGCTAAACTTTATTAAGCTTGAGTTGCTTTATGACATTCCTGCATTACGACATCATTAATAATTAAGGTATTTAGGCCAGCTTTCAACTCATAACTTTGAAAACTCACTTCAAATACCTTGAAAATTAGTCTCATTTGACCGTCTTTCTTAAGCTTTTGCGCGGATGATAAATCATTTATGGGACAAAAAATACAGCATGCATGGATGGTTCCTAGATAAATAATTGCCCTTGGTACGCTACTATGCATGGATTAGAAGTCAACAAACTCATTATTCATTGCTTCCCCCATTAAGTTGGCTTTCAAGCTTCTATGCCAAGAAGGAAAGTATTTAGGTTGCTTTCAAAAACATACGGAAAGCTTGTCGAAGGCTATAACTTGTAGAAGGTGTTAGGGAGGAAGATTTACACAAGTTAAGGATGGTTTAGACAGATGAAGTATTCCATGTGTTTTGTGTGATAAATAATTGAGTTGGACAGCCAAAGTTGCCAGATTTCTTATCAAGAGAACGACACAAACCTTAAAGCATGGATATCGACTGGTGACGGATTCTTATGGACAAATCAATGTTAGATTCTTATGGACAAATCTTAGGTAGTAGCAAAATCCCTCAGCATGGATATCGACTGGTGACGGATTTGAGGGGTTGACAGAGGGTAACCAGAGGTTCCACGAGGACACATTTGAAAAAAAAAAAACGATTTCTAAAACTAGCTCGCAAGAGTTGATAAATCTTGGCTCTTTCGAAAAGACAATTTCTAAAATCTAGCGAGAGTAATCGACATATCTCATAAGTAACTGGTACAAGTTTCATGCTATTGTCGTAGTCCCTAACAAGTCCATTTCATTCCGCCACAAGCATCGCGCGACACATGAAGAGAGCTTATGACTAAGCAACCCAAAAACAAACATGCCTCAAGTAGCAATATCGGACACCATCTTCGTTTTGTCTAAGCGTAAAGCTTCACTTTAAAAGTTGAATTGAGCTAAATAGAATACACAAATCATGAGGAGATCTTGAATGAGTGACCATCAAACTATTCCAATTCCAACTAAAATGTGAAAATCATGGATTCTTTGTAAACCACTCATCCCTATTCTAAGCTCCCCAAAATTTCCACACCACATGTCTATTGGGCTAGGAGATAAATTTGTGGGTTGTAATAAGAATAGGAGGGTAATCTGGGTATTTTATTTAGGTCATTATTTAACGAGACGGAAAATAAACAATGCTCAGAACAAAAATATGGTGGTGATTGGGGAATATACAATAAACGTTGAGGGTTATTTGTAAAAATGCAAATACCCGGTGATTATTTGTAAAAAAACGCAAATACGTGGTGGTTATTTGTAATTTTTTGTTAAAACATCTACATCTATACCCGTAACTATTAACTTTATCACAATAAAAGGCTAGTTAAGTGTTATATAGCCTTTAGACCTGTCAAATTCTGACCCGATCCGAAAACCCGACCCGTTTTCAGGGTTAAGACCCAAAAATTTCGACTCGGACATTCAGTAACTTGTTTGACCCGAATTTGAAATGGCCCATTATTTTAGGGTCGAGACCCAACCCGTTGGGTCAAACGTTAATCAATAATTTTATTAAAATATTAATAATTATATATTATAATTGAAAAAATAGTTACAAAATTATTATTTTTAGTACTTAGAATTGCAAACACAATTAAAAAATCAATTTCATATAATTAAAATATTAATTTTAAATATGTTTTATTTATATTTTTTTTTTTTAAAAAAAATGAATAAAAAAATCGTAAAAATAAGACGTTAGAAATTATTTCTTGATCCGTATTATGACCCTAATCCGGCCCATGACCCGTATAACCGGACCCGTATTCTGACCCGACCCGAGACTCGACCCGTCCGACCCGTTTGACAAGTCTAAATTAGCCATGCATGTATCATGCTTTGAAAGTTGTATGTAACAAAACAAGAAAGGAGGCTACTTAGTGCATTATATTCATAGATGCCATGTTTCATGCCTAGGAAATTAACATGATACTGTACATTATAAAAGATAACTAGTTTTGTGGACCGTGAATTTCACGGGATATTTTGTTTTTAGTGTGATGTTTTTAGTATTTCTAGTAATTGCTGAGACTTTACAAAATATCAAATCACATAGTAAGATTACCTCATGAATAATTCATGATAGATCGTGTACTAAAAATACGGGCATTGACATGTTAACATAAAGACCAAAGTCGATAAATTAAAGAGTGCTATTTTTTCAAAGGTAAAATGATGAAAAAAAATCAACAAATACCAAAATAAAAAATCTTAAAAACTATTACTCATTCACGTTGGTGTCGTCAATCTTACACTTAGTTTTTAATATATACTTCCTCCATTCAACTCCACTCTACCATCTTTCCTTTTTCATCCATTCAATTCCACTCTACCTATTTCCTAAAAAGGAATGCCAAATGACCATTTTGTTCTCATACCCCATTACTTATTTACAATATTTGCCACTCATACCCCACTACTTCTACATCAAACTCCACCCTTTTCCACTCATATCCCACTTAATTACATTATACCCAATTATTTATTTACAATATTTTCCACCCAACCCCACCCTTCTTAATATTTGTGCAAAATACAAATAGGTAGAGTGGAGTTGAATGGAGGAAGTAGTTCTTTAAGCAATCCTAATATTTTACATCTCCATATAGTCTTCTTTCTCCAATAAATCATCCCTATAAAAAAGTAATTCAATAATTAGTGCGAATTAACCAACAAAATAGTGGAATTTGTTTTATACAATATTATCGTTATTAACTTAAACTTTCTCTTAAATAGAGAAAGAAAGAGGGAATAAGAAGGAAGTCTTAGAGATGTAAGTATGTTAACCTTTGAATAGGTCAACACCACAAATCTTGGTAGACCCTAAATGAGAACAAAACAAATACATGCGATGAAGTTGAAAAGTGTGATCAAAACTTCATACCAATGGAACTTGCACTAAAAAAGAAATAAATTAGTTAATAATCTAAAACCTTAATACATTTACCTTAAAATAGAATCATAGGAAGATTAGTGACACATTTAGTTCTACGAACAATAGGGATGAGAAAAATTTTGGTTTATAAATTTTGCCTTCCAACAAAAATATATAAACAATTGAGGATTTGTTTATGACTTTTGAGCATCATTTTTTCATTATTATCAAATTTAATATAAATATAAATATGAATCAAGGTTCATGACTTTTGAGTTTTGAGCATCATTTTTTTCATTATTATGAAATTTAATATAAATATAAATAAGGAGTAAGGAGAAATGGAATGTATAAGATTTGCTTGATTACTAATAATTATAATTTTTTTTTTTTACAAAATCTACTTTATACAAGAGTGGTTTAAGATATTATCGTATGACATATAGATTATGGTAGATAGTTTGACTTGCCTTTTAATTAGATTTATAGATTATAGATTTTTTATTTAGATTATAGAGTTATAGATTTCTCAATATTATGAAGTCTAATCATAAATATGGTGTAAGGAGAAATGGAATGTGAAAGGTTTGCTTTAATTATTACTATTATTGTTATTATTATTATTTTTTTACACAATCTACTTTGCATGAGAATGGTTTAGAAATTATCTTCCGAAATTAAAATATGACATCCAGAATAATAATGGTAGATACTATTGCTTGCTTTTTAATTATCTTATGGAATTAAAGTTAAATAAATAGATAGATTAATAACCAAATTTATGAGAGGAAAATAAAGAGTTTATATTAGATTTTTAGTGATTGCAACTACTGTTTTTTTAAAATTTTTTGGTACTTATAAGCATGTCACAATTTTGGAGATAATTAACTTTTTAATACATAGTTTTGCCTTTTTATATTATTGTATAAAAATAAATAATTAAGTAATTAATATAGATGAATTATTATTAACCTCTATAAAAATAACATGTGAATTAAAATTAAATATTTTAAGTAGCTTTTTAATTATATTGTATAGATAGATTTTACCTCAATTTCGTGCCTTTTGTATTTCATCCCTCTTCAGATTACCCACGTGATGATTTGTCTTATCTGCATTCACATACATTTCACGATGCTTTAAAATTCATATAAAAAATATATTGACCAAAAGGTAAAACATCAACATGGCAAAAACTTCACAAACGAATCAACATGGTCACATGTAAATCATTGAAATTAAACCAAATGGAAAACATGAATTTAAATATAAATCAGAGGATTTATAAAACCAATAACATAGAAAATTAAAGGGTTTTTTAATATGAATACTCCAACCTATCGCCTATCTTCTCAAAATACTCCGAACTTTAATTTAACTCACAATAAACTATAGTATTAACCCCTTCTTCTCGGATTATACTCGGGTAACCGGTAACCTGTTTAGCAGGTCACTACCTTTATTATCATAATTCTTACAGACCCTTATTCTTACAAACCCACCCATGTCATGACATACACTAGAATTATCATCGACAAATCAACATCGCAACCTCCACCGTCGACCCATAACCACTTATGCGCAAATCAGAGACCGCCTAAGCTCAACTCTCGACCATTATAATGAAACTCCCCACGACCCCAAGCCCCAAATTAATATTTACCCCAAATCGATTTGGGGATCTAGGGTTTTAGAAATTTAAATCAGTTGTTGGTGGTCGACAGAAGGTAAACGAGGTACGGCGGCCAACGGCATGAAGGAAAGGCAGGGCTGGCCGTGGCCTTTATTTTATAGATGACGCAGTGTAAAAGAGGATGTGAAGGTGAAGAAAGGTGGTCGACGGTTGATTATGGCGGGGAAATATGGTGGCAGTGGTGATTGGTGGTTGAGGATGTTGTGGGTGGTGGTTGAGAGGGTGTTTTATGGATGGTAATAGGATATAGGAGGTGATGTATAGGTTTTAATGGTAGAGAAAAGTGATTTAAATTGAAAAAAAATATGCAGGAGCAAAATAGTATAATCAATATTGAAGAAGATGAAATTGGAATTTACATTGTAATAGGTGGAACATGGGTTTACTTACGTTGTGGGTTGGAGGAGAGTTGGCTATAAAAAAAATTGAACAGGGAGGGGAAGTTGGGTATAATGAGGAACAGTAATGGAGGTAAGTATGGGTGGAAGAAGATGAAGTTGTGGGTTTACCTGCTATTTTAGGTTAAAAAAGAGACAATTCTAGTAAAAGCGGAGTGGTGTAATAGTTGAGTATATTGCTAGTTAAATTAAAGTTCGTAGTATTTTGAGAAGGGAGGCAATAGTTTAGAGTATTCTTGTTAAATAACCCAAAATTAAAATATAATTTATTGGACATAAAAACAACAATACTCAATATACTCTCTATAATCAAATAAGTAAAATAAACCATAAAATATAATCCACAACTGAGAAACTCATGGGCAAATGAGCAATAGATTTTAAATAAATATTGTGAATAGAAACTATCATAGATATTATAGGTTTTATAGTCATCACACAACCATAGACTCCCAAATTTAAATTTTATTTTTAATTTATTTTGTGGTATTATTAAATTACATAATTGATTGCTGAGCAACTCAAGAGGTGAACTAAATAGGGAAAAATGTTAATGAAAATTATGGGTATTAAGTAGTATAAAGAAATATAATCAATATATTAACATATTATATTACAAAAATTAATTAGATAGGTAGAAATTTTAATTAATTTGGTGGGTGTTAAGTATTATGAAGAGTTTTAATCAATTTATTATAATGTTTAATTAAAAAAATGAAATAAATTGGGAAAAGTGTTAATAAAAATGGTGGGTGCATGTTAAGTAATATGAAAAGTTTTAATTTATTAACATGTTTTATTACCAAAATTTCAATTAAAATGTCAATTTTAGTTATAAATTATGACATTTATTAACATGTTTTGATTACAAAAGTTCAATTAAAATGTCAATATTGATTATAAATTATGAAATTTTGATGTAAATTTGTAAGGGTTACATAAATTAAATTAATTTATAGAAAAATGAATTAAATCAATAAAATAAGACAATTACGTGGCAATGAGTTTTGATGCTTACATTTACGTGGCATTTTTGGATCCTAGAAAAATGAATTAAATCTATAAAATAAGACAATTACTTGGCAATGAGTTTTGATGCTTACATTTACGTGGCATTTTTGGATCCTACGTGGCTTTGTCTACGTGGTGTTTATTAGTCATTTTAGGGTAGCCTTTTAATTATATTTTATAGATATAGGAAAAGAAAATGTGAAAATAAAGATGGTCATAAATAAAATAAACTGTTTGGTATTGACCTTTATTTTCTCTTCTTAAGCGGAAATCAGAATCCCATTGAAGGTGAATATATAGCATATTTTTCACCCGCTACTTTTGTGTCAAAGTTAGATTAAGGTCCTATTTTTTTTTGAGTTGAAATAAGCTAAATTGAACTGAAGTGAGCTGAATTAAATTGGCGAACTTAAGCCGAAAAGAACAGGGCCTACGAGTGAAAGTAAGAATTCGATTTGCAAAGATGAAGAATGTATATACGATTGTACTCACCCGGTCCTGATTAATTGCATACTATTTTGTTTCAAATACTCCCAATCATTTTTGTAAAGTAAGTAAAAACCAGCGAAAAGTGTAGTTTTGATATTAACGGATTTTTTTGTTCAAATAAGCATATTTATATCGCGGGTGAAAATCGAATCCCCAATTTCATAGTTGGGGTAAGAGCGCTCTTACAACTTGAGTCTCTTGTTCTATGATATTAATGACATTTAAAGAATGAGGATTGATATCTACCTTTTCCCTCTTACCTTCTCTTTCACCTTCTTCCTTTACTCTTCATAATCGATTAAATTAATATATATCGGGTGAGGTTAGATGACAAGTGGACGACGCCATTTATATTATATTTTAACCGATTATTAGATGAAAAACGGAAAAAAGAACGTAGATTGAAATTCTCTAAAATAATATCATAAATATAATTGATGTTTCAAAGGGTGACAAAGATAAATGCTTGATTAGTTGATTTACAAAGATATCCTAAAAAAGATTTTTTTTTTTTGTGAAATGTAAATATATTGGTATAACTTGAAGATATTACATCACCATATTAGGAGGCATTGCTGACTGAAATGACACTAAAAAAATAGATGAGAGCATGATTCAGCAGTAGAATTACAAAGAAAGCATAGTGCATCAGAAGCCACTCCATAACGTACTAGTCACTCTCTGATAAGTAGTCTCTGCAATGTATAAAGCCACATAATTGGGACAATAATAATACATAGATAATTTTTTCTAGAAAAAAATCGTCTCACGATATAAGACTAAAATTTGGACAAAAAGGTTCCCAAAAACCTAAACAAGGGAGATTGTAATAATACAAATTTTTAAGAAACGGTCTTTTATTAATGTTGGTAAAAAACGTCTCTATCACTTGATTAATAAACCATCAACTACTGATTTCGTATGTTATCCAAACAAAGGACGATTAGACATTAAAAATACTCGTACAAAGCAACGTAAACTATATTTGTACATTATATTTGCCTGTATATTCCATCTACATGTAGCACAAGCAACATGATAAACAACTCCTACATCCACAAGATATGTGAGGAAAACTAGGCACTAAGGTGTCCAACATTTCATATACAAGCATTATCCATAGCCGTCATAAATTAATACGGAGTACTAACAAATTATCCCATGGTGATCGTCGTATAATCGTCGTATGGTGTAATCACGTAAAGTGATAATTTTGTGATCAACATTTTGTATTAAGAGATGATCAGTTTTTATTATTATAAAGTGATCGCGTTTAATAAGTGATGATCCCTTAGCAGGCTAGTATTTCTGACATTCCCTAAAATTAATGGTCTCTATATAATGATTCAAACAATTGATAGTATTAGGTTTCTATTGGTAAAAAGTAAGGGTAAATTACTAATAACTCGGTTAATTTTAAATTAGCTATTGAACTGAAAACTCCATAAGTCCAGTAATATACATCTTCAAGTTCAGAAAGTTAGTTGTAGTGAAACAAGTAAGTTGTTATATATAGAGATATATATTATTAGTTTGAGTCCTATAATTTTTTTTATTAGGTGTATATTATCGGACTTAGTTCAGATTTGTGTTGGGTAAGTCTCTCTCTCGCGAGTTTCATACAATTGTATTCTTATGACTCAAAGTCAAACCTTTAATTAAATTAGAACAATCGCTTTTCAGTTGAGTTGATCTAAGTGCTTATAAATTGTACAATACTTGTTACATATATGTAGTCTCTACACCATTGGCTATCATAAAACACAAAATCTCATTATAGACGGCAACTATCCGTCTATAACTAAAGACGGGTCAAATAACATACCACATTATGCATAAGACAAACAACAACTTGCATGGTGGGGCCCAAAAATGTCACCACTTTAAGGATATTTGACCCGTCTCTTGCTATAGACGGATATATCCGTCTATAGCAAGACTTGCTGATCATAAAATTAGTTATACTTATGCGTGCTAAGTTTTGCGCTTGTTAGTTCACATTTGTTTCTACCATGATTATAGAAAATTATAAGTAAATTCACATTTACCATGATAGAAAATAAAATGTCAATTATTATTAGTAAATTAAATGTCATCTCAATTATTATAGAAAATAAAATAAACTATTTACCATGATGGAAAATTCTCACAAAAGGGTATAGACGTTCAGATATGATTAGGCGACCCCTCAAAATCAATTCAATTAAATGTTGAAGTGAGCTCGAGTCAAACTAATCTTGACCAAATATGAGCCAAACTTAGAGTTTAGTATGACTCGAATCGAAAGCTCATATTAAATATGTTTAATGTAATACCCGGTCCTTTTGGGTCCTTTTGGGACTTCTAAAAGGCCATTTGAGTATAGTGAGAGGACCCTTAGACTTGAGGAGAATCAAAATCGTGAGTAAGGAGGTACACACTAGACCGAGTGTGAGTTTTATGGACCGAGTATGTGATTTACTAAACCGAGTATGACTTGGGTGGACCGACTATGAGCTATGCTCGACCGAGTGAGGTGCACTCGGCCGAGTGTGCGGGTACTCGACCGAGTGGACCTGATAAGTGGCGATATAACCTATCTCGGGGATTAGAATCCGCCTAACCTTAAATCATTTCCTTCTCTTTCTCTTTCTCTCTCTCTCTAAAGTCTCAAAACACTCTCCCTTTTCTCTAGAACCATCATCCATAGTCTCCTCCCATGATGTGTGAGCATGGATTTGAAGATCTTACACCTTTTTCATTCCTCTTTTCACCTTGTAGTCAAGATTTCACCTTTCCTATTTCTTTCACCTAACCCCAATATTTGGGGTTTTTATGAGTAATGTTAATTATAGTTATAATTAATATTATGGGTAATTAAATAACTTTATTTATCAATTTTTAGTATGAAACCTTATGAATTAATCAATAAAAGTCCTCCCATTTGGTGAGATCCGTTTGTCCGTCTCTATTTTCGGAGTTTTTTCAGTCCTTATCTTTTTAGGTTTTAGTTCTATTGGAAATATTGATAAGAGCGCATTTGTCGTTCCTCATATGATGAAGATGCAGAAGATCAGTTTCGTAATGGATCGTTATATGGTATTACATATGTTGTCGATTTGTTGGTTGCACTCAATTTGGTCAGATAAAATCGTCTCTCGTCAAAGCTCAAGATTCTATGATCCTCTTATGAAAAGCTATTTGCGGCGATATGATAAAGGACGCGCTTTGGAGCAATTCAAGTTTAAAAATCTTTCTTTGAACGAGATTTTATTTTATTTGGTTCTAGTCGAGTTGTATCCGGTCAAATTTGATACATGTTGTAAATGTCATATGACAATTTATTAATGAATTGATCCTTTCTTTAAAGAAAAAGGTAATAATAAGGGGTTTTATATAATAAAAGTATACGGTGTGTCGTGATGATAATTATGTAACTTATATAGGATGTGACGGTTTTGTGAGACGGATTCTTGGTTATCTCGGGCTGCTTACGGAGTTTGCTAAAAGATAGGGTTTCCCTACTCGATTTTGGTAATATGAATTCTTACTCATGCATGTACATACGTCATTCTCGTTGTTGTTGTCGTATTATTGGACTTGCATTATAACATGTGGTTGGGTAATTGTGTCTTAGAGTATTGTTGTAATTGTTGAAATTGCATTATAACATGTTAATAGGGGATTGTACTTTGAGGTATTGTTGTGGTTGTTGTCATATATGGATACATGACATTCATTGTACATGAGAAAAAGGCATACTTGGTAATTGTTATGCATATAAAACATTATACTTGACATATTGTGTGCATAGTGTGTACATGTGATTGTGGGTGGATGTTGGAGGTTGTTAGTGGAATTATGGTTGTGCTGTGTGGTTGTTGAGGAGACGTAAAGCGGTTTAGAAGACCGTCTTACGCTCGAGTCGCTTTTTGGAGTTTCCCACTCCAAGGAGGACGTGCACGTTTATGGCTTGAGGATGGAGGGACTCGTGTGGTGTCACGACGTCTGGTAAGGGTTCGGTTAGCGCCGGGCTCGGTGCCTGACGGATACGTCTCGCGTACATGTTTTACGGGCTGCGATCCGGCTATTTGGTGGCGGTTTTGTGATGCCGTCACCGAGTTATACATGGATGTGGAGATGTGGTAGATGGAGGCTTGTGACTCGTGTGATTTACTCTTCCATTGCATTTATATTCACATGTTATCTTGTGAGTGTTTTGTATTATTGAAACTGATGTGTATGACTATGTGTAAATTGGCACCTTCTTTAATTGAGGTGGCTTGTGATGATCTATATGATATTTCAGATCATATGGGGAGCAGTTTGGAGTACAGATTTAGATATGACGATGATCGGGATATAGGCCGCGCTACGGATATTTGGAGTCGAGTTGCATAGTCACGTGATAGATGATGTAGTCCTTAGTTGAGTTGTATCATGTAGAAATCCCATTGTATTATTCTTTTATCCTTTTATGTAATTCCCTAAACATGTATTCTAATAATATGTTACTTAATTGGAGTTCCGATTCATTGCCTCGAGAAACCAAGATGATGACACTCCCGATTACCTTGGCCGGCTAAAAGGGGGTGTTACAATGTGAATGATCAAATTACCTTTCAAAAATACTACCAACTAGTTCTATTACCCGTGAAATTCACGAGGCGAGCTATGTTGTCACGTTGGTGGTGTGTTATGCAAGCCCGGATTTGCGGTCGCACAAGGCTTTGACTCCTGAGGACAAAAGGTCATCGTAAGAAAAACGTTTTTAGTAATCAATACATATATCGTCAAAGTAAATTTATGTTATGTAAGTGTAACACCCCCATCTTACCGGGCAAGTTAATCGAAAGATGTCACCATCTCGGTTTCCCGAGGCAGTGAGATCATAACTACAATTAAGTAACAATTTATATAAATAACATGTTTGGTACAGGTGGCAATAATTGACACGACCCGAAAATACGACACGAACCCGTCACGAAGTTAGTGGGTTAGGGTTGAGAGGTTGTGACCCATTTAAATAATTGGGTAGACACAGACAGACACGACCTGCTACATGTTTTGGGATAATAAGGCTATAAAACTTAGCTTATTTATTAGTTTATCGGGTTAAATGGGTTATAAAATGACCTGCTACATGATAACTGGGTTGAACAAGTCGGGTTGGGTTATAGAAAAATTAAATGGGTTGGGTTAGGGTTGAGATAAATGACCCGTTTATGTAATTGGGTCGGGTAAGGGTTGAGTTAGTGATGACCTGTTTAAGTTGACACGAACACGAACACGACATGACCTGATCTGTTTGTCAGGTCTAATGTTTGGTGAATTACATAACGAATAAATGAATAACAAATAACCGAGACACCCATAAAGAAAATAGGCAAACAAATAACCTGGATGGAGGGAGTATTATTTTAGCTCAATTTGCTAACTAAAAAAAAGGTTTTTTTTGCGTGGTATTCCCGTGTTTCTTCGAACTCTACGTGATATCCTTACGTTTTTGAAAATATCAGTGGTACCCCTAAACTTAGTAAAATGTTTTGAAAATACCTCAACTACTAAAAATCACGTTTTTAACCAGTTAAATTTTGTAAAGAAAATATGTTTACGATCGAGTAAACGATGTTTATGTTAATGATGACATGACAAATTATTGCCAAAAAATCAATCAAAAATGTATAAACTAAACATTTTAAAGAGGCAGATTAGAGTGTTTTGGAATATTTTAAGACGTTTTCTTTAAGTTAAGCGGTACCATTGATATTTTTGGAAAGCGAGAAATACCACGTAGAATTCGAATCAATATAAAGGTACCCTGTAGAAAAACCAAAAAAGCAAATAACCTAAAGACAAAGCGAGTTGGAATCTCGTATCAATTTTTAAGGCTTGATAACTTCCCAACCAAACTACCAAAGTTGGTTTGTGTGATTGATAAGGGCTCACATCTCTTAAATAAGTGGTGAGGTGTTTGATTATTGACTTTTACGAATGAAAAAGCCAAACTTTGGAGGGTCAACCCATTAAATTGCCTTCAGTAGTACCCCGAAGAAGATTGTCCAACTTCGATGCAGGATCTCCTAATCAATGAAAAAAAAAAAAAAAAAAAAAAAAAATCCCAACCAAACTCAAACTTGAGCTCAAACTCAATAATCCAACCCGGTGACGAACTATCCAAACTCAAGCTCAAGGTATACCCTGGTTAAAAAAGGTCGCATGTCGACAATAAACATATAGGTTGAAGAAGACATAAAGTTAAATAACTCCAGTCTGCACATATAAAATCACTTTCAAACAAATCATACAATCATCATACTACTCCAAAATCCCATGTATAAATCCCATGTATTTACTCCATACATTTTTCACAAATTCATCCAATCTTCCTGGAATTTTTCTCAACCTTTTTCACCTCCTTCTTTCCCTTATTATCTCCTTGTTCTTTCAACTCTTTCTATAATTACAAAATCCAAACTTTGAGTACCATTCAAGCTTAATTCTTCTTCAGAAACTACCCAGAACCTCACTTTTGTTGTGTTTCTTCTTATTATTCCTGTATTTATTTTCATTTCTTCACTCTCACTTTTCCTGCCACACAAATTTGCATCTTTTCATTTCTTTCATCACATAATTTTACAAAAGTTTCAATCTTTCCTGTCTAAAACAGTTTTTGGTGATCAAATCTATATTGGGTCTCATGAGAAATCCTCGGTTTCGGGTTTTCTTCAGTATAATCTCTACCATAGTCTTTTTCACATTACTGTATGAGAAATGGAGTATCAGAAGTAGTATAGTTCATGGAACTTTGCTGAAAAACAGGAGAATTATGCATGAAATTCATGGTATTTCTTCATTAAATGTTAGTACTTTAAATATTAAAGATGGTAAATTAATGGACCGACAAATATGTTCAGAATTCCTTGAACATAAAGGTTATGACAGCAGCTGTGATTTCCTGATTGCAAACCCAAACTGTAGTTCAGGTGGGTTTTTCAATTACATTAAATTTTTCTACTGTAACTGTCAGAATTACAGCTTTTTAGGTTACTTTGTTCTTGGTTCATGGTTAGCTATACTGTTCTATTTATTGGGTAATACAGCAGCTGATTATTTCTGTTGTTCATTGGAGAATTTGTCAAATTTGCTTAAAATGTCACCAACTATTGCTGGGGTGACATTACTTCCTTTAGGAAACGGAGCGTCCGATGTGTTTGCCAGTATTGCTGCTTTCATGGGGACAGGTTCGAGTGGTGTTGGATTGAATGGTGTTCTTGGTGGAGCTGTTTTTATAACTTGTATTGTTGTCGGAGTTATTTCTCTTAGTGTTGCAGATAAAAGAGTTCAGATTGATAAAACATCCTTCATTCGAAATGTTTGTTTCCTTCTGTTTTCGATATTGTGTCTTACATTGATTATAATTATTGGTAAGGTGACAGTTTGGGGTGCTTTAGCTTTTCTGTCAATATACTTTGTTTATATTGGATATGTTTCGGTCAGTGAGGTACTTAAGAAAAAGGACAAGGGTTTAAAATCAAACGATTTTACACCGTTGCTTCCTGTGGCCGGAGAGGAATCAATCACTGCACCATTGCTTAGTTCTGATTCTGATGATCACTGTAGCCGACCTGAAATTTCAGCTAAAGAAACCCATTGGATATGCGATCTTAATTTCTCGATGTACTCAGACTTTGTTAAGTCCACAGCAGAGGATTATTGCCCAAGGGCTTTGTGGGGTTGGTCTGATCAGGAAGAGCAGCCTGCACTTTCATTCTCTACACTATGCTCATGGCTCGAGATGCCATTAACCATTCCTAGACGGTTAACAATCCCGATTGTTGAAGAGGATCGATGGTCTAAAATGTATGCAGTAGCCAGTGCATTACTAGCTCCTGTGCTTCTAGCATGTCTTTGGAACAGTCGACAGAAAATCAACCCTCTGAGTGGGAAAATCGCGTATTGTCTAGGGTTCGGGATTGGACTCGTTCTCAGTGTTCTTGCATCACTGTACACAAAAACGGAGCACCCACCTCGTAAATTCCTGTTCCCATGGATCTTTGGCGGGTTTTTCATGAGTATCATATGGTTCTACATAATAGCAAATGAGCTAGTATCTTTGCTGGTTGCATTGGGTACTATTTTAGGCATTAACCCATCAATGCTGGCATTAACAGTATTAGCATGGGGGAATTCCATGAATGATCTAATGGCTAATACGGCTTTTGCAATGAACGAAAGGAACGGAGTTCAAATTGCAATGTCAGGATGTTTCGCAGGTCCTATGTTCAACACATTAGTCGGACTAGGCCTTTCTTTGGTGTACGGAGCCTGCTCCATGGGCTCTGAACCATACATGATTCCTCGTGACGCAGGTTTGTTTGTCACAATGGCGTTTCTCACGACTGGTGTTGTCTGGTCACTCGTCGTACTCCCTCAAAATGATATGCGCCCTAATAAGGTTTTGGGTATAGGCCTAATAGTAATCTATGTCCTGTTTCTTTCTATCAGGATTAGTATGGCTATCGGAATTGGTTCGCTTAATAGTTAGTCACAGATTACATATATAATTTCGATATTTTGTATACATGTTCACTATATTTGTACAGTTATATAGTTTGATGATTTTTCATGTTTGTACTAAATCATGTAATATATGTGCGAGTTCCAGAAGCAATGGAATATTTACGAATTGATTTGTTGCATTTGCATATCAGCTATACTAATTCATCTAAAACGGGTCAACTAGAGAGTAATATCGAGATTTAGTATCATCTAAAACGCTGTTAACAAGAGCAAGACTGTAATATACATGCAGTGAGGTTGATTGTAGGCAAACTTAGCTTTCATGTTGATTAATCAGTTCCTTTCAATGCTGTTTTCGTTACGTATTATGCTATTGTTCTCCTCTAAATCAACTTAGCTTCACATTAACTCTTCCTTATATCAGTCACGTTAGTTGTAGTTTATCCTCCAATACAGTTCACATCATATCTCTAGAATCTTGTCACCAAAAAAAGTCATATATGTAGAGTCCTAGGCACGTTTTTTGCTAAATACGCAGGGACGATGTCGCCCGTAACTCGAGATTAGTAGAGAGTTCGATTTAGAATTGCATCGTTTAAATATATCGCTTAAAGAGATTGGTTTTACTTGGCACATTATAATATAAAGTTCATGTTCATTTTCGAAGCCCGCAGGTTAATCAAGAACAGTTAAAATCTAATATGTTAAGTGGTTAATTGGTCACCGAGTCACGGGAATTATCTAACGCGGACAAGATTACCAGGATAATTGATTAGTCGACAAATAATCTTAAACAAATTGAAACAACAAAAGGTAATGAACCAATAATATTTATCGATCGTTCTGCATTCAATTGTAACACTAGAAATTATTGGAACATATAAAATGAAAATTTAATTTAATTTCAACCATCAGAATTCAGAATAGAGCTAAATGCTTTGGAAAGCACATTTTTGTTTTTGGTTTTTTTTGTTTGCACACACGACACATCCAGTCACGGTAGATGCACGCTGATGGGAGTATGGATTGTCAAAAGTGGACATTTCTATTGCCTCAATAGTTTTTTGCTTTTCATACATATATCTTTACGCAAAAACTACTCGATCGTACGTGTCGTAGTGCGACAGTACAAAAAAAAAGAACGACTTTTTAATAAATAGTGATTACTAGTTTGGATGTGTTGGGTTCCTTATGATTGATGATAACATGCCCATTTGATTTGTGTTATCTTAGTTTACCTTTTCAGGATTAATGATTAAATCAAGCTTGGATTAAGAAGTGTTGAAGTTGTTAATCATCCCTTTGTATTGAGTCTTAAGTGTCATCTAATGTACAAGTGAGAAAGTAGAGTATCCTAGAGTAATTGCCTAAATTCGTAACACTTGAACTCTTTTTATCCTTTTATCTTTCAAAAGCCTTTTCGTGTCTCTTATTTTTGAAAGATAAATTTCAGATTTTTATTAGGATTTGGCCTTCAATAAAGAGTGGTTTGAATAATTATCATTTTCAAAATATTTCCTCTTTGTGCAAATTTGACCCTTTGGTCTTTTAGAAAACAAGAATTGCTTTTTGCCATATTTGTGTAAACTTGTCATCATGTGACTTGTTTTTCCCTCTTTGTTTTCTGAATTTGCATGAGCTTTTATGGATAACTTTTAAACACTCTTTCTCTATTCTTGCCTTTGCAAAAGAACCTTCTTTGGTGCAAGTATTGGGTGGTTGTTGAAGCTCTTCACATGTGTGGTCTTTGACCCTTCAAAACCCTAGCAACTCTCTTACTCACTTCCTCTATAAAAGACGAGTCATTCCTCCATAAAAATCTCAAGACTTTTTCTGAAATATTTTCTAAGTTTGCAAATTGTTTTTAAAAGATTAAAACCGTGTGTCTTTGCAAAACTTCTAAAAGTCTTCAAGTTGTTACAGTCGTGGCTACTGTTACTTTAACATACTAAACTCTCTTGCTTATGAATTGTTGATCTTGTAAAAGTTGTCCATCTCTATTCTTTGCTAAGAATATGTTAGTGGAAACTTGATCCTTATAACATTCTAAGTGTGTTAGTAGAGTTTAGGACGGAGTAGTCTTCAACTCTTGGCAACCGGAGTAGGTTGCGAGTTGGCTTGTCATAAGAACGGAGTAGTTCTTGGACTTGCTTTACAACCGGAGTAGGTTGGTGTTTTTTATTGTACGGGTCTTTTAGTTGTCAGAGTAGATCACTAAAAGAAATCAATAAAAAGTAGATTGGACGTAGGCACTTGAGTTTCTTGCCGAACCAATTCAAAAATCTCGTGTTCAATTGTCTTACTTTATTTCCGCTGCTCTTTTATTTCGTTTGTCTTGCTTTGCTTACATTTAGAAAATGTGATTCATCATATGTCACATTTGAACTGATCTGTATTCCATAAATCGAGACAGATAGATACGATCAACAGTTTGTTACTTTCATACTTCAGCAGGCATTCATTTTAGTACTCGTGTAATCTCGCAATATTACTCGAAGTATTCTCTCTTCTATTTTGTTCTTGCAACTCACTTTAATTAATAAAGTTGTAGTTAAAATTTTTAAATAGTACCTAATTCACCCCCTCCCCCTCTTAGGTACTTGAATCCATAAACTCAACAATTGGTATCAGAGCCTCGTGCTCTTGATCGAGGCTAATCGCCTTAGAGTTTGATTCGTGGGTAATGGATTCCGAGAAACACTCCAAGATCCCGGTCTTTACCGGTTCGAATTTTGTATGGTGGAAACTCAAAATGGAACATTACATCAAAAGTATCGATTATCAATGTTGGAACATCATCCAAAATGGACCTCTTGTCATTGAGGAAACCAATATCTTAAACGGTTTCACCAAGACAAAAGAGGAAAGAAATTACAATGAAAACGACTTCAAACTTGCCGAAAAGAATTCCAAAGCAATGTCGATTCTTCAACGTTGTGTTGGTGAGGGGGAAGTTAGTCGAATCTCCGGATGTCCTACGGCAAAATCTATTTGGGATTCTCTTGTACTTGCCTATGAAGGGACGTCCCAAGTAAGAAAACACCGCATTGACCTTCTCATGCAACAATATGAGATGTTTAGAATGTCAAAAGACGAGTCCTTAAATAGTTTCTCTTCAAGTTTTTCTTGTATTATTAATGAGCTTAAAAGTCTAGGAAGGAATTTCGAGTCCGAGGACATCATTCTAAAAATCCTTCGTAGTCTAACCTCTAAGTGGCAACCCAAAGTCACCGCCATAGAGGAAGCTAAAGACTTGTCAACCCTATCTCTTCATGAACTAATGGGATCACTAATGGCTCACGAGTTTAATCTCGATAAGCATTCTAGTGAGTCTTCAAAGGGAAAGAGTCTCGCCCTCACATCCTCTCCAAGTGACGGAGAAGATGAGGAGGAAGACGAGTTTGCTATGTTCACAAGAAATCTAGCCATGTTGGTCAATGACCAAGGAAACAAAAGATTCACTAATAACTACTCGAAAAAACGCTTTCCTAAGAAACGACCTAACTCCACCGTGGGATGCTTTAAATGTGGTGATAAAACTCACCAAATTAAAGAATGTCCCAAGTGGGATGAAATCAAATCAAAGGAAAGAAGAGAAAAGGTTAAAAAGGACTATAAACATAGAGTCATGAGTGCTATTTGGGGAATGTCCGACTCCGAGGAAGATGAGGAACTCATCGAGGAGGAACTAGAGGCTAAAATGTGTCTTACAAATCATGGTAAAGAAAAAGTCTCAAAAACCTCAAAACTTGAACACTTAAGATGCCTCATGGCTAATCCCGATGATTCCGACTCCGATTCCGACAACGAGGTAAATCATCTAAAGGCCAAGGCTAGAACTTACTCCAAAGAGAAAGTATGTAAGCTTCTTGACCAACTTCTTGTTAAGTGTCGGTTTCAAAATGATAAGCTTGAGGTAATGCAAAATTAAATTGAGAAAATTGCTCAAGAGAACTTTAATCTTAAAAATGAACTGAAAGCAACAGACAACGTCACTGTCACCTCTGAGGCTTATGATGAAGTTAAAAGAGTCAACAAGTTAAACAAACATTTGACTAAAGAACTAGAGCGTCTTAGGTTGACCCCCACGGACGTCTCTGACCTTGAAAATGTCAACACTACCTTGGTGATGCAAGTTTCCTCACTAACCAAGGAACGTGATGATCTTTTGAAGGACAAAGATGCTCTTGAGAATGAGATCTATGACTTTGTAGTTGAAGTTGTAGAACTAAGAGAAACAGTGTCTAAGACTGTTGTTTCTGACAAAGATTTAGACAAGTCAAATGAAAAGATTAAATGTTTAGAAAATGAAAACAAATGTCTAAAAGGTGAGGTTGTTTGTCTCAAGAATGAAATAGAAGTCCTTCATGATAGGCTTACTTTTTTTCAAAAAGGTATGCCCGAATGTAGCACTTCTAGGTCTTCTCCTCATCATAGATCCGATGAAATCATTGATCTAAACAAAAGTCTTGATGAGATGACGTCTAAGTATGAAGAGTCCAAAGAACGAATCATGTATCTTGTGTCTAAACTCAACAACCACACCCATGACTTCATAGTTGAGAAAAGGTTGTCTATTGAAAGTGTTAACAATGATGAACTCAAGAGAGAAAAAGAAAAGAATTTGCATCTCCTTTCACGTGTCAATGACTTGACCAATGAACTTGTTAGTGCTAAAAACATCACTAAAATATGGGAAGGAAGTCAAACAGTGTTAAACTTCCTCACGAATCAAACCAAGAGATGTAACAAAACTGCTGGTTTGGGGTTCAAATGGAACAATGACATGATCATCATTACATCCAGAAGCCTAAAACTGATTTTAGAAAGAGAAAGTATGTTGGTCTTCCCGAATACATTATTTGTAATTATTGTGGTAAGAATGGTCATGTCCTCAACACTTGTGAAAAAAGATTTCATGACATTAACAAGAACATCAAAATAATTAAGCAAATATGAATTAGGAAAGATACCATAAGATATGTTGATCACAAAAGGGGACCCAAGTTTGTTTGGGTTCCTAAACTCAAAGTCTAATCTTGTGTAGGGCTTGGTGAGAGGCGGCCGCAATTGGTACTTGGATAGTGGATGCTCTCGTCACATGACGGGTGATAGAAGACAATTCCTCTCACTTAAAGCATACAATGGTGGCACGGTAAGGTTTGGTGACAACAAGAAAGGTGAAGTAATTGGCATTGGAAAGGTTGGTAAGTCACCATTACTTTGTGTCGACAACGTGCGGCTTGTCAAAGGTTTGAAGCATAATCTCCTTAGTATCTCTCAACTTTGTGATAAGGGTAATATTGTAGAATTTAGTGCTAATATGTGTCGAATATTTGATGCCACTACTAATGAACTAATACTCGAAGGAAGACGTGTCAAAGATGTATACTTAACTAATTTGAACACTCTATCCGGTCACACTATGTCTTGCATGAGTGTAATGAACAATGATCCTTGGTTATGGCATAAGAGGTTTGGTCATGTTAGTACAAAAACTCTTAATACTCTTAAAAGACTTGACTTAGTTGAAGGTATTCCCAACATGAAGTTTGATTTTGATAAAGTATATGATGAATGTGCTAGAGGCAAACATGTTAGAAGTTCCTTTAAATCCAAAAGAATTATGAGTACATCTCAACCTTTGCAACTTTTACATATCGACTTGTGTGGACCAATGAGAACTAGAAGTAGAGGTGGTAGTCGTTATGTGTGTGTCATTGTTGATGATTACTCTAGGTTCGTTTGGGCACTCTTCCTAAGCTCTAAGGATGAGACATTTGACGAGTTTCTAATTTGGTTAAGAAAAATTCAAAATAAACTTGGTTTAAAACTTGTTTCAATGAGAACCGATCACGGAACCGAATTCGAAAACTCATCATTTGGTGCTTATTGTGATGACAATGGTGTAGACCATAACTTATCGGCTCCTAGAACACCACAACAAAATGGTGTGGTTGAAAGGATGAATAGAACCCTTGAAGGAATGGCTAGAACAATGTTATTATCTAGTAAGTTGCCTAAGAACTTTTGGGCCGAAGCGGTAAATACCGCTTGCTACATTCATAATCGTGTCATGATAAGGAGTATATTGAACAAAACTCCCTATGAATCATTACGTGGAAGAAAACCCAACATTTCATATTTTAGATGTTTTGGAAGCAAATGTTTTGTTCATAACAATGGTAAAAACAACTTGGGTAAGTTCGATCCACGTAGTGATGAAGGAGTATTTATTGGGTACTCCGATCATAGCAAGGCCTATAAAGTTTACAATAAACGAACCTTGTTAATTGAAGAAAGCATCCATGTCATTTTTGATGAATCTAGTGTGCTTGGACAGGTACAAAACGTGAATGATGATGATGATAGTGATGACGATGAGTTTGAGATTGGTCTTGTTCGAAAGGACTTCGTGTTCGAGGATGAAGAAGCTCCCAAAGATCGACTTGCAAATGCATACACGGGACTGTCACCTTCAAAGGAAATCAAGCAACTCGGGGGAACACGTAGCACATCTGCTCTTGTTTCTTCTCTGGAAGCAACAGACCCAACGACTGTTGCCTCCACCTCCAGAACTGAAACAACCCAAAACAGTGAGGATGAAGATCCCTCCAGGCCAAAAGAAATAGTCACTGTGACTGATGCTGTTGAGGGGGAACAAGAAACCATTGTTCTAAAGAAGTGAAAACATCAAAGCTCTCATCCACTCACTAATCTCACAAGTGATCTCAACTCGGGAATTCGAACAAGATCATCCCTCAACAATCTCGCTCATCTCAATGAGTATTGTGCCCACAATGCCTTCCTTTCTCAAATTTAACCTTCAAATGTAACAGTCGCCTTGATGCGATGCAGATGGTTGCTTGCTATGCAAGAAGAACTCAATCAATTCAAAAGGAACAAGGTATGGCACTTAGTCCCTAGACCGCCTAATCGTACCGTCATTGGTACTAGGTGGGTCTTTCGCAATAAGCTTGATGACTCGGGAGAAATTGTAAGGAACAAGGCTAGGCTAGTGGTGCAAGGTTATAACCAACAAGAGGGTATTGACTACGATGAAACCTATGCACCGGTAGCTAGACTTGAGGCCATACGATTGCTTATAACTTTTGCGGCTCAAAAAGGCATTAAACTCTTCCAAATGGATGTTAAAACCGCTTTCTTAAATGGATATTTGGAAGAAGATGTCTTTGTAGAGCAACCACCGGGTTTTGAGAACAATGACTTGCCTAACCATGTTTTCAAATTAGACAAAGCTCTTTATGGTTTAAAACAAGCACCTAGGTGTTGGTATGATAGATTGTCTAAGTTTCTTATTGAAAATGGTTTTAAAAGAGGCTCCGTTGACAAAACATTGTTCTTAAAGTCACAGTCAGACGAACTGTTGGTTGTACAAGTATATGTTGATGACATTATATTTGGTGCAACAAATGAACTCCTTTACTTATATTTTTCGGAACTAATGAAATCGGAGTTTGAAATGAGCATAATGGGTGAGCTAGGATTTTTCCTTGGGCTCCAAATTAAGCAATCAAAGGATGGAATCATGATCCATCAACAAAAGTATATTAAGGAAATGCTTAAGAAATTTGGGATGACTAATGGTAAGTCTCATGATACACCTATGGTAGCCGGGTCCAAATTGGACAAAGATGAACTCGGTAAGAATGTTAGCGATAAGGTGTATAGAGGTATGATAGGGTCACTTCTCTACTTGACCGCAAGTCGTCCCGATATTCTCTTTAGTGTTTGTTTATGTGCTAGGTTCCAAGCAAATCCGAAAGAATCACATTTTAAAGCCGTTAAACGAATTCTTCGGTATTTGATTGGAACACAAAATCTTTACTTATGGTATCCCTTACATTGTCCTTTTGATCTCATAGGCTTTTCGGATGCGGACTATGCGGGATGTACGATTGATAGAAAGAGCACCTCCGGAATTGCAATATTCTTGGGTCCTTGTTTGATCTCTTGGGGCTCAAAGAAACAAAATACGGTAGCTCTTTCAACGGCCGAAAGTGAGTACGTTAGTGCCGCACATTGTTGTTCTCAATTACTTTGGGTAAGACAACAACTCTTGGATTTTGGTATTATTTTTGACTCCGTTCCCATAATGTGTGATAATACGAGTGCAATAAATATTTCCAAAAATCCTATTCAACACTCTAAAACCAAACATATTGATATTCGTCACCACTTTATTCGTGATCATGTGGAAAAAGGACATGTTAAACTTATCTTTTGCAAAACCGAAAATCAAATTGCCGATATTTTCACTAAGCCACTTGCAAGAGAACATTTTGAGAAATTTAGACTAGAAATTGGGTTAATTAATTGCTTGTGATTTTTAGTGTGAGTTTTACAAATTTCCTTAATTGATTAAATTAAAATTGGATATATGTTATTAAGTATTCTAAGTGCATTGACATCGTTTTTTGACCAAAAATTGACACCGTATTCGTGAGTCGGTAATCACTCAACCTCATATCTAAATTTACGTTTATAATATGTTACCTTGCGTTTTATTTCGAGTGATCAAAATTAATTAGTTGGGCCAACTACCTCACCTCCCTCATTTATTGGGCCATTTACTCCCTCAACCCACCTTCTATCCCTAACCCCCGTCCAAACTCACTAACCCACAAAATCTTTCACCTCCCAATCTCCCTTCATCTCACCTACCCTTTAACTCCCTTTTACCCAACATGGTCAAAACATCCTTCAACACTACAATACCCATCAAAACAGTAAAGATGACCACTCCACCCGTCACATCTGACCCAACAACAACAACAACTCCAAACATGCCTACCCAAAAAGTCTCCCATGCCTTTCCTCCACAAACCTCAACCACGACTCCAACCCCATCACCGAACCCAGAACTACCAAACCCTCATCCAACACCTCTCTCCACTGTCCCACCATCATCGGTCCCATCTGACGACATCCCCATCTCCACCATGGTCGGGCGTCGTACTCGAGGAGGTCGGAAGAGGAGCACTACTGTCCCAAGTTCTTCCTCTGAAACCGTGACGGTGAATGTCGATGACATTGAAGAAAATCCTATTGATTTGAATGAAAATCCGACCATGTCTGCTGATTCGGTTCCGGATCCGACAAAGAAAAGTAACAAAATAAAGGATAAAGCCTCTTCATCCCAATTACCTCCCATCTCTGAAAGTGTCGAACAAAGTGATATTGAAACCCCCACAATCAATCCCCCTGATGAAACACCCAGTGAACCACCCCTGAAAAAATCGAAGCAATCAAAAAAAAATTGGTGTATCTTTCACCCTCTGATTCGGTTTCCCTAACCTCTAAATGGGATTTGGCTCTTGTCTGGGATCAACTCGAAAGTCTGGATCTTTCTACCTCCATCTACAAAAATTGTGAGAGGTTGATGAATCGCAAAGCCATCCATTCTCCTCGGGTTTACAATCAATCTTGGTTCGAGCCTCCTGCCTTTCACACTGTCCGTGACATGATTTTGGCTCAAGGTTGGGAGAAATTGTTGGAATTACGTGAACCGGTCTTTGTGAGTGAGGTGATTCAATTCTTTGCATCCGTCCGAGTGGATAAATCGGGTGATTTCCTCACGGCTAAGGTGAATGGTAAGCCTCTGAAACTGACTCAATCTGATTTTGCTACCGCCCTTAATATTTCAACCGGAGGTTATGATAATCTCCCCTCTGAAACCTGGATTGCCTTACCTTACGCCTCACCCCTAGCAGTCGCTCAAGTTGTTTGTCCTAAAACAGTCACTTGTGGTCCTGTGAGCAACACCCAAATACCCCCTCCTCTTCGAATTGTCTTTAATATGTTGTGTCGTTCCATTTACCCTTCAGGTGACCGGGGAAAACTCTCCATAGCCCAACAATACCTAATTTATCACATTGCAACTCACAAAAAGGTGAATTTAATTGGGTTAATGTTTAAGCGATTTCATCTTATTTCGACCAAACTCCGTAAACCCTCTTCTAGCATGCTACACTTACCCTATGGAATGTGGTTGTCAATCGTGCTCAAGGCACACATGGTGTTAGTGAGTTCTAGTTCGGGTTCATTAGACATGTGTGACATCATGAGTGATGGTCAAATGGGGAAAATGCTTATCAAAGTGGAAAATGATGAATTAATCTCGGTGAAAATTAAGACGGATCCTGAGGGTGGGTCGTCTAGTCAAGTGAATACGGGTAGTATGCGGGAAGTTCTTCAAGCTGTGGCTGAGTTGAGTGCTTGGATTAAGCACGATGCTAGTCAAAAGGATTTGGCCATCTCGGCTCTTGCCTCCACCGTGGACCTCATTCGTGGTGAAGTGGACATTAAATCCACTCTTGTCTCAACAAAGGAAAATGGTGATGATGCTCCATTGGATGATGATCCCTTGGGTAGTGACTCGGATGGTGACCAAGCTTCCTCCCCTTAGCCTATCCCATCTATTTCGGCCCCTTGACTTTTATCCTTGCCTTTTCATTTTGTCCCACCTTGTTGTGCCCTCCTAAGACTATTTTTCTTTACTCATTATTTTGATGCTTGGTGGTGTATCTTAAACTTTATTTAGCCATGGTGAACTATGGTTAACTTATGTTTAATCCGTATGTTTATGTTGACTTTGTTACCTTGTCACGGTTATATGTGTCTTTTTGCGTTTTCTTATGGTTATCTGCACTCTAATGCCGTTGACATCCCTATCCTTTTTGATGATGTCAAGAGGGGGAAAAGGTAAACTCATGCTCTTAATCTCTTTGCATATTGATTAACTAATGTCTAGGCCTAACCTTCTTAGTTTTGAATCTTGTTTTGGGGCAATGTAAAATTGTCATGGTTAGTTTGATTCTAGTTCTTGCTCTTTATAAGGTAATATTGTCCCTTCTCTCATTTGATCTTGCTTATTTAAAATCTTGAATTAAGGTGTTTACATTGCTTATACATTCGTTTAGGGCTTGTCATCATCAAAGGGGGAATTTGTTGGGTTCCTTATGATTGATGATAACATGCCCATTTGATTTGTGTTATCTTAGTTTACCTTTTCAGGATTAATGATTAAATCAAGCTTGGATTAAGAAGTGTTGAAGTTGTTAATCATCCCTTTGTATTGAGTCTTAAGTGTCATCTAATGTACAAGTGAGAAAGTAGAGTATCCTAGAGTAATAGAAACAGTCAAGACGACTGTTACTTTTACAAAGTAAGAGCTGCCTGGACTGTTGCCTAAATTCGTAACACTTGAATTCTTTTTATCCTTTTATCTTTCAAAAGCCTTTTCGTGTCTCTTATTTTTGAAAGATAAACTTCAGATTTTTATTAGGATTTGGCCTTCAATAAAGAGTGGTTTGAATAATTATCATTTTCAAAATGTTTCCTCTTTGTGCAAATTTGACCCTTTGGTCTTTTAGAAAACAAGAATTGCTTTTTGCCATATTTGTGTAAACTTGTCATCATGTGACTTGTTTTTCCCTCTTTGTTTTCTGAATTTGCATGAGCTTTTATGGATAACTTTTAAACACTCTTTCTCTATTCTTGCCTTTGCAAAAGAACCTTCTTTGGTGCAAGTATTGGGTGGTTGTTGAAGCTCTTCACATGTGTGGTCTTTGACCCTTCAAAACCCTAGCAACCCCCTTACTCACTTCCTCTATAAAAGGCGAGCCATTCCTCCATAAAAATCTCAAGACTTTTTCTGAAATATTTTCTAAGTTTGCAAATTGTTTAAAAGCTTAAAACCGTGTGTCTTTGCAAAACTTCTAAAAGTCTTCAAGTTGTTACAGTCGTGGCTACTGTTACTTTAACATACTAAACTCTCTTGCTTATGAATTGTTGATCTTGTAAAAGTTGTCCATCTCTATTCTTTGCTAAGAATATGTTAGTGAAAACTTGATCCTTATAACATTCTAAGTGTGTTAGTAGAGTTTAGGACGGAGTAGTCTTCAACTCTTGGCAACCGGAGTAGGTTGCGAGTTGGCTTGTCATAAGAACGGAGTAGTTCTTGGACTTGCTTTACAACCGGAGTAGGTTGGTGTTTTTTATTGTACGAGTCTTTTAGTTGTCGGAGTAGATCACTAAAAGAAATCAATAAAAAGTAGATTGGACGTAGGCACTTGAGTTTCTTGCCGAACCAATTCAAAAATCTCGTGTTCAATTGTCTTACTTTATTTCCGCTGCTCTTTTATTTCGTTTGTCTTGCTTTGCTTACATTTAGAAGTAACAGTTCATCATACTGTCACATTTGATCTGCAGTCTGTATTCCATAAACTGAGACAAATAGATACAGTCCGAACAGTTGTTACTTTCATACTTCAGCAGGCATTCATTTTAGTACTCGTGTAATCTTGCAATATTACTCGAAGTATTCTCTCTTCTCTTTTGTTCTTGCAACTCACTTTAATTAATAAAGTTGTAGTTAAAATTTTTAAATAGTACCTAATTCACCCCCTCCCCCTCTTAGGTACTTGAATCCATAAACTCAACAGGATGTTTGTGCGTTGTAACGGGGTAATTAGCTTAGTAACAAAAAAATGGTTATAAGGTCTATCTTAATATTTACATCTTATGTCTAATCATTTATTTAGATACTAGTTTAGGTCCCGTGCAATATATGCACGGTATATATAGAGTTTTACTTTTTTTTAGTGTATTATATTTATGAAATTTAAATTAACTAATCTTTTTTTTTTTACGTTTCTCATCGTTATATTGAAGTCAAAATCGTATTAATCATGAAATGAGTATTTCAATTAATGTTTTTCCTATTACCGAGAGATTAATGGTTTATTTTATAAAATTTTACTGATAATATATTTTTAGCCGCAACTTTTTATCATAGAAAATCAATGAATATTTTTCTTACGATTCTTCAAAAAAAAAAAAAGAATTCGTTTTTATATCATTAAAGGAATGGAGATAATTTTGTGTAGAATGTAAAATATTAAATGACATAAATATATAAATTTGAAAGATTATGTGTGTTATTATAGCCCACCATACTTATAGAATATTCTAAAAATAATTAAACTTTATTTTAGGAAATATATTTAGGCGGAAAAATTTAGAGTTTTGCCTATTCTTTTAGTAAATAAGGGATGATCAAAAGTCAAAACATCTTATTTAAGAGACGCAAAAGATGTTGGGTTGATACTAAGTTCCAAGGATGCCTCATATTTATAATCATAAGACCACTGCATCTTATGTTAATCTTTCGATGTGGGACAATTCTATTATTTTTATATAATCCTACATTATTTTTCAATGTGGGACATATAACATACTACGAAGTACACAATTTTATATATGTACAAATTATAAATCTATACGCTAATGATAGCATTTTGACCACGAATCAAATTATGTTATTTTCATAATTTTCTTAACGATATTTTTTTGCCAAATGAAATGTAAAAGTTTTTATATAAAAATTAGAAACATCACTTGAATATAATATAAGAAATAAATATTATAATAATTAAAAGATTCGCCACTTTATTTTTTACATCAAAAAATATTATTTATGATACTTTCCTAAATTAATTTTATGATCACCCCACCTTATGATAATTTTCTGATGTGGGACGATTCAACTATTTATATGTAGTATATTTACCACACTTACATTATTTTTCAATGTGGAACAAATAATACACTAAAATGTACACCATCTTTTTTGCACATATTTCGATATCCAACCCGATTTAATAATGAGAAAATACTATCTATATATTTATATCCGTAAGTTTTTTTTCCATTTTTTGTCATAATTAAAATATGTAAAAATGATATGATTTAAATTACATTTTTTTCCTAACACGATTCTTAAGATGTAATTGAAGGAGCAATAATATGTATAAATAAATGCAAAATATTTTCTTTTTCTGGTACGATTTTGATTAATGGTTAAAAATTATGATGTGTTTTAGTTACTCAAATGTAATGAGGCATAATATTACCTATATTTGAAAGTTAAAAAAAATTAATTCTACTATTTATCAAAGTAAAAAAGCTCATTTTTGATTTGTTTGTGGATACAAGTTCTTTTTATGCAACACTTGATTGTATTATAATTCATAAATTTTTTATTTTAGTGCAGAGATTATCACTATATATATGACACATTAATAACCAATTTATGTATATTTAGCACCTATTTTATTTTTTAATTATGATTTTTTCTTAAATAAAGTTATTATACTATCGATTGTCTTAAAATAAACATTATAATATCACTAATATTGTAATATATAATCGCTTTTATAAATAATATTTGTATTGTATTGTTGTAACTAAGGTTTGCCGTTAATACAAACTCTTATAAGAACTCTCTAAGATAATATTTAAGCGATTCAAAAGATTTTGAGTTGATACCTCCTAAGTTTCAAATATGACTCCTATTTACAATCATGTGATACCTCACCTCATGATAATCTTCTAATGTGGGACAATTCAACTATTCATATATAATACATTTACCACACCTACATTATTTTTCAATGTGGGACAAACAATATATTTAGAAATACACCATCTTTTTCGCACTTAATTCGACATCTAACCCAGTTTAATAATAATAAGCAAATACTATACTATTTATTAATATTCGTATAGTATTTTTTTAACTTCTTATCATAATTAAAATATGTGCAAATAATATGATACTATATTCTAATGCTAGAATTTATTTACCACGAATCTAATTAAATAATTTTTCAAAAAAATACTTTATTTTACTTTTTTGCTAAATGAGATGTAAAAGTTTTTATATAAAAATCACAACCATCACTTGGACATTATATAAAATATATATATATATCATACCATGGAGATAATGATATTAACTCTTAAGAGCTCTCCAAGACAATGCTTAAGAGACTCGAAAGTTTTTGGTTGGTATATAGGTTCCAATGAAGACTACTCCTATTTATAATCATAGGATCATCCACCTTATATTAATCTTTTGATGTGGGACAATTCTATAATTTTTACGTATTATAAACACCACACTAACATTGTTTTTCAATGTGGGACATATAATATATTAAGAAATACATCATCTTTAATATGTGCAAATCATATGAAATCTATACTCTAATGAAAGCATTTTTTACCACGAATCTAATTATATTATCTTCATAATTTTTATAACGATATTTTTTTGCCAAATGAAATGTCAAAGTTTTTATATAAAAATTAGAAACTTCTCATGAATATAAAATAGGAAATATAGATATTATAATAATTTAAAGATTCTCCACTTTATTTTTTATGTGAAAAATATTATTTATAAAACTTTCCTAAATTAATTTTTGATGATGTGGACGTTCTAGAATCGCTCGAAAAAGCTCTCTTTTATATATAGATATAGATAGATTTATTTTATACAATTAAATAGTGACTAACTTTTTATTACTAAACGGCCAATTTTTTTAAAAAATAATCACTATTTACTATAAATTGGTCACTATTTATCACAATATAATCACTCTTTTTTTTCCACAAAATATAGGTACAATTGTTGGAGAGTTGCTAATATTTCTTTATGATATAAGGTGCTCCATTTGTCAACTTAATATTTTTGAAATGATAAAAATTGGACCCAATTCTTCCATCAGTTAGTCTTGCTGAAGATGGGTCGGAGCAAGTGACGGGTAATGTCACTCACAAAACGGATAGGTGGGACAAGGTGGGGGCACCCTCATGTGCATACCTCTCTCCTCTATTTGGATCATTTGTGAGAGGAAATGGTATTCGTCACTCCAAAGTGACGGATACCTGCCGTCTTTAATGAGATTTTGTGTTCTTCCATAACATTGGTCCCAGAAAAAACGCATGGTAATTGCTACTGTATGATGTTACCTAATAAAGTTTTTAATTTTTACTTATTAATGTTATCTTGGTTCAACTTTTGTAGCAACTTGTGGCATGAGACATGATTTCAGTGGATTAATGAATTTGGTATTATGTATACCGTTTATGTCATTAGACGCTGACCTCCGCATTCTATCAATTTAATCATACATTTAAAATTCATGCATGATGCATTACCTTAATCTTGTACGCTCTTTCGATGTTACGTCTCTGTCATATGCTCGTTTTTCAACGACACTCTACTTTTGTATCCAGCAGTTAGAGATGGAAGTGGGCATAAGGGTTGATCAATACGGTCCACGGTCTATTTTAGCATGACACGGATTGACACGACCCATACGACACGGCATACGCCAGGGCAGTGGGTCGTGCCTGGGCCGAAGTTTGTGAAAAAAAGACCGTGCCTAGGTACGGCTCGACACGGCACGACACTGTACGCTTGAGCACGCTCAAAATACAAAGAAATTGGGTTGAAGTGAAGGAATTGTTAAGGCACGCCGAAGCACAATACAACATGACACGACACATATGAACCGTGCTTGGGCCACCATTTTCATTTGTGTTGCATAATACGAAGCTCACCTTCATGGGTCTGGGCCGTGCCATTTTCTTCTCCAAGCGTGCTTGGCTGGCACGAGGCATGACCCGCTTTCATCTCTACCAACAGTTACAATATTGGCCAATTAGTTGGTTTTACTATAAACAATGTTAATTTAAAATGTCTTACAATCTCCATGTATTTTCACTTCTATTATAATTGTGTGTGCGATCGTTTTAAATTAAGACATCTTAAATAAGAAATGGTGTTGGCTAATAGTTGTACTTTTATTTCTTAGTCATTTAGTAGGTTTAATAAATGACCATAAAGAATTGTCTATCAATCCTTAAAAAACGCAAAAAAAACTCTCTAAAAAACAAGAAAAACCCTAACCTATACGTCTCTGCTCTGCCGTCTCCACCGTCCACACTTGTCTCCCTTCTTCTTCCCTTACTCGGATCGCCGGAGATGGGTTCGTCCCTTAGCCTATCTCCGGCGATTCGACACATCTCATACCTTATAACCCCCAATAATTAATTTTTTTTACCTTCGCTCCTCCCGTCCACCAGCCGTTCCTTCGCCGATGTTGTATTGCCAGGGATGAGTTTGTCCTGGTTTATCTCCGACGACGTTCTGTCTCTCGTTCAAAAAACTTTAATTCCTGTACCCCAGATCATCTTCTTTTTCGATTTGATTTGGTTGGTTGGGTCGGTTCCTTTTGGTGGTTTTGTCCGTTGATGTCCCTTTTTTCCGTCTGGCCGTCTTCATCGGCTTCTTTGCTTGTTTTATGGGTGGAGTTGTTTTTTTCTTGGTGATGGCTTTTGAAGACTATCACCTGCCTGGGGGTGGTTCCCTCCTTGACGTCACGTCCCTCCGGTACCTTGTCTTGTCACCGTCGTTTTTTGTTTCCAATCCAGGGGTGATCCGCCCATTTCCCCCCATCCCTGGTTTGATTGCCTTGTCTTGCGGTTGTTTGCTTTTGTCGATGACTCTTAACTCATCCGTCTGCCTTGCTACTTTTCTAAGTGGCTGCTTTTTGGGTCCGATACAGTGATCACCCATTTCCTCCACCTATCGTTTCCTCGTCCTTTTTTCCCTAGTGTCGTCCAGTGTCATTTTTTTTGTCTAAGTGCTTGTTTGGCGGTGGTCCTGGGAGGTGTCCCTTGGTGAATCGAGTGTGTCTGTGGTGTCTTGACCCGCCTTTGTTGTCTTGTTGGTAGGCCTTCATCTCCTGTTGCTTGCAAGTGTGTCTTTGATGTTTATGTGTCAGTTTCGTTTCGAGTCGTTGAGACATATTGGATTGACAGCTTTGGTTTATGTGGTTGCTGATGGTTTTGGTCTTTGTGTTGGTTTCTTGGTGGTCGTCGGGTACTTTATATATCTTTTTGGAATGGTGTGTCTGGGTGTTGTGGTTTTTCTTCTGTCTTGTGTGGCTTCGTTTCGGCTATTCGGTTGGGAAGAATGGTTAGGAGGTGGTGATTCTGCTAGAGTCTGTTATCGATTATTGGGTTCCCGTATGTTGTGCTTGGTAGGGTGAAGTCGTGGTCTGACAATGTTGTTGGGTGGCCCAGATGCGGTGGCCTCAACCTCATTGTTCTTTATGAAACTTGGCTTGGAATTGTAGGGGCCTTGAGGTTCCGCTTGCCCCCTTCAATTCCTAAAATTAGAGCAATATGTAGGTCTTTTAATAATAGTTTACATTTCATCTTCCTTTCTAAAACTAAGTGTGATATACGATCAGTTGATGTTCTTTTGTGCCTTATGGGTTTTCTTGAGTCTACTAGGTGTAATACTGAAAATTTAAAAAGGGGGGGGGGGGGGTTGGTGGAAAAGTAGTTGTAAATAAGAATGTGTCTTTATAATTGCAATCTTATTATCCTCTTGGTTAATCAGTGTAAGGGTAGAATGTGGTATTTGTGCTGTATTTATGGTGAACCCGATCACACAAAGAGGGGTGCTGTATGGGAAACTTTTACCTGTCATCTTAATTCCCTCGACAAACCCTTCTTGCTTATTGGTGATTTCAGCCAAGTTGAGTTCTCTCCTGATAAATTAGGTGGTAGTAATAAATTGATAAGAGGAGCAAACTTATTCTCATACTGGAAGAATACGCATTGTCTGATGGATACCCCTCTTAAGGGCTCTAGATTCACTTGGTGCAATAATAGGGAGAGTCCACATCGAATATACGAAAGACTTGATAAGAGCTTTGCTTCCAATAATTGGCTTTCCCTATTCCCAAATACTTTTATCAAGCACTTGCCTATTCAAATATCGGATCACGCGCCTATAATCCTTGTTACAAATATGGTTTTCAATACCAAGAAAAAAATTTACTGACTAGAGACTTGGTGTTTTGATCTGGCCGAATGCAGTGGTTTAGTTAAAGAAAGCTGGGAAAGAAAAGATAAGGGTGATGCTTCGCATGTTTTTTTTGTCAAAACTATGCCATATAAATAATGCTTTCAGAGTTTGGGCTTGTATCAAAAAAGACGACTGGAGACTAAAGTGGAGTGCATTTGATCAGGATCTTGAATCCTATCTTTTGGATATTGAGAATCATGGAGATATTTTTAATTACGAATCATGTCACAAAAAGCTTATGGAATTCTCTCTTGTTGCTGACACTTATTGGCGTCAACGTGCCAAATTGAAATGGAATTGTGAGGATGACACGAGCACTAAATATTTCTTCAATTGGGTTAAAGGACGATCTGGTGCTAAACTTATCTTGGGTATGAAGAAGGAGTCTAATGAATGGTCTTGTGATATGAAGGAGAGAGGTGGTTTGTTTCATAAACACTTCTCTACTATCTTTAATTCTGATGCTGAGCCTGAGTGTTTTGAAGATTACATAATTAATTACGGTTATTTATTTGATAAACTTAAGCGTAGAGTGGGCATAGAGGAGAGAGTCAAGTTGGGCCGTGTTTATTCGAAAGAGGAAGTACGTCGGGCTATTTTCCCATTGGGTGTAATACTACGGTTTTCTATGTCTATGGGTACTCTATCGAGTGGGGCTTACTCTGTTGAGTAAGTATGTTTTAATACAAAACAGTGTCTGTCTCATGGGTACTCGATCGAGTATGTGTGGCACTCGATCGAGTAAGGGGCACTCGATCGAGTAAGTTACTTACTCGATCGAGTAAGTGAGTCTTACGGGTTGTTTTGTCGGGTTTTGATAGTAACGCGAGAAGGATATAAAATCATCTTTCGTCAGTTTCTCTTCATTTTACCCTTTTCCAAGTTTCTTAAAGAGTGAAAACATGTTACGTTACTCTCCACTTTCGCATTGCTATCAAATCTTAAGGGCTAGAGTCATCGGATCATTGTGTTCTTTACGCCGTTGAGACCATCGTATTGTGGCTAAGGTCCTAGTACAGTCTTTATGTTGTTTCATTGATTTTGGTTGAAACCCTAATTGGATAAATTGGGGGTATTGGGAGTATTGTGTTTATTAGATGGTGATTGTATGATTGTATGTTTGATAAGAGGTTTCATTGAAGAACGATTTTGATTAGCTGCTAGACCGTCTGTGGTGATTGCTTTTCCAGGTAGGGTTTTCCCTACTCAGTATTAATTACATAAGTGTGGTTGGTGATTACTGTTGTTGTTGTATATCGTATTGACATTGGATTCTGATTTGGTGGTTGGATAAAGTATTATAATTGTTGTTGCATAACTGTCTGTGATATTCGGGGCGCGTCCCTGGCTGAGTGGAGTCACTTGCGAGAGTGGCTTCACGCCCTTGGTTCTCCCTCTGTGGAACACGCCACAGGATGGGATGTGCACATTAAAGAAACTTGGGTTTATCGCTCAGTGGTGATGAGCGGGAATTTGGTGGGTACGGCTGCGGTCCCCCACTCGCGGTGTGTAGTACTTGTTGCGATGGTACTCTGGCAGGACTACACACTTTAGTGTGTAGTCAGTTGTGTGAAGATTGGAGATGGAGACTGGAGATTGGTTTGAGCTGTTTGAGCTGTCTGTGTTTTTGTTTTATTGTGGCTGTTGTTGTTTTTATGTAATCAGTACTGACCCCGTTAAATGTTTTAAAAACCGTGGTGATCCATTCGGGGGTGGTGAGCATTTACTGAGCAGGTATGAGATGATGCGCATGGGATAGCTGGGATGAGTCATCACATTGCAGTTTTAGAAGTCTTCCGCTGTGTCGAACATTTTATAGTTGTTTAGTAGTTGACAGTTTGGATAACCTTGTATTTTAGTTTAATAGTTTTGGAGTTGACATGTAATCACTTTAAACCGTATTTTGCTTTTAAGTATGTTTCGTTATTGCCTTATGATTATCATTGCCTCGGGTAACCAAGATGGTGACGCTTCCATACCTTAAGTGGTCCTGGTAAGGCACTTGGAGTATGGGGTGTCACAAAGTGGTATCAGAGCGACGATCTTGAAACCTGTAACCAATGAACCTAATGAACGTAGAGAGTCAAACTAAAATGAACCCGGGTAGGAGTTGTAGGAGCTAATGCAAAGACTTGGGAGACGTCCTAAAGTCGCGAACTCGCCCTACAATTTTGAACCGGTCACTACGGGGTGTCATGGGATCGTTATGTGTTTACTAATGTTCTATTGCGTATGTTGGATGATGTGTTGTGTAGAAATGTTGGAAAATAATTGTGGTGGATGTGGTAAATGATAAAGTGTTGTGAATAATCATGTTGCGTAATAGTTGGTTTACAATGTTGTTTGGAATTGATGGAAAAGCATATGAGAATGATGAATGATTTGGTGCAAAAAGTGGAGTAGTTCATATATGAGAATATGTGATGAATAATGTTGTCGCATGATGGATGGTTTATAATGTGGCATAATAGTAACATGTAAATAGGAATGTTGTGTCGTATACTTATATTTTGTTTGCGTAAAGTTGTATAATAACTTTATGTATTTGTCCACTATTGTTCATACGTATATGTTGTATGAAGTGTGTAGTTGTAATGGATGAATTGGTTGGAAAAGATTAAGTAAGTAATTGCATGAGAATATGAAATTCATGTATGGAAGATGTTAATGTGGGTAGTGGATTTTATAATGTTGCTATGTTAGTAACATGAGAATGGGGAATTTGATGTTATATGTTATGCTATTATTTTTTTTGCGTAAAGTTATAGAATAAGAGTAGGGACAAGAGTTGGTCGTCACACATCCAATCAAACACATTTATAATACTCAACAAACAACTAGTTAGCGGTAAGTCGAGGTCGATCCATGGGACGGTGTGCTTTGGGTTCTAAGTCTATCTATCTCAATTTATGCTAGTGTCACGATTGATTTGGGTTTGTAGTTGTGTTCTAGACTAATGCAAGCAATAAAGTAAAGCAAACAATAAAAGGAAGGATGTAAACAATTGATTAAAAGTGCTAGGATGTCATGGGTTTATAGGGTATTCATGGAAGTTGATCACACAAACATGTTCACAAAGTTGCAAGCAATTAATGTTGTAAAGGAACCGAGTTGGTTTATGTCTTACGGTCCTTAGGAAGAGTTGGGTCCCGGAGCCGAATCGATTAGATTGTACAACACCTACAAGTCGACTTACTTTCCTCCTAATCACTTCTATGCATGGTCTAACAAGACTCGAGTTGGTTTATATCTTACAAGTCAAGTTGAATAGATAAGAGATGGTTCTAAATGCAAGGATTCATAGGCTTAGCATTTCATCAAACATAACATGTGCATAAAGTTGAAAGCACAACAAGCAAGCAATTTGATTATGAAAACATATTGGATTAAGCATGAATCAATTCCCATGTTGGTTTCCTTAATTACCCACTAATCCTAGTTAAGAAACTACTAACTCAATATCAAGTTTAACATGCTAACAAGGTTGTCAATCATATTAACAAGGTAAAACATGATGAACAAGTAAGAAAGATTAACAATAATTAAAACAAGGATTAAGAGAATTATACCTATGGAGATTCCAAAATAATAATGCAAACAATAATAGAAGAAACTTGATTGATTGATGAAGGGTTGTCAATCCTCCAATAATAACCTAATAATCTTCAATTACCCAAAAGTAACAAACTTGAATAATAATTAAGGAGAGATTAATGTGTATTTTGTGGAAAGATTAAAGAGTAATCTATTCTAATCTATACCTAATCTAATCTAAGAGGAATTTCTAATGTGGAGGCTCTCTACTCTAAAAACTTCATGCTTTGATTATTTACAAGTGGGGTATATATAGTAGAGCTTCATTAGGTTAACTAAGGCTAAATTAGTAATTAACATTTGTGAGTTCTAAGCAGGGAATTGCTAGTCTTTCCGGAGAGATGAGCATCTCAGCTGAAGACGCCACAATCCGCTCGTCCAGGAGGGGAATCCGCTCGGATTGTTGCAGAGGACGAGCGTCTTTGGGCAAATCCGCTCGGATTGTAGCAAGGGAATCCGAGCGGATTCAAGGCTTGGACGCTCGGATTATGCTTCTTGGACGGGCGTCTTGTCTCTTTGGACGCTCGGATTCTGCTTCAAAATCCTTCTCTTCACTTTCTTCTTATTTTTGTGAAATTAGTCTTTAGTTCTTACCTTCTCTTCATACTAGTCCATCTAATATCATCAATAAGCTTCCAAATATGCACGAAAGACGGGAATTTCCGCCTAATTATCTTCTTTCCTACAAAACATACGAAATGCACTAGGAAAGCAAAATAGAAAGCATTTGACGGATAAAATGGCTATGGAATGTTATAATAGTATGCAAAATAGGCTAAATTAGGGGATTAAATGTGCGCAAATAATGTTCACATCAAATATCCCCAAACCGAACCTTTACTCGTCCCGAGTAAAGAGGTGACAAAAACTAGACCTTTATTTAAACTAACCTACCAATATAGCCGATATGAGACAATTAGCGGGTCTCACTCCGCCCCTTCAACTCACAACAAGACAACCATGAGGTAGGATGCCTTATTGCAAGGCAAGGTGGGTCTTGCCAAAATGGCGACACATCCAATCATTAAAGCACACAAAATCAAGTAATGGATGCATCTACAAAAGAATAGCCACTTTCCTCATCTAAGTGGCGGAAATTATCTAAAGGAGAAGCAATTCAAGGGTACATACTCCTTCATAGATGCAATTTCTTCAAACTACTAAGCCTAGAAGGATACCAATAAATCACCTCCAAGTTGTGTCAAGCTAGGGTACCTTTGTCCTCAATCGTTAAATGTTTTTGTCAAGAGTAGACTCCCTATGGTGTTAGAAACATTGGAGGATCGCGGAATTCCCCTTCTTGCCTAGACAAGAAGAAGGGTCGTCCCCTCTCTACCATGCACAAAAATGGATACGATGGATAAAGAGATCGATAGAATTTGAGTTTCATTTGGGAGTTTGCTTTTGTTGTTGTTTTTCTCCCCAATTTATTGTGGCATTTGACATTTGAGAACACTTTATTTTTGCCATTTCTTTTGATTTTTGGCATTTCAATACTTGACAACTTTCAACTTTTGCATTTTTCTGTTGAACATTTTCAAAGTCACCCCAATTAGTAACGAGGGTGCCTTATATTTGAAGCAGATGAGTTTTCATTTTTGTTACTCCTCTTTTCTTTTGATGCATTTTGCAAACTTTTTCTTTTCTTTTCATTTCTTGAACTAAAATTTGAACAATTTTTGTGTCCATTCCCTTTTTGATGACAAAATATGGTAGAACATGGATGAATGATGGTTGCATGGTTTCAAGGGTCACCTTGGAATAAACGGTAGCCAAGGAGTTATCACACAACAAGGTATTCTTGAGTAGGCCTTAATCCATGGGTCAAAGGATACTAGCATGACACATCCTAGGGTGTTTTACAAGTATTCTAACAAGCAAAGTCTTAAGAAGAAAAAGTATCTACTAGGGCCTATATACACTTGTCAAGCTTCCCAAGTAGACGGTTTCACAAAATTTTTCTAACATGCAAACTACATGCTATGATGCAACTAATATATATTCAACCTAATGCATATGATTCTACCAACTAGTATGCCAAATAAACTAAATGCAATCCTAATTTCACATTGTTTTTACCGCATCAATCAAAATAAAGCCACATAGTCATTAACATAGAGAAGAAAAAGGAGATTGAAAAGATTATATCATGCGGTCTTCAATATCCTCATGTCTCGGATGTGGCATAGTCGATCAATGTGAAAAAGGATGAACAAACACAATATATACAAAAAAATATATACAAGATTACACTACAAAGGAAGTGAACATATTTTTGGAATTTTTAAATTTTTCAAATTTTTATGGGTTTTGTTTTATGAAATAAAAAGACATATTTTTGTATTTTTCGAAATTTTTCAATTTTTATGCATTTTTGGAATATAAATTCTTATCCCCCACTTTATTTTGGACATTGTTCTTAATATACATGTAGGAGTTGGAATGAAAAAGGAAAAACATGTTTTTGGATTTTTGATTTTATGGAAATTGAAGTACAAATGCAATGATATGATATGAATGAATGCATGCTTTAACTAAATGCAATTCTATATGACATATATAACAAATGAATGCAATCTAAACTATATTATATGATGCATGTTTTAAACTATGGTCACTTATGATCAAACCTCCCCAAACCGATTTAAGCACTATTTCTAGTGTAGAAAAGAATAGGATTGGTCATTAGTGGTTATGCATGAATTCTAGTCTATATGCAACTATCTACATGAATCATGTGAGATATATTACAATGCAAACTATACTATATGAACTAGCTAATGTAAATAAAATATGAAATATAATACAAATGCAAGTGAAAGCTAAACTAAATGCAATGTATATACAAAAGAGAGAGGGAGAGAAAAGTATCATACAAATGGAGGTGATGAGGTAGGCATCTTTCACTCGTCATCATCATTTTGAGGATAGCCATACCGGTGAGAACTTCCTCCTTGGTCATACCCTCCTCCTTGGCTAGAATGCCCTCCACCTTGGCCACCAAGATTCCAGGCTTGGTCCCCTTGATTAGGGAACAAGAGGTGTGGTTGGGCCCAAGAGGGCTGAGGGCCATTAGGGTCGATATACTCTTGTTGTGCCATTTGATAGTACTGGGGATAAAGGGCCAAGTAGTTATCGACCCTCCCTTAATGTACCCCGAGGTCAACTCTATTCATAAGATTCATCAAGTCATTAATACTCGGGGTATTGGGGATTTCCGGTTGGAATTGTGTATAAGGAGTAGGGTATGGTGGGATAGGCACATAGGAAGGTGGGGGAATAGGCCTTGCCGGTATTCCACGAGGTATTTGTGGTTGGCGGGGTGCTTCTTCCCTTTGAGGGGGATTGCCGATGACTTGGATATCGAGAAGGTAGCTCGGCCTAGGAAAATACGGGCCCAATCTTGGGTCGGTGCCCGGTATATTCCACCCTGAAAGAATGATGGAGGTGCACCCTTTTGTGAACCATTCTACACTCCCGTCTTGAGTGTAGGCACACCACCGGTGATGGTTGAAGACGGCGTCCTCATCAATCAAAGTACTCCCCTCAAGAGGAGCATAAGTCTCACGGGAGTTGAACCCGGGGCAAAGGAAGTTAGCCAAAATAGTTATTAGACCTCCCATCACGAAGGTCTTGAGTTGGGTGCTCCCTTGAGAAAAGTCATAGAACCTTGTAAGCATCTCAAGGGGGGTATTGAAGTTGTATCGCCTCGTCCCCTGAACATTTAGATAGGACTCAAGGAATGTTAAATCAATGAGAGTGCACCTATCTTGTTCATATCTCCCATTGATGGTGCCGGCTACAAAACGTTCGGTGATCCGAATCACCGGGTGTTGGATAGCGAAGGTATAACACTGTTTTTGGTGGATAAAATCCCTCCCGGAAATAGCCTTCCAAATTAGGTCCACATCGAAATCGGCGGGTTTATCGGTATAGTCGGTTGGTACAATAAGACCGAAAATGTGAGCAAATTGATCAAGTGTAAGGCTATGGTCTAGGTTGCACAACCTAAACTCTATGCTCACATTGGTTCGAGTGTTCGTGACAATACGGAGGCTACTCAAAAATTCCAGGGTGAGACTAAGGTACGTCTCCTCATGGGCATAGAATAATTTTCCAATCCCTAAACCATCAAAGAACATCTCGGTGTGGTACCTTATCCCAAGGGTTTATAACACCCTAGTATCGATAAACTGAGTGGGTTCATAGTTCTTACCTAGCAACTCGACGAACTTCTTACGGTGGGCATCGGAGGTGAAGAGTACCTCCGGGAAGTACTCAAGTTACTCTATCCCTTCTCTCATGATGAGGCGGAAGTTCCTTGGCGGCATCATCTCTTGTGGGGATGAAGAGGATGAACCCTTGCGTTTTCTAGTGGCGGATTCAACAAGTTTCTTAGCCTTGCCCTTGAGATTCATCATCTTGAATTGGGAAGATTGGGGTTTTTGTTGGCTTTTATTGTGAGGGGAGTGTTTTGGGGGATGAAGATGAGTGATTTAGGGTTAGATAAGGTGAGGAAATGAGGGAGAAAGGGGGTGTTCTTATAGAAAAAGGGGAAAGACGAGCGGACACGGGTGGGGCCTGGGCGGATAATTCGAGAAAAACGCCAGAATCCGAGCGGCTTCTTTGCGGGACGAGCGTCTTGCCTCTGCAAAATCCGAGCGTCTTACAGAAAATCTGCTCGGATTTCGTGACAAGAACCTTGCATTTTCTGAAGTAGGCGGAAGACGAGCGTCTTCTGTCTTAAACGAGCGTCTGACTTTGGACGAGCGGCTTCTCAAAAATCCGCTCGGATTTTGATATAGTTCCAAAACTTTTCTTCAGGTGCCTTTCAGGACGAGCGTCCAAAATACAATCCGAGCGTCTTTTTCCTGGTCGAGCGTCTTTTGCCAAATCCACTCGGATTCCGTGACAGCGCTGAACAGTAAGTACCCTGATGAAGGCTTTGGACGAGCGTCCAGCCCTCGGGACGAGCGTCTTTTCGCTGTTTTCCTTCCTTTTCTTTCTTTTCTTTGCAAAATCATACCCTTACACCAATTTGTTGTTCCTCCTTATCTTTTTCTGAAATTGTGCTCAATAAAAATATAAGAAAACTCTCTCTCACTACTCTCATGCAAGAAATTAAATAAAAATGCAAAAATGTACAATATTATACAAAGTAAGATTTCAAGAAATATCTTATAAATGGTGGTTTGAGATAGGACTCCATCAAACTAGTTCAAATTGTAGAAATTCTTGTCCATAGAGCTCAAGGCTCTCAATAGAAGATCGAAGGCTTGTGAACAAGCTCCAAATAAGCACAAGTATGGGTTGCTCCATTTGAACGTGAAATTTGGCCAAGGAAGTTTGTCATATGTTCTCTCTTTCACCTTGTCCTCGGCACTAGAGCCTTCCCAATGCTTCCAATAAATAAGCCCATGATTCTCGTCAACACTAGGTATAAAGTATGGTTCATATTCGTCCGGAGACTTCCACTTACCACCTTCTCCTGTATGTTCGGTGATGATGATAGCACTTTGATTTGTCAATCCTTCCAAAGTAGAAGGAGAATTCTCATGACCTTGATGACCGAGTCCCTTAGAAGTTGACATTGTGGGTGCCAAATTTCCACAAGTGGCTTCACGTGCAAGTTTCTCTTTGAGCTTTTCCACTAAGTAGCTTTTGTATGATGCCTTGACCTTTTGAAAAAGGTCCACCATATCCTCTCCAATAATCATAGGTTCCATAGTGAGTGCGAAAAGGTCTTCATGGTCAATAGGAAAGAGACATTCATCTTCCTCATGGAAGCATACCTCAAACTTCTCAAGGATGGGGTCCTCAAGTAAGGCAATCTCACAACTCCATTCCTCTTCTTCATTGCAAGACACATATCCCGCATAAGCTTCTTGCATAGGCTTGTCATCATCGCTATCTCCATACGAATCATAGATAGGAGCTTCACTCCTTTTCATTAACTCTTTCTCCAACACCTCAATGTTCACATCAAATGATACACCCTCATACTTACAAAGGTTAAGAGTATTTGGCTTACTCAACCTCATATCTTCCTCATCAAATACCACACTTTCATACTCACAAGAGTTCAAGGAGATTGGCTCTTCCCACTTCACATCTTCTTCATCAAAGGTCATTGCCTCAAATTCACATTCATGTTCAATGCTCAAGGATTAGTGGGGAGTGTTTGTTTGGGTTGCTTTCATTTGGGCAATTCGAATTTCCAACTCCTCACCAAGGGTAACAATGCTTTGGAGAACATTGTTCCTATTTTGGCTCTACTCTAGAATTTGTGTGAAGAAATTTTGTTGGTCTCCCATCATTTGGAGAATCACATTTTAAATGGGTTCATCTTCTTGTTGTGGGTATGTGTGAGAGTGCTCATATTGTGGCATTTGGAATTGATTGTAAAGTGAGTATTGGGTGGGTGGTTGTTGTGGATAATGGATGTGGTGATTTTGGTGGGAAAATTTGAGGTACTAGCTAGGATTTTCATTGTATGAATAGCAAGGTAGGTTTGTGTTGACTTGCTCCTCAAACTCCCCATACCCATAGTCATACTTAAAAGATCCACCACATACTCTATATGTCAAGTCTTGAGCCATCATAGCTAATACAAGGAAACAACTACAAGCATGGAAACTACACAAAAATGGTAAGAACGATCCTTGAGGAACAAGTCCCTCAAGGTGAAAGCAAAATCAAAATAGACAAACAAGTAAGAACTTAATCACATAGCACCATCCCCGGCAACGACGCCATTTTGATAGGGACAAGAGTTGGTCGTCACACATCCAATCAAACACATTTATAAAAGTCAACAAACAACTAGTTAGCGGTAAGTCGAGGTCGATCCATGGGACGGTGTGCTTTGGGTTCTAAGTCTATCTATCTCAATTTATGCTAGTGTCACGATTGATTTGGGTTTGTAGTTGTGTTCTAGACTAATGCAAGCAATAAAGTAAAGCAAACAATAAAAGGAAGGATGTAAACAATTGATTAAAAGTGCTAGGATGTCATGGGTTTATAGGGTATTCATGGAAGTTGATCATACAAACATGTTCACAAAGTTGCAAGCAATTAATGTTGTAAAGGAACCGAGTTGGTTTATGTCTTACGGTCCTTAGGAAGAGTTGGGTCCCGGAGCCGAATCGATTAGATTGTACAACACCTACAAGTCGACTTACTTTCCTCCTAATCACTTCTATGCATGGTCTAACAAGACTCGAGTTGGTTTATATCTTACAAGTCAAGTTGAATAGATAAGAGATGGTTGTAAATGCAAGGATTCATAGGCTTAGCATTTCATCAAACATAACATGTGCATAAAGTTGAAAGCACAACAAGCAAGCAATTTGATTATGAAAACATATTGGATTAAGCATGAATCAATTCCCATGTTGGTTTCCCTAGTTAAGAAACTACTCACTCAATATCAAGTTTAACATGCTAACAAGGTTGTCAATCATATTAACAAGGTAAAACATGATGAACAAGTAAGAAAGATTAAAAATAATTAAAACAAGGATTAAGAGAATTATACCTATGGATATTCCAAAATAATAATGCAAAGAATAATAGAAGAAACTTGATTGATTGATGAAGGGTTGTCAATCCTCCAATAATAACCCAATAATCTTCAATTACCCAAAAGTAACAAACTTGAACAATAATTAAGGAGAGATTAATGTGTATTTTGTGGAAAGATTAAAGAGTAATCTATTCTAATCTATACCTAATCTAATCTAAGAGGAATTTCTAATGTGGAGGCTCTCTACTCGAAAAACTTCATGCTTTGATTATTTACAAGTAGGGTATATATAGTAGAGCTTCATTAGGTTAGCTAAGGCTAAATTAGTAATTAACATTTGTGAGTTCTAAGCAGGGAATTGCTAGTCTTTCCGGAGAGATGAGCATCTCAGCTGAAGACGCCACAATCCGCTCGTCCAGGAGGGGAATCCGCTCGGATTGTTGCAGAGGACGAGCGTCTTTGGGCAAATCCGCTCGGATTGTAGCAAGGAAATCCGAGCGGATTCAAGGCTTGGACGCTCGGATTATGCTTCTTGGACGGGCGTCTTGTCTCTTTGGACGCTCGGATTCTGCTTCAGAATCTTTTTCTTTACTTTCTTCTTATTCTTGTGAAATTAGTCTTTAGTTCTTGCCTCCTCTTCATACTAGTCCATCTAATATCATCAATAAGCTTCCAAATATGCACGAAAGACGGGAATTTCCGCCTAATTATCTTCTTTCCTACAAAACATACGAAATGCACTAGGAAAGCAAAATAGAAAGCATTTGACGGATAAAATGGCTATGGAATGTTATAATAGTAAGCAAAATAGGCTAAATTAGGGGACTAAATGTGCGCAAATAATGTTCACATCAGTAATACATGATTGACAAGTTAAATAATATATGTACATGATGGAGGTTGTTGCTTGGCTTTTGAAGATAGTAACATGTGATTAGGAATACTGGTTTTATGAGTATTGAGTTGTTTTTGTTTACCTTGTTGTTGTTTAGGTTGTTTAGAAGTAAAAATCAAGTAGTTGTGTTTTTCGATTATAGAGAGGTTGTCTTTAAACTATTATAACTTGAGATTTATATATGATTTTGACGTGATTCCAATTGGAGGTGATAGCTTGTTCTTTTACGATTCTAACGATAGGTCACACGCCCATATTGACCAAGAAACGAGTGAGATATGACCGTTTTATAAAAATTGGACAGTGCTGAGAAATGTGTAGGGTACTCGATCGAGTGGCCCTCACTCGACCGAGTGTACCTCTTGTTACTCGATCGAGTACCCCTTACTCGATCGAGTAGCCCTGGTAATTTGTTATACGTGTCTCTAACCTTCACCTACTCGATCGAGTAAGTCACTCACTCGATCGAGTGACCTGTACTCGATCTAGTGATCCCTGTTTTGGGTCATATGCTTATCTTTTGACTTTGTTGCCTATTATGTTTGATTCAAAGGTGTTATTTTGCTTCCTTGTGCATTGCTTTACATGTGTGTTGGTCCTGATGCGTAAGTTATCCAATCTTATGATGTAAGGAGTGGCACCTATGGTGAGTATGGGTTCGGTGGGGAGGACATGAGTTATATGTGGTTGTGATAGGTAGTGGGAAAGAAAAGGAAGATTGGTAAGACTTATTAAGGCATGGAGCATGTTTTCTGAGATGAGATGAGTGATATGATTGTGTGTTGAGTAATGTAAAAGTAAGTGAATATGGGCAAGGGATGGTGTGAGTCTAAGGAACGTGAGAATGAAAAGATTGAAAGGAAGGATGTGGATAGTGGCAACTTGAGATGTGTAAAGAATTATCGAGGGAGATGGTTAGGAATCGTGTGGGTTAAGAATATATGTAGTGAAAGGTCGTTTTAGAGGGATTGAGAAGTGTGGTATATAGTGAACTTAATAGAGACCTGTCGCGACGTGGATTTGCAGATAGTGAGTGAGTTTGGGGAATTTGTGTTATCAAGAGGTGAAACTAATGTGTGATTTCCTTGGACAATTAACGGTATGAAATGAGTTTTGGAATTCTATATAAAAAAAATATTGGTGATGAGTGTGAGTGATAGCATGAGATGGTCTGGACTGATTGTTGATAAGTGTGAGTGATAGCATGATAAGAGAAGATCCATGGTAAGAAAGAGTGAGATGATAATGATATGAAATAATGGGATTCGAGTTTTGGAGCAATGAGAAGGTAACCGGAGTACTAAAGAGTTAGATAGAAGTAATAAGGAGTTAAACTATTAATTGGTATTGTTGAGTGTAAAGAGAAAAGAAGTGTAAAAGTAAGCTGAGAAAAATGTTGACCGGAGTTATGTGATAAAGAAGTAATGAATCGTCGAGATGTGTGATACTATCATGAGGATTAGAGTTAACGGTTATGTAGGGGTTCCAGGACGACATGTTAATCACGAGTTTCGAGGAATTAAGGAAAGTAAAAAGCTTGGTGGAGAATTTGCACGATAGGAGATCTTGGTGGTGAGTTGGGTGACGATACAATTAAGGATAGTATTGGGAAGAAGGTTGAGGTAAATTTTGTTGGTGGATTTGATGTCGTGATTTGGGATGTTAACCAAAGATAGGAAAAAACCGCGATGTTTAGGGATGAGTGTAAGAGGTTTGTTATACGAGCAGTGGTGGTATTGTGGCATTGTCACTAGTGGTTAAGAGTGATGATAGATAAGAAAGATTGCAATTCTAAAGAGGTTGATTTTGTAGAGGCCGGTTTGATATGTACGTTTGTGAGGAAGTATAAGATGTGGTCTTAGGAGGCGGTTTCTAGTAGTTGATTATTAGTTGTATGGTTATATTTGGCAGGGGCGATGGTTATGCGAATGAGAAAATGTGTTATGAGGGGGCATACGAGTTAAGCTCGGGCGAGAGGTAACCTTTACCAGGTGATAACTTACGTGATCAGGATTGACTAGTTGAATGTGATTACGGGTCTATGATGTGTATAAATGTTTGTGTGAGGTTCTGATCTCACGAGAAATGGTAGGGTGTGATAGTTATAAAGTTTTTATATGAATGTTTTGTGATTTATGTTGGGTACGGTAAACTAATGGAATGAGGTTCAAAAGTGATAGTTTGGGTGATCTGGCATGGCTAGTTATAGTTGTATGTGTATTCATGATATATGTTTATTCCGTGAAAAGGTATGGATAATATTCATGAGATTCTTGTCTGTTTATTCCGTATAATATGTTGTGTTGGGATATAGTAAAGCAGTTTTGAGTAAGTTTTCTTGTCCGGAAGGTTATACTAAGTCAGTGTTTATGGGAATTGTATGTGGTTGTGATGTCTATCGATGTGGTTGTTGTGCCTCGGGTGGTGATCCGGGCACTGTACTTCGTATTGTGATGCGGGTATTTTCGCGCTGCGGTGCGGCTGTTGGTGGCGGTGTTACGATGTCGTCACTGGTTTTGATTGAGTAGGCGGGATGATTACGATTCGAGTTTCGGAAGTACATACCAGTTATACATAGATTGTTGTTTTGTTTGATGTTGCTTCCTGTGATTTTCGGGTTGTACATATAGATGGTTGTTTTGTTTATTGATGTTTCTTACCAGTTTCAGCTTGGGTGTGAGGGTAGAGTATGATATGGAAGAGAGTTGTGTATGTTTCTGTTGCTGGCATGGTATAGCCATATTCTGTTGATGGGACACAGTTGTGAGAGGTTGTTACAGTAATTTTGATCTTGTTTTAAGATGAGGCATTGGTAGACATAGTAATGGCAAGTGAATGGTGGAACATGTGTTGTACTGATCTGAAAGCTGCAAGTGGTTCATAATCTTTTATTGGGACAATTAGTACGTATAGGGTGTTGGAAATTAGTATCATCTTAAGTTATGGATGAGTTTTGCGGTAATGAAAGAAAAGAACTGGAGGATCTAGTGTGAGTGTGTGTAATGATTGTGGATCGTGAGTTATGAGTATAGAGATAGGTGCATGTATAGAGGACTATGTCATTTTGGCGGTAATAGGGAACATTTGAAGTTTTGGTTAAGCTAAAGATTTTGTGGTATAGGTTAGATGGTGTGCCGAGTGAATTGAGGTATGAGAACTGTTTAAGTAAGAGAGCCTTGGCTATAGGAATAGTTAGTGTTTAGATTATAGGCGGTTATCTTTGACATGTGATGGTGATGAAGATAGTGAAAAGATATAGCTAAGGATTTAGTATTAGTGAGTTACGAGAACGTAACATTTGTCTTAAGAGGAGTAGAATGCGATAAAAGAGAGTTTCATGGTTGTGCATATAGTAGTATAACTAGTTTAGATCCCGCGCAATGAATGCGCGGTATTTATAGAGTTATTAATATAGACCTCGTGCAATATATGCACTGTATTTATAGAATTTTACTTTTTAGTGTATTATTTATAGAATTTAACACGTTTCTCCTTGATGTATCTTGATTAAAGAAATAAATAAAAGTTTAAATTGTAAGAAGTAATAAAATGAGTATTTTTTTTAATTTTTTTTTTTGTTTTTACCGAGAAATTAATGATGTTAATTTACAAATATTGACTAATATAACATATTTTTTAGCTGCAAATTTTCATCATAAAAAGTCAATGAATTTAAACAAATATTTACGAATACCATATTTTTTAGCCGCAACTTCTTATCATAAAAAGTCAATAAGTTTTTATCAATAAGTTCTTTAGAAAAAAAAGAATTTCCTTATCCTAAAAAGATCGGGGATAAATTTGTGCAGAATGTGAAATATTAAATGTTATAAGTATTTAAATACAAAAGATTATATCCATTTATAACTTATCATGTCCACACATATAGTATATGCAAAAAATACCAGACAATATTCTAGGAAATATTTTTAGGCGGGAAAAGTTGGAATTTCGCCTATTCATTTAGTAAATAGGAGATTGGAAGTAGAGTGTTGGTGTAGCATAAAGGAAGGATATTTGTTGTGATTAATTTTATTAAAGGTCATGGTCGTGCTTGTAGTAGTGTGATGTTTAGGAGTGTGAGAATATTTCGATAGTGTTGACAATTGGATGATGAGGTTATGAGTGTGAGTAAACTTCGAGGACGAAGTTCCTTTTAAGGGTGGTAGAACGTAATATTCCGTTTTATGTTTATGAGTTTCTTGATATTGGATTTTCTAGTGGATAATATGTTAGTGAAACGGAGCTAGCAGCGTTTGTGGATGATAGTTGGTAGTGTATGGAGTTAGTGTCGAGAGAGGCTATAATGTGGTGGATACGAAGGCTATAATGTGGTGGATACGATATCGTGGGTCATGTTGTGGAGGTAGACATAGTTGGTGGAGTTGGTGTTAAGAGTTCATGTTTTATAAGTTGGGGTTTCGTTTTGAGTTCTTAGTTGCGTTGTTGTGTCTTGGTCGAGTTTGTATGTTTGTTTAGAGTATGGGTTGAACTTCGGGGACGAAGTTCTTTTTAAGGAGGGAAGACTGTAATACTACGGTTTTCTATGTCTACGGGTACTCTATCGAGTGGGGCTTGCTCTGTCGAGTAAGTATGTTTTAATACGAAACAGTAGTCTGTCTGATGGATACTCGATCGAGTAAGTGAGTCTTACGGGTTGTTTTGTCGGGTTTTGATAATAACGCGAGAAGGATATAAAATCATCTTTCGTCAGTTTCTCTTCATTTTACCCTTTTCCAAGTTTCTTAAAGAGTGAAACATGTTACGTTACTCTCCACTTTCGCATTGCTATCAAATCTTAAGGGCTAGAGTCATCGGATCGTTGTGTTCTTTACGCCGTTGAGACCGTCGTATTGTGGGTAAGGTCCTAGTACAGTCTTTATGTTGTTTCATTGATTTTGGTTGAAACCCTAATTGGATAAATTGGGGGTTTTGGGAGTATTGTGTTTATTAGATGGTGATTGTATGATTGTATGTTTGATAAGAGGTTTCATTGAAGAACGATTTTGATTAGCTGTTAGACCGTCTGTGGTGATTGCTTTTCCAGGTAGGGTTTTCCCTACTCAGTATTAATTACATAAGTGTTGTTGGTGATTACTGTTGTTGTTGTATATCGTCTTGACATTGGATTCTGATTTGGTGGTTGTGATAGAGTATTATAATTGTTGTTGTATAACTGTCTGTGATATTCGGGGCGCGTCCCTAGCTGAGTGGAGTCACTTGCGGGAGTGGCTTCACGCCCTTGGTTCGCCCTATGTGGAACCCGCCACAGGAGGGGATGTGCACATTAAGGAAACTTGGGTTTATCGCTCAGTGGTGATGAGCGATAATTTGGTGGGTACGGTTGCGGTCCCCCACTCGCAGTGTGGAGTACTTGTTGCGATGGTACTCTGGCAGGACTACTGATGCGTGTCATTTATATGATGTTTTAAACCCTATTTTACACGCATTTCAGAGCTCAATTATGTTGTTTACGCTACTATTTTCCCTATTTCCGTCTACTTTCGTGTTTTTGTATAAAATTGCAGAAATGTGAAGAATCCAGCGGAAAATGAGCCGAATCGTTCCCGAGTGTTTGGCATAGGATTTGACATGAGGTATTGAGTCGAGGAATGAGCTTGGTGCGCGTTTCAAGGCCTAAAGATAGCAAAAGCATGGGTGCGTACGAGTTTAACAAGCAAAGAAGCACTTCACGATATTGCAGCCTGCTTCAGATGGCAATATCTCGAGTTCTAGAGCTGAAAATCAAGTGATTCTAAATGGAGGTGAAATCTTATCCTCTTAGCTTTCCAACGCCGTATAGAACGCCTGATTTGACCAAGTAACGAAGAAATGGCAGCTGTTTTAAGATTGGTGCGTACTTTGCAGAATTCGTCGAATGCATTCTTTGACAAACACCCTTGGTCGATCGACTGATGACCTTGGTCGATCGACCATAGCGCGATTATCAGAAGCTACTGTACAACGGAGGTTGGTCTATCGACTGGCCTATGTGGTCTATCGACCGTTATTTTAATCTGACTCGCAAATTTAGAATTAGGATTCCGAAGCCCATTGTGATTAGGTTTTAGGAATAAAGTTACGTAAGAACTTCTATATAACGTAACCCTATGTTTCAGAATAGGCATCAAGTCATTAGGGGGATTCATTCATTAGTTTTAGAGTATTTTTCCGTCAATAAAGTTTTCTTTTGCATCGGGTTTGATCTTTTCTTTTCAGTTCTTCTTTACGGTATTCTCTATTCCTTTGTTCAATTTCATTGCTTTGATTCTTTCGTAGTTTAGAATTGCTAGTTTGGATTTCCCAAAGCCGAATTCTTGTTTTATGTTTGTTAATTATTTAGTTAGTTTAATTATGAATTCAATTGCTTTAGTTGTTAATTTTATTGTTGTTATTATCCTCAATATGAGCAGCTAAACACCCTTTGCTAAGATGTGAGGGGAGCTATGGCGTAGATGGCACTAGAATAGGTGACCCTCGGATTAGGGCTTGGTCGACCGACTGGCTTATCTGGTCGGTCGACTGAGTCGGTTAGTCGATCGAGTGGGGTAGCTGGTCGATGGACCACCTTCGTGTCTGATTTGCTTCGTTTGACTCGTTAAGTGCAATATCTATCAATGAGACCTAGCGGAGACTTGTTAGATGCTTAGTTTTGACCAACCCGTAGATCGAAAGATAGGGAAGGACTTAAATTAACGAATTAAGACGGCTAAATTGCTGAGATCGTAAGATAATGTAATTTAGGCATTAGGATCACTAGTCAAGAACGAAAGTTAGTATTAGTGACACCTAGGGACTAATAGCATAGACCGAGAGGGGCTATTAGTTGACTTGGACCGAAAGGACTTCTCATACCCATCACCCACGACTGTATTTCGAGACTAACCTAGACTTATGTGCCATCGTAGCTATAGTGACCTGATCATCCTAGCTCCTTTCTATTATTTGTTTACATCATCTTATTTATTTGCTTATTATTTCATTTGCATTTAGACTTAGACAAAATCCAAACCCCCTCAAATTGTTGCCTTGAGATTAAAATTAAAAGCAACTATTATCTCCCTACCTCCCTGCGGATCGACCCTTACTACCGCTTGCTAGTTGTAGTTCGAAAATTATAAATATTATTTTTGGTACTTACTTCGACAGGTATCAAATTTTGGCGCGTTTCGGGAGGAGGTTGGCGCTAGTTCTAGTTGTTTTTAATTTTAGTCTTTCTTTCTTTAGTCTCAGGGAACTTCGGTTCCTTGAGACCGTTCTCATGTTTTATATTCTGAGTTTTCCACGGGAAGAGGATGAAATCTTTGGTGCTTATTTAGCCAGACTTTGGGAGTTTATTGAGCCCGGACGAGATGCCTTTTCTGATCTCCAAATATGCTGCACTATTGTCCGGCATATGAATGACCTTACGCTAGGGCTGAGCAAAACCGGGTACCCGATACGGTTTTCAAAACCCCAAATTTTTGGTTCCGAATACGATACGGTTTAACCGGGTATACGGTTTTCGGGTACCCAGTTAAACCGTATATACGAAATGCGGGTACACGAATACGGTTTTTTGAATTTCCATTAAAACCATTGACAAAAATTGGAAACACAATTACCCAGTATTCAAGTCAACTACTCATTGCAAATTCACAAAGTCTGCTAGCTTCATAAAGAAGGAGATAACAGCAGTAGCAAAACTGGATGTTCAGTGTTTGCTAAGTACACGAGAAATGAGACCGTCTATGCAACAAGTATTAGAAAGGTTATACAACATTCAGGATCAAAATGATAGAAATGTTAGACCAGAAGAACTTGAGATTTCATTAATTGTTTCATATTCATTTATGTAAGCCAGCTAGCTTCATGTTTGTACCAATTTTCAGATTGACTAAAGACTGTAACGAATGAAATGATGATTTGTGAGGTAAACGAATGAAACGATGCAACGAATGAAACAACACTCTTAAAGATGCAGAAGTAAACGAAAATCGATCACTTTGTTTCTTCAATATTAATTAAATTGTCATCAAACGATGCAACGAATGAAAATCGATCCAAAAACATATAATCAAAAGATCAAACAACATATAATCCAACAAAGTAAGCAAAAATCAGAACAAAAAATACAAAAAATACAAAAAAATCAAACGAAAATCAATTCGAAAGACATAAAAACAAGTGAAGTACAAATGAAAATTCAACTTAGACAAAGAACCTTGATAGAGAGATGACTTGTGAGTTGTGAGGCAGATCTTAATTGAGGGGAAATATAGTGATTGAATTGGGGATTTAAAATTAAAATTAGGGTTTAATTTGGGGAAAATTTGGGGATCTAAATGTGTGACTGTGTGTGTGAGAGACTGAGAGTAGTGCGTGACTGCGTGTGTTGTTGAATGAGGGAATTGGAGTTTGGATGGACAGAGTTTCTTAAACCTAATTTTTTTTTTTTAATAAATCTTAAAACCGGGTCAAACCGGGTATACGCTTTGCCAATTACGCTGACCCGGATACGATACGGTTTCTACAAAACCGTATCGGGTATACGGAAAAAAAAAACGTATATACGGAATACCGTATAATGAGAACCTTTTACCGTATCGTATCCGTATTAAAAAACCGTTTCGGAAATTTTTGCTCAGCCCTACCTTACGCGAGCATACCTCGAGTCTATAGGTAAGTGGGATTTCGAAGGAATCCCCGTAATTGAGGTATTAGAATTCTTTAATTGGTTTGCTACTGAATCTCTTAAACCCAACTTTTCTCTTCATGTTAACTCAGATGAGGGGGTGGGTGAGACCTTAGAAACCGATCTAGGAAATGCTGACGGAGACATAGAGGAGACCATTAGCGTGGTTGACAATCCTTTTTATGAGGATAGTTTAGAACCCCTTTATGATTCTTGCACTGATGGTGAGGTCGATTTGGAGGATCTCTTTGAGAACCTCCAACTTGATGAGTCTAGCGATAAGGAGAGTGAGGAGGAAAATTTTGACAGTCTTGAGGTTAATTGGGATGTGTATGACGATATTATAGATGAACCTATTATAGAGGACCCGATTGACCCATTTGACTTTACCGCCCCTTGCATTTGGGATGATTATCCACCTGCTCCTTTAGATGACCAGACTTCTCCACCTCACAGTTCATACCCGTCTGAGCATCTTAATTCTACTCGCTATTTTTGAGTCAATTGCTCCTGAGCTCTATAATTTTCCACCCGCGGATAATTTGAGCTTTTATATTCCGCCCTTAGCTGGAGGGCAGAATTATTTTGTGGATGATTTTAGGAGAAGCCATAGGAAATTTGTTAGGCTTAAATGTTTTTACATTTTGATTTCCTATGTTATTTCTATCTTATGGTGCTACTTACAGTTTTGTGTAGCACATGCGCAGATGTATGCTAGGTTGCTGAGAGCCTTGAGTTGTTTTGATTGGGCTCCATTAGAGTGAGCTGCTGAAGAAAAAGAGGTCGAGCGGGACCGGTCCGAAACCAGCGCTAGCCGGGAGGCAACCCGGATGTGATTTGCTTAGTTTTGCGAATAAAATTCGTAGTTGTTTAAAAAAATAAATAAAAACTCTTAGTGTGTGCTTAGTTTAATTTCCGTCTTTAGACTGTTACAATTGGGTTTAGCGCAATTTTGGGCGCGTTTTTATGTGCATTTACAGGTTATTAGACCAAGTTAACTCAATTCATTGAGTTAATTCGAAGAAAGCAGTTGTTTCGTCGGGTAGGTCAGTCGATCGACTGACCTAGCTGGTCGATCGACTGCCATCAGCAGTACAGTACCCTCTGATCATCGTGAACTGGTCGATCGACCAGGACCATCGGTCGATCGACCTCTGTAGCTGATGTACTTCTTTCTTCAATTTAATTCTTTGCACGTAATTTACGCTTCATTTTTGTTTTCTCGGATAATGCGCGGTATTTTCTGTCTTTTCAGGTACTTTATGGTAGCACTGCTGGCTACTGAAACCTCCTAACTCACGCTGGTTTGGGGAGGTTTCCTTTTGCTGCGCTTAAAGTCTTGTGAGTTCTCAAGTCACCTTCATGTCTTGTTTAGTTAATTTATCGCAAAATTCCCGTTTCCCTTTTATTTCATTACATGATTTTGCACAATTGGGACATTGTATGATTTGGTTTGGGGAAGGGTTTTGCTTTGCATTCATATGTTTTATTGCATTTCTATTTCACGTTTATTGCACTTCAGTTTGCATTTGTTATTTCATTTCCTATATATATACAGAAAATCCCAAAAAACAAAAATTGAAAAAATCTGAAAAATTCAAAAAATGCACGTTTATTTTAGCATATAGGTCGAGTCGGAACGGTAGTATTTCAATGATGACATTGCATTTTCAGCTGTTTTATGCCTAAGCCGTGCTAAATTGACATGTTATTAGTAGAATCATATATGCATAGTTTACGAGTTTTCGTTACATATCTTGCTGAACTTGAGACTTGACTTAGATTTATGGCAAACTACATCATTTTCTGAGATTTAGAGCCTATAACTGGTGTCATTCATGACCAGTTTATCTAGGATTGTGAGTAGTTACTCCTTATGAGACATGTTACATCAATATGCATAAATATGAACTTAATCTGCTTAATACTTGTATGCATTCGGTTTGTGGTTAGTTGACACATGTGGAAGAGGTCACCCCTTTATTCATTTTGCCCATAAGCTTCACAAAGCCAAAAATAGCCTTTTTGTCCCAATAACTACATCCTACATTTAGCCTGCCCTTGTCAAGCTAGTAGTTTATGTTCTTGGGATTGTTACTTCATTTTTGGTTGCATATGCTCTTTTGAGATGATGTTGGGAAGATGAAAAAGGAAAGAAAGAAAGAAAAAAATAAAATTGAAAAGAAAAAGAAAAGAAAAAAAAAAAGAAACGTATGTTGTACTGTAGAGGGCGGTCTATCGACTGGCCATCTCGGTCGATCGACTGAAGCCCGAGAAAAGAGAAAAAGTAAAATCACATGGTTGGAGTTTTGATCAGTTGGTGATTTTATTCCCATGCTTTATTATCTTCTTTTGGGGAATTACAATTACATCAGCGATTGTGAGATTTGTGCTTGCTATTAGCACCGTTTCGATTGAAATCTTGAGCAAGAAGTTGGATGTTGTTATAATTTGGTTCCCTTAGTTACTAGCTTGGCTTTTAACTCTGTTTTTATCCAAATTTATCTTAGCCTCTTCTTACCCATACCTCACATATCTATATTTACCTCGGCATGTGTCATGGTCATTTGTTTGGTTGGAATGCATATGTACGGTTGTAGAGATCATTTTCATATTAGATTGCAGGCATGTTCTTATAGGTCGTAGTTAGGTGAGAGTCATTACAATATTACTTCTTTCTATCATTTACATATACTCACCCGTATTCATTGAGTGATATGAGCGACCCGTGAGAGTCTAATTTTAAAGGTCTTGCAAGGTTGACGGTTCAGCAATTTTTAACGGCTACATAAATCGTTTGCATGATTCATATTGCTATTTGATTATTAGTTGTTGCATTAAACTGGTTTAGGCTATTCGGTTTGCATTTCGCTCTGAGATTGAACTCGTTCCATTAGGTTTTAGGATCGAGTCTAGTTCTTGCTTGGGGACAAGTAAGGGTTTGGTTTGGGGAAGTTTGATGCGTGTCATTTATATGATGTTTTACACCCTATTTTACACGCATTTCATAGCTCAATTATGTAGTTTATGCTACTATTTTCCCTATTTCCGTCTACTTTCGTGTTTTTGTATAAAATTGCAGAAATGTGAAGAATCCAGCGGAAAATGAGCCGAATCCGTTCCCGAGTGTTTGGCATAGGATTTGACATGAGGTATTGACTCGAGGAATGAGCTTGGTGCGCGTTTGAAGGCCTAAAGATAGCAAAAGCATGGGTGCGTACGAGTTTAACAAGCAAAGAAGCACTTCACGATATTGCAGCCTGCTTCAGATGGAAATATCTCGAGTTCTAGAGCTGATAATCAAGTGATTCTAATTGTAGGTAAAAGTTTATCCTCTTAGCTTTCCAACGCCGTAAAGAACGCCTGATTTGACCAAGTAATGAAGAAATGGCAGCTGTTTTAAGATCGGTGCACGCTGCAGAATTCATCAGAATGCATTACTGTACAGCACCCTTGGTCGATCGACTGATGACCTTGGTCGATCGACCATAGCGATTATCGAAGCCTTGACAGCGGAGGTTGGTCTATCGACTGGCCTATGTGGTCTATAGACCGCTATTTTAATCTGACGTACAAATTTAGAATTAGAATTCCGAAGCCCATTGTGATTAGGTTTTAGGAATAAAGTTACGTAAGAACTTCTATATAACGTAACCCTATGTTTCAGAATAGGCATCAAGTCATTAGGGGGATTCATTCATTAGTTTTGGAGTATTTTTCCGTCAATAAAGTTTTCTTTTGCATCGGGTTTGATCTTTTCTTTTCAGTTCTTCTTTACGGTATTCTCTATTCCATTGTTCAATTTCATTGCTTTGATTCTTTCGTAGTTTAGAATTGCTAGTTTGGATTTCCCAAAGCCGAATTCTTGTTTTATGTTTGTTAATTATTTAGTTAGTTTAATTATAAATTCAATTGCTTTAGTTGTTAATTTTATTGTTGTTATTATCCTCAATATGAGCAGCTAAACACCCTTTGCTAAGATGTGAGGGGAGATATAGCGTAGATGGCACTAGAATAGGTGACCCTCGGATTAGGGCTTGGTCGACCGACTGGCCTATCTGGTCGGTCGACTGAGTCGGTTAGTCGATCGAGTGGGGTAGCTGGTCGATCGACCACCTTCGTGTCTGATTTGCGTCGTTTGACTCGTTAAGTGCAATATCTATCAATAAGACCTAGCGGAGACTTGTTAGATGCTTAGTTTTGACCAACCCGTAGATCGAAAGATAGGGAAGGACTTAAATTAACGAATTAAGACGGCTAAATTGTTGAGATCGTAAGATAATGTAATTTAGGCATTAGGATCACTAGTTAAGAACGAAAGTTAGTATTAGTGACACTTAGGGACTAATAGCATAGACCGAGAGGGGCTATTAATTGACTTGGACCAAAAGGACTTGTCATACCCATCACCCACGACTGCATTTCGAGACTTACCTAGACTTATGTGCCATCGTAGCTATAGTGACCCGATCATCCTAGCTCCTTTCTATTATTTGTTTACATCAACTTATTTATTTGCTTATTATTTCATTTGCATTTAGACGTAGACAAAATCCAAACCCCCTCAAATTGTTACCTTTAGACTAAAATTAAAAGCAACTATTATCTCCCTACCTCCCTGCGGATCGACCCTTACTACCGCTTGCTAGTTTTAGTTCGGAAATTATAAATATTATTTTTGGTACTCACTTCGACAGGTATCAACTACACACTTTAGTGTGTAGTCAGTTGTGTGGAGATTGGAGATGGAGACTGGAGATTGGTTTGAGCTGTTTGAGCTGTCTGTGTTTTTGTTTCATTGTGGCTGTTGTTGTTTTTATGTAATCAGTACTGACCCCGTTAAATGTTTTAAAAACTATGGTGATCCATTCGGGGGTGGTGAGCAGTTATTGAGCAGGTATGAGATGATGCGCATGGGATAGCTGGGATGAGTCATCACGTTGCAATTTTAGAAGTCTTCCACTGTGTCGAACATTTTGTAGTTGTTTAGTAGTTGACAGTTTTGAGAACCTTGTATTTCAGTTTAATAGTTTTGGAGTTGACATGTAATCACTTTAAACCGTATTTTGCTTTTAAGTATGTTTCGTTATTGTCTTATGATTATCATTGCCTCGGGTAACCGAGATGGTGACGCTTCCATACCTTAAGTGGTCCTGGTAAGGCACTTGGAGTATGGGGGTGTCACATTGGGACCTCTAAAATCACCTGGTCCTGACGGTATACCGGCGACCTTAGCTTCTACCAGAAGTATTGGTCTACTGTTAATAATGATGTTATTAATGGAGCTCTCAATATTCTCAATTCGGGGACTGTGCTTAAAGATTTCAATAAAACCTTTATTATTCTTATTCCGTAAAATGATTGCCCGGAGAGAGTGGTTACAAAGTGTATCACTAATAGATTAAAATGGGTTATATATGATCTCATTAGTCCATTTTAAAGTGATTTTCTCCCTAATAAAAGTATTGCAGATCAGATAATATTGTCATTGCCTAAAAAATTCTTTACGTTATCAATTATAGGAGTTATGGTAAGAAGGGTATGATGACATTAAAGGCTGATATGAGTAAAGCCTATGATAGACTGAACTGGAATTTCATAAGAGAGGTGCTCTCTTACTTAAATTTTCTGGGCTCGGTGGTTCATTTTATCATGAGTACTATTGAATTCGTTACTTATGAGATTCTGCTTAATGGTGCACCTATGGAAAAAGTTGAACCTTGTTGTGGGATTAGGCAAGGTGATCCATTATCCCCTTTTATTTTCGCGCTTTGCACGGAAGTCCTTTCTAAAATGCTTCTCTACGCCCAAGATGTCAACCTCATTAAGGGTATTAAAATATGCAAGAATGGACCGGAAATCTCCCATTTATTGTTTGCGGATGATTCACTCTTCTTTATTCGTGGTGAGTATGGAAATTTGGACTTTCTTATGAACATTATGATGAATATTGTGCTGCCTCTGGGCAATGTCTTAATAAAGATAAGTCTTCTATTCTTTTTAGTCCAAACTGCTCATTTATGACAGTCAAGAAGTGCTTGACCGAGCATAAATTTGCTCCTAAGCATGATCTTGGCAACTATCATATTATTCTCCCTTCGGCTGGTAAATTGACTTTTATTCATTATGTTCTTTCTTCACTACTCCCTCCGTATTAGTCATTTGTTATCTATTCATTTCGGTACAAAGACCAATAAAATGAGAAAAGGAAGAGAAAAAGAATGATAAATAAATGAGCTATCTAACATGTAACACCCTATAAAAACTAGTGCAAAATAGTGGCGAAAACACTGTCGAATGGGATTAAATACACAATGATAAAAATTCTAATTGTCATAAATTGAGAATGTATAAAATTCTCAAGGATAAAAAAAAATCAAATTATCAAGTCTAAACAATTGCCACTTTTGTAAAAAGGGCGAAAATAAAATTCCTCAAAGTGTTCAAACTAAAACCATAAAATAAAGCAGAAAAACAGAGTAGGATCTGCAAACTACTCGCTAGTTCACACAGAAATCCCAGCAAGGCTAACACCTGCCATGTTATAAACATAACAGCCACAATCAGTGGGGAGTAACTCGTCGTTCTCCCAGCCATATCACATGATATAAATGTTACAGAAGATTTAATATATCAAAAATAGATTGAAATATCAAAAACATATGTAACAAAAATAAATTATCAAACTCACGCTTAAAATAAACGTGCTGCATGCTTAAAAGCAAAATTCCTCAAATGATAAAATGGAAATAATATAGTTCATGCTAGATTTTCACTTTGGCTATACTCCTTGATACCGCAGCATCTTACACTAGTTTCGAGAACCCAGTGTCACGCAAAGGTGACCAACTCCAGGTCCACTCACTAGATAACAAACTATAACAAGACTCATCTTACCACGTAGTGCGTAGTCCCAATCTAAGTACATGTACATGACTCTACGATAATCTGTACCAACCACAAGGGTACCCAATCATATAGCTGCATAAGAACCCGTATGCCTTAGTTCATTATTCTTTGCCCTTACTTTAATTATTCCAAACTTAAAAATATCTCAAAGATTGTATCTTATTTGAAATACATTACTTCAAAAGTTCGTAAGTGAACTACACTTTTATTTCTTCAAAATAGAAAGCTTAAACTTTACTTTCCAAAGTGTAAAATCATTTCAAGGTTAAAAAGTAATTGAAGCTACTGTACTAAAGCTTAGAATAAGCTAAAAATTTAATATACTTAGTAAGATATATATTATTGGGCCTTAATGAGACAAACTCTTAAAAACAGATTTTTAAAACTGGACAGCAGTGCTATAAAATTAATAATTAAATATAGAAAAATCGAAATGACGCAAAGCCAATTTTCATGGTTTCCTCTAGGTTTTAGCTATAACTTTCATTCTAAAACCAATTTCAAAGGATGAAAGTATCAGGGGTCTAAAAATCCATTTCTAAAAACTGACAAAAAACGATATCCAGAAAGTTTCAGTTCTTAAAACAACTTTAAGAAAACATTTTAAGGCAAAGTAAAGTTCTAAGCATAACTAGACATTATAAAGTTTCTGTGAGAAAAATATTAGCCACTGTATCAAAAGGAAAATATGTTTTACGAACTAAACTTTGAGCAAAAGTCTGAAATGCGGTTTAGAGGCGACTGGCGAGCTGTTCACAAATAATTTATTCTGAGAAAACTATACATAACAAACCAGTGAAATTTTATAGAAGTAATATACACTTAAAATAAATAGGAGTCTCTTTTTAAAATTTTCTGGTTTGAGCAACTTAAACAGACGAAATACATTTTACAAACATCCTGACAAAATTGATAGATTTCATAACGGTTTTCACAAAAACTTGTAAATGCCTATAAAATCGAAAACAATGTTTCACAACCTAAAATTTTACATACACCTAAATTTAAAGTGTCTCGGCCACATATTAAATTTTTGAGAATTAACATTAAGATTTGGTATTTTAAATCGAATTAAAATAGTTCAGCAATACTTATATCGCATAAACCGTATGAACATTATAAAATGCAAAATAAATACAAAAATCCGAAACAAATATAACAAAAATTCATGGTAGCATAAAATCAAATATAGACTCCAGAAATAAATTTTCTCCAGAAAAATAATATTAAAAATCGAATAAAAATTCTAATACCCAAAACAACGATTAAAGCATAAAAATCAATATATCAACTAAATAAATTCCCAATTAACAAAATAAAATTATGTATAGACAAAATAATATATAAAAATCATAGAACCAGATTTCGATAATTTCAAAAATCATATATAGGTATAAATCATTATAAAATATTAAAAACTCAATAGTACATGCAACTACATCAAGTAAATCGTGTAATACCGAGTAACGTCGAAGTTACCTTGTTACGAATCTGAATCCACATATGCTAACCTTCAATATCTCCTCTACAAACCTTTAAAAACATAAATTACATATGTGTAAAATATATGAATCATTAATCTAGATAAAAACTAGGATAAGAAACATAAGTAATCAATTTACCGTTAGAATAGGATGAACGGATGATGAGAGAAGGTCGATCGAAATAAAGAAACAAGAAGGCAAGCACGTACGAAGAATAATTGTAAATCAGAAATAAAGAAGCAAGAAGACAAGCACGCACGTAAATTTTATAGAAACAGCGGCAGATTTACGTATACGTACGTTTTAATTTTTTTTGTTTTTGTTTAATTGAAACCTAATAAATTTACAAAGAAGGTAGAGTTTATAAGAGACTAAAATAAGAAGTAAAATCTTCTTAAAAGTTTTAAGTTGACCGGTCAAAATGGTTGTTTAAACAACCAAAAATATCTTTCCATTTAAAAAGAATAAAACGAGTTCAAAAGAAACAAATTCCGAAGTCCAACAAATTAACTCGGAATAGAACTAGAATACGAATTAAATGAATAAATAAAACGAAGCTCTAATGATTAGAAACATAATAACTCTCGAAAACAAAGGAATATTCGAGACATAAGAAAACTTAAGAATTCAAAGGAAGAAAAGAAATGGCTCGCAGGTAAATTCCGAGTCATACAAATCAAATCGTAATCGAAAATAAAATACGGTTACAAAAGTAGAATACAAAAATGGCGGGTGTTACAACCTCCCATGTGACACCCCGCGATAAAGCGGAAAATATAACTAATAAATTAAAGCAGAAATTTGTGATATTTTAAAAACTTTTTATTATTAGCTAAGGATTAATACGCGGGTGCCAAAAATGAAATGAAACAAATACAATAACGGCCAAACTTAGGGTATTACAACCCAAGTCAAGAAAGCGGGGAAAAGATATCCCACGAATAAACAAATAAAGGGTTTCTAACTAACAAACTAAGGTCCAAGGGTTTAGTTCTCGCTAGCCCACACGTCTTCCCCACGTAAACATCTTCACCACCTGTCATTCATGTAAACATGAACGCCACAGTCAGTGGGGAGTAACTCAAGGTTCTTCTAGCCACAATATGTCGAAATGCAAGTAAACAAACACTTAATTAAACATATTAATCATGCAACATATGTGAACAATAAAGAACAGGGGATACAATTGATAATCATGATGAGATAGGCATAATACTTTCTTAATGAAATAGGCATGATATGATAGAATAAACATGCAATCAAGGACATAGAATAACCAAGTCAACCAACTCATATTGACATGACTCAACAAGTGTAAGACCAACAAAAAGTGTAGACGGAGTATCCGGCTCAGAGGCTACCTTTAAAGCATGTCCGAGATACCACACACAAGACTACATCCTAGACTCCAACCTCCTGGTAGGACGACGATCATAATACGGTCCTAGTCTAAAACTGGTCAGACTCTCGGGATGGACGACACCCGATTCGACATGCAGTGACCCATCCGCATCCAAGACTCGAAACATGGTACACCTAACCGTGCCCGAAAGTCGAGTAACCCCAAATCGGAACCTTGTCACCTAACCTTGACCCCCGGTCCGAAGAGGCGGAAGGAAAAATAGCCCAATCCGGAAACATGGCACCTAACCGTAACCAATGGTCCGAAAGGGCAAATAAGGAATGTCAAGTCGTCACACAATGTAAAACGTCACACTTGAGTCGCAATAAGAGTAAGAATGATCACATAAATATAAACACGATAGAATGTCATATATCACATAATCACTAATGTCACATTCATACTTATGGCTTGCATCTCACCATAAGTACGGATGAGAACATTAATCCCGACGATCATATCGCAACTAGAGGGCTTATAGCTCACCTCTAGTATCCGATAAGACCGAGACTCTCACAACAGAACAATACCAGATGTGATCAAGAATATGACTCTTACAAGTGCTTATAATAGATATCTCATACTTGTGTTATATTAGTAAATATTCCCTTTTATAATTTATCATGCCGGTTAAACAAAATATAATGAGTGACAATGAATAATTTACGTTATATGAAATTACGGAATAAAATATGGCCAACTCAAGTGACTCATTTATGAGCCCAACAAATAAGCTATAAGAGGCCCAAATAATTTAGTCCATTTAAGTCCAACATGTAAAACACAATTAGTCCATCCTATAGAGCATAATAAACCCGTCACATAGAACATAACAAATCAACATATAGAACATAGCCAGTCCAACTATTAAGTCAAGTGAAACCCAACAATTTGATCATGTGAGAAAAATGTATAAAATGAACGATATTTAGCGAATTAAGTTATATAAAATACGAGACGGAAATTAAACCATTTGAATAAACCAATAAATGAATCAAATAAGGTCCCACCATTAAATTGAGGAAATTCCAACAAATAAGTCATAGGAGATCCAAGAAGTTAAGCATATTAAGCCCAATGATTAGAACAAGCAAAGCCCAATAAATGGTGAGTGTTCAACCCAACAAATAAGACAACTAAGTAACCATCAACAAGGAAGAAAAAGAAGAAAGACAAGGAAATAAAGGGGTGTTGTCATACACCCATACACATGACAAAGCGTGTAAGCTACACCCCAACAAGCAGCCAGCCGTGACCAAACCACCCACCCACGGCCAGCCATCAGCTCGCCAACGGAATCCAACCCGCCCACTACTCCGCGACTGCCCAAACCACCGGTGAACAGCCACCAAAACGGTACCCAACGCAGTCCATATGAAGCCATTTAACACGAGATTACCGAATATAAACAAGACCGTCACCAACACGACTCAAAATAGTCCCGTTGTGGGTTCTCATAAACCCGTCACAGACAATCATTTTGGAAACGGAAATTTAGACGAAAAGGTTATCGTCAAAACGACCCTATTCAAATAAGTTACGCATACTACCATAACCACCATTCACACCCGTCCCAAAACAGAGGTGACATGCCAACTTTCGCAGCATAAAACCCGGTCCTAGAAGTCCGTTCTAGACCCGACTCAAGACTGCCCACAACCACCATACTGACTGCTCACAACCACCACATCGACCATCCCAAAACAGAGCAGGAAACCTCCCAAGACAGCCACCATTTCGACCCACAACAACCATGAGAATTAACCACGAGCATTAAAACTCGACCTCATACATGAGAAACACAGAAAAGACTCAAACTTTGCGATGAATAAGGAAAGTCAAGTAAGAAAAGGGGAAAATATCGACTTATTGTCAAGTAACCTATCACCGTTACCTTATAACTTCTTTAATGGGCACGATTTCGACTCAAAATCATACCGAGTTGTCGAGCTTGCACCTAAACACGAAGACGAAAGAAATTAGCACAAGATTCGAGCCTTAAGAAAGATGCCAGTCACGAATTTGGACGAAAGTAGGGACCTTTCTTACCTCAAAAGATGAAGAACGGAAAGGGGGAGCTAATGGTGTAAAAATAATGGAGTTTGGTTAAGAAATAAGGGAGAAAATGGAGGTAGAAGGAGACGGAAATGGGGGTGTGTTGTTGCTGCTGCTGTTTCGTTGTTGTTGTTTCTTAAAGGAAGAAGAAGACGAAAGAAAGAGGAAATGCAGGGGGTGGGGTTTATGGGTAGGTTAGTAGTAATAATAATAATAATAATAATAATAATAATAATAATAATAATAATAATAATAATAATAATAATAATAATAATAATAATAATAATAATAATAATAATAATAATAATAATAATAATAATAATAATATAGTAATATATATTAATAATAATAATGATAAATGAATTATAATAATAATAATATATATATATATATATATATATATAAAGGAGATATTTAGGGGGTAGGGTGTAAGAGGGTAGGTGAGCGTGTTGTCACATTTCGATTGGCCCGTGCTTAGTTGAGATTCCTCATTAAAATGTGACGGTCTAATGTTAGACGGAATTTAAGACGGAAATTATTATTATTACTGTCATTATTATTACCGACCAAAAATATGTATACATAAATTCTCATATAAATTATGCCTCAAAAATATAATTTAATAATACGTATTTTTATAAAAATGAGCGTTTATATAATACGTTTATAAAAATCGTGTTTGACATAAAATTAATTAAATTGAATAATTCAAAAATATGAAATAAAGTAATCAAACGGTTTAATAAATTTTAAATGTCAAAATGGAAAATTCGCGGGTGTTACATCCCCACTAAAAAAAAGTTTCGCCCTCGAAACTGAAAGTAAAAAAAAAAGAAAAAAAACATTACTTAAAATTTCAAAGACTTTCTTTTAAAATATCTCAAAACAAATTTTTTTTTAAAACGAGCTTTCATAATCGAAGTATTAGAAACTTCTTGTCTCATCTCATGGACAGAAAGAATGCCCATTGCGAACAAGAATTCTATCGTCCAAGATAAAAGCAAGTCAACGATTGAAAAATCATTTCAAAACCAAACATTTGTGAGTACCTAACCGGTCATTAGAAGTCTTTAATGACAAGTCTTAGTATTTAACCAATGTCGAAATACAAAAGTAGATGTGCAACTTTTACTTAAAACCTTTGGACAAATCGAATTGTAAATACAACGTAACTTTTGAAAGTTTTAGAAGCATCCAAACAAAATTTTTCGAAACAATTCCGAAATACTTTCAAGCGAGTTTTAAAAACATTTCAAGACAAGACAAAATTTAGATACTAACCAAGAGTAAAACGAAAATAGAAGTTTAACACTTTGAAATGATAAATCATAAATTTCCAAGATAATCAAAACTTTGGAGTCAAACCTTCTATAAAACAGAAATATTCGAGGAAAAAGGTTAAAGGTAAAAGTTTTCAAACTTAAGCCAAGGTTAAGGTAGTAACAGATGCTCGGGTGAATGAAGAAGTGGGAATGAGAGATTCAAGAGCTATACAAAGCTCTCTCAAGGATTACAGAAGAGGTTAAAGATCTCAAGATTATTGGTACGTGAAGTAAAACCACTAAGACTCGATTTTTGGACAAATAAGACTTGAAAACAGTATTTAAATTGGATGGAATTAGACTCAACAAATGGACTGATTTGGACTCAAACAAAAAATAACTAAATGGTTTAAGGATTGAAAAGATAAAAGACTCAAGTTTGTACGATTTAAGACACAACTAACCTGATTTGGGACGTGATAAACAACACAATTGAAACGATTAACATGAATGACAACAATGGAAAATAGGTTTGTAATTTAAATGCTTATGAACTAAACATTCAAATAACAATTTCCACAATGACTTAAGGCAACAAAATAGAAACTTTGGGACCGTTTTGACACAAAAACAAGAACAAGTAACCGGGATATGACTTAAACTAGATCACGAAGCAGGTTTAAGCCTTAGAATTAAACTCAAGATCACGAAGCAAGAGTTAATTCCGCCTGAAACACTAAGTAATGAGGGATTTTATGCACTAAGCAAGTAGAAAATTGATTGAAAACTTCAGTTTCAAACTCATATTTTAATTCACTAAAATCTGAAATTCTCATTAGGTTTGCTTGGTTTATATAGACCAAGCCTTACAATATTGACCCTTGATTACAAACTACATCTAAGGGCAACAAAAGGAACTGCTATTGTCCAAGAAAAACGACAGCCTATGCCTTACACAATGCTGAAACAGAAAATGACATAAAGCAAAGAAAGGCTAAAGTAAACTAATAGTCCAATCTTCCTTGTTTGTTACCTCAACTTCTTATTTATGATTATATGGACTAATTGGAGGCCTTGTAGAACCGTGTAAGGCTCTTTTGTAGCTCCTAAAAGTCTCTTAAGCTTTGTTGGATCAAAAGAGGAAAGATTGATAGCGACATTTTGCTCATTGTTCAAAACTGGGTCCCCTTGGTACCTTTGCATTGATTCTTCTGAATGATAGCCTTTGGAGATAAAAGATCCTACACAAAAACGTCCCATACTCACCAAAGATGTGAAATAGGGTGGTTGGAGGCATGACTTCTTTGACGGATTTCATGGTAGACCTCGATTTTGGAGAAGGACCAAAACCGGGTAAAAGGGTGCTTGGTGTTGTTGCCATTTTTGCTTCAGTACGACTCCTCTATGGAACCCAAGCTTTTTTTATTTCCATCGAAAACAACACCAAGGCTATTAAAATCAGGCAACTAAGTTGTCAAGCTCAGAATTGCCAAACTTCTTAGTCTACATCCTCCAAGAATAGCTAGTGTCCTATTTAGCTTCTGCTGTCACGAGTCTTTGATACTTTTGAGTTGTTGCCGGATTATATTTCTCTACACTTGGATTTTGGTTTGGAGACATATAATAAGTTTAACTATACAATTTATTAATTATTTTTTGATGGTCCATTTTGATATACTTACCTCGAGCAACCGAGATGGTAGCACCTTTATATGCTAGGGTGGTCCTTGGCGCATCTTAGTATATGGGGGTGTTACATTGATATTAAGCTAAACAACTAAACTAAGTTAACTAATACTACTATACTAAGTAAATTAACAAGTAATGAAATAGAGATCTAAACAATAAAGAAAGGTCTAGGGTCTGATCTCACCTCCAACATGCTCATTTACTCTCATAATCCCATTAATTGGTCATTAGGGTGATGTGCAAAGCGGAAAACGCCTCTAATTCGCCTATTAATTCGCTCCCGGGCTTATAATAGGACACTAGCTATTCTGACTAGCCCCCCTCTCGGGTTCGAAGGTCGATATCCCAAGTTTAATACCCAACTACCAGAAAATACATGTAATTCTCAAGGTAGCATAATATTGACTAAGGTCATTAAGCCCACGTCGGTTTCCGGGTCATCTCTCCCCTTCTCCCGAAGGTTGATTTCAAGCACAAGACTAGGGGTGCCCTCCCTTGGTTTTCCCTCTCGGTCTCAACCTAGGTTGGCAATTAAACTTAGACATGGTAACCCGATTCTCAACCTAATCGGCTGCCGCCAATGGACAAGGGTCAAGAGTCAATAATTACCACAATTAAGCTCATAAGACAAATAAAGTCCCCTAGTCAACCTTTACTACACTCCAATAACTAATTAAAATGGGATTTAATCAAGTAACTTACACATGTTGAGGTTAAATCGACCCCTAGTAAAAATACTGCTTACTAATCATATTTAATGCAACACAAGACACATAAAGAACTACTCTAAACATGGTATTAAACAAAGTTAAGTGATAAAGATTAAAACTTTAACTAATCTAATGACTAGAAATGAATAAATGAACACTAAGTGAGTAATAAAGACTAAAACTTTAACTAATTAAAGAGATTAAAATAATTAAAAAAATAAAAATAATTAAATACCAACAAGAAAAAGAGAGAGACGAAATTAATACCAATTCTTGAATTTAAATGGAAGTGATTTGGTATATTTTCATACAATTATTATGAATTAAAAAGGACACACTATAGGGGTAGTAGTGGTCTAGTGGATTAGTATTTTTAATGTAAATTTCAAAGTTTGCCCTTCATAACATAACTCCATTTCCATCTCACTAAAACACGACTCAATTTTCGTCTCACTAAAATACAAGTCAATTTCCGTCACACTAAAACACAAATCAATTTCCGTCTCACTAAAATCTCTCCAACAAAAAAAAGACGGTTTTTCAAAAAAAAAGCGCAATTTGTAATTAACAACATGAACGAGAACGATTTTAACAACGATTTCACCAATGAAGCTAGTAACGAGGTGAGTTTACGATTTAGTTTTGTCTAAAATTTATGTTTTATTATCGATTGATTCCCGAATTAGGATAGATGCCTTGATTGTAGACGGAATTAGGATAGATTTCTTGACGGAATTAGTTAAAAATGCAATCGAAAAAAAAAATATGGAGAATGGGCTGGACGAAGAAATTTTTCGTCCAAACCCAGGCCTGGACGAAAAATTCCTTCGTCCAGTATGGGCTTTGGACGAAAGAATTTTTCGTCCAGGCATAGGTTTGGACGAAAAATTTCTTCGTCCAAGGCCCATTTCGTGTATTTTTTTTTGTTTCCGTCTTATATATATATATATATATATATATATATATATATATATATATATATATATATATATATATATATTTGATTTTTTCCGACTCGTTTTGTATAAAATAATTAATTACCGTCTATGTATTATATTTTTTATTTTTTCCGACTCGTTTTGTATAAAACAATTAAAATAATTAATTACCTTCTTTTTATTATATATTTTTTTTTTCCGACTCGTTTCGTATAAAATAATTAATTATTATTAACTAATTTATCGAAATGCGTGCGCAGGTGAATAACGATGAGGATGGTATTGATTACTCAGATCATTTTACGACTACCAGATTATTTTCATCAAGTATGGAAGCGTTTAATTGGGCATATGAGATCGGACTTAGACTCGGGCTTGGTATAAAAAGAGCAAGCAACAAGAGAGTTGGTCGGAACACGAATTTGAGACAGGATTATTTTGTTTGTCGGATGGGTGGAAGAGGTCCCGTAAATAAGGATGCCGATTCTTTAATGAGGGCTAACACGGTTACCGCGTGGTGCAAATGCAAATTTCAAATGAAAGCTGTTGAAATACAAGAGAATAAGTGGAAGTTTGTCATGAGATCCGGGTTTCATAATCATGCTTTAACATTGTATTGTGACGGCGACAGATACTTTGCAAAGTTTGATGAAGAGGAGTTGGCTTATATCGGCGCCCAAGTTAGAGCTCACGTTAGACCGGCTATTATTAGTGCGGGTTTGCATCAGCGGAATCCGGAAAAGTCAAGACCTAATCGGCGACAAATCTACAATCGTTCTCAGAAAGTAAAGGCCGAGGAAAGAGATGGGAGAAACCCGGCACAACAGATGCTAGCACTTGCGGTCCAGCATAAGTACGTTCATTATTGGGTCACTGATCAGGAGACCGATGAGCTAACCCACGTGTTCATGGCTCATCCAGAAGCCGTTAAGATGTTTCGATCATACTATTATGTGGTCCTGATTGATTCCACGTACAAGACAAACTTATACCGTCTTCCGCTTGTTGAGATGGTTGGAGTCACACCCGTCGGGAAGAGCTTTGTGACCGCGTATGCTCTTGTGAAGCATGAGTCCGAGGATGGATATATGTAGGTCTTACGGAAACTGAAGGCCCTTCTCAATGATGTCGTTCAACCTAATGCTATTGTTACTGATTGTGAGGCAGGTTTGTTGAACGCGATTCCCATTGTTTTTCCGGATTCGTCTCACTTGCTATGTCTTTGGCATATATATTCTAACATGGAGAAGAAAGCACTTCCTCTCACGGGTCGGGATAGTTGGGCTAAGTTCATAACTTGTAACTTGTTTCAAGCGGTTGTCGAGGCGGAGACCGAAGATAAGTTTAATGTGGCGTGGGCCAATTTGGCAAGGCAATGGGCGGGAGTGGCGACTTATATTGAGAGTCAATGGTTCCCGCACTTGGAGAAATGGGCCAAGTATAGAACGAACAAGATAACTCATTTTGAGAACACTTCTACATCCCGGGTTGAGTCGGCTCATGCGAATTTGAAGAGATGCTTGAATAGCGCGAAACTGGCCATTGATAGCATCTGGATTCGTTTTCATTCTTTGATGGAAACGCAACATGTTGAGATCCGACACTCGTTGGAGTTATCTAGATCGAGACGGTTGACGGGAATTCATCGATTATTTTCCAGACTTTCTCATAAAATATCAAAGAATGCCATCATTGAATTGCGTGGAGAATTCGAAAGAGGTGCCAAGATGACGGAAGATGCCTTAATGATCGATTGCGGTTGTGTAAAGGCTACTACACTTGGTTTGTTATGTGCTTGTTCACTTCATCGCATTGCTAGAAACGGATCTCGGGTCCCTGTTGATGTGTTACATGTATTTTGGAGGAAGTTGGAGTACGATGGTTCCGAGGCAATGCCGGCTTGTGACGATGATCGATTGGAGGAGTTATTTGATGAAATTCGGAATGCAGATCCGAGTATGAGATCATCCATGTTCGATGCCCTTTACTCTCAGATACATCCGGATGAGGAGGATGTAAACAAGCCTCGGGTGAACGAGAACCCTAGAGGACGTCCGAGTAGGGGAACTCGTAGAGAACCGTCCGCCATTGAGCATGCACGAGTTCGGGTTCGATTAGGCAGAGCTACGCCCCAAAGAAACTCGTCTTCCCAACAAACTCCGTCTAGTACCCCTCGTTCCACTCCGACGGTTCCTGTTACTCCGTCTACTACTCCCCGTTCCACTCCGACGGTTCATTTTACTCCGTCTAGTACCCCCCGATCCACTTAAACGGGTCCCGGTACACCGTCTACCACTGCAACCACGAGTACGGGGAGTTTCAGCACATCGCATTGCGCACCTCTTGAGGTAAACTACACTATTGGTCATTGGAGGTGTACTTTCCTTATGTTGACTTTTTGCCTTCCTGGTTTCCCGAGTATCTATAAGCGTGGTATAATCCTTACGGAGACGGTAATTGTGGTTTCCGAGTTCTCTCACATGCTGTTCGGGGTGACCAATCTCATTTCACGATGGCTAGAACAGATTTACTTAGGGAAATTCGTAGTCCCCTTTACCATGATCATATTTATGGCCCGGTGAGATTTGATGCGAAGTTAGCTAGAATTACATTTATGGATCAGATACCGTGTGGCTCGGGTCATTGGATGGACAGTTTCGATCTATATGATTATGCTACGATGTACAATTGGGTGATATGTTGCATTTCTTCATGGGTAGATCAAGAAGGTCACCGACATTGGAGTAGTAGTCATACTTACTTGCCTTTACGACCCCCCACTGGAGTACGTACCCCATATGGTGTCTTATGGGTATTGCATGCGGGAAACCACTATCTGAGGCTCCGGGTACGCCCCTTTGTCACCTATGCCTCCAATAGCCCCTTGTTGGGTACATGATGAAAGCGTAGCTCATTATAGTGGCATGTATCGACATCATCTATCTTTATGGCGCAGTTTCGAGACCGGATGTTAGCTTTTATTTGTCCGATTATTGTACCTTATATCTTATTTATCCGATTATTGTACCTTATATTTTATTTATCCGATTATTGTACCTTATATTTTAGTAGGTTAATTTAACATGCAACGGTATTTAATTAAATCACTTCCAACATAATTTAATTAAATCACTTAAAACATAATTTAACATAATTTAATTAAAACATTCCTTAATTTGAAATACAACGACATTACATAAATCACTTAAAACATAATTAAAACATAACTAAACCTCAAACTCTAAACCCTAAACCCCAAACCCTAAACCCTAAACCCCAAACCTCAAACCCTAAACCCTAAACCCCAAACCTCAAACCCTGAAACCCTAAACCCATACTTCGTTACAACGATATTAATTAAAACATAACATTATTAAATAACTACCGAACTTAATTATCTTCCGATGATGAAGATGGCGATTCCTTATCTTCTTCATGATCTTGAGCCTCAATTTCTTCAGGTTGGGTAGCCATATATTGAGACGACAAATCATTGATGTAGAGATAAACATTTCTTAGGTTGAGCACTCTCCCGGCACATAAGTCTGATAGTCTTGCGTAATCGATCACGGTGAGGATGCGCTCAAAATATGTAAAGAGATCACTTCTTAACATGCGAAACTCCCACATCTTCTCGGTTATTACTTCATCAGAAACAACCTCATCTCTAACTGCTGGAGTTAGAATTTGATCCGGGTTTCCGGATAAAATTATACAAAGGCTACCAATTGGAGGCTCTTCAAACATGTGCCATACACTGGCACTGGGAACCACTAATTCAAGTCGAGAAACTACAACTGGTAAATTTTGAACAATTAGATCGATTATGTCTTGATAACCTCTGATTTTCTGAGTATTTGTGAGAACCATTTTAGTGTTGTAGTGAGTGAATAGGATTGGATGTTGTGATTGAAATTGACATAGAATGGCCTATTTATAAGCTCTTAACTACAACGGCTATTTTGAATTATAACGGTTAGATTTGAATTATAACGGTTATTTTGAATTGTAACGGTTATTTTTGAATTATAACGGTTATTTTTGAATTATAACGGTTAGATTTGAATTATAACGGTTAGATTTGAATTATAACGGTTATTTTGAATTATAACGGTTATTTTTTAATTATAATGGTTATTTTTGAATTATAACGGTTAGATTTGAATTATAACGGTTATTTTGAATTGTAACGGTTATTTTTGAATTATAATGGTTATTTTTGAATTATAACGGTTATATTTGAATTGTAACGGGTTTTTTTCTCTATATAAACATCTACATATTCTTGTATTTTCTCACTCATCTTCATCTTCTTCTATTTTTCACTCATCTTCATCTTCTTCTATTTTCTTCTTCATCTCTCTACTTATGTCGACATCATCCTCAATGTGGGGAAACCACCCAATTGAAGGCCTTAATTTTAAGAATCAATGTTGCAATCGTTGTCACAAAAACGCTATCATCAAGATTTCCGGGTCAGTTAATAATCCAAAGAAAGCGTATTTTAATTGTTTAGATTGCAATAATTTTGTGTCGTGTTGACTGAAGATCATTTGACAATAACAAAAAAGTTGAAGATAGCATGGGAAGATGAAGGTAATGATGCATCAAGTGGAAATGTCATGAAAGAGCAAGTGATAGGTATAAAAAAAGAGATTTCGGAAATGTCAAAGATGATGAAGTTTTATTTCAAGTGTATCTTGTATTTGTTTGTTTTCCTTATGTTAGCCATTGTCATGAAGTAGTGAGTATTTCCATAAATGTATGAATTTGCATCAGTTGCTATGTATTCCAGAAATTTAAGAAATTTCAGAATTTAAAACCGTCATGTTTTTTGAATTAAACAAGGTTCGAATAGTCAACTAACATAATCATCCAACATAGAGAAAGTGTTTAAAAACGTACAAAATAAATGAAAACAACACAAATTAGTCTCCTAACTACTGATCACCCTCTTCCTCGCTATTAGTAAACACACCATCTGATCTACGCTAAACACGATCACCGGGTATTTGACGAGGTCCTCTAAGACTCTGTATCTGCCTAGCCTTCTCAACAAATGGTTCGATGTTCTTCATCATCTTGCGGAAGAAGGAAAGCTGTTTCTTGCCATCGGCAATCCTTCCGGCATCGGCAAACTGAAACATTAAAGCACGTGCAGTCTGCAAATTGACAAAAATAACTAAGACATTTTAATCATTATCGACAAACAGTAACAAAGTTAAACAATTATTACAACAACGATAAGTAAAATTATTACCTCAGCAGGAACATCAAAATCGTCATGTGCAGCGGGGGCATCATGGTGGTCGGGATCAATGATCAACGAGTGAGAATTCCCATTATATAAATCCTCATAATCTGGCGCCGTCTCATCCGGGAAGCTAACTGGTCTCGATCTACGAGAAATGTGAACCAAGTGATCCTCCCAGCAATCCCAAAGATGATCGGCCACCGCAGCCCCGACACTAACCTCGTACCTTATCCCCGAAGTAGGACGATGCGCTACCGTTCTCATAACGGGATTGGGTATTACCTACACATACCCAAACTGATGTAAACACCGATCGGGCTGGTACGGCTCTACTATGTCCATGAAACGAACACAAACGGCAAACAGAGTACGAGGATGATACTCCTCCTAACGCGGCCCGTACGGATCCCACCTAATGGAAGCATAAGTAAGCCCATCTAACACCTTCCGATACTCCAACAATTTCTCCGCATTTTGAGCGAAGGGACCAACAGATCTCCAAGAACACGACCGAGGCTGAGTAGGGTCAATTACCGAAGGTGGACCAGGTCTGAACATAGGAAAATACTCATAGATCCACGATTGCAACAAAGTCAAGCAACCACCAATAGTCTTCACACCAGCACGTGAAGCCACACCCAACTGTCGGTACATGAAGGCTAGTGCACCGGCTCCCCAAGTGTAGTGGTGTACACAATCAGTATCAGTCACTAAGGGAAACAACTGAGGATGTAACCTATCACCTGATTTGTCGACAAAAAGTGTCAACCCCAACACCGCAGCCAAGAACCCCTGAGCAAAAACAACATCACAACTAGCTACCGCCATGTCACAAACTGCATCTACTAATATACCCCTACTCTTGTAAATAAGGGGCCTTCTTAGTAGGGTTTAACGGCAACCTCAACTCGTTTGGTGACTTCGCAAAGAAGCCACAAACAAACATAAGGGGATCCGCCAATGTCCCGTCCGTACTCTCCACCTTACAACAGTTACCATCTACCCGAACACCTAAGATCTGCGCAACATCGTGAAGGAGTATGGACATCTCCCCAAAAGGCATGTGAAAACTGTTGGTGTCGGGTTGCCATCTCTCAACGAAAGCAGAAATAAGAGGCATGTTAAAATGCTCGGCCATGGAATCTGTAAGGTGATAAAGACCACTACCGTCATAAATACTCCGAACGGCCGAAGGTAGTCGTCGGGAACTCAACAACCTCGTCCTACCAAACCGGTGGTAACCCGTCAAAACTGGTCGACCAACCTTATTAGGAATCGGCCATAAGGTGTTGGCAATGTGGCCCCCAAAGCTGGGAATCACGTGGGGAAACTGAGGACCACCCGGAACAGGATCGGAAATCAACCAAGAGACATCCTTACCCGACTTCTTCTTCTTCTTCGGAGCCACGACACTACTAGAACTACCATCTGACATCCGCTGAAAACGCCCCTCCACATCCCGTCTACGGGGCACCCTATGCACTCGCTCCTCCTCCTCACCTATCTCATCACCAGACCGAACCACCTCCTCCAACTCCTCCGCAGTCCACGACTGGGTACTACCATCTCCAGCCTCAGACTCAAACTCAAACTGGAGCCCCTTTCGAGCTCGAACGTGACGGTCTTTTCCTCCACCGGCCATCTATTAAAAAATAACAAAAACACATTGATTAGTTAAATTAATAAAACAAAAGAAATTATAAAAATAAGTTTAAGTAAATAAAAAAATTAAAATAAGTTTCAATAAATTAAAAAATTAAAATAAAACGAACTATCCCCGAACGGGGTTTATTAGTAATTATTAATTATTTTTTACGAAAACAAGACGGAAAAATAAATTTTAAAAAATTTAAAAAATAAAATAAATAAATTTACAACGAATTCGGCACGGACGGGGTTTATTATTAATAATTTATTATTTTTTAGCGATAACAAAATAAGATGGAAAAATAAGTTTTTTTTAAAAAAAACAATTGAGAAATTAAAAAAAAACGAAAAAAAAAAAACACAAAAGTGGGCTTGGACGAAGAACATTTTCGTCCAGATCCAGGCCTAGACGAAATATACAAACTAAAAAAATACTCAAAAAAAAAAAAATTAATAACAATCACATACCTTGTTGAATGTTAGAATTTGATGACGGAAATGATGTGGTTGAAACGGTTTTTTGTTGTTATGTGAGTCGGGTTTTTTTTAAAAATTTTGAAGTGGGAAAGGTTGATTTTTGGAGAATATGAAAAATATAAGAGGGAGTGTGAGGGAGGGGTAGATTAGGAAGTTCATTAAAATTGTCGACGATAATTAATAAATTGTCGACGATCTTTAGCAGTCATGATTTTTTTTGGGCACAGGAACAAGAAATTGTGAGTTCTTTTTTCGTCTAAAGGATGAGCCCAGCACATGGAGTTTCTCCTTGTTCGATTTTCTACTAGTTCTCTTCAGCCCATATGTATATAACTTTGGTCCAAATACTTCAAGTTCAAATCGTCTCCTCTTAAACTGATTCAAGTTCCGTCTCGTTTCATTTTATTTAATCCGATTCTTCTCTTTTTGGTACCTATAAAATAAAATGTCGAATCGAGGTACCAATATCCTAAAAAGTAATGTAATTTGCTTTATATGAAACTAGATATAAAGTGGGTCAAAAATACGTAAAATATGGTGTTATCATATGTACACAGCGACCACAAATACATTTAAATAATCAAAACAAATGTAATGATTATTAAGTACAATAGTATTGTAAATAACATGAAAAAGTACAAATATATTACATTTTTCTCTGATAGTTTCAATTAAATATGCATACTTCAAATATAAAATATTGATTATGGATTTATGGCTAACTAGATACGGAGTATTACTTTTAGTTAAATATTTTATATGTTAATTCGTATAGAAATAGATCTAATTTAAGAACTTAATGTTAATTGTTGCATTATTCGAATACATTTTATTTTAATTAATATGATATTTGATTAGTCACAAAATTATTTAGAAAACATTAATCATGTATAACTATCACTTATTAGTTATAACTAAAATTAAATATATTGTATAACATTGAAATTAAACCTAAAACAATAATATTTAACAAAGATTAATTCTTCTTTTATCTATAAGTAAAAATATTAAATATATATATAAATTATATTATTTTTCTTCAATTATAATAATAAAATTTTCACATTATTTTTCAATACCATATTACCAGAATAACGAATTGTACTACCAGTATAACAATTGTACAGTCGTACGTCAACATCAAATTTGTACTACATTCTCACGCTTCTCAACGCCAAATTAATTAAACAAACAACCCTTCCTCAAATCATCAACCCTCTTTCCTCCACCAAACAAAATTCAACATTTCCCCCAATTCAATTCCAATCCAATCCAATCAAATTTATCAAAATTCAAAACCCTAATTTTCTTCCCCTTACAAAAATGATGCACATGACATTATACTGGGGCACAAAAGTAACACTCCTCTTCGATTTCTGGAAAACCGAGTCGATACTGAGTTACACCATTACCCTACTCGCATGCTTCCTCTTCGCCGTATTTTACCAATACATGGAAGATCGACGGTTGAGCTTCCTAGCTATGGGAATCACCCGCCAATCTCAACCATCGATTTCCACTCCCTTCGTTCCTAAACCGGGTGCACGGGTTTCCAGATCGGCCCGGTTCGCTACGGCCGTGTTAACCGTTGTCAACACGACGATCGCGTATATGTTGATGCTTGGTGTAATGTCGTTTAATGGAGGAGTTTTGATTGCTGTTGTTGTCGGGTTTGGTGTTGGGTATTACTTGTTTAGAGCTAAGGAGTATGAGGCTTTGATCGTTGAGGATGCTTGTGCCTGCTCTTGATCATTTTTATTTTCCGATGTTATTATCGTGTCACATTTTGTGTTCCACTACCTGATCGATGAAGATGTGGTTATGTATGATTTTGTTTTATTGTGGATTGTAAATTTATATGCGTGATTTTTTATTATGTATTTACTTTTCTAAAATATCTTTGGGTTTTATGAGGGCTGTTCACTCCGGACCAAAGACCAGACCGAATTTTGTTTGGTCCAGTCCACGGTCCACCTATTTACTCTATTTTGGTCTTCGGTCTGGTCCTGGACCAACCCGAATAGACCGTGGACCGGACCATGGACCGAAGTTATGTAATAAAAGAAGTTTTAATTTGTAATATTATTGATTTTATTTTCTACTTTTTTTACACGTATTATAAGATGTGTAACTATGTAGTTAAATGTAGGAAAAAAATAATGTTGTTTATTTTGATCATTACGAACTTCTCGAGTTCTAGTTTTATATGCTAAAACATGTCAATGACAATAATATTTGGTCTACTTTGGTCCATTTGGTCCGATCGGGTCCGGTCCACGTGTTTTTATGGTCTAGACCAGACCGGACCAATATTAATATGGTCCGGTCCTCGGTCCACTTCTTAACCCTTATTTGGTCTATGGTCTAGAGAGTTTGGTTCGGTCTGGTCCGGTCCCGGACCAATGAACACCCCTAGGTTTTATACACTAGGTTGCACGGACACGCCTAGTTTTGAGCGTTCCCGTGTCGGACACCGTGTCGGACACCGACACTCGTAGGACACGCCTGAAAACGTTCTGGACACGCCTTGAACCGTGTCCCCGGTTTTTATGTTAAAAGAAAACGTGTCGGACACGGTCCAACATGGTTGGACACGGCCCGTGTCCGATGGACACACCAAATAAGCAGTTTTGAAATCAAAATCTCACTTTATCAGTTATCACGATATCTCACTTTTCCATTTTCTCCTTACATCTCATGGACACACCAAATAAGCGAATAACTGAGTTGTTATTCCGACTTACCGAAACAAGTTTAATGAATAATTATAATGGTGCAAAGGATGATCCGTGAACTCCCTTTTTTCAGCTTTTGGTGAGCATTGTTTGTCTAACTTATTTCTGGTGCCTTTTAATATTAATATATTTTGCGGAAAATATTCGGTTTGATAACTATGGCGAATAATATTGTAAGACTCGAATTTGGGTTTGTAATTTGGAACCTTTGATACTTTTTATTTTATTTTGTAAGACTTAAATGCTAATTTAAATTTGGGTTTATAATTTGGAAATTTGTAGTTTTAATTAAGACATGTTGATTTTAACGTATAAGACATGAATCTTGATTGTCATTTATGATTTTGTGGCCTTTAAATGACCAAAGTTTAGATGTTGGTTATAATGTTCGTCAAATTCCCTTTATTTTAATATGTATATTGATTTTTTTTTTTGCCGTGTCCGTGTCCTAAAAATTTTCAAGTGCCGTGTCGCGTGTCCGTGTCGTGTCCGTGTCCGTGTCCGTGTCCGTTTTCGTGCAACCTAGTTTATACATATAATTTTGATCATCTATATTAATTCGGGTTGCTTCAGCTTAGTTATGCAGATTATAGGCGTCGAAGACACTATTAAGATGATTTTAACTGATATATTTATCGATTTGATTTTAACTGATATTTATCAATTTTCCATGCTCATTCATCGTCTCGCTCTTTAACGACTGTTCTAGCTGACTAAATAGGATAGCTCACACGATCGCCAAAAGCAATGTTATAATGTCTTGATTTCCCATTGTCAAAAAATAAGAAAAATTGGATCATTGAAATTCGCAGTTTGCAATAAATTTGAGCAATTGTATGGATAAAATGATGGGTACTATGAGAAATATTTGCATCTAAGTCAAGGTCTAGTTAATTAACCGGGTTGCGAAACTTCGTCGACGTTTTTCATAAAAAAGACGGTCATTGCTCTTACTCAACCTCTTCAACTCTCTCCCTCTCACTACTCAACCTCTTCAACTCCCTACTCTCTTGCCACCCATACACCACAGCCGTCGTTAGGGATGTCAATGGGGCGGGGTGGGTACGGAGGAGGGGTAACCCGCACCCGCCCCGCGAGTCTATAATGCGTACCCACACCCGCCCCGCGACCCGCGGCAGGTTGAACTTTTCAAACCCGTCCCCGCCCCGCGGGGACCCGTTGACCCGCAAAATTACCTATCTCCTCATAAATAATTTTTAAAAATATAAATCTAAAATCTAAAATATACTAGTCGTACTACTTATACAAATAAGTTTTCGCAAAATATACATTCAATTAACTAGTACACAAGTTTTTCAAACCATGAAAGAGTGTTACAAACAATGAAACGCATGTCCAAAGTAAACAAAGCTGCTTGATCAAATTAACATAGCTTCACTCATTGTTCCCTCAAATCATCTAAAGCTCTGTTAGCATTCTTACCAAGTATCATTGGTTTGGGCTTTTTATCCTCTTGTTATAATTTTCTTTTATTATTATAGTATAATTAATACTACTTATTATAGGTGGGTTGGTGATTTGGAGATGAGTGAGGCGGGTATCAACGGAGCGGAGACATGCGGAGCGGGGCGGGCGGGGTGGGTATGGGGCGGGTTTCATGTGATACCCATCCCCGCCCCACGACCCGCGACGAATGATACTTTTGAAACTCATCCCCGCCCTATGACCCGTCAAATCATTACCTTGGGGCGGGCGCGGGGCGAGACCCGCCAAAACCCGCCCCACTGACATCCCTAGTCGTCGTCGACGACCACCACCAGACCAACACACTGCCGTCGACGACAGTACGACACCTCCGACGACCAGCACCTCACTAGCCTTCCCCTCTCTCTTTCACTCTATCTCCCTCTTACCCGCCGCACCATATCACCGCACCACCATCGCCACACCTGCATCACCAGCGCAGCAATACCACGCACCACCGCAGCACCGACTTTTCTCGATTCTCTTCTCAATTTCGTTCTTTTTCTAAAGTAAGTGTAAAAACTTTATTTTGAATTAGTTTATAATTTTAGTTTGTATAAATTGACTTTAAGTAGTTTAGTAATGTTTGTTTCTCTTGATTTGTATGATTTCTTCTTCTTCATTTTCATTTATGTTCTCATCTCAATTAGATTTGTTTGAATTCTTGATTATTTTCGCAATTCGGTTTTCAATTATCTTCATTCTCAATTCTTACTTGATTCTTGTTTAATTATTGTCGAATTTGTTGGTTTTGTTGTTGTTGTTGTTGTCGTCAAAACAATAGTTGTTGTTGTTGTTGTGGAGGCATTTATTGTTGTTATTATTGTTGTCGAGGCATTTGTTGTCTAGGAGGGATCAGGACGTTTAATCCCAACGTCATGGTCCAAGACGATGAGTTTGATTTTCAGTGGTGGCGTGGACTGGACTCGACGAGCAATCTGGGCGTCTGTGTATGGCTTGGATGTTGGGTTTCAACGTCTCACATGGACTCGGACGTTGAAACTCAATGTCTTGGCCATGGTCGGACTTTGAAATTCAATGTCCGTCCATGATTCGGACCTTTTTATTTCGTTTTAATTGTATATTTTCAATTTTAATGAGTAATTTATATGTTTTTTTCTAAACGTTTTTAATTTTTGCTTATAATGGTTAATTTATATATTTTTGTTGTATTAAAAGTCGTTAATCTATATAACATTATTAAAAGGCTAGTCTAAAAAGCCACGTAGACAATGCCACATGGGATGAAAAAAAGCCACGTATGCAATAAAAATATGACTTGGCAAACTAATATGACATGGATTATCAATTTATTATTATATTGCATTAATTTAATTCACTTATTTCCTTTACAAATCAATCCATATTCCATTAGCTTTAAACTTAATTAACTAACAAAAATTACAATAAAAAAATATGCATTAATTATAAGTTAATAATTTCAAGATATTTCATATGGAGTAGTATTATATGTATTTTAATTATAAGTTAAAAAAAAATGAACACATGAAATTAAGAACGAAGAAGAACAAACGAAGTTGAAAACAAAAAAAATTGTACCTATACAATATAGTTAAAAAGCTACTTAAAACATTTAATTTTAATCCACATGTCGATTTTTTACTGGTAAATACTAATTCATCTATATTGATTACTTGATTATTTATTTATATAATATTATAAAAGTCTATATTATGTATTAAAAAGTTATCTTTAAAACTGTCACATGCTTATAAGTAAAAAAAATTAAAAACAATATTAATTGCAAACACAAAAAATAAATTAATACAAACTCTTTATTTTCCTCTCATAAATTTGGTTATTAATCTACTTATTTATTTAACCTTTAATTTTTTTTTATTTAATAGGATGGTTTTTTGGTTTTCTCTCACTATCATTATAATTTGTAGTTATCATAATTTTTTTTATCTCCCTTTTAGTTCACAAAATCATTCCTCTTCCCTCGAATAAATTGAATAAATTGTTGAATTTAATCAATAATTAATAACAAAAAGTTTCCTATATAACTATTATAACAATCCCAATTTTCATTTTTATTCAAAAAGTTGGAAGGTAAAGTATACATACATAGATAATTAAATGGATTCTTTCGCTTTTTATCCTTATTATGTTTTAAATTGATTAATATTAAGAATGTTATTTAGTTATTGTTTTTGTGTTTGTATTGAAATTTCAGGAAGATGACATACTCAATTATCAATAACATTGCATGAAATCTATACTATCTAATTAAAAGGGCAGCTTAGAACATTCAATTTCATTTCACATGACATTTTCACAACCCATTAATTCTTATTCATTTTTATTGATTATTTAATTATATTGACAATATAACATGCATGGTATATTATTTGAATTTATAAAACTATAATCTATAATTAAAAAGTAAGTCAAACTATCTACCATCATCTGAATGTCATATTTTAAATTTCATAAGATAATTTCTAAACCACTCTTATGCAAAGTAGATTTTGTAAAAATAAAAATAAAAATAAGAATATGAATAAAGCAAATCTTTTACATTTTATTTCTCCTTTCCTCCATATTTATGTCTATATTAAATTTCATAATAATGAGACAAATCTATAACTCAATAATCTAAATATAAAATATATAAATCTAATTAAAAAAACAAGCAAAACTAACTATCATCATTTATATGTCATATTTTAATTACATAATAAGACAAGATCTTAAATAATTCTCCTGTAAAGTGGATCTTGTAAAAAAATAAATTATAACTGTTCCGGGTGTAATTCCAGAGCAAGTATTGTTACCACCCGTGGCTTGTAGAATGATGTCTTGAGTTGAATCCCTCTTGCCTTTATCGTTCCTCTCGGCCTCTCCTGCAACAATGAACGAACTGAGGGCTCGGCTTTGGACCGAGCGAACTCACTCCGACGCTCAAGTCAGTAACTTAGAGAGGTAAGTTGTTGTTACTTGGCAAAGTACGTATTGTAGAGAGATAAGGAAGATATTACCAGATGAATAGTGATTCTTAGGTTAAGTTGTGGATCCTTTACTCAATGAGAGTAGAGGAGTATTTATAGACTTTCACCTTTTGTCACGTAGTGGCCAAGTGGCTAGCAGGTGGAAAGACTGATCTACCCCTCGGCCGAGGGACCCATGGCAGGCCGGCGGGCCCTGTTGACTCACCGCCGAGGGGTCTTGGATATGAGTTCGCGGATGTGTGCCTCGGGTGGTTGCCCGGCCGGGACCCATCCGACAGCCGACGGCTGCGTCGGTTAATTTGTCTAAGCCGTTGACTTGACTTGTGGATATCTTTGACCTTGCTCAATATGTTGACTTGGTCGCGGGTGCGAGAATATGCCCCATCAATTTGCCCCAGCCGTAGTCTATGCCGTGGTATGAGCTCCGATGTACGTTGAGCGTATATTTCGCGCAAGACAAAACTTTCGCCCGGCTTCTTCTACCTCGGCGTGGCTCGCTTAGGCCGTACCTTATCCCCCTCCACATGGTTGTGTAATGGACATCCGATGTGGAAAAGGCAATGACTCGGGCCGAGACCAGGGTGGAGAGTCTTAGGTTGTTTCGATTGCCCGTGGCGGTGCTTTCCTCGGCTTGGTTGATTATGTGGCGGCGGAGAACGGATACTTAGGAATTTGTCGAGGAAGATGAATAGGCAGAGATATGAAGGGGCGTGTTGAAGACGCTTGGTCACTGTTGTATTGATTGACATTCAATCGTTGCAACGATTGACATTCCGCGGGTCGCATGTCCGACACGTGTCCGATTGCCGATTGGTCGACGTTTCATGGGCTGTGCCCTGATTGGTCCTTCTTCATGGGCTTTCCTCTATAAATAGGGTACTTAGTCCCTGAAATTGGGCACCAATTTCATTTTCTCAAAAATTTTCTTCTTTCTAGCCCTTGTGACGAAACCTCTCTCTAGCTTTCAGAATCATTACTCCGGCGTGGCAGTTTTCTTCAAGGTAAACAAATAAATTCTCTTTTTAACTCGTAAGTTTTGTTGTAACATGTCTTCTGCTGGTGCTGGACCTAGTAATCCTGCGCCGGGGGGTTCCCCGTCGCGTCTTGATGAGGAGGAGATACTAAACGCCATCCCGATAAGGTTTGGGGGCCCTAGGTCTCCGTCTCCCGAAGTCGATCCAAAAGCCTTGGAGGGTTGGGAGGATGATGATGTCGATGAAGCCTGTGAGGAAGGGATTCCTTCTGGTGAAGAGAGGCCGCCTATCCTGGATCACGGCGAGGCGTGCACGACTGGTCCTGACCGTGCCTGGACCAATAAATTCGCCAGCTGTTCCGGTGGAACTCTGTTCGAAGGTCATTTCTACTTCGGTGAGGGGTACAAAATTGTTATCCCTGGGAAGGGTCAGGCGGTCTGCTGCCCTCCTCCGGGGCATATCGGCGTATAAATCAGGCATCTGGAGTATGGCCTCCGGTTTCCTTTGAATAAATACGTCACGGCCATCGTCAAAGCTATGAACGTTGCCGTGGCTCAGCTGCATCCGTTGGCTGTTAGGACGATAGTTGGCTTTGTGTGGCTCTGTCTTTTCAGGGGGGAGGTACCTACAGTTAATTTATTCCGCCGGCTTCATCATCTTCGGGCATCGACCCCCGGTAAGGTGGGGTGGTACAGCGTGCAGATAGAGCCAGGCGTCCTCTCCGTTGATAAGCTTTCTTCCTGCAAGGACTGGAAGGGGCGGTGGGTGTATGTCCAAGTGCCGGATGACTATCCGTTGCCCCGGTCCTTCCAGCACCAAGTCAACTTACGGTGCGAGAGTAAAAGGGAGCGTGAAAAATGGGTCTCCCAGAGTAAACACAAGATGGATGCCAGCAAGGTTCCTCTTGGTGCTGACGAGGAACGGGCGATGCAACTGTTTGATGCTGAGAAGGGATGGGTGCCCCCGACTCAGATTATTCTTCAGGATGAGCTGCTCGGCCGCGTCGGCCTCATACCGGCCCTCAACCAGGGTGAGTAGGGTCGGTGTGAGGCCCCTCTTTGCCTATTATGCTCCTGTTTTCAGAGCTTTGTTTTACTTCTTTTATGTAACTCTTGTCTGGTTTCTTGCAGACCGGTTTGGCCAGGATCTGTCAGAGGAGACCTTGAAGAAGTTGGGGCTTGATAAGGACGGGAACGTCGTTGAGCGGCGCCCTCAGGCTGACGCGCGTGATCGTAGATTGGCTCCCAACGAACTTATGGACAAGCAGCTGAAGGCACTGGATCAGGCGGCGGCTCAAGCACGGGTTCTCGGGGGCGTGCCGAAGAGGACATCAAAGGCAAGGTCCAGGTCGGCGACGTTGTCGATCCCAACTCCCTCTTCAACCCCAACGGTTCAGAAAGAGCATGTGGAGGTCATCGATGTCTCCGAGGAGATGGTGACTGTTGCGAAGGGCCCTCCTCCTCCCAAGAAGAGAAAAGAGTCACTGCTGGCTTCTGCCGTTGCCGGGGAAAAGAGTGATCCACTCGGTCCTCCAACTAAGAGGGTCCAGACTGGTACGGACCTAACCTGTGGTTCAGACTTAGCTGGTTCGTTATGCATTCCCGATGACAGACTCTCTGATGTGTCAATGAACGTTGACATGGATGCGCTGTGTAAATTTTTTGTAGATCCGCCGTCGGCAGCCGCCGTTCCTACTGATCGGCAATTAGGGAAGCAGCCTGAGAAGGCGGGTGATAGGAATGTCACCGTTGACTCCGCACTCCAGAAGGTTCCCCCCGCCGAGCTTGTGGCAGAGGGTACAAAAATATCCAAGAGGCTGGCGAAGTGGACTCAACTGGTCGGCTCCTACATTATGGAGCAAGAACAGGCCATGGCCCAGGCTGGGCCACTGATCCAACGGCTCAAGCTTGATCTCTCCGCTGCAAAGGGAGAAGCCGGGAAGGCTAAGCTTGACCTCCTAGCTGCTCGGAAGCGTGCGGAGGAAGTTGAGAAGCAGCTATTGGCCGAGAAGGCCAAAGTTGAGGCTGCTGATGCCACCTCCGCCCAGTTGCTGGAGGAGCGGGACAGGTATAAGGGTGGCTATGACGCCGTTGTCGCCAAAAGGGAAGAATGGAGGGGGATGTATGAGGCTCAGTTGGAGGCGCTTGCGGACACTAGGGCTGTTCTTGCTCAAAGGGAGAAGGATATTGAGGTGCTTCAAGATAAGGTCCTCCCTGACTTGTGCGCTCAATTCCGGGATCAAGCCGAGGAAACGACCAGGGAGGCAATCAGGAGGCTCATTCCTGAAGACTCCTTCATGTGGGAGAAATTTGAACAGCTTCTGGATGAGATGGCCGATGCTGCGGAAAAGGCGGTTGCGGAAAAAGAGGAGGCGGCGAAGGTGGCTCAGATAGCCGAGGCCAAGGCGGCCTATGATGCAAAGGTGAAGGAGGCCGAAGAGGAGGCCGAAAGGCTGAAGGCATGTAGAGATGACAAGCTTCCCTCTGGGCCGGTCACCGAAGTTGACGATGCTGCTGCCGATGGTGGGCAGCACCAAGCGTAGGGAGACGGGCGGTCGTCACCAGACTCACCCGGCGTCTCGGATAGCTTTAGCTGTTCGGGGGCCAACTACTGAGCCTTTCCTCCCTGCCATCTTTTGGCGCTTCAAATATCATGTCTGTAATCTTTTGCTTTTCTTTCCTTGTTTATGTAAAACTTTGGTAGGTTGCGTTTTGGCTTATCCCTATGGGGACGGCCGTCGTCTGCATTCTTCTCGTTTGTAATCTGTTGTCATTAATGAAAGTTTGCTTGTTTTGCCTCTGGCTTGGCCGGGGGCTTTCCTTGTCTTCTTGCGTTATTAATTGAGCGCTTTTTCATTTTTACCTTCAACTTTGGCCGAGGCAGCTAGAATGCGTATCTCAACTGCGTTTAACGTCTTTTTCTTGAACGTGTTAGCGTATCGATCGTTGTGTCCCCTGCCAGGCCTTCGGTTAACCGAGGCGACTAGGGGTTACGACGCGACAGCATATGTTGGCGTATCGATCGTTGTGTCCCCTGCCTGGCCTTCGGTTAACCGAGGCGACTAGGGGTTACGACGCGACAGTGTATGTTGGCGTATCGATCGTTGTGTCCCCTGCCTGGCCTTCGGTTAACCGAGGTGACTAGGGGTTACGACGCGACAGCGTATGTTGGCGTATCGACCGTTGTGTCCCCTGCCAGGCCTTCGGCTGGCCGAGGTGACTAATGGTTACGGCGCGACAACATTCTTGGGGTGACCGCCCGGCTTGGGCCAGGGCGTCTACCTTGATATGACCGTGGAGGGGATAAACACTTTGATGGAAAAATTGGGTGATTCTTCATTAGATGTAAACATGCGTTGGGGTGCCAACAATTATTTTGGACACCTCCGCCGCTACACAAAGTATTTCCTGAGATTGTCAGTGTTCCAATGGCTCATCAGAGGCACACCCTCCATGTCGGTCAGCCGGTATGTACCTGGCCTCATTTCTTCGACCACTTTGTAGGGACCCTCCCAGTTGGCCGTTAGTTTACCGTGAATGTTTCCCTTGTTGGTGGCGGCCGACTTTCTTAGGACTAGATCCCCTACTTTCAAGTCCCTTTTGTGGACTCTTCGGCTGTAAGCTCTTCTCATTCGGTTTTGGTACACCGCCAAGTTGAGGCGTGCTGTATCTCGGCTTTCTTCAACTAGGTCTAGGGAGGTTCTTAAGCCTTCCTCATTTTCAACCGGGTTAAAGGTGGCCGTTCTGAATGTCGGCACCGTTGCTTCAATTGGCAAGAGCGCCGGACCGTAGACTAAATGGAACGGATTTGTACCCGTTGCTTCTTTCTCCGTGGTTCGCAGGGACCATAGGACGCCGGGTAGTTCGTCGGCCCATCTTCCCTTTAGGTCTTCAATTGTCTTCTTCAAACCATTGAGGATTGTTTTATTGGTCGCCTCGCTTTGTCCGTTGCTCTGTGGGTGTGAGACGGAGGAGTATGAAAATTTGATACCGAGCTCTTCCGGCCCACTCATTATTGTGTCACTCCAAAACTCTCGGCCGTGGTCGAATACCATGACTTGGGGTAACCCAAAACGAGTTATGACATTCTCCCAGATTACCTTTCTTACTACTCTTTGTCGTCTTTGCGGTCTTTACGCCTTCAACCCATTTGGTGAAATAATCAACGGCGACAATCAAGAACTTTCTTCCGCCGGATGCCGTTGGAAATGGCCCTAGTAGATCCATCCCCCATTGTGCAAAAGGAAGGGGATTAAAAACCGCATTTGCCCAGGTCTCGGGACGGCGCATGTATCACCGGAGCATGCATTTGTGAGTTGTTGCATTTTTGGTCTTGGCTCGGAATCCGCAAGCATGGTGGGCGTAGTAGCCGGCTCGGAGAGCTTTGTGGGCTAGTGTTCTTGCCCCCATGTGATGGCCGCAGATGCCTTCGTGAATCTCTGTCAAGATATGAGCTCCGTCGGGTACCGGGCCGACACATTTCAAAAGTGGTCTTATCACGGACCTTCTGTATAGTTCTCCTTCGAACACCAAATACCTTGCTGCGATCCTCTTTATTTTCTGCGCGAGACTGCGGTCCTCCGGTAGTTCACTTGTCAATTTGTACTTCATTATCGGAGTCATCCACGTTGTCTCGGTCTCTATGTTACCCACCATGCCGACGGCCTCAGTAATGCTCTTGGCATTCCTGATGTCCACCAGCACGGTTCGGCTGACATTCTTGATGGTTGAACTTGCGAGTTTTGAGAGAGCGTCGGCTCGGTTGTTCTCAGACCTGGGAATGCATTGTATCTGAAAAGATTTTAACTTTGAGGTGTCAGCTTTTACCCTTTCCAGGTATCTTACCATTCCGTCGTCTCGAGTCTCGTACTCTCCTCTGATTTGATTAGCCACCAAAAGTGAATCTGTTTTCACAACTATGTGTTCCGCCCCTGCGGCCCTAGCTAGCTCGACTCCGGTTATCACCGCCTCGTACTCGGATTCGTTGTTTGAGGCTGAGAAGGTAAATTTCAAGGCGTACTCGAACTCGTCCCCGTTTGGGCTGATGATAAGTATGCCGGCTCCTGAGCTGTTCGTCGTGGAGGACCCGTCGGTGTATACCTCCCATACTCCGGGGTTTTGCTCTTCTTGGTATGTGCATTCGGCTAGGAAATCGCGTCTGTCCTTTTATCGAGGGCCTCGGCTTGTATTGAATGCCGAAGCCGGATAGCTCTACTGGCCATTTGATGAGCCTGCCGGATTGCTCAAATTTTTCCATTGCTTTCTCCAACGGCTGGTCGGTTAGGACCGTCACGGGGTGTGCGTCGAAGTAGGGTTTCCGTTTCCTTGCAGCGACGACGACAAAGAAAGGCGCTTTTTCAATCGCCGGGTAATTTCTCTCGGCGGGCAACAATGTATGGTGACAAAGTAGATTGTGTCTTTGTTGCTTGTCCTCTTCTCGACGATCACGCAGACCGATCGTGGCCGAGGTAATCGCTTATGTACGGATATAGTGTTTCCCAAAGATCGGCCTGGACGGGGTTGGGAGAGTCGAAGATGAGCTTTCGAGTTGTTTGAAAGCGTGCTCTCTCCTCCCCCACCCAAGTCTTTATTCCCCTTCAACACTTTGAAGAATGGGGTGCTCTTGTCGGCTGACCGAGAGATGAAACGGGCAAGAGCCGCCATCCTCCCGGTCAGCATCATGACCTCCTTTCGGTTCCTCGGTTCCGGCAGGTCCAGGATTGCTTGGACTTTGTCTGGATTGGCGTCAATTCCCCTGGCACTGACAAGTACGCCGAGGAATTTACCTGCCCGGACACCGAAGTTGCATTTCATTGGGTTGAGCTTCATCTTGTACTTCCTTAGTGAACAAAATGTCTCGTGTAAATCGGCTAAGTGCTCGCTGTTGGACTTGCTTTTTACAATAGCATCGTCGACGTAAGCCTCAATGTTTCGCCCTTTTTTATTTTGGAACACTTTGTCCACCAGTCTTGTATAAGTCGCACCGGCGTTCTTTAAACCAAACGGCATCATTTTGTACATGTATGTGCCGTTAGCGGTGATGAATGCGCATTTAGGCATGTCTTCCTCAGTCATGAACACCTGATGATACCCCGAGAAGGCGTCCAGCAGGCTCAGCATAGTGTAGCCTGCCGTTGCGTCGATTAAGCTATCTATTCGAGGCAAGGGATAGCAATCTTTGGGGCACGCTTTATTAAGATTGGTAAAATCTACACACATCCTCCATGCCCCCGATGATTTCCTCACCATCACAACATTAGCTAACCATTCAGGATAGGTACAAGGCATGATGAAGCCTGCCGCCAGTAATTTATCTACCTCGGCTTTGATGGCCTCATCTTTCTCAGCTGAGGAGTTCCTCATCCTTTGCTTGACAGGGCGAGCGGTGGGGAGTACGTTTGCTTTGTGAACAATTACCTCCGGCTCACGCCTGGCATCTCGGCCGCCGAGTAGGCGAAGACGTCTTTGTTTTTCCTTAGCGAGATCTAGGAGGGCGGCTCGAACTTTGGCTCAGGTTAACACCGATAGTTACGGTGCGACCTGGGTCAATCTCCACCTCTTCGGTCTCCGCTCCTTCTACCATGCCGACGGTGGTATTTCGTGCTCGCCCTCTGTTGCAAAGATGGGCTCTTCCCCTTTTTCGACTTCTTCGCCACTTTGAAGGATTGCATGTTGCACCCTACGGCGGACACTTGGACATTGACCACTTCGTTCTTTTCGTTCTTTGAGACGAGCTTATGCACTTCCCCCCGGTCCGAGACATACATCAATGTCGAGCCGGATGGACATTACCGCATCGTCCTCGCTCGGGGTGACTCGGCCTATGAGAACGTTATAGGCGGACGAGCCGTCGATGACCACGAACTCAGACATAACGTTTTTGGCCGCACTTCCCTCGCCGAACCTCACCGGCTGATTGACCCAAGGGGTACAGGCGGAGCTCCGTAAAAGTCATGTACAACGGGTTGGTGCGAGGGCTCAAGTCTTCAACTTTCGGACCGAGATTGAGAAAGCATTATTTGTACATAATGTTTGTGTAGGCGCCTGTGTCAATCAGGCACCTCTTCACCAGGTGGTTGGCTATGTCCAAGTGGACCACGAGTGGGTCGCTGTGAGGGGCGATGACTCCCTCGTAATCCTTCTTCCCAATTGTTATATCGGGGATCCGGAAGCGGGAGTCGTATTTGTGTTGGGCACAAAGTTGATGGCCGATACAGCTCGTTCAGTGCCGTTTGCGCCCATGAGCGGACCACCGTTCTCGTTGCCCCGATGACGACATGGATTACTCCTATCCGTTCAAGACGGATTTCTATCTGAACCGTCGGCATCGGTCTTTTGACCTTTGGCAACGTACTTGCGAGGCTTCCCTTCCGGATCGCTCTTCAATGGCATTCTTGGATGCCGAGCGGTTGTCGATAAGGTGACCGGTGTGGTCGTGGTACTCACGATCGCTCGTGTCACCGTCACTCCTCGGCCTGGGAGGTCTCTCCCACTTCTGTCCCTCGCTCTTGCTCAGGGCGAAAACCTCGGCGGCAGACACGGCCAAGGGGGTGTGATCATTGTACCGCCTCTGGCGGTTCGTTCCCGAACTCCACCCGGCGTCCGCCGAGTTCTGTTTCCTGGTGGACCTGTCAGACCGTGACCTATTATCGTCACGGCGTCTTTCATCCGGGTTGTCCCCGCTTTTCCTTTCTCGAGTGGTCGGCCTCGGCCTGGGCCTACCAGGTTTGGTGGTAGTCCTCCACCTTAATGGCTTGATCGGCCATTTTCCTGGCGGAGTCTAGTCTCTGGCCGCCGCACTTGATGAGCTCATTCTTTAGGTCTCCTCTCGGGAGGCCTTTCATCAGCGCGAAGGCTGCCAGTTCGCTGTTCAGCTCACGAATCTGCTGAACCTTGGCGTCGAACCTCTTCACATAACTTCGGAGAGACTCGCCCCCTCTGTCGATAGTCGGGAGGTCCGATGTCTCCACGGCCCTCCTCTTGTTGCGGGAATATTGGGCTAGGAACGTGTCCTTTAGGTCGGCGTAATAAAGATACCGACCCGTCGGGTAGCCCCTTGTACCAACTTTGTGCCATCCCATGTAGTGTCGTTGGGAAGATTCGGCACCAAACCTCATCGGGTTGCTCCCATACTGACATGTGAGACTCGTAAGCCTCGACGTGGTCGGTTGGGTCGCCTTCTCCTTTGTATGCTATAGGTGACAACTTCAGCTTAGTCGGCACCGGGGTATCTAGGACGTAGGCGCTGAGGGGCTGTCTGACCACGTGTCGAACGACACGCGGCGATCGGCTCCTCACATCCCTAGTCCGGCTCCTCTTCTCGTGGCGGGAGAGGCTTCTTCTCCGACTCTGGTGAGTCGGACTTCTTCTCCGACTCTGGTGAGTCGGACTTCCTTCACTCCTCCGGAGGGTGCCTCGTCGGCGCTGCGGCGACGCTATCCTCCCGCGAGTGCGGGAAGGACTAAGGTCTACCACTAGCGCTCGGGGCTCCCGGCGTCTTGACAGGCCGCTTCTTCCAAAGTGCTCCATTCAAGTCTCTTGGAGTCACATTTCAGGCCCTGGTCTCGGACGGGTTCCGCCGCTCTTGTCGGTGTGACAGTGTGAGCGGCGTACTAGCAATTATGTCGAGGAGTACCCGACTTTCTTGCATCAACCACATGTCCCATGACTGTGACCTGGTCGGCGGGCAGCGGCATATTTTGTTCCTTTGGCGTCCCGTTCGTCGTATCAGTGATACGGCCGGTGAGGGACTGCCCGATTTCCCCACAGACGGCGCCAATTGTTCCGGGTGTAATTCCAGAGCAAGTATTGTTACCACCCGTGGCTTGTAGAATGATGTCTTGAGTTGAATCCCTCTTGCCTTTATCGTTCCTCTCGGCCTCTCCTGCAACAATGAACGAACTGAGGGCTCGGCTTTGGGACCGAGCGAACTCACTCCGACGCTCAAGTCAGAACTTAGAGAGGTAAGTTGTTGTTACTTGGCAAAGTACGTATTGTAGAGAGATAAGGAAGATATTACCAGATGAATAGTGATTCTTAGGTTAAGTTGTGGATCCTTTACTCAATGAGAGTAGAGGAGTATTTATAGACTTTCACCTTTTGTCACGTAGTGGCCAAGTGGCTAGCAGGTGGAAAGACTGATCTACCCCTCGGCCGAGGGACCCATGGCAGGCCGGCGGGCCCTGTTGACTCACCGCCGAGGGGTCTTGGATATGAGTTCGCGGATGTGTGCCTCGGCTGGCTGGTTGCCCCGGCCGGGACCCATCTGACAGGCCGACAGGCTGCGTCGGTTAGGCTGTCTAAGCCGTTGACTTGCTGTGGATATCTTTGACCTTGCTCAATATGTTGACTTGGTCAGCGGGTGCAGAATATGCCCCATCAATAACAATAATAATAATCAAGCAAAACTTATATATTTCATTTCTCTTTATTCCTTATTAATGTTTATATTAAATTTCATAATAATGTAAAATGATGCTCAAAAGTCGTGAACCTTGATTGATATTTATGCGTATGTTAATTTTGATAATAATGAAAAAAGGATGCTCAAAAGTCATAAAATGCATCCTCAATTCTTTATATATTTTTGATGGAAGACAAAATTTATAAGCCAAAATTTTTCTTATCTCTATCGTCAGTAGAGCTAAATGTATCATTAAACTTTCCTATTATTCTATTAACATCAAGCCAAGTGTATTAAGGTTTTAAAATTATTAATTAATTTATTTACTTTTTATGTAAGTTCCATTGGGTTATGAAATGTTCATCGTTTGTGTTTTTTTTTTGTTCTCATTTAGGGGATATCAAGATTTGTGGTGTTGAGCTATTTAAAGGTAATACTTATTCTCTACGACTTCATTCTCATTTCCTTTTTCTTTCATTATTTAAGAGGAAACTTAAGTAAACAAATTTCACTATTTTGTCGGTTAATTCAGACTAATTATTGAGTTACTTTTTTTATTATATGGTCGATTCTTTAAAAAAAGAAGACTATATGAAGAAGTAAAATACTAGGATAGCTTAAATAACTATATATTGGAGATTAACTACAAGATTGACGACATCAACGTGAATGACTAATATTTTTTTTTCTTTTTTTTTCAAATGTATATTTTTATTTTGGTATTTGTTTGTTTTTTTTTCCATAATTTTACCTTCGAAAAAATAGCAATATTCACCTACTTTGGCTTATTTAATTTATCGATTTTGATCTTTATGTTAACATGAAAATGCCCGTAATCTTAGTACGCAATCAATGATGAATTATTCATAAGGTGAGCTTACTATACGTTTTGATATTTTATAAAATTTCAATTAATAAAAACACAAGAAACATCACACTCAAAACAAAACATCCCGTGAATTTCACGGGCCACAAAACTAGTTTTGTATTTAAATAGGTAATTATAAATTTTTTTTGTATTAAAAGTTGTTTTTTTATATTTATCTAACATATGTTTTAATGCAGTCGTAATTTGATTTTTCACCATGCTTTTCCTATTAGATTAATTTTTATTGTTTGTTTTATTTTATAATCTGAGACTACAAATCATCTAAATCACTGTAACCTTAAAAAAAATAAAAATAAAAATTCCGAACAAGTGAGGTCCTTAACCCATTTGCTCTCCAGTTCCTCACTTGGTCTCTCTTCGAACAAGTCATTTTGGACCGAAATAATAAGACGAAGTTTTGAAATCATTTTATCGCTAAATCTAACTACTTTTGGCAAACAAGTTACCGTAAGCTCTAACACTAGTTTACTACTAAAAAAAGAGAAGAGGACCTTAGAGACCGAATAGTGGTGACGGACTGACGTACACCTATTCCGTAACAAATTTAGCCTTTGCGACGGAGCATTATAGTTACATTCCATAAAACAATCACAAAATCGCCTTTGAAACTATTAGATTACAAAACCGTCTGAAATAAGAATTTACTTTTTTTTATCATATATAGTCACATTGGATACAACTACGTCGAAATAAATTGTATTTTATTATTTATTTTTTCAAATCATTAATCTAACGGGTAAAAACGTAAAAAAAAAAAAAAAAAAAAAAACTTTAAAAAAAAGAGTTGCTTAGAGATGGCGCGGGAGCGGGATGTTTATGGCGGTGAAACTCGAAACTATTTATAACCGTTATCATATTTTCACACTCATAATTTCCCTCCAATTTCTATCTTCTTTAATTCAATCAAACCCTACTCTAATTCCTCTCATTTCTTCCAATTTCAATTGAATTTCTGCAATACCCACTTCAATTCAAAGCTTTTTAAAGCTACCCTTTTCCCAAATTATTCATCTTTTAATTGTTTTTGTTTAATTTTCGTGGGTTATTTGAGAATTTTTGCTAGAATTTCAATTATCGTGGGTTCAATTTTGATTTCAGAATGTTGGATCCGATTACACGATCGCTTCGAAAGTACGCTCCTTCCAGAAATAGTTCTAAGGAAAACGTAAGCATCAAACCCTAATTTTATGTTTTTTTGTTTGTATTTTGTGTTTGATTTGAAGTTTTCTGATTCAAAAACCCTAATTTTTAGGGGTATTATGTCCTCTGTGTTTGTAATTGATTTACAGTATTCTGAATCGTAACCCTAATTACCATGATTCCCCCAATTTAGTTTTTGATATATGCAATGTAAACCCTAGAAAAGTTGTTAGCTTTATTGTTCTAAGTATCCTGATTTAAGTTTTTGACATGAATTAGCTGTTATTTATTTGAATTATGCATATTGGTCTTTTAATTTTCGAACTGTCGATGTGTTTTGTGTCTGATCCTTCACCTTAACTGTGAGTTATATACTATTTTCCGTCCCAATCATTTGTTTACCTTTGATTAAAATACCCGTTACAAGAATAAAGAAGGTAAACAAATAATTGGGAAGAAGGGAGTACATATACAAGTTTATATCGGTTTGATATTCGGCTTGTTACTTGTATGTGATTTTCTGCCATCTTCTGAATATTACGGCTTGCTGGTAATAGTGATCATTTTACGTAAATGGTTAAGTCAAGGTCTGACAGTATTTATGGGTTTTGTATGCAACAGTTGGACAGATTTATTCCTAATCGATCTGCAACAAAGTTCGATTTTGTCCTGGAGGGAGGATGGAGGCAGAAGGCAAATAGCGAGTTTGACTCACCAAGGAAGCAGGCTTACCAGCAGCAACTGAGAAAAGTATTCAACTTGGAAAATTCAAGGATCTTTGCTTATAAGAATAAGCCGCACACTCCCGTTAGTTTATATCCCGAGGATGATTATTCTGTTGTCCAACCATCTAAGCGGCCTGTTAAGCCCTGCCAGCGCAACATTCCTCAGGTAATTGTTGGATACGTAATATGATAAAATGAATGATTTGAAACGATTGCTCGTTATATGTTTTTACATTTCTGAAGTATGCATTGTTGGATACGTAAAACAATCTGGTGTCCCCGGCCAATAGGAAACTTAAGTTTACTGCCCATGTGGTCCGATTTTTGTGATACAGTAAAAAATTAAATCTACAGCATCTGTATCGTAACTACTTAGTATAGCTCCATTAGTTCAATACGAGAGTAGGAATTTGGTTTAGACGTTGATTTGTTCAAACTTGTACTTGTTCTTAACTCAGAAATTTTATTGCTGAAAATGCAGACTGCTGATCGGACTTTGGACGCACCTCAACTCTTAGATGACTACTACGTGAATTTACTTGACTGGGGTAGCAACAATGTCTTGGCAATAGCTCTTAAAAACACAGTTTACTTGTGGAGTGTTGATACCGGTTCTGTCTCACAACTTCTCACAGTAGACGAGGATACAGGTCCAGTGACAAGTGTAAGCTGGGTTTCTGATGGTTGTACCATTGCAGTTGGTTTCCATAACTCCCATATTCAGTTGTGGGATGCCACTGCCAAGAAATTAGTAAGTACATTAATCTTATGCAACTTGATCATTGGTTCTTAATTGCAAATACAGTTAGTCTGTGTGAGACTCCAGACGGTCTCATTTGTGAGACACATCAATATATTCTGCATTCCCTCTAATTATTACCGAGTACAAATTTGTATATGTGGGTTTTTAATTGAATCGGGGTGGTTGTTCATTATATTAATGCTCGTAAAACTGGCTCATATAAATTTTTGTTTGCACCAATGTTTCCTTGTTATTGTATTCTGACTTTAACATTATTTCTTGAAGCTAAGGACTCTAACAGGACACCAAGCTAGGGTAGGATCGTTGGCATGGAACAGACATATTCTTACCTCTGGATCAATGGACTGCATCATCATCAACAACGACGTGAGAGTCAGGGACCACATTGTGGAAACATATCAAGGGCACCGAGGTCAAATTTGCGGGCTAAAGTGGTCCCATTCTGGCCAAAAACTAGCTAGTGGTGGCAACGACAACCTGGTATACATTTGGGATCGAGCCTTGACATCGACTCGGACTCAGTGGCTTCACAGGTTCGAAGATCACAGAGCTGCAGTTAGAGCCTTGGCTTGGTGCCCCTTCCAGAGAAATATGCTGGCTTCTGGTGGTGGTGGTGCCGACGGGTGCATCAAGTTCTGGAACACAGACACCGGTGCTTGTCTGAACTCGGTAAACTCGGGTTCTCGAGTTTGCTCTTTACTGTGGAGTAAGACTGACCGCGAGCTTCTGAGCTCACACGGGGATCCTCAAAACCAGCTGACATTGTGGAAGTACCCCTCTATGACTAAGATGGCAGAGCTAAGTGGGCACCAGTCCAGAGTACTTTTTACGACACAGGTAACCAATCTGAATTTGTTAAAAGCAAAGAGTCTTACGTCTCTTACATATACTGCTACACACGTAATCGATTAGTTTCTTCAGAGACTGTCCCATGTAATGTGACGGACTATGAGACCAACCCGTATTATCATTCAGATACTATTAACCCAATAAATGCTCAAATCTACAGAATGACTACTCCATCATATGGTGATAATCTTAACAGTAGTCTCATACGAGAGAATGAGTGACAGTTACATGGAAGTGCATAAGTATTTGGGTTGGTCTCACACATTAGACCATGTGTAAATTCGGTAGTGTCTGAAAGTCTCGTCCGAAATGTGGTATCACCTTTTGTTTTCTAACCTGTTTTTGTTTGTGTTATATTGCAGAGTCCAGATGGGTGCACTGTAGCTTCAGCAGCAGGGGCAGATGATGAGACTCTACGATTGTGGAATGTTTTTGGGGATCCTGAAAAGGCGAAAACTGCAGATAGAAAAGCTCAAGAGCCATTTGCTCATTTTAGTCGCATTCGGTGATCATCATGAATATCAGAAATGAGACAAAAGTACGGCAGTATATATTGTTTATATTTCATTATTTTGTATCTAAAATTAAGCCTTGTAGAAATTTAGGTTCGAAGATGTAATATTCTTTAGAAGTTCTAATTAATTTGAACTTCTCTCCAAAATAAGTGAATGAATGAAAGAAATAGCTTCTTTTTCTGTTGAAAATCCCCGAAATTGTGTAACACAAATAGAGCCTTGAATATTTTATCAATATTCTGGTGTGTTCTTGTTAGAATATATTGTATATATTGTTTCCTAATTTGTAGCATTCTAATTAGGTAGATTATTGTAGATACCTCATTTCTGCACCTCTCGCAAACCACCCGATGATGATTGGGCCGCATGTTTGCTACGCGGAACGATTTGTGACAGTTCGTAAGTTTATCGTCAAGTGATTGCTCAAATACTAATGTCTACCTCTTAGTTGTCATCTACGCGCCGATACGGTCGTTTTGATAGTAATTAGAGTACATTTGGAGTCCGGACCTAAAACCGTCTTCATTTTCTGATAACCGTTAAATCCCGAGTCAGAATGTTCTGGATTGTTCCGGATATTTCTATTCCATATTTTATAAATATTTCACAATCTTTATCCTTTGGTAAACAATTTCCCGTAATATTCGCATAAAATATTAAGGAAAACCGAATTATTCCGTCCTTCTATAACTCAAACACGGAAATCTTTCTTCCGCAGGAGGAAACCCCTTGGGAATAGACGCAGCAGGTGCTGCGCCTCTTCCAAGAGACGCAGTGACTACTGCGCCTCTTCCCAGGTCCTTTTCTGCGTAATTTTCGTATCTTTTTCATATCTTTCCGAGATTCACTTCCAAAGACTCTCCAAAACCCTAATTCTTTCACGTGATTAGTATAAATAGGAGCCTTCGCTCCTCATATTTCTCACGCGAGTGTCCGCCCTTCTCTTCTCCCTTTGCATTCTAGACCTTTGTTCTTACTTTTTGGCGTCTACGTGCTTGAACATTCCACCACGTAAGCTCGGATCCTTCTGAGTACCAGCTTCGTTTGCATGACCGACCAATTTGACCAACTCCACATCAATCAACTTAATTAACTTAATCGTTTTCCTCTTACGAGGGCACTTTCGTATTTGCATTATAGTTCGAGTCGAGCATCACTAATCGATAACTTAGTTCTTCTCGTTTCGTCAAACATGTAAGTCTGAGGGTGTAAATCTCTCTTTTATTTATTGTTCTTTACTTTTGTATCGTCACTATTGTAAGGTTTATGTCGAAAATATCTCTTAAAACCGATTTCTAAAACCGTGCTTTAAAATCTCTTTTTGCGGATTTCCAGAAGATAACCGTCGAGAAAGGACGCAGCAACTGTTGCGCCTTTTCGAAGGAGCGCAGTTCCTGCTGCGCCTCTTCGTGAGGCTGCCGCAGTTCCTGCTTCCTTTCTTCTTCCTTCGTCCTCTGTAATTCGTTCGTCTTTTTATTTGTTTCGTTTGTTTCTCGTTAATTCTTTGACATACATATCATAATCGTTTCACATGTATATTACTTATCATCATTAACATGTTTTATCCATCATAAATCCGACTTAAATCCCTTATAATCTCATATTTGCGGGTTTTCGTCATTAAACTCAATCCGGGTTGTAGGAATTCGATTTGTTCATATTGTGTTTCTGTAATTCACTCCTTTGATATATTTTCATCTGTCTATTGTCACATTCGTCATTAATTTGTCATCAATTCGTCATGTTTAGTTTATTTCATTCACCCATGTCACTAATCAATCTTTCATCCATGTAATTAATCCGTCTCATCCATGCTTTATCGTTTTTATGACCTCAATCATATGTAAATAACATGTTAATCACTTCCATCCGAGTAAATATATTAATATATCCTTAAATTCACCGATTCAAATTAACGATTTGCAGTTCCGGCTTCACAGCCAGAACTCACCCTTGGGAATGACGCAAGAATCGCCGCGCTTTCTTCTTCCAGGGCGCGATCTCTGCGCTGTTGTTCAGGATGATTTCTGTCTCTGAACTCCGTTGTTGCCTGACCTAGTTTAATTAACTTACGTATAATTGACTATTAACCGTTTTATCACCTTCTGACTTGTTCGTTATCTCTCTCTTTTATTCGTTTTCTCAAATTATCCGTTTTTAAGGTATTTTCGACATAAATCAATGAAATCCATTGTAATTATTGTAATTTTTATTATCATAATTTTTCTATTGTATTTATCATATTTCTTGTATCATTTGTATGCCTTCACATTTAATTGAGCATTACATCCTACTTCGATCCAATTGTTTGCTAATTAATTGTTCACCGACTTAGCCTAATTCTCACATGTTAGGATTAAAACTTGGATGTTGCATTGCATGCATATAATCGACGATATATCAAGTATAGACGATTTCCCTAATCATTAGTAGAGGCCGCTATCGAGGCGGGCGGGATTAGGTGTTCGATCAAAAGAGCTTCTTAATACGTACCCTCACCCCTTACTCCAGATCTCTGTGAACATCCGTGTTCATTGGCATCCACGAGAGTCATTCTAGACATAGAATGCTAAGGGTAACGATTGCTTAGTGTTCATGTCACTACTTTGTGTCTTGACATGACACGAGGTATTCGAACGGTTCCAATTTCCCATAAAAATTGGTGGCGACTCCAACAAACATGCAAACGCTTGTTCTCTTCCTCCCAAGCGCCCCCGTGGGCCCCCGCTGTCCACAATTATATCGTAATTATCTTAGCGTATCTTAGCATATCGTAACAATCCCCTTGTATTTATACTGATCGTTTAATATCAATGAAAGGCAAGCATCATAATCTTTCATGGTATCAGCTTCCTAGGGCAAATCTCGATCTCTCTTCCGCTCATACCCTAGTTTTCTCTCTTCTTTTGACCTCACGTCTTCAAAACAACCCTCTTCATCATGCCTAACACACCTAAAAACAACACCAAATCTTCTACTTTTCATCCTGTTTTTGGCGTGGCAAACATTAAGAATCACGTCACCGTCACCCTCGGTATAGACAATGATCAATACCGACTTTGGGTGGCTCTGTTCATGAATATGGCAAAATCGAATCGCGTTTTGCACAATATCATAGACCCGAAGAGCAAGGCTGCCAAACCTACCTCCGACGATGAACAAGAGTTATGGGAGACGATTGATGCTACGGTCCTTCAATGGATTTACGCAACTCTTTCTAATGATTTGTTGGAAACGGTGGTTGAAGAAAACTCCACTGCTATGGAGTGTTGGAATCGCATCCGCAATATTTTTCAAGACAATCAACATTCAAGAGCCGTCACTCTTGAACAAGAATTTTCTCACACAATGATGGAGGATTTCTCATCGGCATCGGCATATTGTCAACGTCTCAAGAGTATTACAGATCAACTCCGGAACGTTGGCTCTCCCGTTTCCGATAACCGACTGGTCCTTCAATTGGTCTCTGGTCTGACCGAGCCCTATCATGGTGTTGGAACAATCATTCGACAAAGCAATCCCTTGCCTCCCTTTTACCGAGCACGTTCTATGCTCACACTTGAAGAAGCGAGTTTCGCAAAGCAAGCTGCTACAGGTAATCACTCAGCTATGTATGTGAAATATAACACCACTGAGGAATCTATCCTTGGCCGTCCTCCTCCTCAAGCACAACGTAAATCTGGCAAAGCTAATGAGAAAAAGAAAGGTGTCGGGAACGAGGGTGGAAAGGGTAACAATGGGTCTCGTTCTTCTAGAACTGAATCCCCTGCCGCTGCTGCCCCTGTTTCGACTCCTGCCGCTGCTCCTTCGCATCCGTGGTAGTCTCCTGGCTTTGGTTTTGGTGGGTGGCCGTGGACTCCTTCACCATGGGCATATCCACCTTGCTCAAACCCTACCACACCCTGGATGCGTGCACCTTGACCTGCTGCTACTCGTCCCCAAGCATACACAGCAGAGGCTCCTCCGTCGCACACCGACATTGAAGCTGCTATGTATACACTTGGATTGCACCCTACTGGAAATTGGTGTATGGACACCGGAGCCACTTCTCACATGACATCGGATGGAGGTATTCTCTCGTCTTATGTTAATTCGAGCATTCCTAATTCAATTCTCGTCGGAAATGGCCAATCCATTCCTGTAAATGGAACTGGCACTGCCACTTTACCACAACCGCACCCTCCCCTCTCCCTTAAAGCCGTCCTCCATGCTCCTCACATAGTTAAAAACCTAGTGTCTGTCAGAAAATTTACCACCGACAATTCTGTCACTGTTAAATTTGACCCCTTTGGTTTTTCTGTGAAGGATTACAAGACGGGGACACCGCTCTTGAGATGTGAGAGTCAGGGCGCTCTTTACCCAATCACGACCACAAATTCGATCCGTCCTCACGCTGCTCTTGCTGCAATCGAGTCATATTTGTGGCACGATCATTTAGGTCATCCTGGCGATCTTATTTTTAATTCTCTTAGGCTCAAAAGTTTGATTAAAAGTACTGCCAATAATAAAAAGTCTCTTTGTCATTCTTGCTCCATTAGTAAACATATAAAACTCCCGTTTGTATCTTCCCTTTCGAAGACATTTATGCCCTTTGATATCATTCATGCTGACTTGTGGTCATCCCCGGTTCCTAGTACGTTGGGTCATCGTTATTATTTGGTTTTTCTTGAAGATTTTACGAATTTTGTGTGGACATTTTCTATTGCTAAGAAATCCCATGTCTATTCGGTTTTCGTCAAATTTTATACCTACATAAAAACCCAATTTGCTAAAGAAATAAAGTGTTTACAATGTGATAATGGGAAGGAATTTGATAACGGTTCGTTTACGGAATTTTGTGCTGCTAACGGCCTATCTTTTAGGTTCTCTTGTCCGCACACGTCATCCTAAAACGGCAAAGCCGAAAGAAAAATCCGTTCTATTAATAATATTTTCCGCACTTTACTTCTTCATGCTTCTGTTCCACCCAAGTATTGGCATCACGCTCTCGATATGGCTACGTACTTGTTAAATGTGTTACCAAATAGAAAATTGAGTCTTTTTACTCCTATACACATGTTTTATCAAAGAAATCCGTCTTATCATCACATTCGCGTTTTTGGATGTCTTTGTTATCCGCTTATTCCTTCCACTACCATCAACAAGCTTCAAGCTCGTTCTTTACGTTGTGTGTTTCTTGGTTTTTCCGATCAACATCGGGGATATAAGTGTCTTGACTTACGTACAAACAAAGTCATAGTGAGTCGCCATGTTCTTTTCGACGAAACGGTTTTTCCTTTTGCTAAAGTACACGCCTCTGATTCTCAATCCTATGCTTTTCTTGACGATAGTGTCTCCCCTTACATCCTTCACCACGTTAACCAACGACTAGCTCCCACAATCTGTCCACCAACCACAAAACAGTCATGCACCTGCCTCATCCATCCCCACAGCCGTTGCCTCACCCGAGCCCCTTCCCACAAACCAGTCAGGTACCACTAATGCCCCTCCTTCCCGTAATTCCTACACAGCCCATCCACCCATTCCTAATGCCTCTAAGGCTATGACACGAGGTGACCATAGCATACGAAAACTGAAGCCTGTCTTCAATTTTAACACTACCGTTGCCTTCTCGCCTTTACCACGTAATCCCGTGTCTGCCCTTAAAGATCATAATTGGAAATTGGCTATGGATGATGAGTTTAATGCTCTAATTAGTAATAAGACACGGGAGCTTGTCCCGCGTCCGACTAATATGAATGTTATTCGGTCTATGTGGATTTTTCGGCATAAATTTAAATCTGACGGTTCGTTTGAAAGGCACAAAGCTCGTCTTGTAGGTGATGGGAAAACGCAGCAGGTAGGACTCGATTGTAGTGAAACTTTTAGTCCGGTTGTTAAACCGGCTACCATACGCACATTCTTATCCTTGGCCTTGTCCCATGGTTGGTCAATTCGACAATTAGACGTCAAGAACGCCTTTCTCCATGGAGACCTTCGTAAGACCGTGTATATGCACCAACCTCTTGGTTATCGTGACCCACGTTTTCCGCACCATGTCTGCCTTCTTCGTAAATCTCTTTACGGTCTCAAGCAGGCACCGAGGGCATGGTACACTCGTTTTGCGCTGTTTGTGGAAAAACTTGATTTTGTTCATAGCAAATGTGATCACTCACTTTTAATTTATCGCGACAAGGACGGTAATTCTGCTTTTTTACTTCTCTATGTTGATGATATTTTGCTAACATCATCGTCTGAAAAGCTTCGACAGTCTATTATGCGTCATCTCGGGGCTGAATTTGCCATGAAGGACCTTGGTCCTCTTAGCTACTTCCTCGGTATTGCCATTACCAGACATGATGATGGGTTATTTTTATCTCAACAAAAATATGCGGCTGAAATCCACGAGCGCGCTGGTATGACAATGTGCAAACCATCCTCCACACCAGTGGACACAAAACCGAAATTAAGTGCCCTGACCAGCACTCCATTCCATGATACAACTTTGTATCAACGTCTCGCAGGTGCGTTACAATATCTTACCTTCACTCGTCCCGACATATCATATGCAGTCCAACAAGTTTGCTTGTTTATGCACAATCTTATGGAGGAACACATGAACGGTCTCAAACGCATACTTCGCTATATCAAAGGCACCTTATGGCATGGTCTTTGGCTGGGCAAGTCTTCACCCACGACTCTTACATCATACACCGATGCCGACTGGGCTGGTTGTCCGGATACCCGTCGCTCCACGAGTGGCTACTGTGTTTTCTTGGGCGAAACTCTCATATCGTGGGTCTCTAAACGTCAGTACACCGTTTCTCGCTCCAGCGCATAGGCAGAATACAGAGGCGTCGCCAATGTGGTCTCGGAATCATGTTGGTTACGAAACGTATTATAAAAACATATAAAGTAAATAATAAATATAAATATAATATGTAAGCAAAAATAAATTATAAACTAATTTACTATAGATCTATAGCTATATGATATTCTTTCAAGCTAAATTACGGAATATATTTATATAAGCTAAATTACGGAATATATGATTCTAAAACTAATTTATAACCGAAATTATGGAATATATTTTAAATTCCTATATTGATGGTATTCTTCGCAAAAACAAACGTAGTCCTAACCATGTTAAATCTACAAACTACAGTAATGGTAAAAAAAAAATACTCCATCAGCTATTGTGGTTGTCATTAATTATTAAATTAAGACGGTCTTATACTGTGAGACTGTTCAATAATGTGGAAAGACAACTTATTTCTTAGCATTAAATGATTTTTTTTTTATATAAAAATAGAACATCTCATGGTGTGAGACCCTTTTATTTTTATAATTTTTAACTCATTAAATAGAAAGACAATTTTTTTTATTAATTTAATAATAAAACTAAACGTTTTTTTATTAACAAAAATGGACAGTTTCATAGTTGAGGTTGTCTTAACCTATAATTTATGAATACATTTTACAAGCATTATTAATTTTTTCCGATGACTTTTTAATGTGTATACGAAGGTAGAAGGACGGGTTTCATTTGATATTATTTTCCCGTTAATTTTTTACACCATTTAAGTGGGATTATATATCCTTTATGTTGTCTATATATCTCAAACGGGTTGGGCGGGTCAAAACATATAGGTCGGGTATGATGGGTTTAAATACGGGTTATGGGTCGGGTTATTAGCGGCAAAGTGCGGGTCACCAATTAGTATCTAACGCCTTTTATAAATCGGAAAAATATTTTTTAAAAATTAAAGTATATTTAATATTAATATTTATCATATTCAATGTTTAGTTTTTTAATTATTTTTTCAAAAATATTATATAATACAGTAAATATTAATATTTTTTATAAAAATTATTTTATATATTTAATATCAATATTTTAATCATATTCAATATTTGGTTTTTTTAATTATTTTTCAAAAATATTATATAATACAGTAAATATTAATATTTTTATAAAATTTATTTTAGTTTATCTTTGACTCAAAGGGTCGACGTGTTCGTGTCGGGCTTCACTTAAATTAACGGGTCATTCGGGTTTCATATCGAACGGGTTAGTGCTCGAGATTTTCGGGTTTTAACCCTAGAAAAAATGGATGAGGTTGCGTTGGGTCGAAATTTGATAGGCTTATAGCCTTATATCTTAGAGTCATGTCTTAAACTCATAACTTGTCATTTAGTTAAAATAATAATATGGAAACAAATTGTACAAATAACCAACTCTAATTTGTTGTATTCTACATTTATGTAATATCGACTTTCGTATGACTTTAAGTTTATTAACAATGTATGGAGTATTAGCTTAAAACTAATCATCTAACTACAGAGTATAAAACAGTCCGTGAGTTTCAGGGGTTTAAAACTAGTTATATATTTAAAAGAAAACCCCTTAACTGCTGATGTGGCAGCATGAGGATCAAGAATTCTCATTTTGGAGCTCTCACATTAAAAGGACAGAATTGTCCATACACTCTCATCATTATCATCATTATATATATAAAAGAAAACCCCTTAACTGCTAATGTGGCAGCATGAGGATCAAGAATTCTCATTTTGGAGCTCTCTCATTAAAAGGGCAGAATTGTCCATACACTCTCATAATTTAATTGTTGCGTAAGAAATTAAGGACAAAATAGTCATTTACCATTTTACTCTATATCCTAGGTAATTGCAGAATTTCAACTTCCAACAAACGCGTGTTTTCAGTTTCACTATCTTCAACACTTTTATTGCTTTAGTAGTCTTTACCAAGAGCTCCTACTAGCATGACAATTCATCTCCTTCAAAACAAAAACCCCACTTCACAACCACAACAACCTCTACTTACAAAAATACACAATCGTGGATCGTGTGACGTATTTGGGGTGTTGTTATCGACGCTTTTCTAATCATGGGTTACTGATGCAAACCTTCATAGTTCATACCATCAGAATCATCAACGTTTTTTTGTCGACGATTTTGATGACGTCATATTTCATTTGCGTCTGCGAATAAGGGCTGTTGAGCCTTTATATCAAGAAATGAGGTAATTCAATTTATAATATTATTGAATGAAGAGTAGGATGGATGTTGGCATCTTTTTGTCTGCTTTTGGAGGAGAGTAGAGTGGGTGATTGGTATTGATCAGTTTTTTTTACTTCAATCGGTTTTCGCAGTTTTTGGTTAGAACATAGTTTTGTCTTGAGTCGGTTCTTCTATCTCAATAATTTGTCACATCTCCTGCGAGTTAATTTGTAAAGAGTATGTAAGAATGTATTGTATTAGCTTAAAGATTAATGTACAGTAGCAGCCTTTATATACACATTATGGACATAGTACATGAGTGTGAAAAGCCATCACTAATTGAAGTTAAAGGAGAATATCAATTACAATAACGGACAGAGTAAATTATCATGGTAGATTGATTATTGCCTAATATGAGTTACACTGATATTATTGCTAACAAACTCGACATGTCACTATGGAGTTACCGCAGATGGCGACGGCAGTGACCAACCAGATTGGGGACGCCAGTAGAGATGAAGATGGGTAATGGTAGGTCAAAAGGCGTATGATTTTTTAGCTATCTAAAGTGCCCAATAATAGACATAATTTCCGATTTCCAAAATCGTATTTGGCTCCAATCAAAAGTTCAATCAATAAGAAAGCAAACTAATCAATTGAGATTAGTTATTGTACGAGTGAATTTTTCAAGTGAAGTAAAAAAAGTACTCCGTAGCATTTATATGTCAAAAACTACTTTTAGAGTTCCGTCGTAGAACTCTAATAAATTTAAAGTAAACGGGGATGATTTCTAAAAATTGATTATATATTTCTTTTTTTTCTCTAATCGCCACAGTTGAAAATTTTGTATCAAAATTGTTGCCTAGCTCTCTTAATATAAGAAGGGATATTATTTTCAATATAGTGCTCAACAATAAATAACAATAAAATAGTTATTATGTGAGACGGTCTTATAATATAAGATGGTCCATTTATATAAAGATTACTTTTTAATTGATGAACAAATGATGATTTTTTCTAGATAAAGACCGTCTTATTCTAGAATTTGTAATAAAATAAACGAAATATGACTCAATTCTAATAATGAAGGACGTAGGCTTAGTAAAACCTTCCTAAATTGAAGAACGGAGGGTTAGTAAAAAGTATTTCAAGAGTGTATAACTCTGTAGCTCATATTTTTTTTCCTTATGTACCTCTTTTTCTTCGATTTGTTGGTTGTTTTCTTCTCGAGTGAATAACTCTATAACTCATATTTTAGCTCATATGGTTCCTAGGGTAGTTGGCAGATTTGAATGGTCGGAAGTTCTCCCATCAGCTGCGAACGATGTTGTACTTTCTGATTTAGTTTTAATGAAGTAAGACCTTCGGGTTTCCCCTAAAAAAAAAAGAGTCTATGAAGAACGGAGGGTTGGAGGAGGGTTAGTTAAACCTTCGTTGTCAACATATATGTTCCCATTTTTTAGAGGAAATATAGTTTATTTTTTTTTTATTTTTTTTTTACGGTTGGATCATATAAAATAACTAAAAAAAATACACACATTTAAGCTCTATTTCAATCTCAAACTCTACACAATTTCAAATTAACAAATTCTTATGTGAGACGATTTTACACTAAAGTTATTGAAAAACCATCTACTCCGTACAATTATGTAAATGACCTTATAAGACGTAGTTATTAAGAAATTATTTCGGTTATTTACTTTGAGTCCACTTTAAAAAAAAAAAAGTAACAATAATACTAGAATGGTAACAAAAGGAACAATAATAGCGGCGTGAGGCGTAAAATTAGTAATAGTGATAGCAAGATTAGTAAAAAAAAAAACAGTATTAGAAATACCGTATACCTATACTACATTAAATTCACAAAATTAGTAAGTAGATTTAGTTAAAAAAAATTAGAGACAATCCCGTGAATTTTCACCGGTGATACACTAGTTATATTGAATATGCAACATCATACAAAGGGTAGCCGAAACCAAAATCAAATAAATCTATTAACCGAAACCTAACAGATTCATCGCCTCCAAGATAGTAGGTAAATTGAGGTTATGTTAGTCTCTTACCAAATTGAGGGTCATGTGGGGCGTTATATGAATAAATATGTGAATGTATAAAATAATATAAAGTTTGATTTAATTGTATATATGATATAATATTTTTGGTATAAAAATAATAATATTTTGAAAGTACAAGTTTATTTTATTTTGCCTTCCAAGCCAAATTTTCCTTCCAAAAGATAAATTTTCCCTCCTAATTTCCCTCCAAACAAAAGATGGAATTTTTATTGGTCTTGCCATGTGTCGCATTATTACTAGTCAGTGTACAAACCCCTTGTACACCCCGCGTATTCCTAACATCTTTGGTTCGAGACTTGTATTAAAAATGTATTAGTATTAGCACATTTTTAAAACGAAAACTCAATTAAACTAGTGAGTAGAATTCTTCAAAGCACTAATAAAATTGTGAAATAGTTGGATTTATGAAGGGATAACGCTAATTTAACTGTTAAATATGGTGCATACGACCAATATACCACACACCGTTCTATATTTCTAAGGCCCCATTTTTCGGACTTAAATTAACTAAGTTAATTATAATTCAAGGTTAATTAAATCATTATCTACGGATTTCTCAAAAAAAAAAATCATTATCTACGGTCTAAACATCTACGGAGTACGTAATTTAGTAAAGCCGGAGTGACAGCTGTACAACTACAAGATTTAGAGATTCAGATGTTGATATTTAACATGAGCGCAGTATAACAAACATCTGGCCCATTAGCTCAGTTGGTTAGAGCGTTGTGCTAATAACGCGAAGGTCGCAGGTTCGAGACCTGCATGGGCCACTTTTTTCTTATTTTTGCAGTCATGTATCCGATGTATAAATGTTTAAGCAGTTTATGTCACTATGACTCCAACAGCAAAGACTTGATCAATCCCTGGTTGTAGCACAACATGATACACATCTTTCTTCTTCATTACATTTTCTGTTTCCTCTTGTACGCCAACCTATCAATTCAACAACATTTTATTCAGCAGAATGCTTCAATATAGCAATATAATGTGTATATATAATTCAATGCGGAAGGTAACATATATAAATTGTAGCTTTTGTCGCTAATTGCTCGCTACACACAGTTTTGTTTCCCAACTAAGTTTCTTTATTTTTACGAATTATAGGAAGTTTAGGGAGGGGAACACTTCAGAAAGAAGAACAAGCTCGCGTGAGGGAGGAGATGTACTAGAAACGAGGAAAATTGAGAAGCCAAGAGGAAACGAGGTGCGAATTTGAGACTTTAACTCAAATGTTTTCATCCCAAACCCAATACCAATGCAGTACTAACCCTTAATATTTTCACCGTAACCTTAACGATGATAACTCCGCGGGATTGGTGTAAGATTTCAAGTTTAAATAACTTTGTACGTATTTGAGACTATGTCGCATGCGTCGACTTGGTGTAAAATAAAAGACTTGTGTGAGACAATGTTTATTGTTTAGACTTGGTTGGTTTGTTGGCTTAAAAATGTGTGAGCCAACTTGTAGGAAATCAATGTAGCATAAGGGGAGAAGAAAACAGCAAAAAATATTGCATATAGCAATACTCCCTCCATTCAACTTCACTTTATATAACTTTCTATTTTGCGCACTATTCATAAGCGGATATTCAACTTCAATTTTCTCTCGATACATAAGTGAAAATATATTCATGTGAGATCTTATTTGATTCGTCTTTAAGAGTACATTAAAAATATTTAACTTTTATAATTTTTGCAAATACACAGCTAATGATATTTATCGTGTAAAAGCGCAAACGTGATAAAAAAAAGTTGTAAAGTGGAGTTGAATGGAGGGAGTATTAGTTACCGACCAAAATGTTCGTGGAAGTTTTATGTGCACTTAGGACTGAAATTTTATACTTACTGACACAAATCTTCCTGTAAGTAGTAAAAATTATCTTCTTAAAAAGGTCATACCTCGTAAATATCATCATCCGTACTTCTTTAAGTATATAACGATAAAAATTGACTAGCCAAAATCAAGTTAAATCAAAGGATATATATAAATAGCATGGAGGGAATATAATTTAAATAGGTAGAGCTTTTTTTTAAAATGGTTTTTTTTGTGTGTAGATTATATACAAGTATACAACCATAAAATTTATCACGTGCATTTGTCATACATTACTTTAAACGTCACATTTTTATTAATATAACATCAATTTATATGATAGGATAATATTAGATGTGGATATCCGATGTTCTCCTAACAAAATTCCAAGAAAAAAGAAACCAAATAAACGAAAAGCTAGCCAAAGAAATTACATGATCTGAATCTAAGTTTTATTTCAAAAGAAATAAAGATGAGAAAAAAGAAATAAGATTGTAAAAGACGAGCAAATTGTTCAGGCCCCTTTCTTCTTGGCTGCCAAAGGGGATTTGTTGGCCACACAATAGAAAGAAAGTAAGCCTCCTTTAAAGGCAACTAACATACAAAGCCCCATGAATGCGCAGTACATGTGCACCAATTTATCCGGCGCCTTGCCGGATCCTACAAGCTCTGATATTATTGCAACCTGAGACACAATAGTATCATCAGATTCATCACATATTCACATGTTAGGAAAGACAAATTCTCATTTAAGACGGATATATTCGTCTTAACATTAAAACGGGTTAAACAAATATCATATACTCTCTCCCATCCAGACCAAAAGTTACAATTGCTTTTTGGCACTATTCATGGTCGTAGGGAATCTTTCATATTATTCTTAATCTATAAGACAAAATATAGTCATATGAGATCTTGTTTGATTTATCGTCATGAATGTTATAAGAATATCAATTTTTTATAATTTTTAATAATGTGTAACTAAAGATATGCACGTTACAAAACGCGTCTTCATAATGTGTGATAAATCAATCAGAACCTTTAGTGCGAATGGGAGGGAGTATAAGACAAAAGCAAAATGCATTGAGGTTAGCAGAAAGTTTGTCCTATCTATGGGCTATTATTTAACTCGTTTTATAAGACGGATATATACATCATTCTTCAAAGACCTATTGGTAGTAAAAATATTGAGAAATATATATACTCATTATTAACATATACATATCTTATCTATATAAAACCAAAAACATTTCAAACATTCTCCTTAAGCCACATCATATCATACATATTTTTTTTAAGTAAATATGGGACCCACAGAAAAATATCTGGAATTAATTGCTGAAAAACTACTATATTTAAGTTTTAGACGTAAATGTTTACTTTTATATTTTCTACACGTAAATATTAGTCAATAATAACGTAAAATAAATAATTTAAAACATAAATAATTCGGCCTAAAGTTTTACTAATAAGTTACTACGATGATAAATTACAATAACAATTAAAATAAAGTAAGAAAAAATACATCAACTGATAACAATTAATATTGTTACAAAAATACTAAATACTAAATCTAACTTTAAATTAACCGTAAATGGAGTAAGAAAATAAAGAAACAACATACTAGAAATTTCTTTTTAAAAAATAAAAAAAAAAAGCTATTATCTCATAAATATATTCAGTCAGATATACTTTTTCTATATGATATACATATTGTTTATATACATTGCATTTAATATACTTTATACCATGTTTTAACACTGCATTTTTGTAGTGTTTTAATCTATTATCATTATAAGAGAAATAGAGTATAAAATATTCATGTATTTTGATTAATATTTTTTAAATGTTAAATCTTTACGACAATGTTATTAAAAATATACCCGTGCAATTTTGCACGGGTTGAAAACTAGTTTGTTTTAAAGTTAAAATGAGTCAAAGTATATCTCATATTCTCATTCTCATTGATTAGAAGATTGGACAAGTTTTTTTTCTAATCTTTATATATTCTGTTTTTAATTTGTTATCTTCAACCTGTTTTTAGTTTAAGATGGATATCTAATGTACTCCGTGTCTGTTTACCCGACATCATCTAGAGTGTGACAAAACTCACATTAACGCATTCAGTCAATTTAAGTACTTTTCTATTAGTATTGTTTACCGAATGATTTAGTATGAGTTTATGACTTATAGTTAGAACTAGTAAACAATGACACCACACGAAAATACGCTACGAACCCAACACGAAATTAATGCGTTTGAATTGAAATTTAATGACCCATTTATGTAAATGGGTCGACACGAACACGACACAATAATTAATTGGGTTGGGTTTGGGTTAAGCTATCTAAACACGAACCTAACACGAATGACCTGTTTACTAAATTAATCCTAATTTTTCTTGATCTTTCGAGACATAAATATACTTAAAGTTTTCAAATATGAACATGACACGAAAACACGACACGAAATTAACGGGTTAGAGTTGATATTTGATGCCCATTTATGTAAGTGGGTCGACATGAGATTTAATTGGGTCGGATCTGGGTTGGAGGGTTTATGACCCATTTACATGTAACACGAATACGAATCCGACCCTGTCTGTTATTCAGGTTTACTTATAGTTGGATTAAATCGACCACTAACATAAGATACATAATCATGGTGGAAACAACGTATATAGAGCCTAGATACTTAAAATAAAATACAAGTATTAAATAGTAGTTTACCATAGATGTAACTAAGAAAACTCCATGAATCAAGCAAGTAGTTTTGAACCAAGACTTGTTAGAAACAATGCCAAATACATTGATTATAGAGAAGGGTGTCATAAGAAGGAGCTCCATCCAAGCAAGACATACAATAAAATTAGGTTTATCCACAACCAAGTAATCTCCAACCTCACCAATATACCAAGGACCAAAATGTACCAAAAAATTAGGATGATATTGTTGTGGTATACAAATCAAGGCATCATATAGTGGACCTCCCGTTGCTTTTAATATGAAAAATACAAACAATACTGTGTCAACTATTTTCATTACGATACCCATTTTTGGTAAAATTATGTGATGTGGTTTTTTGTGTGAATTTTATGTCTATCAGAGTGTCTGTATATATACAAGAGATTGTCCAAACTCCAAAGGGTCATATTATAGTAGTACTAGTGATAATCTCACGTCCTTTTTTTTTTTGCCTCGTTTACTTGTCATTTAGTTTATTATTCCGAATACATTTAACTTTACTTTGTTGAGTCTATTTATCATTTTCACAATTTATAATTAATAATTATTATTGAATAAGACAATTTTATAATACGAGACATTCTTTCAAACAGTGGCGGAGTCAGGATTTGAATTTAGGAGGGCGAAAAATTTAGGAAGACGAATGGGTAATTTTATAAGGTACACTCGAAAACATTTCGGAAAATTTAACTAAAAACATTCCACTAGTTAATTGTGTGGACCAAGGAGGCTTTTGTTGGGAGTATTGGGCCAGTGGGTTTGGGTCCAAACACACACGCGCCGGCCCGGCCCGGCTCGGGTTCGGGTTTGGGTTTGGGTAGAGCACCTGCGGTGCGGGCCAAAGGTCCCTTTTTACCTTTTTGCTCTTGTGTGTTTATGGGCTTGTTTTTGTGTTAACAGTCAGTCAACATGACTGTTAGTGGGAGAGAGTCTTACTCCCCTTTTCTTGGTTTGTTACCTGCGGTTTAGGAACACGTTTTTGTTCCTCTACCTGCTCTTATTTCCTATAAATAGAGCAACAGGAACACACTACAGAACACACAAAACAATCACTCTCCTCTCTTCTTTCTCCTCTTCTCTTCTTATATTTCTGGGTAATGATAATTATTTTCGTTCCAAGTCTCACAGTTTCGAGTGGGCGAAACTGAGTGAAGACTATAGTGTTATCCTTGGGGAACTACCGGCACTAGCTGATCGCCACCACAGTCGTACCGGAATATAGTTTTCAAGGCAGTGGCTCCCTTACCACGGCACTACGATTCGGGTTATATCTCTTCTATTTTCCCTTGCTTTTCATTGTTACTGCATAGTTTACTCCAACAATTTGAAAACTATATATTTGTTGTTGTCTACTGATGTAACATGTCGTCTGTTTTAGCAAAAACTCTTCCTGATTTGACGAAACTTGAAAAACTAGACGGTCATAACTATAAGCGTTGGTCACGTAAAGCGCGATGTTTTTCGAACAACTCGGAAATTGATTATATCTTTGTTTCGTGACCCGCATGCTCTGTTAAAAGAGGGTCATTCTCTTCGAGATCGAGAGAACACCCCCCGCGCTAAATCTATTGTTAAGTCAAACGAATAGGATATTAAGAAATTTGATAAGGACAATAAACTTGTTAGATGCCAGCTTCTAAACAACATGACTGACACCCTTTTTGACCTATTTATGGTTCATAAGTCTTTCAAACTGATATGGTAGTCCTTAGAGGCCAAGTATGGGGCTGATGATGCGGGGAAAAAGAAATATGTTGTGGGTAAGTGGCTAGAATTTCAGATGGCTGACGGGAAACCCATCATGGAACAAGTTCATGTCTACGAGAACCTATGTGCTGATGTCGTGAATGAGGGTATGAAATTAGATGACACTTTTGTGGCTAATGTATTGCTAGAGAAATTTCCTCCCTCCTGGTCTGACTATAGGAACCACCTTAATCATAAGAAAAAAGACCTGTCTCCCCAAGAACTAGTAGGACACATGAGGACCGAAGAGGCAAATCGCCTTAAAGACCAATCTGTTAGTCTTCCTGTGAATGCTTCATTCTTTCGCCATTAAAGTTAATCTGGTTGAGTCTGGTGGTCCGTCCAATGCTGAGAAGTTCAAGGGTAAGGGTAAGGCCAAGGTTGGTCAGGGTAAGAACCAGGGTCCAGCTAAGAAGAATGGTCCAGGGTGTAACACCCCCATACTCCAAGTGCCTTACCAGGACCACTCAGGTATAAGGACGTTACCATCTCGGTCACCCGAGGCAATGATGATCAAATAAACAATAACGAAACGATATTTAAATAGTAATACTTTAGCGAAAGGTTACAATCCAAAAACCAAACCAAATACTAATACATGTTCTCAAAACGGTACATCTCTTGAACTAATCGAAATGTATATGAAAACTGCTAAACTAAAGCGGAAGACTTCTATCATCTAATCGTGGCAATCTCAGCTATCCCAGTACTCATGTCATACCTACTCAATATCTGCTCACCATCCCCGAATGGATCACCGCAGGTTTTCAAAACATTCACCGGGGTTAGTACTATTTACACAAGAGGTATAATCAATAATACAGTAACCAATACAACTCAAACAATCATATATGATCAAGCACTCCACTTCATCTCCGTCTCCGATCGTCCCTTTGGACCAGCCGCCACGCCGCTGGGGGACGCATGGCCGTTCCCACCTAAGCCCCGCTCATCATACCGAGCGATAACCCTGTCCCATTAATGTGCACATCCTCTTCCGTGGCGGGTTCCACGAAGGGCGAAACTAGGGCGTGAAGCCACTCTCGCAAGTGACTCCACTCAGCCGAGAACGCATCTCGAGAACCACAGACAAACAATCACAATCACAATCACAACATCGTCTGAATCAACCAATTATACTAATTACAGCACAACACAACACCACATGTAAGTAATACTGAGTAGGGAAACCCTACCTGGAAAGCACAATTGTCAGACGATCTCACAGCTGAAGTCAAAAAGCTTCCTCTACGACTCCTCCTCCTAATTATGCAAGCCCATAATTACTACTATGCACATAACACAACAAAATCCCCAATTCCCAATATTAGGGTTTAACTAACTTTGATGAAATACAGTAAAAACAGTATAAAGGTCTTACCCTCGACGCAAGGATTACAACGGTGTAAAGACAAGTGAAATCCGACCTTCCAAGCTCCGGGATTTGTTAACAATGCGATTAAGGTGATGAACGTGGTTTGTTTCTCTTCTCACAGTGATTTAGGTTTTAGAAAAGTAATTAGAATGAATGACGAAAAGATTATATACCTTAATCGCATAATTAACAAAACCCGAGAAAACAACCCCGAGTAGGCTACTCGATCGAGTAGCCCAGTACTCGATCGAGTACCCCCTACTCGATCGAGTATCGCAGTTACTCGATCGAGTACCCAACAGTCGAAACTATTTTATTTCGCAAAACTCCCTTACTCGACAGAGTAAGGCCTACTCGATAGAGTACCCCAAGACCCATAAATACGGAGTATTACGGTCTTTCCCTCCTAAAAAGAACTTCGTCCCAAGTTCAAACCAACACAAAACAAAGACTCACACTACCACACTCCCGACTCAACAGTCGAAGCAAACTCAATATAAAAACTTGTTACTAACTCAAACTCAACCCGACTCAACGACAACAACTATACCGACACAACGTAAAAAGGGTATAAAAACTCTTAAAAACTCTTTGCGATCATCTCATACCCCCCTAAAAGAAACAAGGTTACGTCCTCGTAACCAAACATACCTGATCAAAAAGGAAAGGGTAGCGCTCTCTCATGATCTCCTCTGCCTCCCACGTAGCTTTCTCTGTCTCGTGGTTAGACCAAAGGATCTTAAGCAACACTGTCTCACCACTCCGAGTCTTCCTAACCTTCCGGTCAAGGATCTGCTTAGGTACCTCAAGATATGATAAAGACTCATCTAGTTCTATGCTCTCTGCCTCTAACACATGTGACGGGTCACTCACATACTTCAAATTTGCGATACATGAAACACATTATGCACTCTCTCTAAAGCAGCAGGTAAAGCCAGACGGTAAGCAACCTCCCCAACTCGCTCTAAGATCTCATAAAGACCGATGAACTTCTGACTCAGCTTGCCTTTCTTCCCAAATCTCATAACACCACGCATAGGAGACACTTTCAGAAGAACCTTATCCCCAACCTGAAACTCTATATCCCGGCGATGTAGATCTGCATAACTCTTTTGTTGATCCTGAGCTGCTCTCATGCGTTCCCTGATCATCTTAATCTGTTCAACCATCTCATGTACCATCTCTGGTCCTAGAACCACTGCCTCAGCACTGTCATCCCAACAAATCGGACTCCTGCATCTCCTCCCATATAACGCCTCAAACGGTGTCATGCCTATACTAGTGTGGTAGCTGTTGTTGTAAGAAAACTCTATCAAATCCAACCTCTGTTCCCAGCTACCACCGAAGTCCATCACACAAGCTCGCAACATATCCTCAAGAGTTTTGATTGTTCTCTCGGTCGACCACTGTCTGTCGCAGGATGAAAAGTTTGTACTCATCTTCAAAGTTGTACCCAAAGATTCCTACAACTCTTTCCAGAACCGTGATATAAACCTCGCATCTCTGACACTATGTCCTTAGGGACTCCATGTAACTTAAGCACATTCTTTCGATAAGCCATAGCCAATTGTGCTTTAGTCCATGTATCTTTCATTGGAACAAAGTGAGCTGACTTGGTCAGTCGATCCACTATCACCCATATCATGTTATTACCCTGTTGACTCTTCGGTAAACCCACGATAAAATCCATAGAAATGGATTCCCACTTCCACTCGGTACCTCCAAAGATGAATCTTACCTTGTGGTCGTCGTTGTTCCCCTTTAACTCTCGGGCATGTCAAACAACGGGCCACAAACTCAGTTGTTTCCTTCTTCATCCCAGGCCACCAAAACGTGTTCTTCAAATCCTTGTATAGCTTGTCTCACTGGATGTATTGAATATGGTGTACAATGTGCCTCTGTCATGATTGTCTTTTTCAGCTCCTCATCATTAGGGACACACCACCTACCATCAAACCTCAAACTACCATCTGTGTGAATAGAAAATCGGGACACTGTCCCTTTTCTACTCCACTCTCCACTCAACCATCTTAGGATCTAAAGCTTGTTTACCTCGAATATCATCATAAAGATCGCCGCATGTCAAATCTCCCACAAGATCTCTCTCTCGAATCATATGTATCCCAAACTTCCCCACCTCATCTCTCAACCTCATCAAAAATAGAGTGTACACAGGAGTGTACACTCTTCCTACTCAAAGCATCCGCAACGACATTGGCTTTCCCTTCATGGTAGATAATATCCATGCCATAATCGCCAATCAGCTCCATCCACCTCCTCTGTCTCATGTTCAACTCCTTTTGAGTGAAGATGTACTTGAGACTCTTGTGATCAGAAAATACCTTAAAGGTCGCCCCATAAAGGTAATGTCTCCAAATCTAGAGAGCAAACACCACCGCCCCCAACTCTAGATCATGCGTAGGGTAGTTCTCCTCATACGGCTTCAATTGCCTAGAAGCATAGGCAATCACCTTACCGTTCTGCATCAACACACATCCCAACCCATTCTTTGAGGCATCTGTATAAACCTCAAAGTTCTCGATCCCTTCAGGCAATGCTAAGATAGGAGCTGTGGTCAAACGCTCCTTTAATGTCTGGAACGCTTTCTCACAACTCTCATCCCAACGGAACCTGTTCTCTTTCCTCATCAAAGTTGTCATAGGTCTAGCTATCTTGGAGAAATCTTTCACGAACCGTCTGTAGTATCCAGCTAAACCCAAGAAACTCCTAATCTCGGCAACATTCTTTGGTGCTTCCCACTTTGTCACTGCCTCAATCTTTGCTTAGGATCCTGCCTACTCCTCCTTAGAGATCACATGCCCCGGAAAAGCAACTTTCTCCAACCGTAACTCACACTTGGACAGTTTAGCATACAACTCATGGTCCCTCAACGTCTGCAACACGATCCTCAGATGCTCCTCATGCTCTTCCTTAGTCTTAGAGTAGACTAAGATGTCATCGATGAACACCACCACAAACTTGTCCAAAAACTGTCTGAAGATTCTGTTCATCAAATCCATAAACACGGCCGGTGCATTAGATAACCCAAACGGCATCACCACATACTCATAGTGACCATACCTTGACGTGAAAGCTGTCTTTGGTATGTCCACCTCTCTAATCTTCACCTCATGGTACCCTGACCTCAAATCAATCTTGGAAAAGACTGATGCACCACTCAACTGATCAAACAGGTCATCTATCCTTGGCAAAGGATACTTGTTCTTCACCGTCACTCGGTTCAGCTCTCTGTAATCTATGCATAACCTCAAACTCCATCCTTCTTCTTCACGAACAGAACTGGTGCTCCCCACGGCGATACACTAGGTCTAATGTATCCCTTCTCTATCGATCATCTAATCGCTTCCCGAGCTCCTCCATCTCTTTAGGACCCATCCGCACGGTGCCTTAGAGATTGGCCCCGTGCCCCCGGTTTCAACTCAACGGTGAAATCTATCTCCCTCTTCGGTGGCAACCCCGGAATCTCGTCAGGAAAAACATCGGCAAACTCTCCCACCACTGGTATCTCGTCAACTGTCGGACTCTCTATCCGGTCATATCTCACATGGCACAAGATCAAAGGACTTCCCTTCCTCAGATAAGACTTCAACGTGATAGCTGCAATCAACTTAACTTTGGGTTTGACTAAAAACCCACGATAAGACACACTAACACCCTTAGACCCTCTCAAAGACACTTTCTTTTGATGACAGTCTATCTTAGCTTTATACTTTCCCAGTCAATCCATCCCGACTATCATCTCAAAACCGTTAAAAGGAAACTCTAGCAAGTCTACAGGTAAATCAACTTGCCCAACTATCATAGACACATCTCTAAACAACCTCCCACAAGATACAGACTCTCCCGAAGGTATGAAAACTTTCTCACTCACAGACTCATATACTCTCAAACCCAACCTTTTAACATGACTCGATGATACAAACGACTGGGAAGCCCCCGAATCAAACAAAATAAAGGTATGAATACCGTTAATAAGAAAGGTACCAGTGATAACATGTGCATCCTCCTCAGATGCTTTCTTGTCCATCATGAAACGACTTTCCATGGTCTTCTCGTCCACCTCCCGGACAAGATCTTCGGTGATGGGCCGCTTAGCACCCGACCCCTGATTGTTGTTGTTGTTCGTAGCTGGTTTCTGATAAGAATTACCGCCGTTGCGGTTACCTCCACTCTGATAGCTCTGGCTCCCCCGGTTAGACCATGACCCACTTGGTCTGTTGCTCGCATAACTCTGTGCCGGTCCCTGAGAATAACTTCCCCGACCCGTCCCCTGAAAAGCTCCAGGCACACTCATGCACTCATGTCTCTTGTGGCCGACACCGCCACAGCCAAAGCAAGTCATACCCCAATTTATTCTTGCTACCCCCCACGGCCACGCCCGAAGGAAGCCCCAAAGACTAAACCCCGACCCAAAGAAAACCCCCTGGTTGCCTTTCTTATGACTAGATTGGCCACCACCCTCACTCTCCGCCTTTCTTTTCTCAACACCGGACCTCTCCGAGCCATCTCCACTAACCTCTCGGCTCTCCCGGCTCTCTCTCATAAGCGTCCTTAACATCGTAAGGACTCATACAGTAGCTTATCCATGATCCTAGGGTGACCCCTCTCAAACCTCGGCGCTTGATTCTCATCACTCAATCCCATGTCCTCGGCATACCTAGACTTCTCATTAAATCGCTTATAGTACTCAGCCATAGACATGTCAGATGTCATCTTGAACCCATCGAACTCCTCCCTCGCCTTGCCTCTCACATGCTCCGGCACAAACTCTTTTCTCATAGCCCTACGAAACTCTTCCCAAGGTATAGCGAGTAAGCCTTGGTTAGCATACATCTCTCTCGGCACTCACTTTCACCTTATCCCACCACTCTTTGTTTGTCTCTCTCAGGTAGAACGCAGCTTGCTCTACCCTCATCTCATCAGGACAATGAACCAGGTCTAGTATATTCTCCATCTCACTATGCCAGTTATCAAGAAGGTTTGGTTCTTCGGTCCCTTTGTACTTCATTGGGTTGAACCTAGCTATGTAAAGGCTGATCTTAGAGTGATCAACCTCCTTATCCTTATTCACTTTCTTTAAGGCCTCCGTAAGAGCATCCTGATGCTCCAACATCTTAACAATGTCATCCGTATTCATGGACTCAGCTCTCGCATAGTAAGCGTTTCTCTTAGGCGGCATCTTGAAGCTATATATAAGAAAGGGTAGACATAAACACATGTACTAAACCTCAAAACACGAAAACAGGCTACCCAGGTGCTACTCGATCGAGTGTCCCAACCTACTCGATCGAGTAAGAGGTTACTCGATCGAGTGCCTCCCATACTCGATCGAGTACCTCGACTTAACACAAACGGACCTTCCGACTTCTAACATACTCGACCGAGTAGCCAGGCTACTCGATCGAGTGACCCCCTACTCGATCGAGTACCCCTAGTTACTCGATCGAGTACCCTAAAACTCGATTCTGGTCGTAAAAACGTCAAAAACCCACCCGATCAAGTCAGTCCCACTCGATCGAGTCATGCTAACTCGAATATGCTACCCGCATGCTATAACATATTCTATCATGTAATACAACTTATCAACACGATATCATTTCTTAATTATGCATACTATGCTACTCAACTGCTCATGCGATTAACAAACAATTATATCATGTTATTAATGCCACATAGTAATCACTCAACATGCTCCTCATTCCAACATAGTTCTATATATATATATCTCTATATATATATATATATATATATATATATATATATATATATATATATATATATATATATATCTTCAATTTCATTCATATTCTCAACTTCTACTTCAAACATCCCACATTTACAACACACCTCATCACATCCACACACCAGCGAACAAACAACACATATGACGCGACAGATTTTCCCCCCATGTGACCGGTTCAAAATTGTAGGGCGAGTTCGCGACTTTAGGACGTCTCCCAAGCCTTTGCATTAGCTCCTACAACCTTTACCCTAGGTTCATTTTAATTGAATCCCTATATTCATTGGGTTCATTGGTTCTGTGTTTCAGGATCGTCGCTCACGATACCATTTTGTAACACCCCATACTCCAAGTGCCTTACCAGGACCACTCAGGTATAAGGACATTACCATCTCGGTCACCCGAGGCAATGATGATCAAATAAACAATAACGAAACGATATTTAAATAGTAATACTTTAGCGAAAGGTTACAATCCAAAAAACAAACCAAATACTAATACATGTTCTCAAAACGGCTGTCTACTAAACTAACTGAAATGTATATGAAAACTGCTAAACTACTGGGCGGAAGACTTCTATCATCCGATCGTGGCAATCCCAGCCTATCCCAAAGACTCATGTCATACCCGCTCAATATCGCTCACCATCCCCGAATGGATCACCGCAGTTTTCAAAACATTCACCGGGGTCGATCTTATTTACACATGAGGTATAATCAATAATACAAGAACAATACAACTCAAACAATCATATATGATCAAGCACTCCACTTCATCTCCGTCTCCGATCGTCCACTTTGGACCAGACCGCCGCTGGGGGACGCGGCCGTTCCCACCTAAGCCCCGCTCATCATACCGAGCGATAACCCTGTCCCATTAATGTGCACATCCCCTTCCGTGGCGGGTTCCACGAAGGGCGAAACTAGGGTGTGAAGCCACTCCCGCAAGTGACTCCACTCAGCCGAGAACGCATCTCGAGAACCACAGACAAACAATCACAATCACAACATCGTCTGAATCAACCAATTATACTAATTACAACACAACACCACACCACATGTAAGTAATACTGAGTAGGGAAACCCTACCTGGAAAGCACAATTGTCAGACGATCTCACAGCTGAAGTCAAAAAGCTTCCTCTACGAATCCTCCTCCTAATTATACAAGCACATAATTACTACTATGCACATAACACAACAAAATCCCCAATTCCCAATATTAGGGTTTAACTAACTTTGACGAAATACAGTAAAAACGGTATAAAGGTCTTACCCTCGACGCAAGGATTACAACGGTGTAAAGACAAGTGAAATCCGACCTTCCAAGCTCCGGGATTTGTTAACAATGCGATTAAGGTGATGAACTTAGTTTGTTTCTCTTCTCACAGTGATTTAGGTTTTAGAAAAGTAATTAGAATGAATGACGAAAAGATTATATACCTTAATCGCATAATTAACAAAACCCGAGAAAACAACCCCCGTAGACCGGCTACTCGATCGAGTAGCCAGTGTACTCGATCGAGTACCCCCTACTCGATCGAGTATCGCAGTTACTCGATCGAGTACCCAACAGGTCAGAAACTATTTTATTTCGCAAAACTCCCTTACTCGACAGAGTAAGGCCTACTCGATAGAGTACCCCAAGACCCATAAATACGGAGTATTACACAGGGAAGCATACCAAACCTGTTGCTAAGATTCAGAAACCAAAGGGTCCCATTGTTTGCTATGTCTGTGGGAAAACTGGTCACAAAGCCTACCAGTGCACTGAAAAGAAAACTGTTGAAGCCAATGTTGCTGTGACTGATGATGTCATTGCTGTTGTGGTTGTGGAAGCTAATCTGGTGGGCAATGTTGCTGAATGGGTCTTGGATACTGGTGCTTCCAGGCATCTCTATGCTGATAAGGGATTATTTGATAAGTTCGAGGAGGTAGCTGATAGGGAATGCGTCTACATGGGTAATTCTTCATCTGCAATGATCATAGGCAAAGGCAAGATCTTTCTCAAACTCACCTCGGGGAAAACACTTGCTCTCACCAATGTTTTATTTGTACCCTCATTGCGTCGAAACCTCGTGTCTGGTGCCTTATTGAACAAAGCTGGTTTGAAACTTGTTTTTGAGGCTGACAAGGTTGTAATGTCGCGTAATGGGGAATTTGTGGGTAAGGGTTATCTTTCTGGGGGGTCTTTTTGTATTGAACACTGATTCAGTTTTTAATAATATTGCATCTACTTCTGCTTATATTACTGAGTCTATTGATGTTTGGAATGGTAGATTAGGTCATGTGAATGTTGACTATATTAAAAAACTTAGAACTATGAGTTTAATTCCAAATTTGACGAGTCAAGAATTCTCTAAATGTGCTAGCTTTGTTGAGGCTAAATTCACAAAGAAACCTAGTAAACCTGTCACAACTAGGAATACGAGTCTTCTTGAGTTAATTCACACCGACCTAGCTGACTTCAAAAATGTGGCAAGTAGAGGTGGAAAGAATTATTATGTCACCTTTATAGACGACTGTTCAAGGTACACCCGAGTATATTTGCTTAAGACTAAAGATAAAGCAGAACAATCGTTTATAAAATTTAAAAATGAGGTCGAAAATCAACTCGACGGAAAAATTAAAAGGGTAAGGTCTGATAGAGGTGGTGATATAAGTCTAGTTATCTAGTCGATTTCTGTGCTGTAAACGATTTAATACATGAGACCAGTCCACCTTACTTACCCCAGTCTAATGGTGTAGCTGAACGTAAAAATAGAACCTTAAAAGAAATGATGAATGCTATGCTTTTACGTTCTGGCCTATCTGACGATATGTGGGGGGAAGCAATTCTTTCAGCTTGTCACATTCTTAACCGTGTACCTCATAAGAAAATTGACAAGACACCCTACGAGATTTGGAAGGGATATCCTCCTAACCTGAGCTTCCTTAGGGTATGGGGGTGTTTGGCTAAAGTGGGTTTACCTGATTTTAGGAGACCTACCGTTGGACCTAAGACCTATGATTTTGTGTTTATAGGTTATGCTCAAAATAGCTCTGCTTATAGATTTATGTCTTTGAGTGACCGTTCTATATATGAAGCTAGAGATGCTGTGTTTTTTTAGCATGTTTTTCCATTACAGAAGAATGTTGATTCACCTCCTAGTTTACCTGTTACATCTATTGATATCTCTTCACATGCTAGTAGTAGCACTTCTATTGATCATGTTGTTGAACCTAGAAGGACTAAGAGACCTAGATGTCCAAAGAACTTTGGAGCTGATTTTGTTTCAACTTTCTTTGTCGAACATGGATACACTTTGTTTGTGCTAGTGATGAATTTGTTTTGACTTTTTTAATAGAAGATGACCCAAAAACGTATAGTGAGGCAATGAAATCCATTGATGCTAATTTTTGGAAAGATGCTATTAAAAGTGAACTTGACTCTATTGTGTCAAATCAGACTTGGGAGTTGACTGATTTACCTAAAGGTAGTAAACTCATTACAAGTATATGGATCTTTAAAAAGAAAATGAGACCTGACGGTACAATAGAGAGGTTCAAAGTTAGACTTGTAGTTAGAGGCTTTACACAAAAGAAGGGTATTAGTTATTTTGATACTTACTCTCCTATGACCAAAAATTCGACTATTAGGACTCTTGTCGCCTTAGCTGCTATTCATAACCTTGTTATACATCAGATGGATGTTAAAACTGCTTTTTTGAATGGTGAACTAAGAGAAGAGATCTATGTGTCTTAACCTGAAGGTTTTGTGATTGAGGGTCAAGAGAGTAAAGTGTGTAAACTGAACAAGTCACTTTATGAACTGAAACAAGCACCTAAACAGTGGTATGAGAAATTTAACAACACTTTAATAAGTAATGGCTATGTGGTTAACAATTCTGATTCATGTGTTTATTCAAAAATGATGGGATCTGATTGTGTAATTATATGCCTATATGTTGATGACATGTTAATATTTGGTAATAATTTGGAGGTGATAATTAGAACCAAAGAATTTTTGTCATCACAATTTGAGATGAAGGACTTAGGAGAAGCTGATGTTATCCTAGGAGTTAAGGTCATCCGCAACCCCAATGGAATCTGTTTAAGTCAATTTCATTATGTTGAAAAAGTGTTGAGAAAGTTTAACTGCTTTAATGATGTGCCTGCTAGAACACCCTGTGATCCTAGTGTACCATTGTGTAAAAACTTGGGCAAGAGTGTTTCCCAAGAAGAGTATGCTAAAATCCTAGGTAGTGTGATGTTTTTAATGAACTGTACTCGACCAGATATTGCTTATGCGGTTAGTAGACTGAGCCGTTATACACATAACCCTAGTAATGAACACTGGAATGCTCTTCGTCGTTTACTAAAATATCTAAAAGGAACAGTTGACTTATGTTTGCATTATGGTAAATTTCCTGCTATGTTAGAAGGATATTGTGATGCGAACTGGGTTGCAGGTAACGATGAGATTTGTTCTACTAGTGGTTATGTCTTTACCATGGGTGGAAGTGCTATATCGTGGAAGCCCTCTAAACAGACTTGTATCGCACGCTCTACCATGGAATCTGAGTTCATAGCTCTTGAGTTGGCATGACAAGAGGCTGAATGGTTGAAAAAAAATTTAGCTGATATACCAGTGTGGGGCGGACGGCTAACACCGGTCTACCTGCACTGTGACTCGCAGGCTGCTATTGGTGTTGCAATGAATAGTGTCTACAATTCGAAAAAGAGACATATTCGAATAAGGCACGCTGCAGTTAGACAACTCCAAGACATTGGAGTGATTGCTTTGGACTATGTGAAGTCCAAAAACAATCTTGCTGATCCCTTTACTAAAGGGCTGGCTAGGAGACTAGTCGTTGTTGAGACGCACTTGATGGATCATACACCAGGTTGGACTTAGGTCCTTAATGACTCATGTGAGAAGTGCTACTGAGAAGCACTTGAGTCACCTACGTAGGTGTAACGATCATTAGACTATGAGAAGTCTTCTGAACACATCTATTAGTACCGAGGTAAACGCATAGCTCTAAAAGAGCGCGTTGCACTTTCGCGGAACGATCTTAATCTAAAGGTATGATATGTGTTGTGGGGGGGTATCGACCGAAGCTCAGCTAGGAATTCAAATCGCAAGATATTCTCTCGCTGTAAGTAAGTTGTTTCCTCATTTCACTAAAGTGTCAATTCAAATCGAAAGATATTGATACCTAAGTATCCAATCCTTCCTTTACCCAGAAATTTCTTTTCTTTGCTTTTCTTCGTCATCTGTGGGGAATTGTTGGAATTGATGGCTGGTAAAGCCACTTGGTTTTTCCAAGTTTCCATTTCTTTGTCCCACATCGGTGGGTGAAGAATTGTTTGGTAAGTTTATATTAACTAGTGTACTCCACTAGTTAATTATGTGGACCAAGGAGGCTTTTGTTGGGAGTATTGGGCCAGTGGGTTTGGGTCCAAACACACATGCGCCGGCCCGGCCCGACTCGTGTTCGGGTTTGGGTTTGGGTAGAGCACCTGCGGTGCGGGCCAAAGGCCCCTTTTTACCTTTTTGCTCTTGTGTGTTTATGGGCTTGTTTTTGTGTTAACAGTCAGTCAACATGACTGTTAGTGGGAGAGAGTCTTACTCCCCTTTTCTTGGTTTGTTACCTGCGGTTTAGGAACACGTTTTTGTTCCTCTACCTGCTCTTATTTCCTATAAATAGAGCAACAGGAACACACTACAGAACACACAAAACAATCACTCTCCTCTCTTCTTTCTCCTCTTCTCTTCTTATATTTCTGGGTAATGATAATTATTTTCGTTCCAAGTCTCACAGTTCCGAGTGGGCGAAACTGAGTGGAGACTGTAGTGTTATCCTTGGGAAACTACCGGCACTAGTTGATCGCCACCACGATCGTATTGGAATATAGTTTTCAAGGCAGTGGCTCCCTTACCATGGCACTACGAATCGGGTTATATCTCTTCTGTTTTTCTTTGCTTTTCATTACTGCATAGTTTACTCCAACACAAATTTATTAGCAGCTGCTATTAATAAGACTTATTTCTCATGATTCCAACGTAAAACCTCTTCAAACGCAGTAAATACTCATTAATCCTCTTTCTATTCTATTCCCAATGCTAAAACTTGCGTTCCAATGGAATTGGCCAAAACTATAAATTACATTAATGTGTTAGTTGTTTACTGCATAATTAGTCGTATTTCCATATTTCCTTATATGTAAAACGGTTTTTCTAACCTATGCCCACTAGGCATTTACATGACAATTAATAAATGAACCAAACTATTTACATGACAATTAAGAGATTCTAACTATGCAACAACGGCCAATTAAGGAAATGGTAAAGAAGAATTACAAGAAAATTAAATAACGTGACTTTCTGCAAGTGTATCAGTCAACTATTTGAAGCCCAAAATAGAAAGTAATAAATGTATTTTTATTGGGAATACAGGAGTTTAGAACTACCTAGGGGGGGACTAGGTAATTCAACTCCTCCATTATGGGAGAGTTGAAAAATCATGTGATTTTCTTACTTTTACATTTTGCCAAAACACTAAAACTTGGGAGAGACGGTCTCTCACTAAGTTATTGAGAGACCAATTTTTCGTACCCTTTTATTTGTATTTCGTACCCCTTTTATTGTTGATCGTGACATAGTAATTTCGTACCTATTTACATAATAAATGTACCCATTTAATCATTAATCATGATTTGTACCTATTTTATTATCTTTAGTACCACTTTTTCTTAAAATTGTACAATGGTCTCTCAATAAAGCTTATTAAGAGACCGTCTCTCAGGAGACATACTCTTGCCAAAAAGAGGAGTAACCAAACAACCTTCAATTTTGCAATTCATGGGATTTCTATTTTTCTACATTTTCTATGGAGTAACCAAACGAGGCCTTAGTGTTGAAAATAAGGCCCCCAAAAGCAATCGAAACTAATTCAACACTTATTTTGGTGAAGAAAAAGGCCCCGGCATTAACCCAACTTAGTCACATTGCAATAAACTAAGACATCTTGATTTTATTTTATTTTTTTGTTAAGAAGCAAACATGATTGAAGAACATTTTGGTGAATAAAAAGGCCCCAAAAGCAATCGAAACTAATTCATGTTACGATGTAGCATAAAACATGTTATTCATGTATAGCGTATATTTTATTGTAATTCTGAATAGTTATGGTATTCGCATTTTGCTAGACCATAAAAATAATCTTGGATTCACTCTATTGATAACATGGAGACATGGAGGGGTGTTCAGAATAAACCGAACCGCAATAACCGAACTGCAAAACCGAAAAACCGTCCATTTTTAAGGTTCAATTAACCGAACCGTTTCGACAAAGCGGTTCTTTGAACCAAAACGTTAACTTTATTATGGAAAAGGTTCGGTTAAGGTTCGCAATTTTAGATAACCGGTTAACCGTGAACCGAACCGTTTCACAAAAAATTAAGCAAAAAATTAAAATATTATATAAAAAACTGTTCGTTCGTTTAATTTTCTTAGTGTATCCAAATTTAAAATTTCTTAAATTGATTAATGCTAAAGTTTAGTTTATTAACTTTATTGTTGGGTATAATATATAATAGAAATTTAATTAAACTATTAGAAAAAATTCCTAAAAATTAACGAAAACTGGGAAAAAAAAAAGTAATATAGAACGATTATCGGTTAACCGGTAACCGAACCGCTAATAACCGTTTAAAGTGGTTAACCGAACAGTTTATAACCGTTTCTAATGGTTCGGTTTAGGTTCGAAATTTTACCGAACCGAACCGTGTGCAAACCGAATTAAATTAGAGGTTCGGTGAACCGAACCGCGAATGAACACCCCCTGCCATAGAGTAATAAATACAGTAGACGCTATGTCCTTATAAGATGCTCATATTCTACGTAGTATAAACTGTTTTTTATGGGTATATATATATATAAACTTTTAATGCTCTGAAAAATTATTTGTTTATATACAGAGTATAACATTATTTTAATTTGCAACCTTCATAGTTTAATGATACTCCGTACTACATTAGATGGTCAAGCGGTCAACGCACGGTGTTCAAGTTGTCAAGTACTCACTCACTCTAGTCAAATTTGAATTCGAAAGGCCCCAAGTTACAATTACTGACAACTGACAAGTGGGTTATAACCTGGCCCGTCTTGCTTTGACGGATACTTCCATCTAAAATGAGAATTTGTGTAAATCTAGCAATATGATGAACAATAGGTCTTGGTATAGACGGGTGGGGCGAACAGACGGGTAAAGACCTCTAATAAAATGGGTAGGGGGGACAAGGTGGGGCACCCCCCATGTGCTTCCCACTTTATGGTAAATAGATATTTTATGAGGTAAAATGGTATCCGTCTATACGTATAGACGGCTAGTGTCCGTCTATAATGAGAATTTGTGTATGATGGATTCGGTGATGCAACATAGATGAGCATAGTCCTGTCAAAACTTGACCCGATCTGAAAACTCGACCTGATTTTTAGGGTTACAAACCCGATTTTTCGACCCGCGACCCGTTTGACCAGAAATAACCTGTTATTTTAGAGTCGAGACCCGACCATAACGGATCGACCCTGTTGGTTCAAACTTCAAAGGTAAATCAACAATTTTTTTATTAAAATATTACTCCCTCCATTCAACTCCAAATGGTACTTTTGCCTTTTCATGTTTGCCAACGTTTTATATCGTAAATATCTTTAGTTACACATTTGTAAAAATTATAAAACTGAGATATTTTTAACGTGCTCCTAAAGACTAATAAAACAAGATCTCACGTGAATATATTTTATCTTATATATTGGGAGAAAAATGAGAAGATTCTTCTTACTTATGAATAGTGTACAAAAGATAAACATATCATTTGGAGTTTAATGGAGGGAGTAATATTTATATATTATATTTGAAAAAATAGTTAATTGTTTTTTTTTATTGAAAATTACAACTACAACTAAAAAGTTAATTTTATATAACTTTTATATTACTTAATGATAAAGCAATTACTAAAAAATATTATTTTAATACTTATGTCAATATAATTAATGTAAACGTTAAATATAATTAAAATATTAATTTTAAATATATTTTAGAATTTATTTTTTTAATTATAAAAACATTTTAAAAAAACGTTATAAATTATTTTTTGACCCGTATTCTGACCCTAACCCAACTCATAACCCATATGACCCGACCCATATTCAACCCGACCCGTCCGACCCATTTGACAGGTCTAGATGAGCGAGATAGTTTGGTTACTCATTTTATCCAGCTAAATTCTCTTATTTACACATCCTTTTGTTCACATTAATTAAGTACTCTTCCTTTTGCAAATAAGACAATCAAATCCTACTGCTGCTACGTTTCCTTGTCCGAAAAAAATATTACGTACGTGTTTGCCTTCTTGCTTCTTTATTTCGTTTAAACAAACTATGTACGTGTTTGTTTTCTTGCTTCTAACCAGATCGATCTTTCTTCATATTTTCGTGCTCCGATGCGATTGTTCCTAGTCTTTCTAAGGGCTATCAAGAGTACCCTTACAAAGACGAGTACCACATCTAGTCGGATAGTGATTAGAGGTAACTTCGACGTTACTCAGTCTTACAAGATATTTATGTTGCAGTTGCATGTATTAGAAATTATTTTGCCGGTGTTGTGAATTGTTGTGCTGATCGAGATTCACTAATAGGGTGGTCTCGAGATTTTAATCAATTGTTTTGATATTAGAATTGCAATATTCGTTTTTATATTTGAAAGTTATATAAAATATTTTTCTAGAATGAATAATAGGTTTTAAGATACCATGAATTTTCGTGGTAATTATTCTGGAGCTATAGTTTTTATTTCGGATTTTATAGTGTTGATACGGTTTTTGCGATTATAGTGATGCTGAACAGTTTTAATTGGATTTAAAATAGTAATTCAAATGCTTAATTTACACAAAAATAGTATGTGGCAGAGACATGGAGTATTAAGGTGGGTGTAAAATTTTAGGTCCGAAAACCTTCATTTCGAATTTATAAGTAATTTAGAGGTTTTGGCAAAACCGTTCGTTTATTGTGCTGAATCTGACATTCTGTTTGTAAAAATTATATCGCCTGTTTTTATTTTGAATCTGCAAAAATGTTGAAAAGAGACTCTTGTTATTTTCAAGCCTAGAGTCTGCACACAAAAATTCATACATTTCCGATGTGCGTTTTTCTCAGAGTAAATTATTTGCGAACAGATCGCCTGTAAACTGCAATTCTATCTTTTGCTCAAAGATTATTTCGTAAAATGACTTTCCTTTGTAACGAAAAAATAACTACACATTTTAAAGTTTATGTAGGAAAATGATTAGCTACTGGATTACAAAGTAAAGTCATTTTATGAAATAATCTTTGAGCAAAAGACAGAATTGCAGTTTACAAGCGATCTGTTCACAAATAATTTATTCTGAGAAAAACATACATCGGAAATTTATGAATTTTTTTGTGCAGACTCTAGGCTTGAAAATAATAGGAGTCTCTTTTCAACATTTTTGCAGATTCAAAATTCAAAATAAAAACAGGCGATATAATTTTTACAAACAGAATGTTAGATTCAGCAGAATAAACCTCTAAATTACTTATAAATTCGAAATGAAGGTTTTACGACCTAAAATTTTACACACCTTAATACTCCATGTCTCTGCCACATACTAAATTTTTGTGAATTAAGCATTTGAATTACTATTTTAAATACAATCAAAACTGTTCAGCATCACTATAATCGCAAAAACCGCATCAACACTATAAATCCGAAATAAAAACTATAGCTCCAAAATAATTACCACGAAAATTCATGTATCTTAAATCAATTATTTATTCCATAAAAATATTTTATATAACTTTCAAATATAAAAACGAATATTTGCAATTCTAATATCAAAACAATTGATTAAAATCTCGAGACCGCCCTATTAGTGAATCTCGACCAGCACAACAATTCACAACACCAGCAAAATAATTCCTAATACATGCAACTACAACATAAATATCTTGTAAGACCGAGTAACGTCGAAGTTACCTTTAATCACTAGTCGAAGTTACCTCTAATCACTATTCGACTGAATGTGGTACTCGTCCTTTGTAAGGCTCCTCTTGATAGCCCTTAGAATAAGACTAGGAACAATCGAATCGAAGCAAGAAAAGATGGAGGAAGATTGATCCTGGTTAAAAGCAAGAAGGCAAACATGTACGTAATTTGTTTAAACGGAAATAAAAAGTAATAAGGCGAGCACGTACCTAATATTTCTTTCGCAGAATGAAACGTAGCAGCAGTAGGATTTGGTTGTCTTATTTGCAAATGGAAGAGTAATTAATGAATGTGAACAAAAGGATGTGTAAATAAAGATAATTTAGCTAGATAAAATGAGTAACCAAATTATCTCCACAAGACATTTTCTTGGTAATTAAACACACAGAGCCGATACGGAAAATGGAAAACGCAACATTTTAAGGGAGTAACCTTTTTCCTCAAATTACTTACAAAGATTCATAGATTCTGTATAACAAGCAACAAATATTGAAATAATACTCAAACAAATTGCACCCCATCTAGACGATCACACTCCTCGGACCAGAGTTATAGACATTAGACGTTCCACACAAAATGACAACAATAGCTTGTGTTCAATTAAAACGAAAATGACATTGAAAATCTCCAGATCGCGGCTGTTAGACTCCAGCTCCACAGTTCTAGTGGCCATACTTCTGAAACTCCCATTCACTGTTGTCTGATACAACAATCACAAAGCATTGGTTTACACGGAAAAAAAAAATTGAACAAAAAGGCCAACAAAACAAAATCGAAAACTGAGGTGCATTCACATACCTAGAGGGCACACTTGACGGGTTTTAAGCCACCGGCTAATGCAGTGAAAATGAAATGCATGATTGCAAACTCCTGCAAACATAAAGTTTTATTCAAGTGAAAATTGGCACAATGCAAAAAGTTAGAAGAATATTTTGATGAAGACTTTCGAACCATTTTTATTTGGTACAAATGAGCCATTATTTAAATGGACTTCAAACCTAAGAACTATTGTCCATAGTACCTCTATCTTAATCACTATGCTACCACCTATTTGGTAACTATCTTCTAGAAATAAAGATGTGTAACTCGAAGCTTAAATCAAATGAAAAAAGCTTAGACATTAGAGTAACTCGAAAGGTCGACAAGAGGTTAAAACAAAAGGGAAATTCACGAATAAGGTATGAATACATGCAGGAAACAAGAAAATCTCACATATACATGCAATTTTTGTGCAACTGAAAAGCTTAAATCAGATGAAAAAAATAATTCACCAGCACAAACGCAGTACAGCACCCTTAAGAGCAAAAAGACATGAATTTAAAAACTTGCCTCTAAATCTGTAAACCATGCTTATGCAAAGAGCGAGAGACCTAACTATAAAGCCGCCACCTATTAGGGCAATGAAGACTACGTAGATACACTTGCAATAGTATACGCTATATCTAGGTCTCGTCGGCTCATCCATCTAATCTTCTAGACTTGTCAGTATCACTGGACCATTTGCTGCAGCTTCAGAATTAATTGTCCACTTCTAAGAAATATTACAACTCTGAGCTGCCGGCGTAGTTTAAAAGGTGCAAGGCGCAACGAGGTGAGGAGGTCTCAAGAGGACAAAGCACAAGGCAAAAGTGCGAGCCTTATACACACAAGCCACACAGTTTTTGCAACGAAATTTATATTTTCTAGGTTAAGTTTTCTGCAATAGTTCCCTTCTGGATTTGAAAAATGGTTAACAAATAAGGGAGTAATGTTAAGGATAATATGCCAAGGGAAGGTCATAATAAAGGAACTAGAAGAAAGAAACGTCAAGATTGCATTAGTAATCTATCTTGCTGTCTATTCCTTGTCTTATTGTCTATAAGGCGGCACTAAGGCGTTTTCGTTATTCCCTCACTGAGCTTTTGGGCTTCAGTGTGCTCGATGAGCGCTTTTCGCGACTTTACAAATTAGGTGGCCGGGAAAAAGTGAGGGGGAGTGGTGGCCAGGAATGTGACGAATAGCAAATAAAAAGTAGGAATTGGTGACTTCAAAAAAAAAAAAATGGGAAAAAGAAGATAACTTTATTTTTTTCACATCAAAAAAAATAGATACTTCATCTTTTGATTTAATAATCTGATTGGACCACAATTTTAAATTGGAATACTAGGTGCAACATCTGTTAATAAGAGGAGAAGAATCTGAAACCTATCTTACTGCTACACAGTTAAGCATCACATGGATGAAGCATAATGTGTAAAACGGAACGCCTGCATATTCTTCATACCCTACCCTCTCTATACCTCCCCCTCAGTAGAATTAGTTTCCATATTTTTCTCATTGCACTACCAACATCAACCCATACAACAATATTGTAAACTTGTCATCTCCAACCACAAGTCAACAACAATAACACCAACCCAATGCCTCAAACGCTCCCACCCATGGTGAAGACAAGGAAGGAGCAGCAGTTACCCCTTTGCTTAAAACACAAAGATTAATCATAATGAAATTACGTCATGATTTGCATCACATCCGGCTGCTACTTTGTAATAAAGAGAAGTGTGGGCAGGTACCTTAAATCAATGCTAGATATGAAAACTGACCTCTAGTCCACAGCCCCTATCCCATGTAACTAGGCTTAAGAGTCCATAATAGCCAGAGAACATAATGACTCCTCAAATATGGCATTGATAAAACACAAGGAAAAACAAGCACTGTTTTATCAACATTCAATACTCTTCTTAGAGACTAGTACCATGTCCCCTCACTCCTAGGTCATACTCAGTACACAACACAACACCTAATGATATTGGTAAAAAATCTGTATTCACACTTCTATATTTAAAAGGATCACTTCTTAGAAAAATTACAAAAGTCTGAGCTGCCGACTTAGTTTAAAAGGATCACAGGGCAACGAGGTGAGGAAGTCCTGATGCTACAAAGCGCGCGCCTTGTAGACACTAGACAGAACGTACACAATTTTTGCAAACAAATTTGCATATTTCTAGGTGAAGTTTTGTGCAATATTTCGCTTTTTTTAGTTTGAAAGATGGTCAACATGTAAAGGAATAAACATTAAATGTGCAAAGGGCAGGGCATAAGATAGGAACTAGAAGAAAGAAATGTCAAAATTGCACAGTAATCCATGCCCTTGTCCACAAGGCACACTCGAGACGGCGCGCGGTGGTGTTTTGGTTATTGCCTCACTGAGCTTTGGCCTTAAAAGCGCTGATGAGCGCCTTTTCAAATTAAGGTACCCTGGAAAAGGTGCAATGGTGTGGTGGCCAGGAATGTGACGAATTGGCAGATAGAAAAGTAAGAATCTGTGTGGTGGCTATGAATGTGCCGAATCGGTAAGGAAAAACTAGGAATCGGTGATTTTACTCTACTAGGCCCAAAATGGGCGAAAAAAAGATTATTTTTTCCGTCAAAAAAATACATAAATTCATCTTTGATTTTATCTACTCTGATTGCATCATTCAGTTAAGTCCGTCCATAATTTTAAATTAGAATACTAGGTACAATATCTGTTCATAATGAGAGATGAATCTAAAACCTATCCCACTACCACATAGTTGAACATCACACGGATGAAGCATAATGTGCAACAACTAACAAGATTCATATTCTCGTACCCTGCCCTCTCTATACATCCCCCCTCACTCCTCAGTAGAATTAGTTTCCATATTTTTCTCATAGCATCGCCAACATTAACACGTACTACAATATTGTAAGCTTGTTATCTCCAACCACAATATCAATAACACCAAACCAGTGCCTCAAACGCTCCCACCCATGGTGAAGATAAGGAAGAATCAGCAGTTAGCCCTTTGCTTAAAACACACAGATTAACCATAATGATTTTGTGTCATGATTTGCATCATCCACCTGCTACTTTGTACTAAAGAGAAGTGTGGGCAGGTGCCTTCAATTAATTAAAAATCAATGCTAGAAATGAAAACCGACTTCTATTCCAAAGCCCCTATCCCGAGTAACTAAGCTTAAGAGTCCATAATAGACAGATAACATAATGACTCATCAAATACCGGCACTGATCAAACACAAGGAAACACATTCAATACTCTACTACGAGTCTACGAGACTAGCACCTTCCCCTGACTCCTGGGTCATACTCAGTATACAACACAGCACCCAACGATATTGGTAAGAAATCTGTACCACACGGCCACACTTTTGTGTGAAGATTTTTACTGATTTTAAACCTCCATATAAAACATAATATGCCTAATTATGCATAACCTATAAAACCCTACACATGTGACAAACTCAGAGGGTAAAAAACAACAGCAATAATAAGGTTCTTTATCAAAATAACAGGTTACGAAGACGAAGCGAAGATCATACCCCAAGCAACAGTACACTCCTCACTAGTAGCACTAGCCTGATTAGCTTGACACTCAATACCTAATCAAACACCAAGAAACACAATTAACATCTCCATTAAAAAATTAACCACGATAATTACATCAACATTCATCCACAAAATCGAAAATTTTGCGAACTTACAGAGATCCATGATGTGATTCCTACAGATAGCACAATTATCCACAACAATATCTGCAGAATAAAATCGATCAGACGAAAACACAATCAGAAACCCTAGGGTTAGGGTTTTAGAAGAAAATAAAAAATTAGGTTTACAAAATTGGGGGGAAAAGTATACCCCAAGCCCAAAGAGCAACGGCGTTCCACTTCTTGATCTCGAAACGCTTGTTTTTCTTGGAAGAAGAAGAGGAGGAAGCAATGGCGGAGGAAGAAGAAGGTCCGGTAGGATTCGAAGCTTCGTCGGCGGGAACCATGGTTACGTCGGTATCAATTGAAGCCATCTTTTTGTCAATCTCTCTCTTTCCTGTTTTTGAATTTGGGAGGAATTGAAGATGTTTAAGGAAACTTGGAGAGGTGAGTTTATTTATATATAGATTTGTTACGGGTGGTGTTATGGTTAGTCCATTGTGTCCTCATTGGGTTGTTACTTGTTACGGAGTACTTCATATGTTCTTGATTTGGGCTTCAAGGGTTTGTTATTTGGGGGCCTTATTTATGGTCCATAATTTTAACAAACTGCCTAAACTACTCCTTTCATTCTAAACACTTCAATTAATTTTTCGACAAATAATTTAACTGGCAAATCAAAACTAACAACTAATATAATAATTAACAACCTAATCAAAATGATGAATTACACTAATCAAACATCTTCCAATTCCAATCTCTAATCAAGCAATCACACAAATCAATTTTTACTTGCAAAAAATATTTTATTTTGATAACCTAATACAGAGTATTTTATATTGATCTTACGTATTTTAATCTCCCTTATTACTAAGAGAATAAAAACTCTCTTATTTTCCCTCCAAAACGCATTCCCCTTTACTCAATTACTAGTGTAGATCCCGCGCAAATGCGCGGTAAATATAGGTCTTTTAATTTTTAGTGTATTAGTTATAGATTTTAGATTTATATCTCATAAATTTTTATAAAAAATAACTAATATTAAAATTAAGCAAAAGAATTGAATAATTTCATGAATTGTGTTTTTTTATGAAAATATTTTAATTACATCAAATTATTTTAAAAAAATTCTTTTTTCGTCACGAAGTTAATAATAGGAGATACAGTTTTTATGCATTGATTATTTTAAATGGAAAATTAGTTTAATAAATGAAAATTTAATTTATTTCCATACATAAGTTTGAGCACTTTGTAGGGAAAATTTTAAAGAAATTGTATTATCTTAGTATATAGGAGGATTTATATACTTTTTAAATTTGCACCTCATTAATATTTACGGAAAATTCACAAGGTACCCTCGAACTTTGCCATTTTGCACATGGTATCCAACTTTTTACGTTTGTGCACATGATATCCTTGAGATTTGATTTTCAAGCACAACGTGTCTTCTTTATCGTTCTTAGAATTTTCAAATGAGCATTAATCATAGACCAGAGATCGGAATTGATTAATTTTTTTTTCCAGATTGATTACCTTTTCGAGATCTATAAATTGATAAAACGAAAATGGTCATTTGGAAATTTAAGATCGTAAGATATGGTTGATTTGAGATTTTCGTTAAAAAAATCCTATAAAATGTCTGTCGACAATTTTGTTTTTCTCATATCGTAGATTATGGCGAGATAATCATTTTAGAAAAAAAAATTGGCCCATTCCGAATTCCGGTCTAGGAGTTATGAACAATTGCGTTTTTTTTATAGCGACAAAAAGATGTGTTGTGCATGAAAATTAAAGATGGAGGGTATTATGTACACAAACTTAAAAAGTTGGGTACCACGTGCAAAATGACAAAGTTCGAGGGTACCACGTGAATTTTCCGTAATATTTATCAGTTCACTCAATTGTATTTTGATATGAAACAAAAAAATGAAATGAAAAACTAATAAAAAAATTTATTTAAGTTGTGAATTTTTTTAGTGAATGTTTTTTTTTTTGTCACGAAGCTAATAGTAAGCATGTGGTAAGTTATTCTCTGCAGTAATAATTATTGCATTACTGAAAAATTTAGCAACTTATACTTTATAGTTTAATATCAATTCTATTTTATTTTAATGAAAAAATCATAATTATGAATTTATTTTAAAAAATATAGAGTTTATTTATAAGAATATATTCATTGGAAAGATAATAATGTAATGGAAAAAAATTTTATTTATTACCTTATTTAGCTAGATTTTTTTTGGAGGGAAAACTAAGAGAATTTTTATTCTCTTAGGGCTTGCCTGGAATCCATGGAATTATTAAGGGGGTAAATTTTATTGGGCGATAATTACTGGGGAAATTAATTAGTGGGGTAATGAGTTCCTTGATGATATGTTTGGCATAAGAGTAATGATTACTGAGTAGATCTTTTACTCCCTTAATCATTACCTAGGGGGGAGGGTGGGTAATGTATTACCCCTTCACAAGGGTAATAATTCCAGGAGGTGAATAATTACCCGCATACCAAACATGGGAAATACACCTCACATATTACTCCCTTATTCATTCCCCTCCTATTACCCTCAATCCAAGCAAGCCCTTAGTAGTAGGGGATCTTTGATTAGTTTTCCATTTCACATCTTTTGTTTCATATCAAAATAGTGAAATACAATGGAGTAAAATATTAAATATTAATGAGGTGTGAATTTAAAAATTATACTAAGAAAAAAAAAACTTTATATACCCGCATGCATCGTGTGGAAATTGGAATCTATACTTATATATCTATAAATATTATTAAAAGGCTATCCTAAAATGACCAATTAAGTCCACGTAGACAATGCCACATAGGATAAAAAAAGTCACGCAGACATTTGAAGCTTACGTCAGCCGCATAACCCAAATACCACACACACATTCATACCCGATTACCCCGTCTCTTATCATCACTGTTCCTACCGACAACGACAATCCCCCTTTTTCCGCTCATTTCGTCAACCGACATTAATTTATTATTACATGGCATTAATTTAATTAATTTATCTATAAATTAATTTAATTCACTTATCTATAATATTAAAAGATATTATCTATATTCTTAAATGATTTTTGTATATTAAATATATTGTTTTCCAAAATTTATGTAAGCCTTAGAAATTTACATCAAAATTTCATAATTTATAATTAATATTGACATTTTAATTGAAATTTTTGTGATAAAACATGTTAATAAAATTTATATTTTATAATTGAAATTGAAATTTTAATTAAAATTTTGTAATAAAACATGTTAATAAATTAATTAAAACTCTTCATATTACTTACCACCCACCATTTTTATTAACATTTTCCCTATTTAATTGATTTTTTAAATTAAACATGGTAATAAATTGATTAAGACTCTTCATAATACTTAACACCCACCAAATTAATTAAAAGTTTTTCCTATTTAATTAATTTTTATAATATAATATGTTAATAAATTGATTAAAACTCTTTATATTACCTAACAGCTAACACCCATAATTTTCATTAACATTATTTCCTATTTAATTCCCCTCTTGAGTTTCTCGACAATCAATTATCTAATTAAATAATACCACAAAATAAATTAAAAATAAAATTAAAATATTGGAATTTCTGGTTGTATAATGGCTACAAAACCTATAATACCTATAATAGTTTCTATCTATAAAATTTTATTAAAAGGCTAACCTAAAAAATGTGACAGTACAAGTTTAATTGTGACGTGACAACTTTTAATGTGACATGGTAAAAAAAAGTGATATGGATTACCAAATTAAGAAAATTAAAAAATATAAGGTAAAAAAATTTAAAAAATATAAGGTATAAACACAAAAAAGAAAGAAAAAAAAATTGTAAACTATTGATCTCCTCTCATAATTTTTGTTATTTATTTACTTTATTTATTTAACCATTACTTCCTTTATCTAATGAAATGACCTTTTAACTTTCCCTTCATCATTACTATATATACTTCGTATTTATGTACCATATTTTTTATTTTTCTTTCATTCATAAAATTTTGAGAGAATTTGTAATAGAATTTTTCATATATATAACTATTATATTCACCCTAATTTTCAATTTTATTCAAAAAAATAGCACCTAAAATATACATAGAAAAGTAAACTAATTGTTTCGTTTTTTATTTTTCCTATGTTTTATATTAATTTGTTATTATTTTTTGTGTTTGTATTAATATTGCAGGAGAATGAATTTCCAACTTTATTCAAAAAATTGGTAGGTAAGGTATAGCTAAAGAACTAAATTAATTATTTCGCCTTTTATTTTTATTATGTTTTGAATTAATTAGGATCTTAGTAGTTATTTTTTTTTGTGTTTATATTAATATTGCTGGAAAATGAATTTTCAACTTTATTCAAAAAAAATTTAGGTAAACTATACTATGAGAACTAAATTAACTGTTTCACTTTTTATCTTTAGTATGTTTTGAATTAATTAAAATTTTATTAGTTATTTTATTGTGTCTGTTTGTATTAATATTATAGGAGGATGACATACCCACATATCAATAACAATACACGAGATTCGAAATAATGGCTATGGATCTTCTTTACATATTTTTTTTCTTTGTTTGGATGACTTTTACATTTTTGTCAATTTTTCTTTTTTCTACAATGGTGTATTTGAAGTATCGAACGGTAGCCAAAATCTTCAATAAGTTTTTGACATGTTGTTACATTATTGTCCTTCACTCTTTCCTACACTTTAGTCTCCTTTGTAACACTTATATTCTGTTTTTATTTTATCAAACAGGTTACAAATCAAATTGCTTAACCAAATTGTTAAAGTACGATGCACATATGTCAATTTGATCTTATCATAGTATTATAATATGCATAAATAGTAGTTAGTTAGAAATCGATTCTTATTCTCCAATTCGTTGTTCCAATTCCAATGCTTTCAAGCCTTTAAATCATTTTTTTTTTTGTTTTCCATCAAATATAATATTCTGTAACTCACAATATTTTCTGGATAAATATTTTTTTTTGAATGATTTGTTTATATTTTATTTTCTCCTGAATTAGGAAAGGCTAAAATTTCGTATGAATTATAATAGTATTGTTTTGATTATAATTTTTTATGAATGATCGAATATGAAGAAGCTAAGTTATGTTTAGAATCGTATATGCATAAATCGTATACCGCTCCTCCGTCGTGTTCATTTATTTACCTTTTTTTTTATTATTATTTGTGAATGGTTTTTTTAATTAAAATTAAATAAATGATTGAGAGAAGGGGACTACTCCATATAAGTTATTCACAATTAAACACTTAAACACAGTCAATTATTAACGATTCCGTGATTGTCACGGGCTCCAAAACTAGTTAGTATTCACTATTCATCATAAGATATCGACTTAAACAATGATTTGCGGGCCTACTGAAAAACCTATCTCGTCCCATATAAACCCAAATAGTGTTGGGTTGGTCCATAACAAGAACACCACAATTTTCTTAGTATACGCATATTCAAAGGATGAATCTAAGGCCTAAATCCAAGTTCTAATTGGTAACTTTGGAAAATCTTTTGCAATTTTAGATTCTGTTTGGTAAAACTACCTAAAAAAGTAGCTGAAAACTGAAAAGCTAACTAAAACATGAAAAAGTAACTGGTAAGGTAGCTGAAAATTAAAAACTGATAAGATAACTGATTATATAAAAAATTGTTTGACAAACTAACTGAAAAGGTAACTGATTTTGATTAAATGACGTAAAAGTATATGATAATTATTTAATAATATAAATTTAAGGGGTAAAAACGGAAAATCAAATCAAATCAGATACCTGAAATCTCAAATGCTACTCTAACTATCATTTCATTTCAGGTATTTACTTGTCAAACGCTTACAAAAAAAATAAGGTACCTGAAATTTTGATCAAATAAGCTACTTTGACCAAATCAGATACCTAAAATATCTTGTCAAACGAACCCTTAGTGCTTTGCCAATTTTAAATCACCATGCAACATAAATTCATTTAAGTATACATGACAACGGCCAAATATTTGTATAAAACGATTTTACACAATTCTTGTCTTATCATATTTGTTGATTTACACTATTAGCATTACCCCATAAAATTAACTCTCACTATTTACCATGCTTGGGTGAGAATTGAGAAGGTGTTAAGGTGCAAACTCATGTCCCACATCGGTAGTATAAAGATAAAAAATATTTTTATAAGGTCTATAAAATATAATAGTAAGAGACTTTTTGAGAAGAAGTCTAAGAATAAATCGTATCACTTATTATTGATTTTTAATAATACCTAACTTTTGTAAAAATTTATACAATTTCTAGACATTCGCCAAACCCCTATCAAAAAATAGTTTTATAAAGAAAATTAATATGAGAAAGTTTGTGATGCCAAAAATTAGCTTCTGACTATTCAAAAAAATATATAGAATCGAAATGGTACATGTTAGGACTTAGGAGGTACATTACTAATAAATTTCCATCTCACTTTCACATACAAAATGGGGGGAGAAATGTATAGAATCGACGTGTGTAGGAAGGTAATACTGAAACTCAATATCATCGGATAACACTATCTCTTCTCAAGTTAATTATTTAACTGGATGCGGTGGGTTAACTAACGGACTTAAGTATCACCCGATAACACTATCTCATTTCCAAACTCACTTTACTGAATTTATAACACAAATTCTCATTGAAGACGGACATTATCCGTTACAAGTTGAAGACGAATAGTGTCCCTCTCACAAAATGCAAATGGATGGTGCAAGTGGGGGAAAATGAATACCCCCACTTACCCTCCCACTTACATTTTGTGAGAGGATCATTATCCGTATTCAACTTGTGACGGATAGTAACCATCTTCAATGAGACGGACTAAATTTATAATTGTTTATAATTAACTTTGTATTTGTTTGTTAATTAACCACCCCATCCCAATTCCCAACTTACACCACATCGTTCTATACTTCTATCCCAACTCCACCATCTTTGTTATATTGCAAAAAAGACAGTGGGAAACTGGGAAGAGACTTGTGGTGTGGTGGGCGTACGTACATGATATTTGGTAGATGAGCCACGGACGTAAATGACAAAAGTAAACGGCTACGCCAAGGACCTTTTTGTCTTTATGATTTTGTTGACTTAGAATTTATGAACCTTGACGTAACTTCACTTGACCAATGCTGCCTATACTCTTATTTCAAGTTTTTTTATATTCTTTTTGAGGGAGCACTTATTTGTACTCGTTCACAAATTCTCGTTTGTGACAGATAATATCCGTCACAAGTTTATGACGGATCAAATAAAATTCACATAAGTAGATAAAGACAAGTAATTTGAGACTCTTTTAATAATCTGATTTTTGTCTTAACTAACCATGTGGCGGTAATATTTGAAATGTCAAAGGAAGACTCCGCGTCTGTAGTTTAAGGAGCTTATAAGTTATACCTCATCATTATCTGAGATGTGGTGGATCAATTAGTCTTATATAAGACGATTGTTAATGTACAATGATCAATTAGTCTTATATAAGACTTATATAAGACTTATATAAGACGATTGTTAATGTACAATGGAGTTGTTAAGTGATCATTATGAGACGAGATATATAATGTTAAATATAAAGATTATTGTATGGATACAATAGTTTTATGTTGCTTGCCAAAAAAAATAGTTTTATGTTTTTCTTGTTGTATGTGATCATAATTATTCATTTATTATTTTTGGTGATGAAATGAGATATCTAAATTTCATACCCGATAACCATTATTCGACTTATAAACGTATGGTGACTGTTGGTGTATGGGGGAGTATAGGAAGAAGTATGGAGATTAGTTAGTTAGTTTGTTAATTAGTCGTTGAAGGTTGATTAGTTGAAGTTTAGTTTGAAGGAATTAGTTTGTTTATTATTTGTTTGTGAAATTTTGGAATGCACTTGGTTACATAGAAATGGGAGAGGAGGTCCTCTATTTATAGAGCTCCTCCTTCTCTTACATCCTAAGAACACTTTAAAATAGGATATTCTAGAGTTGCTTATCACTTATACACATGTTTAGAAGGTTTTAGGTTGTTCTACATAAACCTAGAACATACATGACTCTTCTAGATTCTTCTTGATGGGGCATATTCTGCACCGCTGACCAAGTCAACATATTGAGCAAGGTCAAAGGTATCCACAGCAAAGCCAAAGACTTAGACAGTCTAGCCGACGCGTCCTATCTGTCACACGGGTCTCAAAGATGGCAACCACCAAGGGGCACATATCCGCGTACTCATATCCAAGACCCCTCGGCCAGCCTGCCATAGGTCCATCGGCCGAGGGTAGAACGGTCTTTCCACCTGCTAGCCACTTGGCCACTTGGCCACTACGTGACAAAAGGTGAAAGCCTATAAATGCTCCTCAACCTTCATTGAGGAGGGGATCCACAAATTAACCTAATAACCACTATTCATCTGGTAATATCTTCCTTATCTCTCTACATTATACTCTTAGCCAAGTAACAACAACTTACCTCTCTAAGTTAACTGACTTGAGCGTCGGAGTGAGTACGCTCGGCCAAAGCCGAGCCCTCAGTTTGTTCATCGTTTCAGGAGACCGCAAGGAAGACCCAAGTAAAGACATCGTTCTACGAGCTACGAGTGGTAACAAATATCTGCTCTGGAATTACGCCCGGAACACTTCTAAACTCTTCTAGTTGTTTCTACATTATCTTAGCACATTCCGGATAAATCTAAAACATTTCGGAAACTTCTAAAATACAATAGAGACTAAGGGCTATATAGATCTTCAGAAGGTGAATTTCGGCCCTGGGAATTAGACGAGAGGCCTTTAATATCCAAATCAGTATCATGAATAATACTTTGTAATTTGTATAGGTAAATACCTTCAAATATAGAAAAACATTAAGTTGTAGGTAAGCATAATATTATTTGACATATATGATACCAAATGATCATCCAATGATGATGTACACCGTTTTAGTTTAAGTTTTAAGCCTTGATTGGTATACGTCCGCATGCATGCAACCATCCTTAAAACAATTATACGAGTTCATTTTCTTGTATGAAATCTAATAATTTGATGTTGGATTTTACGTCTAAGTTTAAAGTCTTCCAAATGCTGGGACCGCATCTTGAAAATGAAAAACACAATAATTCGAACATGCCATATTCAATAATTATTTATTGTAAGCACATATTATTCTAAGGTCACATAAAGACATACTGTATTATTCTAAGGTCACATAAAGACGATCTTTTTTTCTTTCTTTTTTTTTTTGAAAAAACAAACCGTAAAGACTTACTTCCTAAGATAAACGATCTAACTCAATAACATCAATCACCAACTGTGTTGGGCCAATCACCCATCCACAATCTTCTACTTATACTCCAGGGCGAAATATGAGCTATTCATGTGCCACCCTATTGAAACTCCTACGACAAAGACCAACAGTCCAACAATGAATCAAAATCATTACATAAAAATAAATGTTGTTCAAAACTAATAAGAAAATATTACTCCGCCCCTCAGACCCTCAGACCCTGTCGTTGTTGCTTGAGACTCTCAAGTCTCAACGACGATTAGACCATCTTGATGTTAATGAATAATGAATACTCCGTATTTAATTTTTATTTTGTTCAGCTTCTTCTATTGAATCTTTTTGTTAACCATTTATTAATATAATTAATATGGAACACGATAGTACATATAGTGTGATCAGGTAGTACAGATGATCAATACCACCCGATAGCACCCTAATAACGTTATCCATTTTAATATACACGGGAATTCTTTTTTTTTTTTTTATCAAGATACGCCGATATTAGCAATGGCATAGTACAAGAATAAAATTTAGAAAAGCAGGAATAGGACAAGGAGTGGCTTAAGGACGTATATTATTACTTTATTAGTCTAACTCAAAATCGCTGGCATTTTTTGTTTGATATGTTGGACATAGTTCAGTGATGGGCAGGTCGTTTGTTGCCTGTTGGTTCATCAATCGCGTCGTCGGTGCCCTTTCTTTAAACAAGAATCGTTAGTTGAGGAGGAAATGCATATTGTTTAGGGAAGATAATATGTCGGATCAAAACTCAATCTTACGAATTCAGAGTCGAGGTACATGACATATTTGACATGCCCCTAATTAAATGACTACTTTACAGTTAGATATGACTCGAACTATAACGGATCTGACCTGAACTCAACATTTGAGAGGCTAGTTGTTAACCAAGTTACATTCTTTTACATCGATCTCATGCTCCTAATTTTGCTGACGTAGTTACATAAAATAATTTCCGATTGGACAAAAGATAAGATGTCAACATTACTTTTGTGAAAGATAAAGACGAACATAACCCATAGGATGAAAATCTATACGCGGTATATTTATCTATGATCTGTCTTTGTACATAAACTTAATTAAAATAGTAAAGTCTCATGTAGTTAAAACGGTTCTACAATATATCACATTGTAAAATCATATAACAAAAAATCTTGATATCCTTATTATGGAAAGTTATGATTGGTGGAAGACTGGAAGTCATATAAAGGGTGGTTGACTTAAATATTCACTTGGTTTACAATACGTCTTATATAAAACGAATTTATATAAAAATTGTTGCACCTAACATACATCAATAGAAAAAGAGAGAAAAAAAAAAAGTATATGCATATTCAATTGTCTTAATTCCACGTGAGTCGTGATCTGTGCATACATTTTTTTTTTTTTCTAAAATCTAAATGCTAGCTAAATACAACTTCAAAGTAGTAACAAAAAAATAATTTGATATACAACCTCATTATCCAAAGAATCAAAAAAACGAAAGTAACGTGTATATAAAACCCTATTCTATAACTTCGTAGTAATAAACTAGACATCACTTGACATTATCATGTAATTCAGCCTCTATTTACAAATATGAATTTTTTTGTTTATGTATGTAATAATCTTTGTGCTAACATGTACTCATTATAATGTGTGTTTTTTGGTTGGTTTATGCCCCCCTTCCCATATGGTGACCCGGTCCGTTTCTTAGATTTCTTTGTACAGTCGGATCTGAATGCCCCAAATTTGTAGGTTTCGGTGCTCTTAGCCGGTTTATGTCACTCCGGCGCTTGGGTCGCTCTTGGTTTGGACTTTGGTAGGTCCCATTTTCTCTTTTCCCTTCCTTATCGATGCTAGTATTAGGTGAACCGTGTTCACTTGGAGCCGTGTACACAAAGGTGCCATTTGGTATGTCGTCGACCAAGTCTAGCAAGGTCGTCAAGGTTTGTACGACAATGGTTATTGTAGGCCGGCTTTTAGGCCGTTGGCTTAGGCATTGGTAGGCCAGTAATGCAGCCTTTTGTGCCCCTATTTCCGAGTATTGACCCTCTAACCTTGGGTCCATTAAACGGCCAAGTCGTCGTGGACTTTGTAGTTGAGGTCTAGCCCAATCGGCTAGGTTTTGTTCTCTTTGTGGACGAGTTTTATCCATTGATTTCCTTCCCGTTAGAAGCTCCAAAAGTACTACTCCAAAGCTATAGACATCGCTTGCTGTCGTTAAATGACCTAGAAAAATACATGATCGTTAATTTTCATTCAACAAAGAATAATTTGCCACTTGTATATACAAAAACTTATATGAGACCGTTATATATATGCAACATCCCTATTTCTGTATGTTATGTATTTCTTATTCGCAATACGGATAAAATGTACATAATGGGACTAACAAATTAATATGAATAAGGCATCAAATTAATGTGACATTTCTAGAATGAATTTAGTGACAACACACAAGCGCGAAAATGAAGATAACACAACTTATTTAGGGGAATACTTGTATGTATTGAACAAGTTAATATATTACTAGATACATCTTTCTTAATTTGGCTAACAATCATGTTCATACACCCGTCGAGTTTAATTAATTTTCACATATCGTAGTTATTACTAATGAAATTAGATATATAGAATTTAATGTAGTTTATGATGATGATAAGTAAATTTGTCCTAACATCGACATCGAGTAACTTGAATTATACAAGTAATAAAATTAACTAAATTGGTTAAAGGAGAGTAAAAACTTAAACAAGATAATCAATACTAATAATAGTAATTAAGAGTTTGTTAATTATTAGTACCTGTCATTATGTATTCAGGAGCTGCATAACCTTGTGTGCCCATAACCCGAGTCGAAACATGTGTGTCATCACCCTCTGGGCCATCCTTTGCTAATCCGAAATCCGACAACTTTGGTGTGAAATCCTTCAATTTTCATTCACATTTTAAATGTTAGAAACATGTTTAATTCTTAATTATGCGTAGGATTTGATTAACGGGTACTTCCTCGGTTTATTTCATTTTTATACGTTTGTTTGAAATCTCTCTCATATAATTTAAATAAACGTATGGAAATGGAATGAATGAGTAAAATAGAAAAAGAGTGGTAAATGAGGATGAGCAATAATGTGTAATGTATGTACTTACTGAATCTAGCAAGATGTTTGAAGCTTTGAAATCGCGGTAAATGATCGGTTTATCAGCTTCATGCAGGAAAGCTAGACCTTTGGCGGCTCCAAGCGCAATCTTAAGTCTTGTTAACCATGGAAGTGAAGCCGAGAATCCTGAGATTATTATATATGAATTGTTAGAGTATGTACAACTTGTATCCATTTTATTTAATATGACGACATAAATGATAATCTAGCAAATCTTTGAACTTGTAAGTTTTGAATTTCTTTTTTTACCGTAACGTGCTCCGTCTTCCTCTAAAGTCGTAACAACGAGTACATCTATATTCTATTCTTACTAAACAAACTAACGAAAATGGATTTGTATACAGAAAATTCAATTTAAACAAAACGAAACACCTCACATATACGGAGTATATATTTGTATGTCTCGTATATTATCGAGCCAACGCATGGCAATTATACTCCCTTTGTCGTCTTAATCATTTGTTTGTCCTTTATATTCTTTGTGAGAGCTATTTTAGTCGAAGGTAAACAAATAATTACTGTACTACAGAGAAAGTACCGAGTATAAGATAGTGATAATAAAAGAGTCGTGATGAATCCTAATAGAATCCTTAAAAATTTGATAACGATCTTCACCAACTAATTCATTTTTCTCTATTAATCCAGCTCAAACAATCATACGTCAAAATCATAAACCTAAAGTACACCTACGCAAACACATGTACCAAAATTTGTATACATACATTATCATAAACAACATTCCCAAGTGAAATTATGCATGACGGATTCTTAACACGCGATAACTAAAACACAAACTCTATACGTACAAAATCTTTTATAAAAGTCAATTCACGTATAAAACCGTCTCACAGTAATAATTACGAGAAGTTAAATTGGTTGGTGAACTTACGTCGAAAGAGTTGATTTTCGAGACTACCCCGAGGCAAATACTCGTAAACAAGAACTCGATGTTCATCTTCACAACAATATCCTATCAACTTCACCAAGTGGGCATGCCTTAGCTGTCCAAGCACTAATACTTCTGCCTGCATTTTACAATAATAATTCATTAATTAATCAATTTTAAAAAGTAAATAAGAAGAATTATTCCTACCTCAATCATGTAAAGATGTAAAGTTACACCAATCATGCTTATAAAACCCAAAATTTCTGACATATATATTATTGGCCTTTTAAAAAGCTACTAATAATCCATAATTATATGGAGTATAATATACACATCATACTTTTCACGCATTTTATTTTTATTTTCATTACGAGCTATTTGATACAGTTTCACAATATTTTATTATAAAATCGTTTCTTAATTACTAAAACAAGTACACAAACAAACTCGATATCAAATTTTATAAGAGTAATTACGTAAAATAACAAGCGTGCAAAAAAATATTATAAACTTACCAACCATTCACGATGACCTTGTGTGCCATCAAGGTCAAGAATTTTAACCGCAACAGGCTGAGCCCTAACCCCGGGTCGAACCCTATCATCGATGAACCCTTTATGAACCGGGCCGAACCCACCCTCGCCAAGGAAGTTGCTCGAAGAGAAATTTTGAGTGATCAGCCTAAGCTCATTAAGGTTAAACGAATGGAGATTTGTACCCGCTAGTGAATTAGATAGATCCTCATTAAACGTAAGCGATTTCGGATCGCTCAAATCTCCGACTAGAAACCTTTGGAAACCTATTGGACTCATGGGTTGATTTGAAACCCGTTTACTTGGAATATCCGGATCATCCAATATACCACAACATGGCCATAATGATCTCCATGACATTTTCTTATTATCGACTGTCATTTCGTTAATAAATTTAATGTTTGTTTATTCTTTGTTAATTGGCTTAAAAATAATGAGAAATGAGAGTAATTTAGAGAGGGAAGGAGAAGAGAGGATTTTGTGTTAAGGAGTTGAGAAAAAGAAATGGTAGAGATGACTTTAAAAGAGGAGGGAAGTTAAGGGAAGTCACACCTTCAATTATTGTAATAAAGTAATTAAAATAAATATTATTGTCATTTTCTCAATTTTCATTGGTGTAAAATGTGAGAAAATAATATATTTTTTTTGGAGATTTTGTTGATTAATTTAGGAGTTGGAGGATTTTTTGTATCTAGTAAAAGGGATAGAAATGATATGGGATAAGGCAATATGTAAGGGAGCTCTTAAGTCTACGTATTTGGTTAAAAAGAGATTATGACTTATTGCTAGTTGATACACCCATCTCTTGACTTTTTGTTTTTTAAATTTTTAACAAGCTTTTGACTTTGATTTTTTGAGGGTTTTGCTAATTTGAAATAGCTCGTGTTAAGCATTCTAGCTTGTCCAACAAGTTTTAGATACATATTCAGTGACGGATCGGATTTAGAAAATTCCTTTTTTGGAGTCAATGAAAATTGAACAAAATATACAAAAAAGATTAAGGTTTTTTTGGTGTTCGAGGATTCTGGAACCCTGTACATGGCTAGACCGTGCACTTGCTACTACATAGGCATATAGGGTTCTAAATGAGTTGAATGAGCTTGTATGTGGTCGTTAAACTCAAAATATTAATTCGGTCAAAATTTGGTTTAATCTCGGAAAAACAAAACACATAGTTTATAACATGTTTGCCTAACTCCTTATACAGTTATAGTAGAGTAATCGAAGTTTCATGCATGTGTTCGTTAAGATCAAAATATCAGTTCAGTCAAAGTTAGTCGTTTACCCTCAAAAAAACAAAACACTGTTTACGTTAAGTCTAAGTTCGATAAGTATGTTTAGAATAATAGCGTAAGTCAATGCATGATGAGCTCTAATCGATATTATACCGATAATTAGTCGTAAATCCATTGTAACAACAACTAGGCTTAGAGTAGCTAGGGAGTTTAATTATGGAATTGAGAAGACGTTAAAAATAAAGTGAAAACAAGAAAAGAGACGTCAAACAGTTGACATGTACTCCCTACCAGAGTTGAAAGAAACAACTTCGTTTTAATAATTTAAATAAAATCGCGTAATATTGTAGTCTTGTAATCTGAACGAATCAAAATTTAAAAATATAACACGGTTTGGGTGGCCGAAGAGAAAGGCCAGGTCAGTCAGAGGGTAAAATGGGAATGTCTGACTGAGTAAGATGTTGGTAGGTTGTGTATCATTGTTCCTTTTTTGCTTCTAGAACTATTTGTCTTCTTTTATTTGGATATGTTTTTGTGTTTGAATCAAGTTATTGAGGTTGCGTAATTCGGCAGTTGTAATGACGGATGTGAGAAAAGATAAATAAATATGATAAAGAAAGCAACGCATAAAGTTACGTTGTTTACTAATAGTGTGTTTGTTACGTTCACAGAGCAGAAGAGTGGAGAGTGGAGAGTGGAGAGTGGAGAGTGGAGAGTTTTATAAGGCCTTGTTTGGATAGCAAAAGTAGAGGGAAAGGGAGGGGAGGGGGAAGGAGGGAAGGGAAAGGGAGAGAAGGGAAGGAGAGGGAGAATAGAGTGTGGTTGTTTGGATACAATTTCCCTCCAAATCCTGCCTATTGTGGAGAGATTTTGATTAGGCTTGAAGGAAGGAAATTGAATCCCTCCAAATCTCTCCCCCTCCATTTCCCTCCACCCCCATTTGCTCCCCAAACTAGCGATTTTAAATCCCCTACTCTCCCTCCCTTTCTTTTCCTTTCAAATCCCTCAATCCAAACACACCCTAAATGATTTGAACGAGTGAGGTAGGAGGGTGTGAGTTGGGTTAGTGTAATTAGTAAAGGTAGTTTAGTTAAGTTAAAGTCAAAATGTCGTAATTAGATCGTGTTTAATACTCGTAATTCAGTTTGGGTGTTAAGTTTTCGAATTAAGAAGAAATTAAGGTGGTCATTATAAAAATGGACATATAAGGAGGTTATTTGTAAAAAAGGAATATATAAGGAGGGGTTATTTACAAAAAAAATTATTTTTTTTATGTCTTGATGATTGAGGATTGTCCTATCCATTTGTGCTCAGTTACGGCATTAACAAAGAAAACGATCACAAACCCGATTCGCCTACAGATAGTTTAGAGTATTAGCAGTAATTTTGTAAGAATGCAAGTAACCATATACGGAGTATATATAGTTCATGTGACTCTTGCTAATGCTACATCGTATTCACTGAACTCAAAGTAAATATAATAATGTCACATTTTGAATATGACATTCCATAATACATATTCATCAAATTACACAATCATATTCACTAAACTCAAATTGAATATAATAGTGTTGTTCCGGGTGTAATTCCAGAGCAGATATTTGTTACCACTCGTAGCTCGTAGAACGATGTCCTTGCTTGAATCCTCCTTGCGGTCTCCTGAAACGATGAACAAACTGAGGGCTCGGCTTTGGCCGAGCGTACTCACTCCGACGCTCAAGTCAGTTAACTTAGAGAGGTAAGTTGTTGTTACTTGGCTAAGAGTATAGTGTAGAGAGATAAGGAAGATATTACCAGATGAATAGTGGTTATTAGGTTAATTTGTGGATCCTTTCCTCAATGAAGGTTGAGGAGTATTTATAGACTTTCACCTTTTGTCACGTAGTGGCCAAGTGGCCAAGTGGCTTGGCAGGCGGAAAGACCGTTCTACCCTCGGCCGATGGACCTATGGCAGGCCGACCGAGGGGTCTTGGATATGAGTACGCGGATATGTGCCCCGGCTGGGTAGTCACCTGGCCGAGACCTGGGTGACGGGCCGATGGGCTGCATCGGCTAGACTTGACTTTGCTGTGGATACCTTTGACCTTGCTCAATATGTTGACTTGGTCAGTGGTGCAGAATATGCCCCATCAATTTGCCCCCAGCGTAGTCTATGCCGTGGTATGGGCTCCGATGTATGTTGAGCGTATATTCTGGCGCAAGTATTTTTGCAAAACTTTTTGCGTCGGCTTCTTCGATGTGTCGGCGTGGTTCTTGTTAGGCCGTACCATATCCCCCTCCACATGGATGTGTAAAGGGCATCCGATGTGGAAAAAGAAGGTGTGTTGGCCGAGACCAGGCCGGGAGTGTCGGTTGTTTTTGATTGCCCCGGCCGGTGCTTCCTAGCTTGGTTGATCAGGTGGCGGAGAGAGCGGTACTTAGGAATTTGTTGAGGAAGGTGAATGGGCGTGTTGAGACGCAGTTCTCGTTGCATTGATTGACGTTCAACTGTTGCAACGATTGACATTCCGCGGTTGCATGTCCGACACGTGTCTGTTCGCTGATTGGTTGACGCTTCATGGGTCGTGCTGATTGGTCCTCTTCCATGGGCTTTTCCTATAAATAGGGCATTTTTTTCGTGATTTTGGCCATTATTTTCATTTCCTCAAATTTTCTTAAATTTTCTCCCAAAATCTTCATTTCTCTAAACTTTCAAGGGTCGCTTTTTCTTCCAATCTTTAGTATTCGATCCGTGAGCGTTTTTCTTGAGGTAAACAAACAAATTCTCTTCTATTTTGTTAGTATTTATTTGTGAATATGTCTTCTCTTAGTCTTGGGCCTAGTGAACTGCGTCGGGGGCCCCAGGTCCCCTTCTCTCGAAGTTGATCCTCGAATTCGGAGGAATGGGAGGATGATGATTCTGTGGTGATTTTGGTGATGATTTTGGTGATGAGGTGGAAAGGCCTCGTCCTAGCGAGGGGAGGCGATGCGTTATGGATCACGGCTACGCCCGTAAGATCCGTCTTGACCGTACTTGGACCGATAAGCTCGCCGAGATGTTCCGAGAAACTTTTCGGAGGCCATTTCTTCTTTGGTAGGGGATACAAAATTGTTATCCCCGAGGAGGGTCAGGCCGTCTGTTGCCCTCCACCAGGCCATATCGGCGTATACATGCGGCATTTGGAGTACGGGCTCCGGTTTCATTTGAATAGACACGTTATGGCCATAATTAGAGCCATGAATGTTGCCGTTGCCCAACTGCACCCGTTGGCTATGAGGACCATAATTGGTTTTGTCTGGCTTTGTCTCTTCAAGGGAGAGGCCCCGACGGTGAATTTATTCCGCCGGCTTCACCACCTCAAGCCATCAATCTCGGCGCGTCGGATGGTACAAGTGTGCAAACGGAGCGGGGTTATGTCTCTGTTGACAAACTTTCTTCTTGCAAGGGTTGGCAAGATCGGTGGGTGTACGTCAAGGTGCCGGATGACTATCCGCTGCCCCGCTCCTTCCAGCAGCGAGTTAATTTGCGGTGTGAGACTCAGGCGGAGCACGACGGATGGGTCACCGGACGAAGCTCAAAATGGATGCCAGCAGTGTCTATCTCAAGGAGGATGAGAGGTCGGCAATGAGGCTCTTTGAGGTGGACAAGAGTGGTGTCCGAAAAGATGGATTCCCCGACGCAGATCATTCTTCGGATGAGCCGCTCGCTATGTCGGCCTCATACCGCCCCGGCACAGGGTGAGTGGGGTCGGTGTGAGGCCCATCACCGCTCTTAATGTTCTGTTTTTCGAGCTTCGGTTTACCTTCTCTACCTAACTCTTGTTTTGTCTCTTTTGAGACCACTTTGGAAAGGACACTCCGTCGAGGATATTCTCCAGGAGAATGGGGCTGCACAAAGATAAAACCGTTGCTAACTTGCATCCCAAGGCTCCAGCCCACGACCGCAGGGTGTCGCCGAATGACCTTATGGAGCAACGGTGAAGGGTCCGAGCGAGGGAGGAGGCCAGGCGAGGGTGATTAGCGGCGTAATGCGTCGGACGCGGAAAACCGGTCTTCGGCGGCGACGGCGCCGACACCGCTCCCCTAAGAAGGTGGAGGTTGTTGATATTCCCGATGAGGGGGACTCTGATGCGGAGGGATCTCCCCTTATCCGCAAGAGGAAAAAGATAGCTTCTGCTATTTGGCGTGGAAGTGCCTACCCCGCCAAGAAGGCCAAACATGGTACCTATCTATCCCGTGGCTCAATTTTAGCCAAGCTTTCTGGTATGTCGATACATGTTGATACTGATGCTTTTATTAAAACTTTGCAGACCCCCTCCTAGGCTTTCTCTCTCATTGGGCGGCGAGGTGGAGGGGACCTCTCGCGGAGTTGGTGATCAAGGCGCCACCGTCAACCCTTCATCCTGAAGGCTTCCCTCTCCAGCCGCAGTCAAGCCGATCAAAGCGTCACCACCGTCCCTTCATCCGGAAGGTTTAGTCTCCCAGCTTATGGAGGAAGGCACGAAGCTAATTAAGGAGCTGGCGAGGTGGAGTGTGGTTACCGGTGCTCGTCTCATGGAGCGGGGAGAAAGCCGTGGCTCGGGCCGTTTATGAGCGCAATGCCACTAAGGTGTGGTGGGCTGCGTCGGGCGGCCGGATCTCCTCAAAGAGCGAAGCTCGGGGGAGATGCCGAGAAGGCGCTCTTGGCCGAGAGAAAGCTCGGGGAGGACGCTGAAAAGGAGGTCCTTCCGAGAGGGCCAAGGCGAGGTGGCGGCAGAAGGCGCGAAGGCTCTTTGGAGAAGTGTAACCTTGTTCGAGGCGCGCCGACCTTTATCTCCAGCAGAGGAACGAATCCAGGGAGCTGTTTAAAGCCCAGGCGGAGGTGGTTCGAGGCAAAGAGGCCATCATCAGGCAAAAGGAGAAAGACATTGAGATGCTCCAAACCGTCATGCTCCCTAACATGTGTCTTGAATTCGGATTTGGCCGAAGGAGTCGCTAGGGAGGTGATCGGGGAGCTTTTCCCTCTTGATGGTTCCTTTCCATGGGGCAAATATGACGAGCTGCTTGATGATAAGCTCGAATCCAAGGAGAGAGCCGTGGCGGAGAAGGCCCAGGAGGCGGTGAGGGCAAAAATAGAGAGGGAGGCGGCCGCGGAGAAAGCCGCTCTTGCTGAGAAGGCTAGGGCGGCCAAGGAGGAAGCCGAGAGAATGAAGGCGGCTGATGCTGCTGAAGCCAAGGCTGAGGCTGCTAGGAAAATTTGGGTTGCCTATTGAAGAAGATGCGACTCTGCTGCCGATGGCGAGCAAGAACAGCATAGGAGAACAAGTTTACTGACAGACCGCTTGACTCCTCACATACTACCATGTGCTGCTTGATGAGAACAAGTTTACAGCAGATCTGCTTCAGCTGTTCGGGAGCCAATTAGCAAGCCCTTTTTCCCGCCATCTTCGGTGCTTTAAATGACATAATTGTAGCTTTTGCTTTTCTCTCCTTGTATTTTGTAGGCCGAGTTTTGGCTTATCCCAATGGGGACGGCTGTCATCTCCATTCTTTTTCACCTGTAACCTGTTATTATTAACAAGAGTTTGTTTCTTTTGCTTTTGGCATGGCCGAGGCCTTTACTCGTTTTTGTCTGAGTTGCCCTCTTACGTTATTAATTGAGTGTTTCTTTTGGTTTCCGCCCTGGCTTGACCGAGGTAGTTTAGAGTGTGTATCTCAACTGTTTTTAACGCTCTCAAGCCATTTTGTTTGTTTATCAATCGTGCTGGCCGCGACTGTTGCGACGTCTTCTTTCTGATGGAGACTGCCGCTCTTGTCGGTACGACAGTATGAGTCGGCGTCTGTTACCGGATAGCGTGTTACGCGGCGTCTACCACTTTTAGTGTGATGCCAAGCGTCTACTATTTGGGGTGATCGCCACAGCGCTACGTTTCTTCATGGAGACCACCGCTCTTGTCTATGACAAAGTGTGAGCGGCGTCGTTAATGGATAGCGTGTTACGCGGCGTCTACCACTTTAAGTGATCGCCAAGCGTCTACTATTTGGGGTGGCGCCACAGCGCTACGTTTCTTCAGCAGATCACCGCTCTTGTCCAATTGACAGTATGAGACGGCGTCTGCTTCTTCATAACGACCGCCGCTCTTGTCGGAAGGACAGTGTGAGTCGGCGTCGGCTTCTTGGTAGAGACCACCGCTCTTGTCCAATTGACAGTATGAGACGGCGTCTACTTCTTCGACACGACCGCCGCTCTTGCCGGAAGGACAGTGTGAGACGGCGTCGGCTTCTTGGTAGAGACCACCGCTCTTGTCCAATTGACAGTATGAGACGGCGTCTGCTTCTTCGACACGACCGCCGCTCTTGTCGGAAGGACGGTGAGTCGGCGTCGGCTTCTTGGTAGAGACCACCGCTCTTGTCCAATTGTGATATGAGACGGCGTCTACTTCTTCGACACGACCGCCGCTCTTGCCGGAAGGAAAGTGTGAGACGGCGTCGGCTTCTTGGTAGAGACCACCGCTCTTGTCCAATTGAGATGAGACGGCGTCTGCTTCTTCGACACGACCGCCGCTCTTGTCGGAAGGATGATGTGTGAGACGGCGTCGGCTTCTTGGTAGAGACCACCGCTCTTGTCCAATTGACAGTATGAGACGGCGTCGCTTCTTCGACACGACCGCCGCTCTTGTCGGAAGGACGGTGTGAGTCGGCGTCGGCTTCTTGGTAGAGACCACCGCTCTTGTCCAATTGTGTATGAGACGGCGTCGCTTCTTCGACACGACCGCCGCTCTTGTCGGAAGGACAAGTGTGAGTCGGCGTCGGCTTCTTGGTAGAGACCACCGCTCTTGTCCAATTGAGATGAGACGGCGTCGCTTCTTCGACACGACCGCCGCTCTTGTCGGAAGGACAGTGTGAGTCGGCGTCGGCTTCTTGGTAGAGACCACCGCTCTTGTCCAATTGACGGTGATGAGACAGGCGTCTACTTCTTCGACACGACCGCCGCTCTTGCCGGAAGAAAAGTGTGAGACGGCGTCGGCTTCTTGGTAGAGACCACCGCTCTTGTCCAATTGACAGTATGAGACGGCGTCTGCTTCTTCGACACGACCGCCGCTCTTGTCGGAAGGACAGTGTGAGTCGGCGTCGGCTTCTTGGTAGAGACCACCGCTCTTGTCCAATTGACAGTATAAGACGGCGTCTACTTCTTCGACACGACCGCCGCTCTTGCCGGAAGGAAAGTGTGAGACGGCGTCGGCTTCTTGGTAGAGACCACCGCTCTTGTCCAATTGACAGTATGAGACGGCGTCTGCTTCTTCATAATGACTGCGGGAAAAAATGAGCACTTTGATGGGAAAACTTAGATTATTCTACATTAGATACAAACATGCGTCGGGGTGCCCACAACTGTTTTGGACACCTCCGCCGTTATACAAAGTTTTCGCAAAATCGCCAGTGTCCTAAGGGCTTGCTAAAGGCTCACCCCCCTCGTCAGACGTCAGTTGCATCCATGAGGTCGCCTTCCTGTTGTAAGGATGGGGCTTTTCCCCTCTCTGACTGTTTTGCCACTTTGAGGGATTGCATGTTGCATCCTCCGCGGATATCCGGACGTTGACCACCTCGTCCTTCTCGTCCCTGGAGACGAGCTTTTGCGCTTCCCCGGTCCGAGACATACAAAAGTGTAAGAGCCCGGATGGACATTACCGCGTCGGCCTCGCTCAGAGTGACTCGGCCTATGAGAACGTTGTAGGCTGACGAGCCGTCGATGACCGCGAACTCAGCTAGGACATTCTTGGCCGCATTCCCCTCGCCGAACATCACCGGTAGTTTGATTGAACCCAGGGGTACCAGGCCAGCCCCGGAGAAGTCTGTATAACGGATGGGTGCGGGGGCTCAAGTCCTTGATTCTCGTGCCGAGGGTGGAAGCACTCCCGAACATGATGTTCGTGTAGGCGCCGTGTCAATCGGGCACCTCTTCACCAGGTGGTTGGATATGTCCAAGTTGACGACAAGCGGGTACATTTGTGAGGGGCGATGACTCCTCGTAGTCCTTCTTCCCAATAGTCATATCGGGAATGTCGGGGCGATCGTTTGTCTTTGGGCACAAAGTTGATGGCCCGATACAACTCGTTCAGTGCCGTTTGTGCCCATGAGCTGACCCACCGTTTCGTTTCCCCCGATGACCACATGGATCACTCCTATCCGTTGAAAAACGGATTTCTTATCAGAGCCGCTGGCGTCAGTCTTCTGGCCTTTGGCCACATACTTGTCGAGGCTTCCCTTCCGGATTAGCTCTTCAATGGCATTCTTCAGATGCGGCGAGTTGTCGATGAGGTGACAAGGCGCAACCGTGATACTCGCAGATCGGCTCGTGTCACCGTCTCCTTTTGGCTTGGGAGGCCGTTCCCACTCTCCGGCCCTCGTTCTCGCTCGGGCGAAGACTTCGCGGCCGACGCGATCGGAGGGGTTTTGTCATTGTAATGCCTTTGGTAAAACATTCCCGAACTCCCCGCGCCGCCGAGTCCTGTTTCTGGCGGATCTATCAGACCGTGACCTGTTATTGTCGCGGCGTTTATCATCGGACCGTGACCCGTTATTGTCACGGCGTCTATCATCGGACCGTGACCTGTTATTGTCACGGCGTCTCTCATCCGGGTTATCATCCCGGCGGCCTTTTGTTTCGAGGGCTCGGCCTGCCGGGCCTAACCAGTCTTGTGATAGTCTTCCACCTTGATGGCCTGGTCGGCCATCTTCCTAGCGGCGTCTAGGCCAAGGCCCCCGTGCTTGATGAGCTCGTCCTTTAAGGTTCCCTTTGGGAGGCCCTTCATCGGTCGAAAAGTCGCTAGTTCGGGGTTGATCTCCCGAATCGTCGTGCACCTGCCGTCGAACCTCTTCACATAGCTTCGTAGGGACTCGCCCTCCTCCTGTTTGATTGTTAGGAGGTCCGATGTCTCCACGGCTTTCCTCTTGTTGCAGAAGTACTGGGCTAAGAAGGCGTCTTTTAGGTCGGCAAAACAGTATACCGAACCGTCGGGGAGCCCCTTGTACCAATTCTGAGCCATCCCGTGCAGAGTTGTCGGGAAGACTCGGCACCAGACCTCGTCGGGCTGCTCCCATACCGACATGTAAGACTCGAAGGCCTCGGCGTGGTCGGTTGGGTCGCTATCTCCTTTGTATGTGAACGCCAAGCAACTTCGGCTTAGTTGGCACGGCGGTGTCAAGGACATAATCACCGAGTGGTGCTTGACCACGTGTCGAATGACACGTGGCGACCGACTCCTCGCATTCCTAGTCCGGCTTCGCTCCTCATAACGGGAGGGACTCCTTCTCCGACTTGGGCTTCTTCTCCGACTCTCCCGAGTCAAGCTTCTCGGTTCCTCCGGGGTGTGCCCGTTGGTGCTGCGGCGACGCTGTCCTCTCCCGAGTGCGAGAAGGACTTATGTTTACCACGACCACCTTGGGCTCCTCCGGCGTCTTGATAGGGTCGGCCTCTCCCAGCGCTCCGTTCAAGTTTCTCGGAGTCACGTTTTGGGCCCTAGTCTCCTGGACGGTTTCCGCCGCTCTTGTAGGCGTGACAGTGTGAGCCGTCGTACTCCCAATTAGGTCCAGGAGCGTCTTCGGTTTTGCTATGTCAACCTTTTTGTCCCATGATGGTGACCTGGTTGGCGGGTGACGGCGTGTCCGGTATTGTCGGCATTCCGAATTCCGGTTGGATTACTCCGCCGGTGGAGGGCTGCACGACTCCAGAATGGTGAAATGTATCATCTTGGTGTGGCTCGGTTTCGTCATTAACGAACACCTCTTGTTGTTTTGACATCCTCTTAGCTTTTTGGGTGGGTTTTTTTTTGTGTTTTTGTTTTTGTTGTTTGGGAATGAATGTGACTAGCTTCTAGTGTCTTCCCCACAGACGGCGCCAATTGTTCCGGGTGTAATTCCCAGCGGATATTTGTTACCACTCGTAGCTCGTAGAGAACGATGTCCTTGCTTGAATCCTCCTTGCGGTCTCCGAAACGATGAACAAGCGAGGGCTCGGCTTTGGCCGAGCGTACTCACTCCGACGCTCAAGTCGGTAAACTTAGAGAGGTAAGTTGTTGTTACTTGGCTAAGAGTATAGTGTAGAGAGATAAGGAAGATATTACCAGATGAATAGTGGTTATTAGGTTAATTTGTGGATCCTTTCCTCAATGAAGGTTGAGGAGTATTTATAGACTTTCACCTTTTGTCACGTAGTGGCCAAGTGGCCAAGTGGCTTGGCAGGCGGAAAGACCGTTCTACCCTCGGCCGATGGACCTATGGCAGGCCGACCGAGGGGTCTTGGATATGAGTACGCGGATATGTGCCCCGGCTGGGTAGTCACCTGGCCGAGACCTGGGTGACGGGCCGATGGGCTGCATCGGCTAGACTTGACTTTGCTGTGGATACCTTTGACCTTGCTCAATATGTTGACTTGGTCAGTGGTGCAGAATATACCCCATCAAGTGTCATATGATGAATATGACCATCAAACTAAATTATCATATTCACTAAATTAAAAGTGAATATGATACTGTTATATGATGAATCACACTCCTAAGATCACAAAACTAACCATGAATAATAAGCGACAAAATATAAAAATTCATTCAATTAATACACTTACCTGATGAGTTAGAAGATTATCAATCAAAATACAAATCTAAGAATACAAAACTAATAGGTTTGAATGAAAAATAAAATAAAATTTTGGGCTCTCGCCCGGCGACCAACTATTGTATCAATTCCCTTTTTGGAAGTATGAAAGATCTAGGTATGAAAGGGGAGGAAAAGGGGTTTTATGGTAAGCGTTGTTAACTGCTTAATTATGTGAGTGAATTTTTTTCTTTTAATTTTATTTATTTTATTTTTAATAGTGAGAGTAGAAAGTACCATACACCTGGGTGTATGGTATAAGAATTGGTAAAATACTATTTAAGTCATTTTAATTTTAAGACAAATACAATCGTTTTAAAATACAATAGGTCAACAATTGTGATAAAGTGTTAGAGTAATACATTCGTAATCACATTTGTAATCTAAATAAGAAGAGAAGGTCAATAAATAGAGGCATTTAGCTACTGTGTTTCTAATTTATAAAGTCAAGATCCTCCGACAAGTCTAATGAGGAAATTTGAAGATAAAAAGATGTTTTTGGATGAGTCAGGCTGATCTACGTATTACATCTCAATAATGTTTTCTACTGCGTAGTCCGTACATGGTAATTTCTCAGCTATTCGTTATTGGAACGGAACGCCGGCCTACAAATTGAGTCAAATATTTTGGATAAATTAGCGTATCTAACTTCAACTACCATGCTGTACTTTCTTTATGGAATCTTGCCAAACTTCACAACAAATACTTCAATTTTCTTCTAAATTAATACGTTTATTATCTAATTATGTAGTCAATCCCTCGGATTTACCCCGTTGACTAGTATATAGATACGAGTAATTATTACTAATGTTATGATTGAATGTAGAGTGAGCCTACGCATTTGAGGTTGAGTACATAGTCGAGTATAATTACTAGTATATGACGTTTCGTATTTGAGTAAAGGGAGTTACCGTTTATATCTTCCACATTTCCTAAAACGGAAAATTCACAAATATCTTTCACTTTTTTTATTTGTCTATCATTTGTAGTTAATATAACATGTAACCATACATTCTCTCTCATACCTTCATTTTCCTCCACATATTAACACTCCACTAAATATTGGTCCAAAAGTAATGTGGAAGATCATACTCCCTCCCATCCAGACCAAAGGTTACAGTTGTTTTTTGGCACTATTCATGATCGTAGTGAATCTTTGATATTATTCTTAATCTATAAGACAAAATATAGTCATGTGAGATCTTGTTTGATTTATCGTCATGAATGCTACAAGAATATCAATTTTTTATAATTTTTAATAACGTGTAACTAAAGATACGCACGTTACAAAATGTGTCTCGACAAGTGTGATAAAGCAACTGTAACCTTTGGTCTGGATGAGAGGGAGTATAAAATAGGAGGGAGTATTATTTTTCGTTAATTTATCAATTAAGTTACTGTAGTTGACAATACCTACTCTATTAATAAGCTGTTTACATATCCATTTAACCAAGATAAAATAAAAAGTTGAGTAGTTGACAACGACAACAATTAGTGCAACAAGATGATTTAAAATAGTTTTATATTAAGTTATTTGTAGATTATATTTTAAGTGAAATTATACATATTGTATTCAAGGCTTAAATAGTTATTGCTATAGAAAATAAGTTACTAATAAAAGGGAACAATGAGGATATGATTATATGAAAATAACTCTGCAATAGTAAAAAAAAAAAAAAAAAAAAAAAAAAAAAAAAAATGATCATCTTATTTATTATAAATTAACTCAATATCTTATATTACATTTTAATATATTGATGAGTTAATTTACAAGTAACATGGTCTTAGATTTTAGTTTTATTAATTAAGATGGTATGTGGCCTTAAACTACAACTTTTGTAAGATGATGTTTTATAAGTAACACTTTATTTCGCATATGCTCCAAAGTTTTTGCTTGTAAGTTTTTCGATGTTATTTATTTACTTTTGCTAGAGATAAACACTTGTTTATTACTTATTTAAGTTGTAACTTGCTAGAGAAAAAAAATGGATATATCCATTTTTATCTTAAATCCCTCTCACCGAACTTGCTAATCGAACAAAGTATGCTATCTATCTGCCTTTTCTTTCCAAGTCGCTTCATCCATCCATATAGGGCCAAACCAAACTTTGAAATAAGAAATACACTTTGATTATCGATACAACGATATTTTACAGGTTTATAATATCTTAGATGAAACTCTTCAAAACGTAATAAAACAACTATGGGACTATGAGAGAGTCAGTGGCGGAGCGATGGAGGACTAGCCACAATCTGAGAGGATTAGTTCATCAAATCTCATCTCATAACATGAAATAAAAGTATTAATAACTTCTCTTTGTATTGATACAAAGCCGTGGACAAAATAAGTGAAAATGACACATATATGTGCGTTAGGTAAAGACTGTGCTGGCATAATCGGCCGAGTCCGTTAATTCATTTTTGTATGCATCAAAATAGGGTGGAGTTGTTCGTTGCTTGGTCTTCTTATCAAGTATATATGATATGACGTATCTTCTAATTGTCAGCTGGATTATATGAAAAGTACTCCTGATTACGATTTTTTAATGTCGATATTAAAATTGTCCTTGTATTTTTCTGTTTAAAACTGTCCCGAAAAAAAAAAAAAAAAAATTAATAAAGGTGATCATTTCTACCAAATCTGTGTTAAGACCGTCTCTTGGGAGATTGTTGGGAAATATGGTTATCATGGGCATATGTAATTCCAGATTAAGAATATTAAGCATTTTTTTACAAGCCAGAACCTTGAAGCAATCATAGGACGATAATCACCACAGGGACATATAGTTGGGCTCGAGTCGAGTGGTCAGCATCACAACCTAACTCGATTGTTACAAATAGAAATCTAGTGGATTGCTTTCCCTCTCCCGTCACATCGTTCTTGATGGGAGTATAACAAGTACGTAAAATAAAAGAGGAAGGAGATAGTTGCTATCTAATGTCTCAACAAAAATAACATCACAGAACACCTCTTTCTCTTTTATTCACAACACGAGCAGTACGAGCACAAAACTGAGACTAAAAATTAAACATAGCCGAATTTTAACGTACCTTCTCAAATACTCTTCCTCCAAACTTGACACCTAAAGTGGGGTAACATATTTGGTTTCATTGAGAAATAGACAGCCGAAAACAGTATTGAAGAAATCACCACCTTTGAGTACTCCTCCCTTGCCAAACAATGACTCTGAGTCGTATTTACATGCCCTTGTACAGTCTGGGCAATACGTCACCTGTAGACAAGCCAAGACCATTCATTATACTCCGATCAACCTTGCAAGCATGATCATCATATATTCATTCTAAGCTAACAAAGTAATTATCTTTTTCATGAACTTTGCCTAAACAGTGCCGCTTAGAAATGTCAAAATGAGAGATGTAGGATATTTGGAATTGACCGGCTTTTGCTAAGACATGTTATATTCAATCAGTTTTCTATGTCAAAGTCCCATATTACAAAAATGTGAGATCAACCCCATTCAACTAAACATTTGTGTTGTTACAAAGTCAAAAGACTTCAATCAACATTTCTAATTCCTAGTGCTGCTACTGCTGCATAGTGCATATCTTCAGTAGCAGGACTGAGCCGCATCAAACATGACATCTATTAAAGTTGATCAAATGGGCGGCCTGCATAGGCTTGAGTGCTTGACCCTTTATTAAAACCAAAGAATGTCACCCAGCCAAAAAAGCCTGATATTTTTATTGAGGAGTTCTTCCTTTAGTTTTTATAAAAAAAATCCGGACTTCGATTTTAAAACCTATAAATTTACCTTGACTTTGTATTATGTTTCGCTCTCCCTTTTGTTTTTCATTTTTGCCTTTTCTATTTTTTTTCGCATTTTGAGGTGTGCGTTCACCTATGAACGGTTTTAAAGGATGATTCATGTTAGCCAACTCCAAATCATTTTGGGATTAAGGCTCTGATGTTGTTGGTGTTGTTGTTGTTGTTGTTGTTGTTGTAGTTCTTCCTTAAGACGGATATTTCAGTCTTAAGAGTAAAAAGGTCAAATAACACCCCACTTGAATAGATGGGACGAACTTTTTGCTAAATGCTAATCTCAATACATTCTGATTTTGTCGTATGTGTGATACTTGACCCGTCTTAAGCTTAAGACGGATATGCCCGTCTTAAATGAGAATTTGTGATTTTTATTAGGCTGGGTATGTGCCTAGCTTTTGGCCCAATCTGAATTCTACTACATCAGAATTTTTAAGCATGGCATACCTCCAGTAGCTTAGGACAGAGAGACGCATCGAGCATGACATCTACACCATAAATAGCCCTGGATTTTGGACTGTGCATCTCAGGATGAACTGCGATTGCCGCCTCAAACACAGATTTGATCATGCGTTGGATTCTCTCGTGAATACCTTGCCATTTTACTGCAATAATTAAATCAGAGTATAATAAGTTACCCAACCCAAACAATTCTAGTGGTCCTGTAAATTATAACAGTAAAAAGGGGAAGCCATGGGACAATGACAAGTGACAAAGTGAAGCTAAGAAGCCACAAACCTTGGTGTTCCTGCTCAAACTCTCTTACGAAATCTGGTGTTTGCATATGATTAAGTGTTCCACGGTAGTTCTGCAAGGGCGGCGACACCGTCAATTCTATTTCCCAGGGAAATGAAAAAAGGACGGAGAGATATAGGAGTTCTTATGATCTATGTTATTCGACTCATCATATAACCTCACGTTCCGTGACACTTGACAATCAGGCATGGATATGACACATGGACACTTCAGTTTAAACCAAAAACAAGAAAATGTCTTTATATACGTAGCTGACCCTACACTTGGATATGCGTCAGATACATTAAAGCGAGTTTGAGTAACATAGACTATGATTCTCAGGGTGAGGTAAAAGAGACTACAAGTTCCACATATTCTAGTAATGAGAGCATGAAGTTACCATAACAGTGAAATGGGTCTCATACTCGTACAAACTCCGCTTATCAAGAGAGTATGGATTATTTGCCAACCTTGCCTGAAAGAAGTAAGAAGAAGATCAGACTATGTTGAATAGCATATTGCAAATGAAAAAAAAAAGCACTATACTAAGAAGCATACCCAGAATACATCACAAAGGAAGATTTCCAAAGGTTTCATACTGCGAACAAGAACAATGTAGCGAAGATCAAACTTTTTCCCCCGGAACAAAGCAGGGTGCTCAATGTACTTCTGGCATATTTTTGGACCAGTCTCCATGAGACGAATTATAGCAGATAGATTACTGGTGATTGATGTATCTATAGTACGTGCCATATTCCAAGGTTTTAAAATCCATAGATTATCGAGCTCCTCCCTCTCACGTACATAATAATCTCCAATAAGCTCAGCCAAATGCCTTTCTAAATCATAAGTGGGCTGTAACCACTCGGGGACCCCGTGTGCCTGACATTAAAAATCAAACATTAAGCAACGAGTATAAACATGATCACAAGCTATGTGACCTCGATGCTCCACTTGGCCGTGTGCAGCATGTCCAACAATCCGACATTCAGACATGACTCTGGAATTTAACACTTCACTTTAAATAATATGAAACATTTTCACAAATTAGGCATGTCTGACACTCCAACGTGTCATACCCGACACAGTAGCCAAGTTGCAGCGACATAGCTTACAAGTTCCTTTTAGAGATTATAAAGCCCAATAAACCAGAGAACCTGAGAAGACAGGTCAACTGGCACTCAACAAGAATAACATTGAGCTTGTATTCCAGGGATAATCCAATACCTTTTGAATGGTATCAGCCAAATGATGTTTCATCACAAGACATGCTTCAACAGGAAATTGATTTATGTATTGGTCATCTGTAATTCCGACAGCCTTTTTTGTTTCCTCATCCACCTGCATGCAAGTCCATATGATATCTGCTTCCTTTGGCTCACTTGCTGCACGTTCCAAAGTAATGATTTTTAGGGACAAAAAACAGTGGAAAAACAGCATGATATACATCAGAAAATAGTAGGAAAAGTTTCATTTAGTGCAGAGTCAAAAACATGCAGATGTAGGGACAAACATAAATAAGACAGCCAAAGTGGATTGTAAAATGTTTGTCATTGCTAAACTTCAATAGCATTGTTTATGGTGTCCCGTTGAACTATAGACGTATATTAAGATTGTAGATGTTAATGTTTTTCAACACGGAGAAAAACACAAACATTGTTTGATGGTGTCTTCTGATCCTGTCACTTACATGAATAGTCAGGTGCCTAAAAGCTGGAAATGGATCAGCAGTATCTATGGTTGAACTCAACCGAGATGATCGACAAATTTATAAGCTTTAAGTCTCTTTAAATTGACTAGTGGTAGCCAGTAAGTAGAATCAGGAAAGTGAACAGCAACGACATTGTTACCCTGCCTCAAGGGATCCGAAAAATGGTGGAATAGAGGGAGGGTTTGGATGTAGGCATCTTTACCCTTGTCTTCTCAGCATGAGGTTGTTTAAAAATGAATGGAGTCTTAACAAAGATTGTGTCCAGATTCCTATCCAGCAATAACTACTTCGCAATAAAAAGAATCGCAACCATATTATTGAGCATAATCCACAACCAACAAAACTTTGGCTCCATTGAGATAGAAAAAATACTATGGAAGTATTTCCACATCAATATTACAGGGTGAAGTATTTCCGCATGAACAATAATAAAAAGTTGCATTCAAAAACTTAAAAGGAGAATCGAAGAAACAGCACTAACTGATTGCAAATTCAGGGCGAGTTAAGAACTCCTCTACTTGAGGTATATCAGTATAGACACGTAAAGGATTCTGGTGATGAAGCGCACATGGAGGGCTTAATGATTCCATCAAAGGAGCAACAAAGCACTTTGACTGCAACTTCTGAAGACATCTCTCGTATGCCTGGATATTAGAGGGGAAGTTATAGGTGACCTGACACTCCGGCGGCAATTACTAAATTATTGATCTAAATAGAATACTTACTTTCATAAAGTAATTCTTTGGGGTATGAAACCAAGCAGTCAATCTGGAGGATCGTTGCTTGTTCTCTCCCACACCAAACAAGAAGTCACGAGTGCACTCATCTCCTTTATGTACGTCTTGAGTTGGCCACAAAATGGTGTAGCTGAAGTTTGAAGCAGAGAAAGATGTAATCAATGGAAAAGGGCAGTTCTGAGGTGAGACTTCATTACCGTATAAGACCTCACTATTTCCGTCACCATAGCACACATATATCTCTCACTCTCAACTCACCCTCTTTTTTTACAGAGTATTATTATTTTATTTCTCTCTCCTCACAAATCACAACTCACCCCAACCCCAACCCCAAGCCACCCTCAAATCACCCTGATACCACCAACCCCCGCCTTCCCCCATCTAACCCAATCCGTAGTCCCCAAACTCCCTTTAACCATGCACTGATGCACCATCACTGGCCCCCAACACCAAACAAGCCAGTGGGTGACTACCCCATCCTTCACACCACAATTAATTGATTCTGCTGAAAAATAATTTGAGGGTACAACTTCCCATTGTTGGAGAACCGTAACCTAAAGTCCTAAACCCTTAATTAGGCTACTCTGCTGGCATTGCCCCCAAATCCGAGACCAAATGACCCCCTAGGGGTAGCTAGTTGAACCGTGTTAGGGAAAGGGTTACAACTTAAAATAGGGTGGTGAGTGAGGGTCACGACAGTGGGGGTGGCCAGACTGTGGTGATGTGGGGAAGAGAGAGTGAGCTAGAGTACCAAGGAGGCTGATGAGGATGTATATGTGGCTTAATGGTGAGTTCATGAGCTCTCAAGCAACAAGACCAGTATAGCCCATAGATAATCTCAGGAGAAACAAATAATAGTTAGGAGCTTACCTGATAGCAGATGATAGATTCCCATCACGCATGTATAGAAACGGCGCTACCCGAAAATTGGGCTCGTCACTATGTCGCAAAGCAGAACCCAGTTCATCCATCACATACCTAGAGATATTGATAAGCACAAATGCTGTCATTGTTAGCAATAGATGCTGTACTTGCAATCTTGGTTGATGTAATGTTTTCTAAAATTACATTATGAAATTCAGATGTCTAATTGTCTATTTATGAAGATACAGGAGATTAATCTCTACTAAAGAATCGCCAGAAAAATTTATCTCCTCTGAAGCAACACTAAACAAATTAGCCAGATGGAATGGGCTGCCAATCCTCAAATGTGAAGGGGTTGTTGTCAATTGGTTCTTATAATTTTGGCATTTACTGCACCTAGAATCCTAGATGGCTAGATCACTTTACTATATAAGGAAATGAAATAAATAATACCAATGAGAAGAAGAAGAAGTATCTTACCAAACAGAGGTTTCATCGATCTTTTCCTCATCTGCAAGTCTGTAAGTCATCAGATATAACCACATAGCATTGAGAACACGGTCTGCAAGTGAATCACCAGAGTTCCATTCAGGAAGACGTGGTTGAATAACTGCATCAACCACATGCTTCTCAGTCTCTAATATCTTTGACGCTTTGACACCGTTAAGTAAAAATAGGTTAGGAAGGTATTCAAGAATCTCCACTGCACTTTCTCCAAGTGGACCAGGGATATCAACCTGCAAATAATTTTTTTCTTAGTCAGGATTAGTAACTGGCACATAAAAATTTGGCTGAGACAAATCAGCAGGTATATTACCTCTAGAGAGGTCAGTGAAGGAAATCTCTTCAAAATTTCCAATAACTCATGAGAAGAATTTTCCTCTAATGGATTTCCACGCAGACTTAAAGATGTAAGATGTGGGAATTCAACTGTAGAAAATGCCTGAATAAGAAGCAAAAAATTCATCGGTAAAGACACTATCAGTTGTGCAGCAAGAAAATCACCATCAACTCCAGGGTAAATAAAAAAGATAAATCAAAAGAGGACAAAATGAATGAAAGATGGAGTATTATACAACCTTATTGTTCAAATTGTGAATTTGTCTATCAGAAAGGTCAAGAGAAGTCACATTCTGAAATTGATGATCACCTTCAACCCCGGGATTATCCTTGCAATATATTTCACCACAAAATCCCAGTGCCCATTCGCCATAATTACGTGTAAAATGTGAATTGAAGATCTCTAACTTTGGAAATGCTTGAAGAACTGCATCTTCTACATTACTTCCGCTGGACAATCAAATCTCAGTTTAACTCAACTTGTGGCATCAGAATTAAATCAACTAGTGCCATTAGGAATGAACTTTCAAACTTCAATGACCAAGAGTAGAAAGATAATTAAGCTCACCAGTTCTTTAGACAAGGGTTATCAGTTAACCAAAGGGCACGTAAATGTTTTAGTTTTGCAATCTCTTCCAAAATGGTTTCCATCTTGTTAATCTTGTTTCCGAGTAGGCTAAGAGCAACTAAATTCTGGAAAACAAAAAGGGTGAATAAGAATTTACAGATCACATTGACAGTCAATCAGCAGATATTAAGCAATGACGTGATAGAACAAACCGGACATCTAGTAGGTAAAGCTAACTCGCAAAGCTTGTCATCATCTAAATCAAGCTCTTCAAGCTCTAACCACTTCAGCCCATCATTATTGGACTTTTTCACCCTGGCTATTTCATTTTCCAGTATTTCTTCTACAGACATTTTTGCATTATCATCATTTACATTGCTAGCTATGCCTTCATCCTGTTCACCTTGGTCGATGTCAACACACATCAATGATGCCATTCTCTCAGTCAAACCAAGCACTTCCTCGAGCTGCAATAACACACAGTCACACAGCAAAAATGAATAACAAGTTCCACGGATCTAATGAATGCTGTCTTTATTAGAAAAAACAGTCCTAATAATTATACAGCTTACATAGACAAACCACGTATTTGCATGAATTGAAATGTTATGAATTAGTCCATGCCATTTTTATTGTCCTCATTTGACTTTGGTGGTGAGACAACGTCGACTTTGGCCGATATTTTTTTTTTAGTGTCAAGTTTCAGAAAATGATAATATGAATATATTTGCTTACATTGTTTATGTACTTATAATTGGAGAAACTTGAACATACAATTTATAAACTTCAGAAAGTGTGACAAATATGAAAACGATTGTTCTGAACTTCTGATAAATCACACTTGATCAACATTACATTCTATTTCTATATGTATTTATGTTCGAAGAAAGTACTGGTCAACGTTGACAGGTTGACCACCAAAATCTACTGGCGACAATAATTTTGGAATGGAGGTAGTATTTCTTAGAACTTAGAAGCATAACACCCTAGGTCATTTTATGATGCCAGGTTGCAGTCACGAACTTCATGGATTATTACTTTTGTCAAATTCTGATTTTGTAAATGCCACCTGAACCACAGTGTATGTCCTAAGATTCCAAAAAGTCCTTTAATCCATAATTACAAGGCCCATAATTACATAAAATATATAAAAAAAACAAAAAATCATCAATCTCATCAAGCCTCTAATGGCTACTTAAGCTCGAGAGTTTCAATGCATCTGACATAATAATAGATAGCTAGGAGATAGTATGTTAAAAACGTAGGATCAAAATCAGAAGTCACTTAGAAAAGGCTTTGAATCCTAAAAGCAATTTTAGGTCCTCCCTTAACAGATATACTAGGAGTTATTTTACGCTTCCCATCATCTATCTTATTCGTATTCCTACCAATTTACTACGAAACTCCAAAAACTATTCAATTTTACCTTTAGCGACAATATTGGAATGAACCAAATACCCAATACCACACACACAAAAGTGCTTCAATCATCAGAAAAATCCACATGCAATTTCTTTCCTCCCAATTCCATGAAACTCATCTACCGAGCAAAATGTTACTTAGATGAGGCTCAATCGGTGGTTTAATACCTTAATACACTCCTCTTGCACGAATACCCTTTGAGCTTCAAGAGTGGATAATCCACAAATTCACCCATACCTTGTCCTAAAATTCCACTTATGAGAATATAAGCCGGATTGAACATGATACCTCTTGGTCATTAAGGGTATGTTTGGATAGCAAAAGAGGAGGGAAAGGAAGGGGAGGGGGAAGGAGGGAAGAGAAAGGGAGGGAAGGGAAGGGGAGGGCAAATGGGGTGTGAGTGTTTGGATACAATTCCTTCCAAATCTTGTCTATTATGGAGAGATTTTGATTTGCCTCCGAGGAGGGAAAATGGATCCCTCCAAATCTCTCCCCCTCCATTCCCCTCCACCCTTATTTGCTATCCAAATGAGGGATTTTAAATCCCCTACTCTCCCTCCCTTTCTTTTCCCTCCAAAACCCTCATTCCAAACACACCCTAAGACTATAATACTCTCAACCAAAAGCTTGGGTGGATGGTTAAGACTCACCTCTTGGTCATTAAGACTACTCTTGTGTCTCAATTATTTGTTTACTACGGAGTATATAATAAAAATACCGATGAAGAATAAAAAAAGCAAACAAATGACTGGGACGGGGGAGCGTAATAGAATAATATAAACACAACCCAGCTTCCACAATGTTGGGATAGCAACCCAAGTCCCACATTGGAAAAATAGAATGTCTTCTTTATAAGAGCCCCCACTCCCCTTTTGGAAAGGAGCCCAAAGATAAATCGGTTCGGGATTGGCCAAAGCGGACAATATCATACTAATGTCATGGAGTAGTGGCGGCAGTCCCAACACACAAACCAACAAAGAACTACAATCATCCAAATTTAGATTGATACATGCATAAACACAAACCAAACCAAACCAATTTCTATCTGCTCAATCTAAACAAAGCACTGCCAACCAAATTAAAAATGGAGAAAAACATAGCATAAAAGAAAAGAAAGATTGAAAGAAGAATACATGTTTAGGTGCATCAGAAAGCCTGAAAGTCCAAGCATGATCAACAAGGAAGACATTAGAATGCTTAGACATGAAATCAGATGTAAAAAGAAGGCGTCTTTGAAGACCATTTTCACAAGGATCAATAAGGAAGGAATCTCCAGCATCAAATGTTTCAGAAGAGAGCTTCCGAAAGAGTTGAGGGTATAGAGACTCTGGTAACCCAGTTGCTGTTAGAAGGATGCCATGAACTTTCAAGAAATCTTCATAGTTTTCTATGCTCACCATTTTTGAAGTTTTTTTTGTGTGCTATGGCACTAAGCCGGCGCTGTGAGAGAGTGATGGAAAGAGAGGCAAGTTAGAAAAGGGTGAGCATCGGTGCAAAGACCGGAATAAATTGAATTGGGCTGAAGATTGAAACTTTAAGTGAGCGGGTTGTAACCAAACTGGTATAGTGGTATGTACTCGAGATCAACTCGGAATTTTGTGTTCGGCTCGGAACTTGTCGAGCCTTCAAAAAATTGATATATTCGTGCTTAAATTGATAACCGAAAAGACTACATGTACACGCCGTGTACAAGGCCATTGGTACACAGGCCAATGAGCGCGCGTCACGTGGAGTTTTGTAGGGACTATATGGAATCTTTTTCAAATTAGTTTTTAGAGGGTTCAATTTTAAAATTTTGAATTTCAATTTCAAAATGAGACAACTTCTTAATTGCTCCATTTTCCAACGGAGTTACTTTTTCACATACGGACTTTACTCTTTCACATACATTTTTCATTAACTTTCCGTATCATACCCTTTTTCTAAACCTAAGCAACTAATTTTTATTTGTATCTCTTTTTTTCCTAAAATCGAATCTAATTACTCTAAATATTTGAACAATGGAACATAATTCTCCAATTAGTGAAGTAGTTTAGTTGTTTGGTAATTATTAATTTGTTTTATTCAAATTATTAGAGTTTATTAGTGAAATTAATATATTTAATTTTTCATCAATTAGTATTAATTAGGGTTTATAGTTATGGATGACATGGTAATTAGGGTGATTTACGACGGTCAGGCTAGTGTGCTGTAATTAGGGTGGTGCGTTGGTGGAAATTTTGGTGCTAATGACAGTGGTGACGGTGATGCAGGTGTGTCTACGAAAATGGGGATCAATACAATTCCATGGTAATGGACGCCTAATATTGCATGTTGCAAGATCATACCATAACCAAACATAATTACATAGAATTAACACACATTACCTACACATGAAAGACAAATTGCCAAAAAAATGTAAATTGATGCAGTGACGCAACAAGTGATGCAACAATTATCAAATTACTTTTCAGTTCCATGATACATCAATGATTAATGATTACAATCTAAGACTGATGACCGAAGCACGGCTCGACCAGAGTAAGGTTAGACGAAATGGTTGTTGGAGGGAGGTGAAGGGAAGGGAGGTGAAAGAAAATCAATGTTGAGTGAGGGAGGAAAAAATAAGAAGGGTAAATTGGTAAAAAACGTATGTGAAAGAGTAAAATCCGTATGTGAAAAAGCATAACCTTTTTCCAAAGATTAGCAATATTAATCTATTTTTTTATACTAATTATTTTTTCTCTCTTATATTTATTTTTGGTTCTTATTTATTTTATCCATCTATTATTTCCTTTATCTAACTAAAAAAGAAATCGTTTCTCTCACTTAAAAAAATCAGTATTGTTTTTTCCAAATCTAATAATCCATATTTATTTATTAAAATCACATACTATATTTCAATTTTATCGACACCACCATCATCTTTCAAATATGGGTTCGTAGTTGCTCTTTCAAGTACGACTTTTACTCAATCATGAACATTTTTTCATAAAATGGACACACACTACCCTTCTTCTCCTCTCTCCATCCCTTCCCTAATTATCATCCACTATTCTACCCTAGCCATCCCGACCACCATACCTGATGTAAAATCTAGTCGATTTTATGGATATGAACAGTACGTTGGATTGTTCGGATTTTTCTATAAAAAACGCAGCGGAATATTAAACTGTTTATTTGATTTTTATATGTATTTGAACAAAAACTAGTATAGATCCCGCGCATACATGTGCGGTATATAGAGTTTTTACATTTTAATGTATTATTTATAAAGAGCAAAACTTATTAAAAGAATTGAGTGAAGTAAAGAAATGTGAATTTTAATGATTTTTTTTTTTACAAAACTAATGATTTCAATTTATAACTTTTCTCAAATAATTTTGATGAATATTTTGTTAGTAATTTATAATTTTTATATTTATATCAGCTTTGTTTTGTTTTAATTAGACGGATGTAATTTAAAATTTAGAAAAGATTATAGTGATTAAATGATTAAATGATTATATTTTAATAAGAAAATAACAATTTATTAAAATATAGTCTTGTTTCCTAATTTAAGCAGATTCCTTTTGGAGGGAAAAGTTTTGAGAAGTTTTATTCTCTTAGTATATAGGAGATAGGAGGATTTATACTTTTTAAATTTGCACTCATTAATATTTATCAGTTCACTTCATTGTATTTTTATATGAAACAAAAAAATTGAAATGGAAAACTATTTAAGTTGTGAATTTTTTTAGTGAATGTTTGTTGTCACGAAGCTAATAGTAAGCATGTGTTAAGTTATTCTCTACAGTAATAATTATTACATTACTGAAAAATTTAGCAACTTATACTTTATAGTTTAATATCATTTTTTTTTTTAATGAAAAAAACATAATTATGAATTTATTTAAAAAATTAGAGTTTATTTATAAAAATATATTCATTGAAAAGATAATAATGTAATGAAAGAAAATTTTATTTATTACCTTATTTAGCTAGATGCTTTTTGGAGGGAAAATTAAGAGAATTTTTATTCTCTTAGTAGTAGGGGGATTTAGAAGATATGACGTGATCTCTCCCTCCTCCCTCGCAAGGAATTTGATTGTAACACACGACTGGTTTTTTTGTGACTCTCACCTCGCAAGGATCCACCACACTCTAATCTCTCCCTCGCAAGAAAGAAATAAGACTCTCAAAGCTCGCAAGCAATAAGCAACAAGAAAACTTGTATTAATCTCTAAACTTAAATTTAATAAAACTGAATACAATGACCCCTTATTTATACTAAGTAGACAACCGACCTCTCTTCCCTAAAAACGTCCTAAACAGATTAGGAAACCGACCCATAGTATGGCAAATTGCCTTATTACAATCAAACTAAGATTAGGAAAGAACTACAATTAGGAAAGCTTTCCTAAAGATTTTAGGAAAGTGTTACTACTACTTGAATTTAAACCTTTATAGTAATTATTCCTAAATTCTAAACATACTAGGATATGACTCCTTAAGCAAGAAGTCTCGACATCACTACCTTGGATGCCAAGTAATCTCGTGAACTTGTTTGAATAATACTGGAGCATTTTGAACAGTTCTGACGAGTGTTCAATAATCTTCATTTCGACAGATTCCATTCCAATTCTTCCTTACTACCCATTGCTCCTGCATCATTCTCCCTTTCTTTTTTTGAGAATTTGCCCTCAAATTTTGAAAATGTTTGATGCCACCGGGATCAAAAACAAACAATACGAATTTAATCATGACAATAGTTACAATCCCAAGTAGAATCCCTTCGAGCTCCTCTAATGTAGCATTCCCCTTGTTGCTTCTAGGACCATCCCCTTTGTTGTTAAGTCTATACTCTTCAGACCACCCTTTCTTGTGCCTTCCACCCCACCTCTCTCCTTGCACAAGCGTAGCAAAGTCAAAACGATACTTGTTTGGAATAATAAGATTATCTTGAACCTCCACCTGAATCGAACTCACAAAGTAATATTGATAGTTTCCACCATATAGTTTCTTATCAATGGAGATATCAAGTGGCGACTTATACGGTTCTTTGAATTGAAAATTCGAACAAGTATTATCTTGTAGTAATTCCTTACCCAAGATTGGTAATAAATAAGAATCGTCGGACTCACCATTGGACATATTTGGAATTTCTTTGTTATCATCTTCATCTAATGGTTCAACAATATTTGTGACAATCTCGTTTTCCACCTTTGCTTTATCATTCGGAATCTAACAGGCTTCAGCACCGTTCGTTTCAACAAGATCATGCATCTCTACAATCTGACAGTCACCTGTACTGTTCTGTGCATGCTTTTTTGCTTCTTCTTCGTGAACGTCTTTGAAAGACTCAAGTTGCTCTTCTTGAAGCTTGTTTTCAACATGCTCTTCTTCTTCCTCATGAATAGCAATAAACTCAATCTCTTCTTCCTTGATTGGACTAGTTTGAAGATGTAAATTGCGAACCACTTCTTCTTGTTGATCATCATCACTCAATGGTTCAACATCATAAACCATTCTTTCTTCTTCTTTTACACCATCAACGATCAGATTTGTTTCTTTTTTGGGCATGACAAATTCAGGAATCATCTTGCAAAGCTCTTGTGTGGTTAGAGCTCGTTTTTTAGTACACTCATTAGCTATGTGACCATAGCCTTGACACTTGAAACATCGCCTCATAGAACTTGTATTCTTAGGCTTCATAGCAATTGTTTTCCCTTTGTCTTTAGGATCTTCTATTTGAACTTCCTTAGGCTTGCTAAATTCTTGCTCCGAATAAGAACTTGAATCTGAATTTGATCCTCTTGAATAAGTATAGGATTTTATTGTTTTGTCTTGTTTTTCAAACTTTAGAGCCAATCTACAAACATCATCAAATCCATTGTAAATCTGAACTTCAACTCTTGAAGCAAGTGACGGTATTAGACCCTTGATGAATCTTGCAACTCTAAGCTCTTCCTTCTCTTCAAGATCACAAACAATCATCATCCTCTCGAATTATTTAATGTATTCGGCCACGGACATATTTTCTTGTGATAAAGATTGCAATTTTAGGTAATTTTCTTGCTCATAATCTCTTGGTAAGAATCTCCTCATAAGATGCTTCTTAAGTTTCTCCCAAGTATCAATCTTGCTCTTCTTATCTCGCTTCCTCTGTTTTTTCAAGTTTTCATACCACAATGATGCATATTTAGTGAGTTTTAGAATAGCTACCTTGAATTGTTTATGCTCATCGTATTCCTTGTACTCGAAAACTCGTTCAGCTTGCCTAATCCAATCCAAAAACTTTTCGGGATCCAAATCTCCATTGAAATCAGGTATGTCAAGTTTTAGACCTCGATCATCATCATTTTTGTTCTCCTTTTTGGGCTTGGAAACCGCATCATCAGAATATGATCCACAAGACCTACTACGACTTGGACTTCGTTCCCTACCTCGTCCAATTGGAAGGTTCTTCATCATATACTTTAGCTCAACCATAGCTTGTTTCATCTCATCTAGCTGTTCTTGAAGTGTGCTTGAACCATCACCAGTAGTCTTGCTGGAATCGTCCTCTCCCGGCATCCTTACTTCCCAAGATTAACTTGTTAAGAAACAAATTAATAACCTTGCTCTGGTAACCAAATTGATGTAAAATCTAGTCGATTTTATGGATATGAACAGTACGTTGGATTGTTCGGATTTTTTTGTAAAAAACGCAGCCGAATATTAAACTGTTTATTTGATTTTTATATGTATTTGAACAAAAATTTAGAAGATATGACGTGATCACTCCCTCCTCCCTCGCAAGGAATTTGATTGTAACACACGACTGGTTTTTTTGTGACTCTCACCTCGCAAAGATCAACCACACTCTAATCTCTCCCTCGCAAGAAAGAAATAAGACTCTCAAAGCTCGCAAGCAATAAACAACAAGAAAACTTGTATTAATTTCTAAACTTGAATTTAATAAAACTGAATACAATGACCCTTATTTATACTAAGTAGACAACCGACCTCCCTTCCCTAAAAACGTCCTAAACAGATTAGGAAACCGACCCATAGTATGGCAAATTGCCTTATTACAATCAAACTAAGATTAGGAAAGAACTACAATTAGGAAAGCTTTCCTAAAGATTTTAGGAAAGTGTTACTACTACTTGAATTTAAACCTTTATAGTAATTATTCCTAAATTCTAAACATACTAGGATATGACTCCTTAAGCAAGAAGTCTCGACATCACTACCTTGGATGCCAAGTAATCTCGTGAACTTGTTTGAATAATACTGGAGCATTTTGAACAGTTCTGACGAGTGTTCAATAATCTTCATTTCGACAGATTCCATTCCAATCCTTCCTTACTACCCATTGCTCCTGCATCAATACCTCCACCCCGATTAGCCACCTGGTCTCCACCATCGCTACCGGCGCGTTCTGTTTCATCGCCTCCATCCCCATCGTGATACTTGAGCAACCGCTATCTTTGGACCCCACCTGAATCCTCAATCAGAACCCCATAAAAGGCCTACCCACAACTTGGTCACCAAGAAAACAGTATTCTATTGCAATGCATCACATTCAAGAAGATGGTCCTTGATTCAATAAGGATTTGCACAAAAATTACAGATTTTATTAATATTGTTTGGTTAACAAATTTTGGTCACGTTTTTGCTCGATCTGTCATAGTTGCACAAGGTAGGCGTACAAAGGGGGAAAACTGGTGGTCAGGTGGTAGCGGCAGTGATGGTGGCTGGCGGCATTAATGGTGGTTGAGAGGTGAATGGTGAAAGGGAGAAAACTGAAATTGATAGAAATTTGAGAAAATGAATATTGATATGTGAAAGGTAAAATGGTAAAACATGTACATGATTGAGTAAATCATTGACACGTCTGTCGCGTACCTGTCAAAAATAAAACCTAACGGTCTCAACTAAAATGTAGTAGAGGCAGTCGAGTATCGAATCCACAGGGAGGTAATGCAACTACAGCTATCTATTTCTAATCCTATGGTAACAATTGGTGTTGATTGAATTTTTGGTTCTAAACTACGGAGTTAAAAGGGAAGAGAAATAAAGCAGAGAGCAGTAACGCACAGGAAAACGAATTAAAACTATCAATAAGAGGGGGACATGTCGGGAATTCGGTTCACTACGGTAGTTCAACAACTTAGCAGTAAATGACTCAGACGAACTAATGCGAGACGGATATTAGAAGGTCCTTTCGGTCCACTTCCCACCCTAAAATACCACTAACTTAACTTTCGTCCTCATTAGGGTAGTCTACTGTTTATAGCAGGCCTATTTAGTCCAATCTTTCGATCCAGGATTAATTGTAGCCAGATTAATGGGTGACATAGAAGCGTGCACTCAACTAGGTCGAGAATTACAGTTATATTGCTATAGTGACAGAGTCTCTTATCGGTTTGTCTAATTCATTCACTACGTCGTCATTATTCTACCGCAGATTCCCTAATCCCAACATGAAGGGGTTTAGCTACTCATACTCATAATTAATCTAACAAACAGAGATAATTTCCCAGATGACATAATGGAATAATAATAAAACGCAATAACGGAAATTAGGGCAAAAAGGAACGATAACATAAACAAGAATTAAAAGCAACAAGAAGGTTAATTGTTATTAAGGGAAGAGAGAAGATTACAATCTAAGCGAATTCCGGCGTAAAGAACACGAAATCCAATGAAGAAATTCCGGGAACAAGAGTAGCAGTAGAAGGTTTAAGTAACGTAACAATGTTCTACTGTGAAGGAAGGTCAAAAGATAGATAAAAAAAAGATCCTTAATAACCTAGTAAAACATAGGTTATATAGCCAAACAACTTAAGAGTTTATGCGGAAAAGTAAAACATGGACTAATTAAAGCCCATAGTGTCGGAAGCCTCTCGATCGAGTGGATTAAACCACTCGATCGACCAATATCTCAAAGAGAAGTCCCTCGATCGACCCGGCAGGTACTCGATCGAGGACTTGATCATGTGCATCTTACTCGATCGAGTAAGGAATAGCTCGATCGAGCCTTGGGGAGCTTAGGAACCACTCGATCGACCACCAATCAGCTCGATAGACCACTTGGGTCTTCAATTCAGCTCACGTCTTCACCCAAATGCCTCGTAATGCGTGCAACGACACTTCCTAGTGCAACATCTCACTCTGGGACAATCCCGTCTCCTCTAAATGCATGCAAAAAGGACGAAAAGGAGTATGGTTCCGCTACTTCCGCGATCATTCCTACAAAAAGGACAAAATACACCGAAGTAGCCAATTCGGGGCAAAATACTATAAAAACAGTATAGAAATGCATAGAAATACGTGCTGAAATAGGCCAAAAAGACTATACATTAGGCACGTATCAAATCTCCCCAAACCAAACCTTTACTCGCCCTCGAGTAAACTCAAAACTAAACTAATGGAACGGAAATGATAACTCAGAGCTAGCTTAACTTGTCTACTTGAACCAGTTTAATGCAAACTAAAATCAACAGTTAAAGCTAAGCAGTCAATACGCAAACGAATTATAAGCTGTTCAGAAATAAAGCTGGCCTATCGACCTTGCAAGACCAACAAAATCGGACTCTCACGTGGTCACTCTTCTCTCATGAAGCAAAGGGTGAATATTTATATGTAAGAGAGAAAAAAAAAAAGACAGTCACTCGCCTAACTGCGACCTACATAGCATGCATGCAACAAAAATGAAAGACAATTCAAGTACTAATGCACACACTCCAACCAATAATGTCCGTCACAGCCGAGGGCTTTACAAATAATTTGGGAATAGTGAGGTTCAGGTGAGAAAGGGCAAAACATGTTATGGAAATGTGGAGGTAAAAGCGTCAAGCTAGTTCCTAACAGGACCATGGTAAACCATCCGGATCTCAACTGACTGAAAGACTAAACACAGGTGCCCTTCACTTGGCACAAAACTCACTAGACTCAAAGCACAATCTCCTCAAAAAATATAGAATAAGAATGGAGGAGTCAGACGGTCACAAAGTTCCCCTTTTAAAACAACCAACCCTCTTGTCGATTGTACATCTTCGAACATCTTCTCAACTCTGACAAGAGGGTACAACTTTTTCACAATTTTTTTCTTTTTGTTCCAGTTCTCTTTTTTCATCATTTTTTCATTTTCTTTTTTTCTTTTTTTTTTCTCTTTTCATTTCTTTCTTTCACGTTTCTCTTTTTTTTTTCTTTTTCAATACTTTTTTTTTTCTTCCTCCTTCCTTAATACAAACACCAACTCCAAACAGGGATTACGGACCAAACTGCAATGGAAAACATACCACAAAAGGACAGACTAACTAGCTTGACTAGGCAGGCTTGTTTGAAATGTAGCTAATGGGTCAAAAAGGCAAGTTTTGGTCAATGTGGAGCTAAATGGGTGTAAGATGTAAAGAAAGGGGAATTTGCAAGACCCTCCCTGCATGTGACACCAACCGCAGACCCGAATATGTGCATTTGACGAGAAATTGAATGTCATAAATGTGCAAATGAGACGAACATGCTATGCAAGGAGTACTACTCTCAAAATTCCTAATGAACTGGTCATGAATGGCACCAGTTATGGCTCTAAAACTCAGAATTTTTAAGTAGTTTGCCAATTTATCAGGTCAAGTCTAAACAATCGGCTATTATTTGAAATTAAATTCGTAGACTATGCGTATGACAAAGCTAAAAACCATCAATAAAGTGCAAGGCTCAAGTGAATTGACAAGTTATAGTGCAATTTCATCACGGGAATCTACCGTTCCGACTCAACCTAAATGCAAAAATAAACGTGAAAAATTTTTGAATTTTAACATTTTCTAATTTTTTTTTGGATTTTTGATTTTCTTGAAAATAAACAACAAATGCAAACTGAAAAATTAAACGTGAATGCAGAACAAATGCAGATGCAGACTCAAAAGGATGCAATACCCTCCCCAAACCAAAACGGACAACGCCCTCGTTGTCCCTCAAAGATACACCAAACGAGAAAAATGGGGATGGGAGTATACAACCAATAAAAGAAAAATAAAGGAGACGAAATAAAAAGAGTAAGAAAACATACAAAACACGAACTTCCCCAAACCAAACGATTTTAAATCGGGAAGTGAGTAGACCAAGAGCTACTCGTCGTCGGCACCGCCGTCTCCCATGTACTCCGACTCAACAAAACGGTCTCCCCAAACCAGCAACAACCAAGGGGAGACTCAGTCGTCATCTCCAGGCTGATCCTCCGGACCGGGTACGAACGGAGGGTCACTCTCCTCCTCTCTGGCAGCTCGTTGTGCCGCCTGCTCAGCCCGCAACCGCACCTCTCGTGCTACCGCTGTCTCCTCCTCCTCCTCCTCTGAGTCAGAAGGAAGTGGAGGGTACCCGTCCGCTGGGTATCGGTAGAAGGAAGGATGCGGCCACCCCTCTGGAATCGGTCGCCGGGCTCGGATATGGAACTCGTAGAGCGGGAATACAGCCAAAGCCATATCCCGTCTCATCTCAGTAATGTACCTGCACATATCCGAAAGCACGGCATCACGACGCCCTTGGTCCATGACCTCGGGCGCCTCTAAGACAGGAGGGCAGACAAAATTGGCCGGAAAGGCCGGATCAGAAGGAGGTGGAGTGAGTGAAGGTAGAGGTGTGGGAGTCTGTGTGGGTGTAGGCTGAGGCGTAGGGGTCGGTCCAGCCTGGGCCTGAGTCTGAGCCTGTGAGCTAGAAGATGCTCCGGCCTCCCGCTTCCTCTTCCTAGAAGAAGAGGCAGGGGTGAAGGTGAGGTGGTAGGTAGGTGGAGGTGGCCTCGCTCCCTCAGCAGCAGACGGGAGCGGTAAAAGTGGGGGAAGGGTAGAGCACGGCAAGGTAACAGACGTGGAGCCACAAATCTTCCACGTCCTCGCGCTCCCCTTCGCCTTTGGGAACCAGGCGAAGTCAGCCATGGCATCCAGGTCAAGGTGAGCCATCTCATCAGGTGCAGTGAGTCCGGGCTCAGTGGGGTAAAGGTGGCGGGCAATCCTAGTAACTAGCCCGCCACAGACAACAGCGGTCTTGACCCGAGTCCCAATTCCATTCCAATGCTGAGCTACCAGATAGGCAATGTTTAGAACAAACGGGGTACCGTGGTCAATGTTGAGGTACCCCGCGAGAATCGCTAGCTCAGTGTTGGTCATGTTATTGGGCTCAGGGCGCCCAAAAATGGCCTCTCCTAACAGACGCAAGTAGTAACGGGGCGCAGGTAAGTGAACGTGAGCTCCCTTCCGTGAGTGGAAGGGGGTGTGAGAAAGAGCAGCCCAAAGTGGCTGAAGGAGGTGTCGAGGTGGGGCGGTGAGACCGTCACTAACTAGTCCCAAAACCTGCCCAAACCTGGCCAAAGTCCAGTGGTGTGACTCATTGCGGAGTCGAAAGTGAATGCAGGAACTGGAGTGGTCAGCAGCGTAAGATTCGGTGTCAAAGGAATAGGAGCTAAAGAACTCGTACGTAAGGGTACGAATAGTAGCCTCCTGCATGGTAATCAGACCCGACATACCCGTCCCGTTCAACAAACTACAGACCTCCTCATAAATGCCTAAGGTCTCTAGGTCAGTCTGCGCAAGGAAACGGGTGGGGGAGAGAGGGCAACGAAGTAAAGCGGTTAACCGTTTCCGGTGAGCCTCTGAAGTGAAACGTACCGTGGGCATCTTCGGTAAAGGTGTGAGAGCGCCCTTTCCCGTGACAGCAGCCTCAGAAGGGCTGGAAGTGATGGCTAACTGGCTAGCCTGCTGGTGTGGCCTCGGTGGCACCATACCAAGCTGCGGGAAACGAGGGGTAAATCCGCAGTCCAGCAGAGAGAAAGGCCTGGTAGGAGTAGTGGCCGGTGTAACTCGAACCGAGCTCCTACCGAGCTGGTCTGCGCGTACACGTCCCCGCACTGAGACAAGTAGAACTCAGTGCTCTTTGCAGTGGTGACCAAGGCGGAGCTAGTGGCAACAAAGACGGGGACCACCGACTCGCTCACGGGACGAGTGGAGGACGTACTAGTAGAAGGCAAAGAACTCGCGTCCATCCTGCAAAGTATCAAAGGGCACGAATAAGAGAAGATGCTGCTAACCGTGGTTAAAACAACCGCTAACCAACATGTGACAAAGAAAAAGAATGGCCCTATTGGTCGAAACAATCGACGACAAAGAATCAAAACCAAACAATTCCTCAAAAATTTCGAAGAGCAGCATGTGAGTGGTGATAATATGATAAAATAATGACCGCTAAAGGCGAATACAGCATGAAAACCAAATATGGGAGCATGTATGACTCCTAGCAGTCGAAGATTGCTACTCACAGCACGGGATTTCCCAACAATTCACATCAAGTAATGGCGATAGGGGACGGTAACGGTAGTTAACAACAGTGATAAGTAAACATGGACTGAAGTTAAGCAAGCAAGGCAACAGAAGGACCGTCTGACAGTCGACATATTCGACTTACAGGAACCCTAATCGCGGAAATCGCGCAACATTCGAATTAAACATGTAGAAACAGCGAGGAATTGCGAAAAGATCATCAACAAGCTAATTAAGGGCATATAAACACAATTAAGTCGAAACAAAATCGACTAGACATGGATTTTCGAACCCTAATTCAAATCACCTCATGAAGATCGAATTAATTGAAGATAAAATGCAAAGAGTGTGAAAGGAACACTTACTTGATGATGATGATCCTATACAAGCAATTAAACTTCAAATAACAAGCAACAAAGGCGGATTTTTAATCGAAAAACCCGCGAAACCCTAATTCCCTTTAAAAACCGTAAAAACGAACACAAAAGAAGGGGAAAACAAGGGGCTATTGAAGAATTAAGTGCTAGTGATAGAATGTAGGTGGTGGATTTGATGATTTTGGGCAAAAATTGGGGATTTGGGGGAAAATGGGAGTCGCAATTAAGGGGGAGGTGGACGAAATTAGGGATAGAATGAAAATAGAATTAGGAAAATTAAGAGTTTTAAGATAGAAAAACTCCCGTCCTATTCATACCACTCGATCGAGTGGTTTTTAAATCACTCGATCGAGGACTTTTGATATCCTTCTGCTCGATCGAGTAGATATACCCTCGATCGACCTGTTCCTCCTTGGCCTTTCTCGATCGAGTAACCAGACGGCTCGATCGACCCATTTTTCACTCGATCGAGTACAAAAAGTACTCGATCGAGGACTTCCTCGTGTGAACTCTTTGAATTTCGTCCCTTCTTCCTTGAATTGCGTGCATCTTCCCCAAACCTTCGTAAAACATAACCAAACACATCCCAAAATACCAAAAACGCAGAAAACACAGTCTATAGTCTCAGTCTAAGCTAAAGAATTGTCTAAACTAATTGTCCTAATTAAAAACGTAATGAAGAAATTCAAAAGAAATTCAAACAAATATCTATTACAATTTGTTACACGGGGCATTTCCTCGTTTAATTCCCATCACTTTCAAAGAGCCCCTTCGTGGGCTTCTGATGGAGGACGTCACCTCGGCCGATGACGACCGTCCTCTTTGATTTCCATGAGCTTGAATTATGTTTGTAAGAGGAGGAGGAACATAGTTCCAATCTATGTAGGTTCGAACTGTCTTCGTTCTCGCCCTCCGTCATCTTCCTTGGCATCCTTGGTTCCGGTTTGATTGATAGTGGTTGCACCACGTCCCTGACAGACTCCTTTCTTGCCTTCATCCACACTGCAGAAGGAAAAAGACGAATTTTCCTCCTTTTTGCTCTCGGTGATGAGGCGGAGGGTTAGCACGACAAAGAATATTCTCCGAATTTTCATCCGGAGTGTCAATAATAGGGTCAACAGAAGAAAGGGCATTGCAAGGCTGAGCTTGCATGGGAGCCCTCCGGAACTTGGACTGATGGAAAGTCAGCTCCTCGTCCCCTACCTGGAAGGTCAAAGTCTTCCCCCCGACGTCTATTACTGCACGGGCAGTGGACAAAAATGGTCTCCCTAAAATGATAGGGGTGTGCACATCTTCGGGGATATCTAAGACGACAAAATCGACGGGAATAAAGAACTTCCCGATCCGAACAGGTACGTCTTCCGCTACACCTAGTGGCCGTGATAAACTACGGTCGGCCATCTGGACAGTCATGTTGGTGCAACTCAGTTTTGTCACACCGAGTCTCTTAGCTAGAGACAAAGGTAAAACACTTACGCTAGCGCCTAGATCGCATAGCGCATTATCAATCAATTGCATACCTATGTGACAAGGGATCGAAAAACTACCCGGGTCTGATTGCTTAGGGGGTAACTTATTTTGAAATAGGGCTGACCCCACCTCAGTCAAAGCTACGGTCTCATTATCATTTATGGTCCTCTTACGTGCTAAAATCTCTCTCATAAATTTCAAGTAAGAAGGTACCTTAGTCAGCAATTCAGTGAACGGCACGGAAACTTCCAAACTCTTCAAAAGCTCAACAAATTTGCCAAACTGTTGATTAATCTTGGTATTCTGCAGCCGCCTCGGGAAGGGAACCGTGATTGGTATTTCGAGCCCCTTGTTTCTCGCTTCCAAAGTGTCTTCCGGAGCAAGTTCGGTACCCTTTGGACGCTTCTTACCTCTCGAACGAGGCCTTTCTGGTAATTCCTCGCTTAAACGAGCACTAGCAGGCTCTCGAATAAGCTTCCCGTCATCAGTATCACTCGATCGAGCAATATGCTCACTCGATCGAGCACCTTCTTCAGCAACTTCAGTCGATCGAGCAACATTCCCACTCGATCGACCATCTTCAGCTTCCAGTTCACTCGATCGAGCAGAAAGACTACTCGATCGAGGGCTTTCCTCACCAATTCCACTCGATCGAACACCAGTTTTCAGTCGATCGAGTAGCTGTTTTGTCGTGAGTCCTTTTTTCTTGACAGAACACTGTTCATCATCAGCGACAGCTTCCCTGGGGTCTGATTTCTGTACTTCTGGTCCTTCATAAGAGAGACCGCTTCTCAACTCTATCAGATGCACCGTCTCATTTGGGTTCTTGTCATTTTGAGTCGGTAGATGACCGGGCTTCCTTGAAGATTGATTTTCAGCCAGTTGGGCAACTTGAGTCTCAAGTGCCTTGAATGCCGTGTCCTTCTGTTGTAATTGCTTTGCAATGGACTGCATCATGGACTTTAACTCACCCATCTCACTCACCCCACTAGATGACGAAGCACCTTGGTTAGGAGGGTTGAAAGACGGAGGCTTCGATAGCCTTGTTTTCCGGTGTGGAGGAATATACTTTATTCTGTCTGCCGATTTGGAGGGGCGGTGGGGTTGAGTACGTTCGGTTACTCCACCTCAAATTGGGGTGGATATTCGGCTCGTAATGAGTGTTGTTTTGCCTGTAATGTTGGAAGGCAACACATTGCTCATAAGGACTAGGACAATAATCAGAGACATGTCCATCTACCCCACACCTCGCATGCACGAAGGGACCGTCCGTCATAGCATTAACATGGTACATTCCTCCCTTGAGAGCTCCCCCTAGTTCATACTTGTCGAACCTCGCGGTAAGGGCTTCTAATGCGGCCATCGAAGAGGATTCGGTGGCTCTCCTTTGGTTTCCTCTTGAATTCCCATATTCACCACGTGAGTGGCTAAATCATCTATGATTTTCCATCCCTTGGTCGCTCCCAAGTTGTCGGCAAATCGACCGTTGGTGCGCAAAGATCTAATATAGCCCTCTCGATCATCATATAAACCATTGTAAAAATGGTTACACAGCTCCACTTTTCGAAACCATGGTGCGGTATGGTCCGCAGTTTCTTAAAACGAAGCCATGCTTCGTGGAAGTTCTCGTCAGGCCCTTGTTTGAAACTTGTTATCCGAGCTCGATGGCTATGGTTCTCGGAAAGCGAGAAGTACTTTTTATAGAACGTTAATGCTAGCGTATTCCAATCTGTTATGCCGTGAGCAGCTCGGTCTAAATCCTGCACCACTCCCTTGCAAAGATCGCGGAGTGAGAAGATGAACATAGTTTCCTTGATCGATCACCGTCACGCCGTGGGGAGGAGGTATGGAGCAAAGATAATCAATGAAAGTCTCCATATCCGAGTGCGTCTTGATTGCAGCCTCCCGAACCGATTTTTCTCGACCATATTGATGTACGCAGCTTGGGCTCGAACTTCCTAGCATCTCCCAGTTCGAACCCTTTATAGAGGTTGTCACCGTGGGCTCGGAGTGACTAGCAATGGTTGCTTCCTCAGCCATTTCGGGAAAATCTGGGAAAGTAATAGATTCAAGTGATGAATTGGAAACTGGAGAAGACGGTGGATTGTCTTCAAAAAGCTCGTTCTCGTAAAAGCTACCACGAGAACTAGGCTCTTCCTCTGCCTGTTGCTCTTGAAATAGTCTCCTTTTTACGTGCAGAGATCTCTCAATCTCGGGATCAATAGGTAGTAGTGGCCCACCTTGCGACCTGCGCATAAGAAGAAACTACAGACAAGATATAAGAATAGTCTAAGGAACAATGTTCCTTAAACTAAAAGAAGAATTAAAAATAAAACAGCTAGTAAATTGAACAATTGCCTCCCCAAGAACGCGCCAAAATTTGACACGTCCGTCGCGCACTGTCAAAAATAAAACCTAACGGTCTCAACTAAAATGTAGTAGGCAATGAGTATCGAATCCACAGGGAGGTAATGCAACTACAGCTATCTATTTCTAATCCTATGGTAACAATTGGTGTTGATTGAATTTTTGGTTCTAAACTACGGAGTTAAAAGGGAAGAGAAATAAAGCAGAGAGCAGTAACGCACAGGAAAACGAATTAAAACTATCAATAAGAGGGGGACATGTCGGGAATTCGGTTCACTACGGTAGTTCAACAACTTAGCAAAGAAATGACTCGATTTAACTAATGCGAGACGGATATTAGAAGGTCCTTTCGGTCCACTTCCCACCCTAAAATACCACTAACTTAACTTTCGTCCTCATTAGGGTAGTCTACTGTTTATAGCAGGCCTATTTAGTCCAATCTTTCGATCCAGGATTAATTGTAGCCAGATTAATGGGTGACATAGAAGCGTGCACTCAACTAGGTCGAGAATTACAGTTATATTGCTATAGTGTGATGAGTCTCTTATCGGTTTGTCTAATTCATTCACTACGTCGTCATTATTCTACCGCAGATTCCCTAATCCCAACATGAAGGGGTTTAGCTACTCATACTCATAATTAATCTAACAGCAGATAATTTCCCAGCAGATGACATAATGGAATAATAATAAAACGCAATAACGGAAATTAGGGCAAAAAGGAACGATAACATAAACAAGAATTAAAAGCAACAAGAAGGTTAATTGTTATTAAGGGAAGAGAGAAGATTACAATCTAAGCGAATTCCGGCGTAAAGAACACGAAATCCAATGAAGAAATTCCGGGAACAAGAGTAGCAGTAGAAGGTTTAAGTAACGTAACAATGTTCTACTGTGAAGGAAGGTCAAAAGATAGATAAAAAAAAAGATCCTTAATAACCTAGTAAAACATAGGTTATATAGCCAAACAACTTAAGAGTTTATGCGGAAAAGTAAAACATGGACTAATTAAAGCCCATAGTGTCGGAAGCCTCTCGATCGAGTGGATTAAACCACTCGATCGACCAATATCTCAGCAGAAGTCCCTCGATCGACCAGCAGGGTACTCGATCGAGGACTTGATCATGTGCATCTTACTCGATCGAGTAAGGAATAGCTCGATCGAGCCTTGGGGAGCTTAGGAACCACTCGATCGACCACCAATCAGCTCGATAGACCACTTGGGTCTTCAATTCAGCTCACGTCTTCACCCAAATGCCTCGTAATGCATGCAACGACACTTCCTAGTGCAACATCTCACTCTGGGACAATCCCGTCTCCTCTAAATGCATGCAAAAAGGACGAAAAGGAGTATGGTTCCGCTACTTCCGCGATCATTCCTACAAAAAGGACAAAATACACCGAAGTAGCCAATTCGGGGCAAAATACTATAAAAACAGTATAGAAATGCATAGAAATACGTGCTGAAATAGGCCAAAAAGACTATACATTAGGCACGTATCAATCATGTTTATGAAAGAGCAATACCCATATGAGTTATAGTCAATCTTGTTCTTGCGATTCACATTGTTCTCATGGCTTGGTTCCAGTCCGTCAACTCGTGAAGAAAAATGGACCTAACAAAGGGAGGTTTTTTTTATCGTTGTCCCTTATGGAAGGTATATTTATGTTTATAGCTCTAATTAATTTAATTAGTAGATTATCTATGTTTATAGCTCTAATTAATTAATTTGGTAGATTATCTATGTCTATAGCTCTAATTAATGTTGAATGCATCATTAGACGGAAGATTGTGGTTACTTCGTATGGGATGAAAGCGTGGAGGTTGATCGTAACATGAACAGGTTGATTGATCTAAAAACCTCTCTGGATGATAGGTTACGCTAATTGAAGTCGGAAAATATTAAATTGAAATCTCAGAAGTTACGTGCTACCAAATCAGAAAAGTTTGCTCGTCGGTTATTGTATTATTCATGGGTTGTATTTGTACTATTACTATCAATTTGTATTATGATAATACTACATAAATAAGAGAAGAAGCTTTAATTTCATATTCATTGTTGATCATGGGTTGTATTTGTACTATTACTATCAATTTGTATTGTGACAATACTTCTCTAATCTACTATTTCCGTATTCGTTGTTGATCTTTTTAATTTCGGTCTCGTTTTGTAATGATTGATTATTTTGGTGTTAAAAACTTTAAAAAAATCAATAAATGGCAAAAACGAATAAATTTAATTTCTAATGTGTTAACTTAACTTTGCAAATGTTCACGAGCAGCAGAAACGGTAAGTAAATTAATCGACGAAAATGGCCCAATTGAAATATGTAGCCCATTTGAAATCACATACGTAACACAATTCTTTAACTGAGTAATAATGGGCCTAGTGACTGACGGCCCAAGTCACTTAGATGATAAATAGAATGAACACAAATTGTTCTATAAGACCTATATTTTGATTGGGCTTTTCCCCTATTTCAGCCAGTCCTAATGCTCGGCTTTATAACATATAAATATACTCAATGAATAATAATGGCCCAAGTGAATTAGCCAAGTCAGTTAATCGAGAATCATAATGAATAACTGACTTTATAACATACAATCATCTGAAATTTCATGAATTGTAGCAGCATAAGATCTTGGTGTAGTGTTGCGTTTGTTACTCGCTTGCCCGTGTTCTACTCATGTGCCGGAGTTTTTTTGGCTTAAATTTAGTCATCACACATCGGCAAATTACGGTTCTTTTTTAATGAAGAACGTAAGATGGTAATTAAAATAAAAAATAACAGGACTCATGATGAGATCAAAAGGAAAATGGCTAGTTGATAATCGTAGATCCATTGTAAAATAGAAACCAACCTTATAATCCTTACAAAATACTATATAAACCAAATTTAACCTAACTAAAAACCAAAAAATTCAAGTTGATCAAACTCCAATTCAATTTTGCGCATTTCAATCTCCCCTTGTTCACGATTAGCTCTCATGTATAAGAGCTTCCATATTTCCCTGCACGTCCTGCATCCCTCTACTTATTGCTCGCTGCCTTATCTCCCCCACTCGGTCGATTAGATCAGCCAACTCAATGTCAAACTCTCGCAACCGAGCGAGTTTGTTTCTGCGATCGATCGTGTATTGTACTAATAAAGGAATGAACTGTCTAACCATCTGAAATCCATACGAGTTAATTAAATTAAAAATAAAACCTTATGTAAAAAGAAAATTGGATAACAATCGTTCATATCCCATCGCCAAAATGGACAAAAACCGTTTATATTCAATTAAAAATTGATTATGATTGACGAGTTATTAAATTGATTGTCACATACATGCAAAAATCGTTTACGGTTTTAAACTTATACAAACGATTTCGTTAAAAATAAAGAATGGTTAAATACCTTCATGAAATGAGTAGTAAAAAAGAAAAAATGGTTAAATACCTTGATGAATGAATTAGTAAATAAGAGTTGTGAACAAGGTTGAACTCCTCTTTACAAGTATATATGAGATCTAGGGTTTGTGTTGTAAAGGGAGGTTTTTCTTTGTAGATGAATGTAAAATAGTGTTATTTCACTTTTATAATGGGGATAAAGACATTTAATTTTTTTTCTAATTAGTCATGATGTGTTGAATGCATGTCAATTGGAAGTCAAATCAACTACATGCATGCATGCCAAATTTATGCCATTTCGTTTCTTGCTTACATGGCAAACACAATCAAATCAAATCAATTGTAATTCTTTTTGTGTTGTGTTTAGTCAAATTAAAATAATTTATACGGAGGACTTAATAGGAGTAATTTAATATACAAAATGAAACATAAAATCAATCCACATTTTTAACTATTAATAGATATTCATATGTTATATATAAGCGAAACCAAAGAAAATTGATGAAAATAAAACCGATTGAAATGGAAAGTATTAAAAACCCACATTTAATATTCATTTACTTAATTAATTGACACCATGCATGCCCACTAAATTACATAGAATTTAAACGAGAAAGAGCGGCTCTTAGGGAGACATTCTCTTCCATGATTTTGATCATCTCCTCCTTTGCTAGTTTGAGATCTCGTAAAGCAGATGCAATATCTGTCTGCATCTTCTCCAACTCCGGCATAAAGCCATGAATGGTGGCCACCTTGAGTGGGATCTAAACATTAGCAAGGAAGAGGTTGTTCTTCCTCTCGATTTCCTCTAAGCGATGTATGAAACAATTTTTGTACTCGATTGTTATCAATGTTAAAGTAATGTTCTGATCCATTATTTTGAAGGAAATTTGAAGTTTAGGTTTTAAAAGTTTAGGGTTTGGAGAGATTGAAAGAAAAATTAGATAACGGGTTGGGTAAGAGATGTGGTTAGCATTTACTGAATATATGTAGTATATATATAAAATAACTAGTGTGAGACGTGTCGTTTCATATGCCACAAGAGTTTATTTAATTAATAAATTTAAATTAATGTTTTTCTGTTTAGGAAGTTGCTTTAAAATTAATATGCTTAGGAAATGACTATGTGTCCTTTAATCTTCCGATACAATGAATTGTATTTTAATAAATATTAATTAATATAATTCCGAGTATATTTTTGTTTAAGAAGTTATTTTTTAAATATAGTTTGAAGGTGATTATTTTATTTATCATACTATGTACTTTATTTAAAACAGATATTAATTTGAATGTTAACTCAAAATTAAAATGACGTCATATAGTTAACATTCAAATTCGAACAAAATATAAAAGGAGTAGAAGAGAAAACCCAACAATGTTAGTACTAAATTGGAGTAATATTAAGATAAACTTAAATAAGAAAAGTACAACATAATAATATTACTAAAATAAAACATGCATAAATATTAATTGGAAATTAAATACATAAATATATTAATAAAGACTAATTTAAGGATTTTAAAGCCTTTAGATTCTCTTCAAGTTCTTTCCTAAGGTCGATGCATTTTTCATAAGAACCAAACAAGGATTGTATGAGATCACCCGCTTCCTTTTCAATCTCCTTAATGCCCTCTGCATAACAATGGTTGCGAGTTTCAATCGCACTAACAATCATCTTCATCACTCTCAACTCTTGTTCAAGTACTATTTGAATGTTTTTTTTCTAAATTGGCGATCAATCCCATTGATATACCACTTAGGTTTGCCATTTCAAAACGTTCGGATTTTTAGATAGAAGACAGAGAGAACTATTGTTCTTGTAAATGGTTTTCTTTTAGAATGATTAATGTATGTTAATTCCCGAATATTTAAAATTGAATTTGTGACCTTTGGTGAACCGTGTCGTGAATGATACACTTGCAAACAATTGCCACTTGCAAACAATACCCCGCTTGTTCAATAGATAATAATGACAATAATACACCCAAAAATCGAAATAGATAACAATTCACCGGGACGGAGGGTGTATAAAAGAGTTAGAAGAAGAGAAAACCCAACAATGTTACTAATTTAGAAATAATATTAAGATTAACTAAAAAAAAGTACAACATAATTATATGACTAAAATAAAACATGAATAAATATTGATTGAAAAAAGGATGTATAAATAATATCTCTTAATCCTTATTAATAATGAACTTTAAAGCGTCAATATCCTCTTCAAATCCTTTTCAAAGATTGTTAAATTTTTCATTAATGCCCAACACGTATTTGATGAAATCATCCGCGTCCTTTTCCATTTCCTTAATGCCCCTTGAATAACAATCGTTACGAGTTTCAATCGCCCCGACAACCACCTTCATTGCTTTCAACTCGTGTTCACGAAGTGTGAAAATTTGTTCTTCTAAAAATACCAACGATTCAATTAACAAATCATTAAGATTTCTCATTTGAAAAATTTTAGTTGATTTATTTAGAGACAAGATAGAAGGTGAAATAGTATATAAAGATAAAAATAGTTACGAGTACGTTTTAGAATGAGTACTTTGGGTTAACTCCCCACTATTTATAATTAAGTTGCTGACTTTTGGTGTACCATGACACCAATGAATTAAGTTAAATTATTTAATTAAATTAAACTAAATTTAATTAAAATTTACTTAATATCTATAAAATAATATTAAAAGGGTAGCCTAAAAATGCCACATAGACAATGCCACATAAGATGAAAAAAAGCCACGTACACTATAACAATGTGACTTGACAAACTAATATGACATGGATTACAATTTATTATTATATTGCATTAATTTAATTCATTTATTTTCTTTAAAAATTCATCCATATTTCATCTATAAAATAATATTAAAAGGGTAGCCTAAAAATGCCACATTGGATGAAAAAAAGCCACGTACACTATAACAATGTGACTTGGCAAACTAATATGACATGGATTACAATTTATTATTATATTGCATTAATTTAATTCATTTATTTTCTTTAAAAATTCATCCATATTCCATTAGCTTTAAACTTAATTAACTCAAAAAAAAAAACTACAATAAAAAAATATGCATTAACTATAAGTTAATAATTTTAAGATATTTCATATGGAATAGTATGATATGTATTCGAAATAAAAAAAACTGAATACATAAGAAATTAAGAACGAAGAAGAATAAATGAAGTTGAAAACGAAAAAAAATTATATTGTCACTAATTCACTACTTTTTTTAAAGGCACTAATTCACCATTGTTGTTACTATAACTTTGTTGTATATAGAAGATGTTTTACATAACTAATTAATCGACAAACGAGTATTAAAGATCATATAAAATATTTTCTTAGGAAAATATAAAATATATAGAAAAGAAAATATTTATTTAATTTAAGTAATTTACAAACAAATTTTGTAAATACTTAAGTGAAATTAATTACTAATAATAGAATTTTAAAAGGGTAGTAATACCGTGTATTTAGTTCATGAAATTATTTCACGTAAAGGATAAGGTTTTGGAAAATATAAAATATATGGAAAAGAAAATATTTATTTAATTTAAGTAATTTACAAATAAATTCTATAAATAATTAAGTAAATTAAACACTAATAATAGAATTTTAAAAGGGTAGTAATACCATGTATTTAGTTCATGAAATTATTTCACGTAAAGGATAAGGTTTTGTAAAAAAAAAAAATTGCATTGTTTAGCAATATATTTAGTAAGTAAAACTAAAATAATTATATTTATAATTTTGTATTCATGGTGAATTTAAATGAGACCTTCTTCATTCCACTTTTATTGTTTAATTATCCTTTAAAATTTATTACAAATTAATTGTTTTTTCTAAATTTAGTATGATAAATGACTTAACTATTAGTATATATATACAATATAATAAAAAGGCAAGATGATTAGTTTATTATTTGACGTGTGTCATGCTAAATAATTTTAAGTGCCACATTTTATGTTATTTTTCACTACATTTTATTGGAATAGTAAGAGACTATGAGTTGGTATGTATAAATTATGACACAATGAATTATCATAATTAATTTTATTAGGGAAATTATGATACAATGAATTTATGATACAATGAATTTGCATAATTAAGTGTATTAGTGGTGACTTTTTAGTTGCTCGCTGAGTTTGTATAAATACCTCCTCATAGAGAAATAAGAGAACCAAGCAAATACAAAATCAATATTGCAACTCTCTAAAGTCAAACACATTTTATATCACCCCTCCTTAATTCTGTATGGGTCATGTAAAATGTACATTAAAGACAAACATTCCATCCGCCTCCGTTTTATTATGCTTTGAAAATCAATGGTTCAATTTCATATAAATTTTGGATCTAAAAGGCGCTACATTGCTACTAAAGTTTAAACTTTTTAGTTTGTTTGCATGTTGATTTCTCCTGATTGTTCATAGTTTTCATAGTATAAAGCTATAAATTTTAAATATTAATTTTTCTATTGGTTAATAAAAAATTAATCTACACAAATATAATTAAAGTCTACCTAAAAACACATTACTTAACCACATCACATACTCTAAATCCCTCCCCTAACTTATTAAACAAATTAATGTGAAAAAAATAATAATTCAAAGCTTAAACAAATTAATAATTACCCATTTTTAATGGCATAAATGCCAAAGAATTCCATCTATAAGACTACGTCTTCGTTCTTGATTGATAGCTTTCAAATATCACTAAACTTAAAGCCAAGGTTCTCATGACTTCCCCCCTCCAAGACCAACGACTTGTAATTATTTAATATTGAAATACGAGCAGCATCATTGATCATCATCCTCTTTTTGAAATAGTCATTTATATGTCTAAACCCAACAAAAAAACGGCTTTTTTTAGGATCCATCTCATGGTTGTGCACTAAATGGCATTTCGTTATCTTCACTATGTCTTCATCGTCGAAATAATGGGACTCAATGTAAACCTGGCAGGCATCCTTGGTTTTAGCAGCATGACCACAACAAAGCCTTAATGCATATGATACCGTGGTTCATTATTAAAGGAACCTTTTCTTGAAACACCGTCTTTCTTGTACTTGTCAAAGAGTTTATTAGAACGAATGTACCATGAAAACCTCTTCTTATATGCGTATGAGTGGGCGAAAGCTGCGAGTTCTTCAGATGACTTGTAAGTCAAACCTACAACAGGCTTAACAATGTTATCGTTCTCAGCAGCAGTAACGATGGTGTCATCATCATCCACTGGACCGTCGCCATACAACTGGACATAGTCTCTGATTAAATCACCATTGCCATTATCTTCTGCTTCACCATTGCCATTAGTTTCTGCTGCTCGTGAACATTCGGCTTCTTCATACACGTTATTGAGATCAAAAATCGAGCGCCATTTAATCAAATGTTGAACGAGTATTAAAAAATAAGGTTTCGAAATTTTTAATTTTACAATATTAATCACTGTATTTTTTTTTTGAGTATAAGTTACTGTATTTAATTTTAGAGTTGTTTAAGTAATGAAAATAATAAGAGTGATAAAGTGTTAATTATAAAGATTAGATTAAAATAAGTGTTAATTAATATTGTGGTTAATACTACTCCCGCCAAATCCCTCCCATATTTCCCTCCAAACAAAAAAAGAATCTTTGGCTTACCTTTACACGTGGCGTGCGCTGACTGGTCCGTGTACCAAGCCCTTGTACACGTCGTGTACATCTAACATCTTTGTTGGACTGTGTATTTTTGCTTATTAATTTCCGTCAAAACTTTCAAGATCGAGGCATTTTTGGTTGTTTTTGTGATTTTTTTCAAGTTTAATTACTGTAATTTGGAGATGGTTAGGAGGAGCAGTGGGGCGATGGATTGGGGTTTATGTTTATAGGCTTTCTGGCTTTAAGATTAGGGAAGAAAGAACAATTAAGAAGAAGCTCATAATAAATAAAAGAAATTCCAGAAAGAAAGAGAGAAAAAGAACAAAAAGGAAGGGGTCGAGGAAGGAGAAATAAATAGAAAATGACCGGTGTCAACAGGTAAACAAAATGATCTAGTGCAATCAGAGAAGAGTGTAAGATAGTTAGAATTATAGTGGGTTAAATCATAGTTCAGAGCATTATAGGAAGGGCATCCATGGTATGGATTATTTCCATTAATTAATCCTTTTATTTTTGGAGAACATTTCATATGGATTTATCATATTTTGCACAAATTTTATATACCAAGTATGTTTTAAACTACTAGTTGAATGTATTATGCTACTTATCTCCGTGAGTAAGTCGTAAATTTCAAGCCCATTTAGACCCACAAGCTCGATTTAGCCCGTACGGATTGGGTTTGGGCTCGCTAAATAAGTTCACACATAATCACCTCTAACTCTCAACCAAAGAAGGAACACGACCACTTCAAAACTCCAAAACTTGTAATGTTCTTGAAGTGTACTATGTTTGGGGTCTATAAAGCTGGAAACTTGTAACTTAATAACTTTGCCCTTAAAAACAAGGGTAAAACGAATTCTGAAAAGATACGATAAAAAATGATCTTTCAATAACTCAATGAGAGAAGTGTTCTAACTTAATGTTGTTGAATTGTACTATGTCTTTTCAAAGTTTTGATATTGCGAAAGTGGTGATTATAAATGTAGTATTAGGCCCTATAACTTTGATAAAAAGTGAAATTCAAACTAGTTCTTTATTTTCAACCAAAATTACATTAAAAAATTCAATTTCATTCATCAATACAATTTATATGTATACAATAAAACTTATTAAAAATATAAAATTGTGTAGGCAATTTATTACACATTGTTGGAAAAAAATATTTGAATGAATTAAATGAGATTGGAACTTGTTAACGTACTCTCATATGTATGTGAATTATAATAAAATTAGTAAAAAAATATTCTAAAAATTATGTTAATAAATTAAATAAATACTTTTAAAATGTTAATACTTATTTAATGTACAATGAACTTATATATAAAATAATTTAATGATATGATTTAAGTTGAAAAGAGAAATTGAGTTACATTTCACTTTGTCAAAGTTATGCAGTCTAATTACTACATTTGTAAGTTATGGGGTTTAATATCACAATTGGCTAAAGTTATGGAGGCTACTTTCGCGTTTTTTATATAGTGTAAAACACTCTACTAGAAGTCTAGAATACTTACGGAGCATTTTTTTAACTGCAAAAAAAAAAGGGTTTTTCATGTGCTACTCTCGAGTTTTTTCGATTTTTACGGGGCGCCCCTCATCTTTTGAAAACATCATTGGTATCCCGAAACTTAATGAAAACTTTTTAAAATACCTAAAAAGCTTTAATCTGTCAATTTTAAATGTTTAGTTTATGCATTTCTATTGATTTTTTTGGCATTAATTTGTTAACCTTTTATCACATATTATGTTTACTCAATTTTAAATATATTTTCTTTATTAATTTTTTTTTTGATGACGAGGGGGTTGAATCCCCCCGGGTCCATGCATTCCCGCACCACCACATGGACCATGTAGGCCACCCCCTTCGGGGGCTGCTGCAGTGACAAAGTGATCAACCCCTAGCTGGTAGTCGAACCCGAACCCGCGACCTCTCAACTCCTGCATTTCTGCAAGCTTCAAGGTTTAACCCGACTACCACTGAACTAACACCCCTTGATTTTCTTTATTAAATTTAAATCTTAGAAAACTCAAATTTTATTAGTTTAGGTATTTTATGAGATGTTTTAAAACAATCAAATACCGCATAGAAATCGAAAAAACACGAGGACAACCCGTAAAAAATCTCAAAAAAAAAACACGAACATTTTGGGCACGAATTCGAGTCGAGTTTAACCAAATTTGAGCCGATAGAACTCTAGAAAGACCTCGGCCACCTCTGAGTAAAATTCCGAGAACTTGTAAACTGTGTGGGGTGCTATAAAGGTGGAGACTCGTGAGTTAATTTTGCAGTTAGAAACAAGGATAACTCGTATTCAAAAATGGATGCGAATTCGGGTTTAAATGAGGAAGAACCCTCTTCATGGGATGAACTTTACAATGTTGATTTGGTGCCTTCTCAATTATTTTTCAAGTTTCGCAAACAAGTTCAAGGCTTCAGACTTGGTGTTAATTTAGAGGTATGTATTCCACTGCCCCTTTCTCTTTCTATATTGAATCAAATATATCAATTGCTACTCGCTTTAATTTGTCTCGTTCATTTGTTTACCTTTTGATTAAAATACCTCGAATAAAAAGGGTAAGCAAATGATTGAGGTGAAGGGAGTATTACTTATTACTCCGTATAATGGAAGATTACATTGGCATATTTGAATTGTTTTTCAAGTATTTGAGTTGAAAGTAAGAAGTGGGAGGGCTTAAATTTGTTAGTACTTGCTAGATTTGTATCTGTGATTCACATAATTTAGCTTTCTACTAGCTCTGTCCCCGTCATTTGTTCGCTTTTTTATTCGTTGTGTGGGTATTTTAATAAAAGGTAAACGAATGACTAGGGCACGGGAGTAAATGGTGGCTTTGTGGAATTGTGGTTTACGGAGTGTTTGTTAATTAGGTATTTTGTTCTTCAGCTTTAATACTCCCTCCGTCCCGGTCATTTGTTGTCCTTTGGTTTTGGCACAAAAACTAAGGAAAAGGAAGGGGGGCAATTACTAAATGACAAGTAGAATAAATTGAGTATGAATGATCAAATTACTTATCAAATTTATTCTTAAAATAGAAAGGACAACAAATGACTGAGACACTCAAAAATGGAAAAGGACAACAAATTACCGGGATAGAGGGAGTACTTGATAACAAGTTTCTTTGTTACTGACAATGTGGAAGGACACAAATGTCTGTAAAGAAGATTTAGTTCAGTTTAAATAAGCATCCGCATGCTCGTATCTATTGTTCCTTACCCGGAGTCCACTGCGAGGTGTTTTCCTTTGGACAATTGATGTATGATAAGTTGATAAGCATGTACAGTAGCTGATGGATAATTCATGTCGAACATTGTGTACTGGATGATTGTTGTTGATCGTTTTACTGTTGTTCTGTCCATGTTGAAGGAATTTTGTGTTGTTGTTGATGGTGTACTGCTGCCTGTTGTACTTCCCATTGCTTGCATTTCTGTGTTGTATTTGGACTCCAATTGAGATTGTGTCGGAAATCGCCTAGTTGGTTTAACAAATAAGCCTAAAGGTTAGTTGTATGTTCGGATTATCAGTTTCTGATGCCCAATATGGAGTGGAAGTAGACTGATTTTTTTTTCATGTGTTTGGTTCATTTTTTTTTTCTTTCAATTAAGCTCGTAAAATATATTCTCATCAATCCAAAAACTCAAAAATAACTAACCCATTTATATTCTCATATCGATCAGTCTCATGATAGTAATGTATTGTTATTATCCACCCTTGTTAGGTTTTAACTACCTAAGAAGGGTAAACTATGATCTTTGTGGTATAAATTGCTGCTCTTGTTTGAAATTAACTTAGTACGATGGAATCTGCTAAATTGTCATATTCGTGGTGATAATTGTTGCTTGTGGTCTTGTAAGATGTTTGCTGTTAACTTATAATCAATGTCAACTTTGATCCTCTACTCCTGCGCCATACTTGTATTTGTCACGACCCTCAATAATATGGGTAAGAAACCTATGTTTGCACTTACCAATGGACACTTTTGCTAGTGGAAAAGAGGAGGCAAAGTAGAGGAAAATGTTATATGAAGCATTCCAGTCTTATTTAAAAACTTTGGTTTGAAGATGTGTCCAAATAGGGCAATAACTATACCCACATTTTAGAATAGAGTGTCAAGTCTCACAATTTGAGACATGACAAGTTCCGTAATTGGATATGTACCCATGTCCGGCATGGCGGCACGTGTATCAAGAGGGGAAAAAAGGAGTTTGGTAAATGTTAGAGATTAGAGCTTATGCTATCTTTCAAGATCCGTAACGAATGGAAAAGAAACTGCGATAGATAAAAAATATATCGTTGCTCAAGTTAATGGAATATTAGCTCACTTCAAGGACCACATGTTTGATGCACTGACGTTGTGCTGCAGTTTTATAATGCACCAATCAATGATTTCCAGACAAAGCTAGTACTGAAGCCCTTATCACATGAGCGAAGATGGAAGTTCATTTATGAACCTATTCGTCAAGAGGTGCGCGTCGTCTCCAAGAAGATTCCTGTTACTAAGTTCCTTAATTTACAGGTAACTCTTTGTGCTGCTTTTTCTCTCTTCTAATCCCTCTTTAGAACTCAAGAATACAGAGTTAAGATGCTATAATCGATCATGTTCAAGTAAGGTCGTTACCCTCTTGGCCTCTTCTAATTACTGCTACTTCGACACTTCAATTTTGGGGCCATATCCGTGTTCAACGTGATTCTCAAAAATATGGGTACAAAATCCTTACCCGACTTATCGATTTGATACTTCTCCTATTAGATACAAAAAAAAAAGTTGCATGAAAATTGAAAACACTAGAGAAGAATATAGTAGCTGAAGCATATACATAGTATGTTTTAAGCCTTATATGTCATATGTCTATGCATTTCACTTCAAATTATCTGTATATATTTAATCAAATATGCAGGTTGGTATTGGGCATAACTTTGCACTAAATGCAATTGGATGGAAATGGAAGCTCAATTCATGTTTTGGGGGAGATGGTTTCTCTTTTATCCAGAATAAAACGTCAGTGGGATTATGTGATGGTGTGGATTTCCGGTTTGGTTGGAAGGCTGACTATGTTCTTCCTGAGATCACCGGGTGTGTTTTCAGACCCTTGTGCTCTACTCTTTTTTGTGAGCAAAAAACTTAAATGAGAAGGTTTCACTTTCACATGTAAGACATATCCACGGTGGCTTATCTTCTTCGGCTTACCAGTAACTTGTGTCGGCATTCACTTTTGTTAATAGTAATGGTGGGTGCCTGAGTTTTCATGAGTTAATTGACATTTTTCGGATTGTTTTGCTTTGGTAGGGCTCTTGGCACGGGTGAACCTCTATTCAACATGAAGTCAGGACGTTTACATGCATCGCTTGACAGAGTGGAGACGATCTTTACTCATGGAAATGATAGTGAATTTAGTGCTAAATGTGAATCGTAAGTTTGATAACTGTTTTATTTTTCCCTTTTTCGAGCTACAATTGTACATACGTTTTTCTTCTATTTCCAGATTCAGTTTAAAACTTTTTTATCCTTGCTTTGAATGCCATCATTTTGTGTCTATCGCCACTCTTTCACGTTGCGCATGCTCTGCCTTTCTAATTCATGCGTTTAGTGATGCCTTATTCGCGAAGAATGCATGTTTTTTGTCTTAAAATAATAGTGCCTTTAAGCACCTACATTCATCATTAGTAACTTGTGGTAGTGGCTCTATTAGTGTGGCATTGGTGAATGGTGTTACGGCCGCAATATTTCAGCGTAATGCCTTTGTACTACTTGAATTCCCATTCCCTATGATCCTGGAATCCTAGTATTAGGTATGTCAACTTTGTTTCCACCTACACTCTTAGTTTTTTTAAGTGTATAATCGTCTTAACAAGCATTTTCAAAGAGCCGAGTGATATTGGGATTCTGTTTCCAACCCCTTTGGAATCCATTTTCATTTATTTTTCACGATATATATTTTGGCATGAAAGAATCTGAACTATGAACATGGTTCAGAGATGACCCAACCTTTCACTTATCAAAAAATGGTGGTTATGAGACGTTCTGCTAAAGCTGATAAGAGTGATAGCTATGTTGCCCCTGTTTATGCTGAAGTTGCATTACTCAGAATGTACTCGCCAAATCGCTAGGAATGTGAGTAAAATGATGAATATTGTTGAAAGCGACTGTTTGGGTGTCATCAAGGATCTAGGAGCTAACTGCTAAGAGGAAGGATCAATTCAAAGAGTGGGTATTGATACATATCAATGAGTTGTTTGGTTCGTACCTGAAACTCGAATAGTTTGATTAATAGAATCAATCGGTTATAGGAATGAAAAAGTGTCGATTGTCTCTCTTTTATATCTTTTCATCTTTTTTTTTTTTTGGCAACTGGTAAAAAAGATTCCTAGGCCACTGTCATGGCACGCCTTGCTAACTGGTCCGCCGCAGCATTTCTTTCCCTACAAAAATAACTAAAGCATAAACAATGAAAGTTAGCCGAAAGGACATTGATGTCATCGAGGATGCCTGCAATAAGATAGTGCCTTTTTCCGTTGCCTGCCCATTGGAATAGAAGTTGTAGACAATCTGATGAAACTTCCACATGAAGGAATCCGCAGTCTCTAGCCCATATAAGAGCCTTCATAACTCCTATAGCCTCGGCTTGTAATGGACTATCTGAAAAGCCCCTCCCGCTGCCATTACATATCACATTTCCTTCCGAATCCATAGCAACCCATCCCCATGACGCGTGACACGATTTCCGCCAGCTTGCGTCAACCATAAGTCTGATCATAGAACAAGAACCAAAAGTTCCCGTAACATAAACTGGGTTTCCATTTCGAAGGGTATTCAAGTCCATTGTGTGGTCCGTTTGCCCATACTCCGTCACGTCATTAGATCCTTGCACTTCCTGAGATTTTGACTCCTTCACCGCATTCAAAGCATCGCTAACCAAACGGTTATAAACCTGAAAGAAAGCCTCAGAAACGAACCTTTCTCCCCTGAATCTAGCATTATTACGTAAATTCCACAAAGATACAATAATAGCAAGGAATCGAGTTGTTTGTACCTCCCACTCATCAAGAGTTCGTAGGTAAAGGATCCAATTGATAATCCAATCTCTAGCACTGTTGTGTCTCGTTTGAGCAGTATTCACACCTAGGGGTGAACCTGCCCATACCCTAGCCGTAATCTCACAATCCTTGAAAATGTGATCCACAGTTTCGATAGCCTCACAGAACGGTTGACATAAGCAGCATGAAGAATTCCATGGTATATGTCGTCTCTCAAACTCCGCTCCCACTGACAGGGAATTAGAAAGAATCTTCCATACCAAAATCTTACAACATATTTTAAATTCTAACATAAAATGTAATAATATTGAGCTTTAATTTTTTTCACCTTACAATCAACTCTTACCACCCTACTCTTATCCTCATTTTTTTCCAACTCTCGAGAAACATACCCACATTACTCGTATTCGGGTGCAAGTAACATGAGTCCATTTTTGAAATAAAGGTCAAAAATAAAATATTTGTTGTTTTGGGTCGGTTTTGAAAATATTTGTCAAAATGGTGTCCCCGTAGGCTCGGGATTTCTAGACCTGAAATACGCCACTACTAATGGCGTGTTTTGTGAAGGAAACACGTCATTAGCAGTGGCGTCTCTTTACAACAATTTTTTTCCTCAACTGACTGAACTTTAAAAAAAAAAAAAAATTCATAAGACACGCCCTAGGGGGTGGCGTGTTTCCCCTCCGAAACCCGCCATTCCCAATGGCGTGATTGTTTTAGTCCATTTTTTAATGAAGTTTCTTTCCCTACTCATTATAAACACGCCATTGGTAGTGGCGTGTTTTAGGTCCAGAAATCCCGAGCCTACGTGGACACCATTTTGATAAATATTTTCAAAACCGACCCAAAACGACAAATATTTTATTTTTGACCATTATTTCAAAAATGGATTCAAGTAACATCGACGATAATCAAATGTTATGTTCCAAAATTGTTTCATTTTTCAATTAGTATGAAAATTTTATAATTTACTTTGAATAAAAGTCTCCTGTGAGATTTCTTTTCTTGTCTTTATAGTTTTATTTTTACATATTTTAGAATTTAAGGTCCATTTTATTTGTGTTATTATGGGGATGAGTATTTCGTTAATGGTTTATCACACATACTTTTACTGAGTCCATTTTTGAAATAATGGTCAAAAATAAAATATTTGTCGTTTTGGGTCGGTTTTGAAAATATTTGTCAAAATGGTGTCCACGTATGCTCGGGATTTCTAGACCTGAAACACGCCATTAGTAGTGGCGTGTTTTGTGAAAGAAACACGCCATTAGCAGTGGCGTGTCTTTACAACAATTTTTTTTCCTCAACTGACTGAACTTTAAAAAAAAAAAAAAAAAAAAAAAAATTTACATAAGACACGCCATAGGGGGTGGCGTGTTTCCCCTCCGAAACCCGCCATTCCCAATGGCGTGTTTGTTTTAGTCGATTTTTTAATGAAGTTTCTTTCCCTACTCATTATAAACACGCCATTAGTAGTGGCGTGTTTTAGGTCCAGAAATCCCGAGCCTACGTGGACACCATTTTGACAAATATTTTCAAAACCGACCCAAAACGACAAATATTTTAGTTTTGACCATTATTTCAAAAATGGATTCACTTTTACTAGATGCAATTTATTTGTCAACAATCATTGAGCAATACGGGCATTCATAGCCCTTGCTTTAAACAAAAAAGGAATTTACACTAATTGTTTCTCACTAGAAAACATCAACTCTTGAACATAGTAGTCAAAATACATTGCTCAAACTCGAAAGTTCAGATGCCGAATTCAGCAAGGCTTCACGGCCTGCAATATCTAAGGGTGTGAAACTTGCAGACATCAATGGTACCCAGTACTACCCACAAATTGTGGGGCAGGGGGCTCGAATATACGCATCTTTAACCCTATATATTTGCAATACCGAGAAGTTGGTTCCAAATGGCTCAAGATAAAAATTATGTTGAGAACTACATTAAAAGACAGCTACTTCATAGTTAAAAGGAAGATTAATCACTTCAGTGAGTCATCTTGCATTGTTCCATCATAATCCACAACTAAAGAGTAAAGAGCTTTCGGAAATGAAAACAAAGAAACTTGCAAACAGCGTCAAAATTAAGGAGACGCCAAATATCAGAATAGTAAATGGATTATCAGGGCACACCAGAAGTCGAGCCACAAATGTCAATCAAGTACAGAATAGCCACAAATACAGTTTCTATTTGATATCTCAACATATTGATCCAAATATACTGATTAAAAAAGATAAGCTTGCCAAGTAAATGTAGTGCATATAGCGCTATCAATTACCATTGACAAAAAATGTGGCAAGCTGTAAATGTCGAGTTACAATTTACATCTAAAAATTATGTCAATTATGTCATCCCTATTCCCTTCTATCTCACTGCAAAATGGGGAGCAAAAGACACTGGCAAAAACAAACGCACGATTCAGCCTGTTGAACCTAATTGAACCTTTCTGAGTTCCGATCACATTTTCTTGTTGTATGAAGGTTTACCAGCAAAAAGAATTTGGAATTGACGAATTAATCCCCATAATCAAAATGAGGGTACTGCAGAATAGTACAAGGGACCTTGTTGAAAATCTGGCCTCTTGATATTCTCTAGAATCGGCGTCAATTTCATCCCAACAACATGTAAATGTGGGTTAGAGTGACCATCAATAAATGTCTTTGTTATCTGCCAAAAACGCATCATGGACATATTAGAGAAAAATTTAAGAAACTTTTATAAAAACCAACTAAGTATCTTACAGCAGAGAAGGAATATTGTATGAGATGTGCAAACCCTTACGAGTAGTTGTGAAAAATGAGATGTTCAGAGTTCAGACTCTGAGAATACAGCTACAACAACAGCCCATCAATTATAAGGAATTCTATTCGCGCCATTTTCTTGTGTTTTCTAAAATAAACTATTGTATGTTTTGTTCGGGGGAGGGGAGTTAACAAGCTACGAAAGAAGAGAATATTCATTATTGAGTTAGATTGTTCTGCACAATATGTATCTCCTTTCCTGCATCATGGCTTTTAGTCCGAAAAATAAAATACGAATTTCATCTACGTTCACAAAGCTAGTCCAAAAGCAAGGCGAGCAGGGTGCATGATACCAAATCATATAAGAAACGACGGGGCGTACCTGACTGCAACCAAAAATTTTAAGCAAACTTAATGAGGTGCAGCTGTCTGCAATAAGTCCCAGTGCATCATCCGTAAGACTGCGACACCACGAGAGATCCAAGCTCTCTAAATTCTTGCATCGCCGAGCAAGGGAAATAGTTGTATTCTGGCCAACCTGTATATACATCATAAAAACTTTTAATAATACAAGCTACAAACTGCTAAACTATAAGCTCTCCAAGATGATATAAAAAAAAAAACAAGCAGGAATGATTAACCATTAATGAAATTATGAAAAGGTGCATAATACCTTGAGGACATTATTAAGAGAGAGTTCCTTTAAAGATTCACCAGAGGTTTCAAAAAATGCAGCAATAGCATCATCACTGTCAAAAAACGGTTATAACGTCAGCATTTCCTATAGTTGCTATCGCCAGTAAGCAGAGTAATTGGTTAAAGTTCGCAAGTGAACTGAATCTAAAACCCATCACTGAATAAATGTATAACTCTAACAAATCATTAGGTATCATACTGAAATTCCAATTACCTTGTAATTCGACTATTTCTGTGATGCAGTAATGTTTATCTCTACTTGTATATATTTATATGATTTGAAAGCTTGATCTTAAAATCTATGATGCTCGGACTCGGGTACGACGTACGGATACGAATCCTTGTGTCCGACACTTGAAGTCATAAATTTTAGGACACGAGGACACGAATAACCTATGATACTCGGACTCGGCAGTTTACCGTATGTACCCGTGTCCGTACGACCCGACACGGATACGGAATTTGTATCCGGTCGCCATGAAGAAAATTGGACATCTCCATGAAGCAAGTAAAAGTTTTTTTTTTTAACAAAAGAAAGAGGTAGAGGATGAAGTATATATATAGTAGGAGATGAAGAGTTTGCATAGGGAATAATGAAAGAGAGATAAAGATTACAAAAAGTTGTTATTAAAAGAGAATTTTATATGGGGAGGTGTTATCTCAGGGGCAATAAAATATTAATTACTTAAATGAGAGAGAGAAATAATACATGACACCTAGACTAAAATAAATATAAAGTCAAGTTAAAGACTTAAATGAGACCAGTAAAAGGTTTATAATTAAAGAGTTGACCGTGTCCAAATATTAAAGTCGGGTACATTGACTATGTCCAAAACTTGTCGTATCCGTTAGTTATTCGTGTCCTCGTATCCTAAAATTTATACTTCAAGTGTCAGACACAAGAATTCGTATCCGTATCCGTACGTCGTACCCGAGTCCGAGCATCATAGCGAATAACTAACGGATACAACAAGTTTTGGACATGGTCAATGTACCTGCCTTTAATATTTGGACACGGTCAACTCTTTAATTATAAACCTTTCACTGGTCTCATTTAAGTCTTTAACTTGACTTTATATTCATTTTAGTCTAGGTGTCATGTATTTATAATTAATATTTTATTGCCATGAGATAACACCTCCCCTGCCTGAGATAACACCTCCCCATATAAAATTCTCTTTTAATAACACCTACTTTTTGTCCAACGGTAATCTTTCTCTCTCTTTCATTATTTCCTATGCAAACTCTTCATCTCCTACTACATATACTTCATCCTCTACCTCTATCTTCTGTTACAAAAAAACTTTTACTTGCTTCATGGAAGTGTCCCATTTTCTTCATGGCGACCAGATACGAATTCCGTGTCCATATCCGTGTCGAGTCGTACGGACACGGGTACAGAGGGTAAACTGCCGAGTTCGAATATCATAGTTAAAATCTGCTTGCAGGGCAATGACAAACAAAGGTGGGACAAAACCGAGCAATTAAAATCTTACTGTTCCTCACCTCCTTCAATAAACTCAAGGAATTAGTACATACTTAAAAAGACACAAATGGAATGCCACTCAGCAACAGGAGATCAATCACAAAACCTGGATGCATCAAACAGTAAACTCATGACATGTAACCCCCACTGAATGCAACATTTGACTCCTAATTGCATCAATAATAATGCAACCTTGAACCTAATGTGTAACAGTTAAAAGAACATATGATGATCAGTGAGAAGAGGGATTCTATGAGAAAATTGACAATCAAAAGATTAAATCTATAAGCTGCAACGAGAGAACCCCATGACAAAGTAGTATATAAGTTCCTGGATAGAAACTGGGAAGAGGCGACAAGGTTAAATAAAGAAATAATCTAGAATGAACCTGAATGCATTGCGGCATAGTCGCAGATCTTGAATTCCATGACAGCCATTGGCAAGATGTGCCATACCAATGTCGGTTAGCTTTCTCAAATAGCTCAGATCAAGCACACATAACTGAGAACAAGTTTCAGAAATAACCTTCATGGAAAAATCCGTCAAGTTTCTGCAATAGATGAAAGTAATGAACTAAACAGCCAAAATTTAAACGGAATAATCATAACCATATTCTAAATCTTAAACAGAAGGATCAGATAACAAAAAGAAGAGACTTACACACAATTAGTCTAAATCTTAAACAGAAGGATCAGATAACAAAAAGAAGAGACTTACACACAATTAGCCAAAACAAGCTCCTTTATGTTTTGACCATTTGAAGTCAAGAGATTTTTGATAAATTTGTCTGAAACACTACTTATTCCCCTAAGTGACAATACTTCCAGTCGAACTAGTCTCTGTAGCGAAGGAAGAATGTTCATGGCATTTAAAGTGTCGCAATCATCAAGATACAGTTCATGCACAATAGACCCAAGTGAATCAGCAATATTTTTGATGCTGACATCAGTCAAAAGAGAACACTGACTGAGGTTCAATGATCTTAGTACAGGGGCAGCAGAAACAATCACATTCAATCCAGCATCTGAAATACGGCAAGCACCCTTCAATGAGATTGTTGTAAGAACAGGTAGCCCCTTTGGCGCTACAGCCTTGAGCAATGAAGCATCTGATATACAGTGTCCAGATAGGTCAAGCTGAAGAACCTGATTAGAGATAAGATGTAAAATTTGATCCAAGTTAATGCACACCCCAACCATATTAGCCATTAGACTGCACTAAGATAGGAGTATCAATCAAAATTTATAAACACATGGCAAGGTCGTGCTTTAAATAATAACTATGGAAGACCTTTAACATCTCTAAACAAAAGGAAACTAGCACAGCAGCTACTCGTTTGGCCAAGGTATAAGGACGTGGCTCAAACCTTCAGAGAAAGAACATTTGCTACTAAATATGCCTCCAGCACGTCATTCCAGTATTCCACATAATATATTAATAAACCACTTCTCCTAAAATCCTGGACATATCTATAGAAAAATTTCGAACAACTTTTTTTACAAGGGTCGCACATTCTATCTACTTTACCACACTCCAAAACCCATAGAAAGAACTCCTTACCCAAGGAGTTACTCCTAAACAAGGAGTCGCCAACCATGGTTGGTTTTTCCCAAGGAACTTCAGAAGGACCAATTCATGTTACAAATAAACCATCATCGGTGCCTTAAGCTAAGCTACTTCACACTACATTTGGCACAATAACATCATTCAATGGAAGAAATTCACATCAAGGAGACCATACACTTGCAAATCTCACATTAAAAAATTTGTAGATTCACAGTACGAAAAGATAGATATACAAGCACAAAAACATCAAAATTATTTGGGTAAGACGGTAAGTTGAAGAATTATATATTCTAAAAATAAAGGCATAATACTATCACAGATAGCATAGAAGATAGTTGTTTACGAAGTACGAACGATTCATTGTTGACAACAATACATCGTTCCAAACCAAAGGCGTCATTTCCAACAACCATATAACAGGGTGAAATTTCAGCAGTATTACCGTTAATTTGCTTGTGTCACAACCCTTGATTGAACTCTCAAACTCTTCCTCTTCAAGCCATGAACAATCAGCAACGCGGATCTCTGAAGGGGACCCTTGGAGAAGAAGGCTGAAGAAATGTGCATTCATCTTCCTAGAATCACAAAGCATCTGACAAAGCCTATGCCTCAAAACATCAGGCACATAGTTAAGGGAACCAATAGCGTTGACATTTTCAGAGAGAACTTTCAAACACATGCTCTGCAAAGACGGAACTCTTGGCCTTTTCCAGTCCGAACCCCTTTCTTTCCTAGGAGTCCAAGAAATTAAGGGCATCCCTCCTTCTCCTGAACACGAGTAACGTACTTGCTTGCCCAAGTTCTTTTCCCTATCTCTTATAATTTTCATAGCAGTTGAAAATGGTCCAGGCCAATCCTCAACATTAGGAACTCTATTATCCCCTTCAGGCACTTCCGCTTCGTCCTCATGGCCTTCTCCAACTAAAATACCTTCACCATTCACTTGTGCCCTTGGTAATCCCTCGTCATCGTCCATACTAAAATGAGCGTATTTATGGGCATTAAGTCTCGCAATATGTTTTTGCTTGTCCTTCATATACTTCACCCTTGAAAGCTGATCATCCCTTAGCCCAACATTCACCCCTCTGTCAATTTCACCTCCCAAACTAACCCCTTGATCCAGTTCCACATCAACATTCAAACCCTCGCATGACAAATACAACCCTAATTGCAAATTCACATCATTATCGTCATCATCAACATCAACATTCTCATTCTCATTCTCATTCTCATTCTCATTCTCATTCTCATTCTCATCAGCCAAAACATAATCTACCCCTTTCCCCTTCTCCTCTCTCGTATACCTCCTCGGACTCCCCAAATCACCATTACTCAAGAGACCCTTCCCTTTCTCTTCCCTCGTATACTTCTTTGGACTCCTCAAACCCTCCTCGACTTTAACCGAACTCAAACCATCATTCTCCCGCACACTATCCCAAACACTCAACCTCCTGATCTTCTTTTTGCTCTTATCCTCCTCGTCGCTGCCAATCGAAACTCTTTTAGAAACCCTGGCACCAGACCTTAAACTCAAAACCTCATTCTCCACAACTTCCTCCTTAATCCCATCAATTTGACCTAACCGTTTCACATTATCAACTACCTTATCTAAATCAATATCAGAAATCCCAACACTACCACTATCACTATCACTACCATCCTTCTCACCGCCATTAATCGAAACTCTTTTCAATACTCTAGTACCAAACCTACGACTCAAAACCCCATTCTCCGCAACTTCCTCCTTAATCACATCAATTTGACCTAACCGTTTCACATTACCAACGACCTTATCTAAATCAACATCAGAAACCCGAACACTATCACTGTAATTCCCATCCTCCTCGCCGCCACTGATGGAAACTCTTTTCAAAATCCTAGTACCAGACCTAAGACTCAAAACCTCATCTGCCACAACTTCCTCCTTAATCGCATCAATTTGACCTAATAATTTCACATTTTCAACCTCAGAAACCCTAACCCTAACTCTAGCTATATCACTAACACAATCATTACCACTATAACTACCATCAAGTTGAGTGAAATTAACAGAAGCGTTACCGTTAGCGTTTAAAACGGCGTCGTTGCGACGGCGATTAGAAGTGGGACACGCAGCGTCGGGAGAGAGGCGTAGACTACGGCGGCGAGGAGGAGTCAGAGACGGAGAGAGAGATTCGGCGGTTTTAGCAGGGGTTGGGGGTTGGCCGACGGTGGTTATCGGAGGTGGAGTTGATTTTTGGTGCGGTGATGTAGGCGACGGGATATCGCGAGAGCGGAGGAGAGGCATTGTTTACGGCGGAGGGTGCGGCGATGAGAGAGAAAGTGCGGCGGAGTTGGCGGTGATGAGAGAGAATATATGGATAGGGGGTATTTGTGGGGGTTTTATAGGGAGGTGTGAATGGGAAATGTGGTTTTTTGTGTGTAGGACACTAGGGGTTAGTGTCGAGTACGGAAAGACGCGAGACTTACGGGGGAAGCTTTATCGTTTCCCGCCAATTTGATAATGTTGTTGCTAACTTGCTACTCGTACTATGCTCGTCTCCATTTCTCGATTTTATTCACGTTTGACTTTACGGTTTTTAATGCGATACCAATTCACGGACGGCCAATGATATTTACAGGCCTTATTCTAAGGAGTTGTTTGGTTGATCATGAAACTTAATTTACTTGAATTTCATGGAAATTAATTTCCTACATTCAATTCGTTTGGTTGATCATGAAACTTAATTTTCCTAGGAACTTGAATTTCATGGTAATTAATTTCCTACATTCAATTCGGGTGAGTTGACAAAATTGTTTGGTTGCTTATGTAGAAATTAAATTTCATGGGAACTTACAATGACCAAGGGGGAGTAGGCGAGTCAATTCCTACGTCATATAGGCATTAGAAGTTTCTGGGAACTTCTAATTCCTCCATTTTCCAGAAAATATGACAACCAAACAACTCATGTTTTTACAATTTATGGAATTTTCCAATTCTCGTGTTTTTCAAATATCAATCAAACAACCCCTAAATTTTATTATGAGGCTCATATAATATAGTTGTAAAAAATTAACATGTTATTTTATTTTTATCAATCATTAAATTTTATCAATTGCAAACTTTAACAATTAAAAGTTTATTGAATATTATTTTTATTACTACTCCCTCCGTCTCGATCAATAGTTATCTATTGTTTTTTGACACAAATACCAAAAAAAGAAATGAATGGATTTGAACCACACAAAACTACAACTCCACATGCTTATGAAAGTTGGTTCACGAAAAACTTTCAAAAAGAGAAATACATAACTATTGATTGATACACACAAAAATAGAAATAGATAATTATTGACCGGCGCGGAGGGAGTATAATTTTATTTAAGATACGTTAAAACTCTACATGTTTTAAAATGATAACTAGTTTTGGGACCCGTGGAATCACGGGTTTTCTATTTTTACTTTGTCATTTGTATTTCCCGTAAACTTTTAATAATGTAGTTGCCTTTATTTGAGTTATTTTTCTAAAGTAGTGTTGTGAAATTATAAAGTTGTCATTTCGTTTTGGAATTATAACTAATACTTCTAATTGCCAAACACTTTTACCTAGTCTTTCATACACTTACCTTCCCCATTTCGTTAACAAACGTACCGACATCATCTCTCATCAACCCCTATCACTACGCCAAATCGAACCATCAATAAGAAGCGTATCCCAACGGTTTAATGCATTTAATAACGACTCTTAGATTACCGTTTTCAAAATATTGGCGGAAACCTAGACCGCGCTAATAAGAATAACGGTTTCCGTTGAAAAACATTCTTATTATAATGTGACAATGGTTGTATAACAAACCGTTATCAAATACGTATAAGGGTTTCCATAAACTCGTTATATAATCACCCTTATCAACGGTTGTTAGACAACCGTTACCAGTTTAAGAAACGGCGTTTCGAAAACCGTTACAAAATTAAGACCAGCAACGGTTTTTGGCACCCGTTGTTATGTTATAGCTACGGGTTTCTTGCAACCGTTATCATTTGCTATTATGATATAACGGTTCCTCTGTACCCGTTGTCATTTATCATTTACGGGTGAAAAATAACCGTTATATACGTTTTTCAATGTAAAATATTCAACTGATGCATGTATGATAAATAACGAACCGTTGCATGCATTGTTTTGTTTGACCATTATTTACTATTCGTCCATTATTATATCCACACATGCATACATATTTTTCTATAAATATATCACTTATAATGTGATCAATTAACCATATTCACCAATTCAACATTCAATTAATCATAGCCTATAATTTAATTAAAAATATTACACTTCGATCACCATGTCGTCGTCTTCTACACCCGCCGAATCACAATCAAATACGCGCTATGTCCATCCTATTACGTGTATTATACACAACCTTTTAATCAAATATGATAACAATGGTAAGGCTTTTTCGAAAAGTTTTACTTGGATGAGAGATATGCTTTGTCAAGGTGGTTATACGAACGTTAAAAAGGTCCACCCAGCTTGGACTAAAGTTCATGGTTTTCTTGGTTACGCAATGATCGAATTTGAAGGTTTTGGGAAGAAACTGGAATCTTTTCGTCAAGCGAGAAAACTCCAGATAAGATACGAGGATCATGATGCTGGGAAGAAAAATTATTATACGGATGATGTTTATGGATTGCAACCGATTGTGACATTAATCTATTAAGAACATATCGACACTATATTGACACTGTGCCTCGTTCATTGGAGGCAGAACAAGTGCCTCTTAATAATCCACATATTGAATTCTCAATATTTATCGCAATCGCAGGGGAATTACAAGATGATTATGTTAATTAATTAATTATTATTATTATTGTAATTAATGGTTTTAAAACCGCGCGTCTTTTAATTTCTTATTATGTATGTGTTTTTCTTGAATAATATATGCGTGGTAGTGTATTTTATTGTCTAATTATTTATTGCAAATTACGTAGGTTTAATTTAAAATATTTGTTAATAAGTCAACTTTTACATTAAATTAACACAAAATCTCATTATAGACGGCACATATCCGTCTATAATTAAAGAAGGGCCAAATACAATACCATATTTCTAATAGGACAAGCAACAAGTGGGGTGGTGGGGACCAAAAATATCATCACTTTCAAGCTATTTGACCCGTCTTTAGTTATAGACGGATATATCCGTCTATAGCAAGACTAGTTGATTAAATTAATTACCAACGGTTTTGAGAAAACTTATAAATGTGACTATAAATGTTCAAGCATCATCTACTAACATTCATTAATCAAATCACAATATTTTATCCCCATTACACAAATTTGAAACAACATGGCAATGAATCCTAATTTTATCAACAACGAAGAATGGCTTACACAAACGATTGAAGATGATGAGAAGGTTCTCGCCGGGCTTCCCACCGATCAACACCCATTAATCAAAGCATCCCTTGAACATCAACGGAATTATTGGATTAAGAGGCGTGAAGCAGTCCGGCTTGTCAACAAAGCCTCATCATTATCATCATCTTCATACCCTCGTCGTCCTGTTACTCGCAACTTGGGCGACCGAGGAGATATGTTGAGTTTTACTCTTCCAACCTTATCTCCACATGCAAGTCGTGTCCTTGCATATATTCAATCTGTTATTGCAAAATATGAAGCCAATGACCCCGGAAGTTAGCGGTATACCAGAGTGGCGTGATTGGTGGCAGGTTGAGAAGCGCTTTTTACACTTAACCGGGGTTGTTCCGGCTTATTATACATCTTTTGATTTATGATAGTTGCTGTAATGTATTTGATTTAAAATTAAATGAAATGATCATTTTGAAAGTGTTGAGTTATGCTTGTTTGATTTGCTTCCATTTTTTGAACTACATAGATCGATCGAAGAATCAAGATCCGTTTCGCTCGTAATACTCATCAACAACGGTTCACCTGCAACCATTGTCAATTGGTTCATCATCAACAGTTCAGCTACAACCGTTGTAAATTGGTTCAATAACAACGGTTAGCCTACAACTGCAACCATTGTAAATTTTTTTCATGAACAACGGTTCACCTACAACCGCTGTCAATCGTGACGTTCTAACTTCAACGAGCACCGTTTATTAATTATTTGACCATATGACTCAATATATTAAAAAAAAAATAAAAAAAAATGTAAGATATGACGATACGACTCATTATATTAAAAAATAATTAATTGTTTGACTATAGGGTATTTTTTAAGCCGTGTGCTAGTTGCTAATACTTCGTATTTATCATTATTCTTGATTTTCCCCCACTTGCTATCCCAATTGCCTAATTGAGGAAAGAAGTTTGTACTAACTTAATACGGATTATCAAATATGGAAGATGCTTTTTTTTTTTGCGGGAAAAACTTGACACAATGAAAGATAAATGACAACGGTTAGGCACCAACCAATGTAATATAATGACAACAATTACGGGTTTATAATCAACCGTGGTCATATTGCAAAATATAGAATACGGTTTCGCTTGACCCGTGTTTACTAGTTTCAATAAAATATTCAACAACACACATGCAAACCTTCTCCTCGCCCACTTAAAACCCTCGAACACTGAGTTTCCCTAGAACCACTACTATTCTCCGTCGTCATCGCCTCTGCCGTTGCCATCCCCATTGCCTCTGCCGTTGCCATCCCCGTCGTCGTCCCCTCCGTCATCGCCATACCTGAAGTAATAATAAACCCTACTCCTTCGTATCATTAACTTAATGTCTTATTTTCTTAGTTGTGATATTATCCCCTAATTATCGTAGGCTTATTGTGTGTTAAACAACACCTATTATTTTAAGTATATTGTGTGTTAAACAACGCCTGCTATGTCGACTTAATGCTTAAAGTTAGTAGTTTCTTAATTTCTGGTTTAGATATGGGTGGAAAGTGGAAAAGAAATGATGGGAAAAGGTCAAATGAAGAAGATTCAGGTGATGAGAATAATTTGGAATCGGATACTGGGCGAAGGACCCATATGGTTTCCCTAGAAGCAATAGAAAGAGGGATACCTAATAAACTTATATGAGATCCATTAACGGGGCTGCCAGATGGTGATTTTGCTGCAAATTTCGCGACTTGGATTGGTTATTGTGTAAGAGAGTATGTGCCTCTCGGTTTGTCGCGTATCAATCAGTTGAGTCAAGACAAGGAGGAAAAGCTATGGGGTAGAATAAAGGTATGTATATACAATAATAAATGCAGTGAGATGAAATTATCTTAGTATTCGATATGTGCTATTAGCCGAAACTAACCAAATATGTTCACCATATATGCAGGCGGCTTACAATATCCCCCAAGAACATGATGGTTACCTTAGAAGAAAGATAGGGGATTCCTTCAGAGCATGGAAGTTAAAGGTTGCTCATAACCACTTGTTCGACAAGAAGACCGGGCAGATAAACAAGAAACCACCAAAGAATAAGTATAAGTTTGTCAGCCAGTAAGATTGGATTAACTTTATTGCTCATAGGCAGTCTGAGAAATTTAAGGTAATTTATCTGCGACTCATTGGGATCACTTTATTAGTAATCACTTAATAAGTAATGAAATATGATTACGTTACTCGATACAATTCATTTTATGAAGACTATGAGTAGGCAGAACCAAGAGAACATTTCAAAGAAAGAGAGCGTCTTCCATGGCTTCAGAGGTGGTTATAGATTGATTAAGAAGAAGCTTGGAACTGTCAATCTTCACGACGCTTGGGTGGCCGGTCACACTCCAAAGAATGGAAAGTTAGAAACTCCATATGATAAGGCCGTCAAAGAGAAAATTGTAAGTTTGAATAAATGTGTCACTCCTACCACTGGTGGTCGGTTATATAATTGTGAGTTTCAATAAAATTTAGTTGCATAATGGTTTTATGTGTATGTAGAAAATCTGTGAGAAGGAGGTACAGAAAGGAAAATGGAAGCCTGAAGGACGCGATGACATTCTTGCTAGGGCAATCGGCAAAGCAGAGCATCCAGGTCGTGTGAGAGGGGTATCGACGCATGTTGATATCACTAAGTATTTTGGGAAAAATACTCGAAGGACAATGAGTGGTGATGATAGGGTAAATAAATACTGTATTTTATTCAACATAATATATATATATATATATATATATATATATATATATATATATATATATATATATATATATATATATATATATATATATATATATATATATATATATATATTATGAAATTATACTAATTTTAATCATATTTATTTCTACTACACAGCTACAAACAATGTTCAGGTTGATACTCAGAATGGTGGAAACGGGGGATAAGCCATCTAAAGAAGAGTTGGTTATGGTTCGACAAGTCATAAAGGAAGCAGGGGATAAGAAGAAAAAAGCGGGCATACGAAGTGAGAAAGACATGGCAAAGGATCAAGCTGGGGGAGATGAAGAGGAAGCCATGAAGGCAGGGGAGAAAGACGTGGAGGTGGGAGCCGAAAACACGTTCTTATCATCTTCAATTCCGGGTTTTGACGAGGTATTAGCTACTACGACTAGTTTATAATTGCTGTATATATACAAATTAATTAATTTATTATTTAAAGTAGTACATGTATATATACTAATTAATTAAAAATATGAAGGTCGTTTGTAAGAAGCCTTGTGTTCTTTACTACCAAACCTCTACAGTGGCATCGAGCAGAACTGTTGTTACTAGGGGAGTTGAGGTTGAAGGCATTGCCCCCCGTGAGGGATAAAGGGAAGTGGAAGTGACCGAGTTATATATGGAGAAGTATGGTATTCTAATAGTACTATGTAGTGAAAATTGGCTTCTGCAACATGTCGTGGGTTCTATTGTGCAATGGCCCGAATAATTCATTATTGTTGACATCTCCGGGGTAGTTATGCTAAAGCGAACACATTTTATATAATGAACGCCTTTAAATTTATTAGGGTAACCTTATCTGACATATAGTAAGTATTTGTATTTTTACATTTTCAGGAGTTACACGAAGCCATTATGGCTGAAATTAGGACTATTACGTCAACACCCAAAGTCACTGATTCGATTGCCTCTCCACCCAAAATTCAAGAGGTATTGATAATTTGAAAAATAGATTGTGAGTTTTTCCTCTTTTTTGGTTATTTAAATTATATATGACGTCTTGTGTAATGTATATATTTTTTTTTTCTAAATTGTAGACCGGGGTTGTACGAACACCCAACGTTGGTGTTCGTCTTAAAGATAAATATCAGACCGATGATTATAAGCAAAAATTGAGTACTCCAGCGTTCGTAGCTTTGCACCAGCTGGCTGAAAGGAAGCTAGCTGTCGGGGAAGTACTCGTAATTGACATCGCAGAGGATGTTATGGGTTTCGGTTTCATTATTTATATGGATGGGGAATCACTGTGTCAGTTTCTCGACCTTGACGAGTTAGATGCTATGCACATTGGAATTTGGATTAAGTAAGTTTTTTAATTAAAACTTGGCATTTGGTTTTACGAATAGTGATGTTTATTTAAATCATCAATGAAAATAACATTCTTCGTTCCATGTGTGTATATATTCTGTTTATAATATTTTGATGCTGGGTTGAATATTTTAATGTTGGATTTTTAGTTTTGGTCACCTTGTTTATAATATTTTGATGCTGGGTTGAATTGATCAATCTGTGTAATATTCTGATGTTGCAGAATTGAAATTTTGCAATGCACAACTGCATAAATGCTATTTTGCAGTAGCATTTCAGCGGAACCTGCTACTGCAAAAATTAGCATTTCAGCAGCTGCTGGAACCTACTAAAACATTTTTTTTTAAAATTTTTTTTTTATAAATTCGATCACGGTTAAAAATAAAACCGTGGTCAATAAATCTATTGAAAACGGTCGCATTTAAATAGAAACCCGTTGACATATTCATCCATAATATAACGGTTTAAAAATCACAAACCGTTGTCGAATTCATGACATTTAAAACGGTTTAATAAGTATAAACCGTTGTTATAATTACTATTTTACAATGGTTGTGTTTCAGTAAAACCGTTGTCATAGGTTTCCGTTGACAACGGTTTTTGAACCGTTCTTAATATTGTATTACGGTTATCTGAACCTGTTATTTACATTTCATAATGGTTCCGCCTTTTAAACAACCGTGGTCACGAAATAACAACGGTTGATGTAATAACGGTTCCATATTTTGTATTATAACGGTATATCACCTTATCTAACCGTTATTTCACTGATTATTTGGCGTGGTGTATCAACCTCTACGGCCACCAAAACCACCAAATAAACACCAAGACACCATCGCACAAACACAGCCACGACAAAATTGTCGATCATCCATCGGTGGAATCCGCCATCTACAATACTACAATCTACCATCTTCCCTCCATATTCAATTTTCAGCAGGGTTCATCTTCTTCCGGCTACTCTTGAATTCATCATGGTTTGTAGATTAAAACTTGTATAAATTAAAGCAAATGCACTTTTAAAGAATTGGAGGTAGTTCAAATTTAGGCGTTTGTTTTTGTAGAAGGTTATTAGGAAAGAAGGTTCTTTGTTTGTTTTCTGACCATAATGAATACGAAGTATTTTATTAATAGTTTGTGTAATAGTAGGTTACATATGATAGTTTAGAAATCTAACACTTGACCCTAATTTTTTTTTCATCTAGCTATCTAGCAGTGGCATAAATCTGGTTGTACAACTCTTTATCAATCATCGCCCTTGTTTCCTTCAGTAGCCTTGGTAATCGTGTAATTGTCTGGCTCTTTGTTATTGTCAATGATGTCTCATTTACTCCTTTCTTTGCCTTATACAAGTCTCCTTTCTGATTTCTTGGACGCTTGTTTATTTCTCAGTTATTCTAGTTATTCTCGCCGGATTGCATTGTTGGTTGTGTTAGCTCACCTTTTCATAGATGTCCAATACTTTTGGGATTGGATTTATGTTAACCTTCTCAGCCTCCTTGTCGAACATAACAACTAGGGGTCACAAAACTCACACCATTCATTAGGGTTGCCGAAACTCCAATCTTTCAAATATTTCCATGTTAAGGTGAACATATTAAGGCCAAGCAAGATAATTATAAAGGATGTGGGTCCCGTGAATGGGTGACGTCATTGTGCCTTATAGAAATTTTCATGCTAGAATAACCATAAGAACTCAACTATACGCTAAATGGGTTTGTTCGTGGGTAGCGATATTGTTTTTCCTCTTTAGTAATATTAATCGTCAAAACAAATAAATTGGATATAATATTGCAGGACATGGTATTTCAATCGTCTCTTTATAGTAAAATAACAGGTGGTACCATAAAAGTTTAGTGCATGAAGAAGGTAGCGAAAATAATGCTAAGCAAAGCGAGGCATACTTGGGGTTGGGTTGCTCTTTCAGTGGTGAAACCTATATTTTTTTTAACACGAGTAATTTTAAATAATTTAAACTGGTGTTGTATTAAAGTTCTTCAATAAAGTACGGTCACAAAATTATACATTTACTATCGTTTTCGCATCTTGATATTGCTGGATATGGAACGATAACGTTCAAGTTTAAGTGAGTTCCCAAAACTTGTAACCTTACGTGAGTGGCCTATTCGACTATAACTCCACTCAACTTCACTTTTGCCAGCACAAACATCGTCAAAAAACTCTACACACTTTACTGGATATAATATTGCATGGAGAAGGATATTTCAATCGCTTCTTTATAGTAGAATAGCAGGTGGTACTATAAACGTTTAGTGCATGAAGAAGGTGAGAAAAGTAAGGCTAAGTAAAGCGGAGCGTACTTGGAGTTGGGTTAGTCGTTGTCCTACTTGTCTCACTGTTGTTGACCATACTTTCAGTTGTGAAACCTGTATTTTTTTTAACATGAATAAATTTGAATAATTTAAATTGATGTTGTACATAAAGTTTCTGAGTAAAGTACAATTAGGAAATTATACCTCTACTGTTGTTTTCGCATCTTAATATTGATGGTTCTGGAAGGATAAGGTTCAAGTTTGAGTTCGCAGGGCTTGTAACCTTGCGTGGTCAGCCTCTTGGACAATAACTGCACTCAACATCACCACCACCACTGTTTGTGTAATTTTGCTAGTGAAAACAATACTTGTCATGTTGAATGAGCTAAAATACTAAAGTAAGGCAGGGTTTGACTAGAAACATTTACAATGAAGGTGATAATTGATACGGTAGACTTAAAAATAATAAAGTATAGCCTACTTGAAGTGGAGTTCGTCAACGACGGAGCAATAGGTGCTTGATTGTGGCTGCATTCAAATGTTTAGCCTGCTTTTTGTGCTTTTTGTGGTTTTCACATCTCAAAACCATTTGTTGTGGGGCGCTAGTACTCGAAACAGGGTTGTCAATACTTGGTAACCTACGTGGACGCCCTCTTTTATGATAACTACAATCCATGTCACTGGTGCCACTTATGTTGTCTTTGCATCTTAATATCACCGGCTTTGAGATGTTGGTGGAAGAATTTGAATCATCAAAAGTGGTTTCCTTATGCGGGCGCCCTCTTCTAAGAGTACCACACTCCATACTATCTGTATAATTTGGGTAAATAAGTTAAATTCTCATTAATCGTAAAAATAAAAAAAGCAAATGCCCTCCTATAAGACTTTGGTAGTTGTGTTGAGTAAAGTGTGTGGCCCTTGATGCCCGAATGCTCGTTAATAGAGTTCGAGGCGGGTGAGCTCCAAGGCTACTACTTAGTTGTGCAAGTATAAAACGTCTAATATAAATATCATCCTTTAACTCTGTTGTCTTTACAAATAGTAGAATATGAGGAATTTGTGAACGATTTAGGCCAATTTGGTTGTTTCCGAATTCGAAATTCTAGCATAGTTCTGGAGATAGAAATGAGAAATATAAAATCTTCATAAAATTCCACAAATAACCATACATACAAGACACGAGCAAGCAAAACAAAAACAAAAACGCCACCCTTAAAATCATCTAGAAATATAAAGAAAACAAACACATTGGGTGAAAGCTATCAAGTTTAGTATCGTACCTTAGTTGCGCTTCTACACAGACTCAATTTAAGAAGATTGTTTAAAGGGGCAAACATAATTAGATTAGATGGTGACAGTTAATTATTTGGGTTATTTCATAGGAATAATTCAAACTAAGCTTCATCTTCTCATATTAATCCAAATAAAGGTTTAACTGAGAAAAATCCGAACTTTGACATCATTTAACTTCTACTGAATTGAGCCCATAAATTACCTAATAACACGGGTTACCCAAGAGGTGACCTTGTGAGTCCATTTGTTTTTCTATTTTTTTTGTTCCTTTTCTTCTTCTTCTTCTTCTTCTTCTTCTTCTTCTTCTTCTTCTTCTTCTTCTTTCTCTCCAATTTCTTCATTTTCTTCATTGCTTAAATTCTAACTTTTCTTCATTACATAAATGTTTATTTCCATTATTTCCATTCAATTTTCATTACCTCTTGAAAGTTTTTCCTTTTAATTCAACAAAACACCCTCCTCTCATTAATTTTCCATTTCCACAAATTCCCGAATAAGACCGTCTTCTATATCATTTAAATACTCATGTATAAGACGGTTTTACCCAATGAAATATAAAAGCGCTTTGTCATGCAAATAACCAATTTTTTTCCTAAAACCCATATCTAAAAACCTCAAATTTAGCTCCCCTCTTCAAAACAAAAAATCAAAACTTGCAAACATTCACTCTATACAATATTGGATACCTATAAGTTAACTACACAGTAATCCTTATGCCACGATTAAAGACATAACCATTACATTCATGGGACATCAAGTGAACCATTTCTTACGAGCTTGGCCCCTCAAATGGCTATTAAATTACTTAGAATCCAATGACTTAATTGTTTGTTTCTCTGATGTGCTAGAGTTTTGCATCTTATCCCTAAATCTTTACTCACCAATTCACCATACATATTATATCAAATGTCTCCCACATTCTCATTTCTGGGCTTAATTCACAAGACACAGATTTATGATTCGCCTTAAGGAGAGAGAAGAGGAGGCGACCGTCTCATTGCAGGATTACACATATATCTAGGTGAAGGAACTTTTATTTAGTTGCCTTGTAATCACTATGAGATCCGCTTCAGCATATACTGAACTTGAACTTGATACTTAAAGGAGGAAATCAATTTGGGGAAATTAATTTAGGGTTTTAGATTGATTAAGGGGAAATTAATATGTTTTAAGTTGTGTGTTGTTTTTGATTGTGAATAAACTGAAGGACTTTTGAGGTTAAGGTAGGGTTAAAGTCAAAGGAAACCGGCTATACAAGTTTCCCTTCCATTAGTTCAATACAAGTTAAATTATGTCAAAGTTCGGATTTTTCTCAGTTAAACATTAGTTTGGATTAATATGAGAAGATGAGGCTTAGTTTGGATTATTTTATCCTACTTATTTTAGGTGTGCTAAACAGATGACATTTAAGTGTCATTAATTAATGTCTAATCTATAAACAGAAGGGGAAATTGGAAAGGGGCAATAAATTGAAAACTTTAACACACCTTTAATAATAAGCGGTACATATTCCGGAGCTGTGGCGCCGTCAGGCTCACTATAGGGATGCCGTCGGAACGCATCATGACCCGGAAAGATTGCTAGAGGTACATTGTCGAAGGGCAGCACGGGCCAGATAGTTCTATATTAAAAAAAATTTGACTTAGAAAGAGGGGGAAATAGGGAAATGACTTTACAAACTTGTGAGTAGTTAATTCATCTTCATCAGTTAAAAATCAAAATGGATGGTGGAGGCTTCAAAAATGGCAGTAAGAAAGTTAAATTGGGGGCTTTGGGTAGGAATTGACGTGTGTTTTTGGAGTAGACGTGGCACCCTTATTATATGTTTAAGGTGATGTTAATGAAGTTCTGCGAAGATGAAGATGAAGAAACACGCGTTCTTTTTTTTTTCCTTTCTTTCTTAACAGTTAGGAAAGGTTGTGTGAAGGATGACGCGTACGGACATGTGACTTCTTCTTAATCCAGGTGGCTTTGTCTGCGTGGCGTTTATTAGTCATTTTAGGGTAGCCTTTTAATTATATTTATAGATTAATGTATTAATAGTAGACTAATGTGGATTTATATAAATGTACTTCCACTCATGTATATCAAATTGTTAGTGGTTTAGTGGTACTTCAATAGTTTGTTCGAAACTTTGCTATACATATTGGTTCATGGATAGACTCCCAACATGGTTAATTTTGAGAATTTTGAACGTAATAAAGAAGTCCATTGAAAATTTAATAAAAAAAATGCCTTGCAAGAGGGTCAAACACAACTACGCAAGCAGTCAAGTCTAGTCTTATACAAACAGTCTACTACACCAATATGCCACTCCCAATGTTTGCTATAATTTGCACTTTGAAAATATAAATTATGAGGTCCTTTTCCCTTTGGACCCCGGTTCCATGAACCGAATTGTACACCATATGGGCCGCCCCTGGATACCATAATAACATTTTAATTATATACTCCATTTACTTTTCAAATTTCAATGATGTTTTACATATTCTAAAATGATAAATTCGCAAAAATATTCGACTTTTCACATTATTATCTAAACAACATAACTACATTGAACTCCACTGGTAAAATATAACACAGTATTGTTGGGGCTGGTGTCCTTTACAGTTAGTGCAAGGACTTATAAATCTCTAAAAGGATCAAAGGGTATACTTTTGTATTATAATCAGTTGATCCACGTTTATCAATAACGATTGGCTTGCTAGATAAGTTTGACGTTATTGTCATACAGATGGCGGTGATCAACTGGTCCCTAAAAGTCACACCTATAGGATACGTTTGAGAGATGTGACGGTATGAAAATACAGTCATGTTGATGCCAAAAAATTGACTAAGCAGTTAGTCCGAGTTATTTGACTAGTAATTAGTCAAAATGCGATGTTGAGATATTTTATTTAATACGGATTAAATAAAATGGGCTAAGGCGAATTAAACAGTTAATTCGTAAATTAAATATAAACGGTTATATTTAATTAATGTATATTGAATTAATTATACAATATTGTCTTTGTCGGACATGTATTAATATGTCGGCTAATCCTTGTTACTAGACGATATTTTAATAACCGATAACCGATGACGATTTATAATAAAACCGTGTCATATACATTTAGCATTTTACGAACCGGACCACGAGGTAATATTAAGAGGAAGTGGAAGCCCACTTCCCCAGGTAGGCTCTCGGCCGACCAAGCAAGAGGAAACAAAAGAGAGGCTTTCTCTCTTTTGTAACCTAAGCATTTTCATTTGCAAACAAACTAGGGTTTTGAGAACATTACCTCTCAAAATTCAGATCTCACATCTAAGAAAAACTCACAACAAATTCTCTCAATATTGCAAGGCAATTAGAGAATACATTTCTAGCACAAGGGCATAGTCTCAGACGGTCTTGGGTGTATCGATTAGGAGGAAATCTACTTTGATTTCTGTTCTTAGGCCGCATCTCAAAGGACCCGAGGTTATTTCTAATGCTTTATCGTTTTTCTCATGTTTTTCGTTTTATGACAATAATCACATATAAAATTTGCGTTATAGTCCTAATTTTGTAGGGTATTATACGGATATTACCCCTCAAGTGGTATCAGAGCGAGGTCACGTAAATTTTTCTATGTGTTTTTCATCAAACGAATTTGAATCGATAAATTGTTTGCTTTAAAATTCGTGCGGCACAAATTTTTTTTTTGTCTCGGCCAAATTTTTTTTGGAAAACCGTGCGGCCTTCTCGGCCTGTTTTCTGTTTTTTTGCCTAGAAATGCGTGCCACACGTTTCTTGCTGGATCAGACGATCTTTTGTTTTCTTTTATTCTTTGTATATTGTAATTTTATTCGATCATTATTGCAATATGTTAAAGATGTATCAATTGTAGTTTCAATTCTATACGGATTAGATTGAATTGCAATTGGGTTTTAACAAATCGTTTTGTTTTGTTAATTGATGCTCTCATTTTTAGCCGAAATTTTTTTTTCTTCTTTATTGCTCTCGGCTATGCAGCAGCAATAATAAAAAAAAAATTTTTTTTGGTACTGTTCACGTACAGCCGTGAAGAAAAAAAAAAAAGTTTTGTTTTTTTTTCGGCCAATTTTTGCATAATACGGATTTATGCATTCGCTTGATAGTGAAACGGTTCACCCACGTACAATTTAGTTACTTTAAAACGATTTAAAGTAACGGATTATCACGGATTAAAATTAACTTGACTAAAGCGGTTTTGTCACATAATTTTAATCATTAAAGGTGGTTTGGATAAATTTTACATAATTACGGAATTATGTCACGAATAAATTTGTTTTAGTTGATGCATTTTATTTATCGTTATTTTGAATGTTTTGAATGCTTTTATTACGTATTTATTTATTTTTACAAACGGTTGTAACTTAGTGTGGCCTTAGTAGAACGTGTTACCGTAATGATGGAACACGGTCTTGGTTGTATTTTGAGATCTCGCATCTCCATTTTGTTTTTCTTTTATAATTACAGTTTTTATTTAGAATGTAAATAGGTTTATATTTTGTAAATTTTAATTGTAATTTTGAGAAGACCAAAGATGGAGACCGGATGCTCACTCCATTTGCATGAAAAAGATGGAACATCAAGACAAGCTTCTCGGGTCCAACGGTGGATTCCAAAGTTGTATTATGTTCTTTTTACTAGGATAGGCCACACTAGTAATTTTTATTTACGTATTGCATTCTTTTATTTATTTTATCGTAACGATAGATTGCATCATTTTCCGCCTAAAAACCAAACCACCTAATAATTGCATGAAAACTGACTCATATAGAGGTCACGCGTTAGTTTTCTTTGATATACAGATATCACACGTTTTATTTTAAGCCATCACCTAAATTAATTCATTCACGCATTGCTAGTTTTTCGTTCACTTACAATGAATTAAAATTAAGTCGATGGGATCTTCCTCGTATAAACAAAAATTGAGAACGGTCTTTATAGGTCAAACTCCAATGAATCCCTTCTTCGTCGGTTGGCATAATATGACCCCTTCTACGTCGGGTAAGTTGGAACCGATTGACCTATTTTATCTCAACACTATGGTCACTCGTACGATCCTGTGATTATGGTGGACTATAGATAGGATTTACGGAAATCTATCGACCAAGAGTTTTTACGGAAGAACTAGCTAAACAGTTGGCTTATCAATTTACGGAAATTGAGTCTTGGGATCACTTGTATTATTCTTGAGGGAGATCAATTATGCAAGTGCAATGAGTCTACACGATTAAAATGAATTTTAATAGACTTAAATCACCTCGATGAGTTGCTTATTTCGTTTTTGTTTTTCTTTCTTTTTCAGCGTAGATCACGTTTTTTAAACTGCTAATAACATAATGGCTGGCATCCTCGATGACCCAATGCCAAGTGCCACATTGGACCGTGAGTCCGGCCGGATCTTTATGAATCGGATGAATCGGTCTACTAGCGAAGAATGATGGATCAAACTTCGCGGAATGGGAAGCGGCATTACGGAATGCCGCCACCGCCGACGGGAAGCTCAAGTATCGATCGAGCCCCTCCCGCCAACCCCAGCCCCACGGCTCGAGTTAACGAGGTCTCCACGTATAGCGACTTCGTCATGGAAGCGGGTGCGATTAAAAACGTACTCATTTTTGCAATGGAATCCAATTTGCATAAACGCTTCATAGCCCAAGGTGCAAACAAGATTTTCACCACGCTCACCAAGGAATTCTCGAAAGCACCGAGAATCGTGACCTATGAGCATACCACACGCTTCTTTGATGCGAGACTCCAGAAGGGCCAACCGGTTAGCCCACACATTCTCAGCATGATTGAGAATGTCGAGAGACTGGAGGCGCTTGATTGTAAAATCAGCGAGAACATTGTTATTGACCGCATGCTTCATTCACTCCACGATGGTTTTGCGCTCTTTAGAGCGAATTACTATATGAATGATTTGAAGAAAAGTCCCCATGAATCGCACCGCCTTCTCGTATGACCGAGAAGGACATGAAGTTCGAGTGGGAGCTCGAAACAGGATGTTCTCGTTGTGTCAAACAAGGGCAAGGGTAAGGGCAAAGCTCAAGCGAGACCTAGTTTGTAGGTAAACCGAAGTTTAAGAAGTCGGGATCGGGTAAGAGTGGGCCTGGTGAGGCAAGTAACTCATCAGGCGCGACAAAGAGCAAAACCGAAAACATGGAATGCCATCATTGCCACAAGACTGGGCATTGGAGGCGTACATGTCCTGTTTATCATGAGGACATAAAAGCAGGTCGCGTTAAACCTGTTGGTATGTCTTCTTCCTCTCCTACTTTTATTCATATGATTGAGATTAACCACGCAAGTTACGGAACTTGGGTACTAGATACTGGTTGTGGTTCTCATCTGTGTAATCATGTGCAGGGGCTCCGAAACATCGAACCCCTCGTAAAGGGCGAGGTGGACCTGCGTGTCGGGAATGGAGCACGAGTGGCTGCCGTCTCGAGGGGAACATACGTGATCCAGCTTCCTAGCGGATTTGAGTTATTTTTATATAACTGCTATTATGTACCAGTCTTTCTAAAAACATTATTTCGGTTTACGCACTTGACAAACTTGGTTTTTCATTTGTAATAGAGAATAATTCTTGCATTTTCTCATTACACGATATGATTTATGGCAAAGCAGTCTCCATGAACGGAATTTATGTTTTAGATCAGACCACTGAAATATTACACGTAATGAATAAAAAGTTAAAGGTTGGTGACAAATATCAAACGTATCTATGGCACTGCCGTATGGGACACATTAATGAGAAACGCGTAAAACAGCTCATAAAGAATGGAGCTATCTCGGCCTTTGATTTTCAATCATTTGGCACGTGTGAATCATGTCTCATCGGTAAGATGACTCGAATTTCCTTCAAAGGTGTTGGAATGCGCACTGCTGACCTATTAGGACTCATACATACGGATGTATGTGGGCCTATGTCAATCACCGCACGAGAAGGCTATAGGTATTTCATCACTTTCACGGACGATTTAAGTAGATATGGCTATGTCTACTTAATGAAGCACAAAAGTGAATCCTTTGAGAAATTCAAGGAATACCGAGAATCGGGTACAGAACCTCTTTGGGCGAAAGATTAAAACACTGCGCTCGACCAGAGTGGTGGCGAGTATCTCTCTCACGAGTTTGATCAACACCTTAAGGACTGTGGGATTGCCCTACGATTAACTCCACTGGAACACCTCGGTTGAATGGTGTGTCCGAACGCAGAAATCGAACACTACTTGATATGGTTCGATCCATGATGAGTCACACCGTGTTGCCTGACTCATTATGGGGTTATGCTCTTGTCAATTTGCTCTAATACTTAACCGAAGTCCGTCTAAAGCTGTTGACAAGACTCCATATGAACTATGGAAGGGAACGGTCCCTAACTTATCCTTTATACGGGTTTGGGGCTGCAAGGCTTATGTCAAGTGGAGACACGAGGATAAGCTCGGCCCGCGATCGGTCAAGACATACTTTATAGGTTATCCTAAAGGAACACTTGGTCATTACTTTTATTCGCCAACCGAACAACGTGTTTTTGTTACGGCTAGTGCGACATTCTTAGAGAAGGAATTTTTCGAGAATGCAAAGAGTGATAGAACCTTCGACCTGTCGGAGATTCTAGAACCAAATACCGAGCAACCATTGGAGGAACCAATTCCTTCAATCCCGGCTGCGGTGAATATTCCTGAGGAACCTAGGAGGTCGGGAAGAGTCTCTATTCCTCCGGACAGATACATTGGTATGGTCGAGGAACATGACATAGATGACATTCTACTCTTAACGAGTAGTGAACCCGCAACCTATAAAGGTGCCATGACTAGTTCTGACTCAAAGCTATGGCTTGAGGCCATGCAATCCGAGATGGACTCTATGTATGAGAACAACGTATGGGATCTTGTTGACTTACCTGCTAAGGTTCGTCCCCTTCAATGCAAATGGCTTTACAAGATAAAGCATTCTTTGGAAGGTCAACAAGATATCTATAAAGCACGACTAGTTGCTAAAGGTTTCACCCAAGTGCCAGGTTTGCACTACGATGAAATTTTTGCACCCGTAGTCATGCTGCGTTCCATTCGGATTATCTTAGCGATTGCCGCTTTTCATGACTATCAAATTTGGCAGATGGATGTGAAAACCGCCTTCTTAAACGGCTTTTTGGAGGAAGAGTTGTACATGGTACAACCCGAAGGTTTCATCGATCCTGAACATCCTAAGAAAGTATGCAAGCTTAAGCGTTCCATTTATGGACTTAAGCAAGCATCTCGGAGTTGGAATCATCGCTTCGACCAAGTGATTAAAGAAAATGGATTTACTCGATCGGTCGAGGAACCATGTCTTTATATCAAGTCGAGTGGGAGCAAGATTGTCTTCCTAATATTGTATGTCGATGACATACTCCTGATTGGGAATGACATACCTCTCTTAACTTCGGTGAAAGTATGGTTGAAAAACCATTTCCGGATGAAAGATCTGGGAGAGGCACAAAGAATTCCAGGCATCCGTATCTATCGAGATAGATCACGACGGATGTTATCTCTCGGTCAGAGTCTTACATAGACAAAATCCTAGAGAGATTCAGCATGACTAACTCCAAAAAGGGGTTTCTTCCTATGACTCCAGGGGTGCACTTGAGCAAGTCTCGGGCACCGGAGACACCAGGAAGAGAAAGAGCGCATGACACGGATTCCTTATGCCTCGGCTATAGAATCAATCATGTATGCCATGATATGCACACGTCCGGACGTGGCATATGCATTGAGTATGACAAGTCGATTCCAACAGCATCCAGGTGAATCACATTGGATGGCTGTCAAGAACATTCTTAAGTACCTACGGAGGACTAAAGATTGGGCATTGACTTATGGAGGCGATCAAAAGCTATGCGCAACCGATTCGTGAGATGATAGCTTCCAAACGGATCGAGATGACTCCAAATCTCGATCTGGATTCGTTTTTACTCTTAATGCGCGTGCATGATCACTGGAAGAGTTCCAAACAAAGTGTTACAAACAGATTCTACGACCGAGTCCGAGTACTATGCCGCGTACGAAGGCGCAAAGGAAGCGATATGGATGCGTCAATTCTTACAAGGACTATCTCTAGTGCCTAGTTCGAATGACCCGATCACCATCTATTGCGACAATAGAGGTGCCATCTTCCAAGCTAAGGAGCCAAAGTCTAGCAACAAGTCTAGACATGTACAACGGAAAGCTCATCTAATCCGAGATTACGTGGAGCAAAAGGAAGTAGTGATAAAAAGATTGCTACGAGATGATAACATAGCGAGATCCTCTCACTAAACCATTACGACAAGATAAGCATGAAGGGCACGTTAATTCCATGGGAATTAAACGTATTCCTAAGTTGTAGTACTCTTTTATGGATTAGATTCATTCTCTTTTGTACTCTATACGACATCATCGTTTTGATATTTATATATTTTGTTTTTCATGTGGATTTGTACGACAATTTTGAACACCACAAAGTGAACTGAACAAACATTATATTTTTGGTCCTTAATTGCCCACGTGAGTTGATAACTCAAGGTAATTATTTTGTGACGTTGGTTGATGGTGGGTTCAACGAGCCATAAGTCAAAAGGTTGACTGACCAATCACAGAGGCGATTTATACGGATATCTCGTAGGACACAATTGTGACATCGACGTGGAGTCCTAAATGTTTTATAACATTCGGTGCCGGTCGTGGATAGGACCTCCATGGTGATCCTAAGAGTCGATTCTTTTGACTATCGACTGTCTCTTGAGACTAAGGCAGATTTTGGGTGACTTTGGTTTCTTTCTCACGGTCATCCGTAACAGGGGGCCAAGTAGATTTTTTCTGGGTCATTTCATGCTGTGCTTAGATCGGAAGGAGTCGAGTTGAAGGAAATATTCAGCCTTTATCAGGTACTCGATATTTCTCAGGGCCACTCGAGGAGTCAGAATCGAAATGCATGGCCATGCTCGAATATGAATTCGTTTTATCAGTTGAGTTACTCTCTAGTCGGGGAAACCACTCTAGATACGGATCGATTGTAAAATACGACCTTTGCGGATCCGGATCCGCAAATTGTTTTACATTGAGTGGGAGAAATTTTAAATGAATATGAGAATCGGTTATCGCACATACACTTGTACGGACAAGTGGGAGTTTGTTGAGGCTGTGTCCTCCAGTTAGTGCGGATAACGTCATTGCACATGCACTTGTACGGACAAGTGGGAGCTTGTTAGGTGGTGTCCTTTACGATTAGTGCAAGGACTTATAAATCTCTAAAAGGATCAAAGGGTATACTTTTGTATTATAATCAGTTGATCCACGTTTATCAATAACGGTTGACTTGCTAGATAAGTTTGACGTTATTGTCATACATATGGCGGTGATCAACTGGTCCCTAAAAGTCACACCTATAGGATACGTTTGAGAGATGTGACGGTATGAAAATACAGTCATGTTGATGCCAAAAAATTGACTAAGCGATTAGTCCGAGTTATTTGACTAGTAATTAGTCAAAATGCGATGTTGAGATATTTTATTTAATACGGATTAAATAAAATGGGCTAAGCGAATTAAACATTAATTCGTAAATTAAATATAAACGGTTATATTTAATTAATGTATATTGAATTAATTATACAATATTGTCTTTGTCGGACATGTATTAATATGTCGGCTAATCCTTGTTACTAGACGATATATTAATAACCGATAACCGATGATGATTTATAATAAAACCGTGTCATATACATTTAGCATTTTACGAACCGAACCACGAGGTAATATTAAGAGGAAGTGGAAGCCCACTTCCCCAGGTAGGCTCTCGGCCGGCCAAGCAAGAGGAAACAAAAGAGAGGCTTTCTCTCTTTTGTAACCTAAGCATTTTCATTTGCAAACAAACTAGGGTTTTGAGAACATTACCTCTCAAAATTCAGATCTCACATCTAAGAAAAACTCACAACAAATTCTCTCAATATTGCAAGGCAATTAGAGAATACATTTCTAGCACAAGGGCATAGTCTCAGACGGTCTTGGGTGTATCGATTAGGAGGAAATCTACTTTGATTTCTGTTCTTAGGTCGCATCTCAAAGGACCCGAGGTTATTTCTAATGCTTTATCGTTTTTCTCATGTTTTTCGTTTTATGACAATAATCACATATAAAATTTGCGTTATAGTCCTAATTTTATAGGGTATTATACGGATATTACCCCTCAAGTATAGCTTGCAATACCCTACATGATAATAAATAATACTATATTTTAAATTAATTTTTTATTTTTTATGAAAATTTCTCACGATACTTCTTAATTTTGGCAGATTTTTTTGGTACCCTTGCCTTTAAGAATATGCCCATGATACCCTTTAGATTTCATTTTTGTGCTCATGGTACCCCTTAATGTAGCGGTCGTTAACAGAACGTTAAATTTTGATGACGAAGCAATAATTAGTAAATTAAAAACTAATAATAAATATGAAATAAAAATAAAATTTTGAGTATTTCCCATGTTACCCTTGTGTTGTATACATTCTTCTCCAGATATACCTAAGATGTAACAATTTTTTCATGTTACCCTTAAGTCATTAATATATGGGTTTAATGCTCATGTCTTCCCTAGAAACAATTTTAATTTACGTTCCTATTCACACATATAGACCCCATGAAATAATTCTAGTACCCCATGACATTATTTCAGAAGTAGTGAAGGTCAGAAGAAATAATCATAATAAACCTGATGTGCAAACACCTTAATCAAGTATTCACAGTAGCATTTGTGCATTAGCCATGGCTTAAAACTATCATAATTCGTTTATCCCTTGGAATTACCATGCCCAACCTATATCATGCTACAGATGTTAGCTTTCACCTCGAACAAGAACTCTAGATAATCAAGTTTGAGTAGTAGCAAGTCATGTGTGAAACATTCGACATTAAGCAACAACTGTGAGGCCGCATATCTCTTTGCTCGAGTGGACCAATTTTTCCCACCATGCACCAAATAAAAGCTAAATGAGTTAGCTTTCATTTCCAATTTGAATCCCATAGTGTAGGCCTCTAGAGTATGAGAGATACTTATTTTTTTGCTGACAGGTCAATGTGAATTCTGACCTACATGCATTCATTTGCGTATGTAGTCAACTTATAATGTCAATATTTGGAGTTATAGAGAAGTTATGAACATGATTCAAAAACCTTGTCATGTTTAGCTAAAATCTCAAACTTTCTAGCCATGTAAATATCATGTAAAATTAGTTAGTATAACTTCAGATATGAAGTTTGAAAATCAGGCTTGTTGCATATATTGAGCATTCAGGATGCTCAAACGTTTATATTAATGACTTAAGGCCTTAAGGGCACAATGGAAAAAATTTACATCTTAGGAATATCTGTGTGTGTGGTGGTGGGGGGGGGGAGTGTATAAACATAGGAGTAAATGGTAAATGATCAAACTTTTATTTATATTTTATATTTATTATTACTTTTTAATTTATTAATTATTGTCACGTCATCAAAAGTTAAAGTTTCATTAACGATCGTTACATTAAGGAGTACCTTAGGCACAAAAATGAAACCTTAATGATACCATGGCCATATTTTTAAAAGTAGGGGTACTATGGAAAATCTATCAAAATTAAGGGGTATTATGGGAAATTTCTGTATTTTTTTGCCATTTAAAAGTTAAGCATGTAGCTTAATAGAGCTACACCCGCTTACAAGCAGGAGCATATTTTTCGTCTGCAATGGTACGGTGAGTATAACGCTTGATAATTTATGATCATTACAAGCGAGTCCATAAATACAATCATTGGAGTTGCCCTAAGTTGTAGTCGTACATTGTCTCTCCTATTTTCATTTTTTTTTCCACATATTGATATTTGATATGTCATACCTCAAAAAATTTGTCCGAAATAAATATGGAACATCAGATAGAATCCGAGGGGCCGGGGTATATGGTAATATTTGTTTTTGAAAATATAGATTTATAAAAAAAAGGATATTCAAATTGTAAATAGAAACATGAGTTTTTTTGGGTGTCGAAAAGTCGTCGACGTTTTGTAACGAATTATCTTTTTTTTTTTTAAAAAAAAAAAAAAACGACCATCTCTCTCTCTCTCTCTCTCTCACACACACACACACACACACACACACACACACACACACACACACACACACACAACAAACTTAAAAAAAAACATTGTTAAACGAACTCAATGGTAAACAACGAACCATCTAAATCAACGGCTATCAACGAATCATCGGTAAGTTAACGAGGTTAAAACGTTGGATAAATAAAAAAAACCAATAAAAAAACAAAAAATAAAAATTAACCGATTAAATACATAATTAACGACAAAATTGAAATTTAAAATTCTGACCATGGGACGGATGTTGAATCTCAATGTTTGTGGCCGGTTCAAACAATAAAACTCAACGTCCATGCCATGTTGAGACGATGATATTGACCGTCTCCGTCCCACCCAAACAACCATATGCAATGTCCCTTCCTCACCCGACGAGAAAACTAACGTCCTCATCCCCACGCGACATACACATTCAACGTCCTTCTCCCTTCCCGGCGTTGAGATTCAATGTCCCTCACCCACCATGGCGTTGAATTTCAACGTCCCCCCTCTCAACGACAATGAATTTCAACGTCCCCTACCCTACATGGCGTTGATTTTTAGCGTCCATCACCCCTCCATAACAACCACCAAATACGACCTATAACAACAACAACAACAACAACAACAACAACAACAACAAGAAATGCAACGACAGCAACAATCAGCCAGAACGACAACAACAATACAATCGAATTACACAATAAAATTAATTAAAATTAACCAATTAAACCTACAAAACCAAATGCTTCCTAAACTAATTCATAATAAACCAAAAAAAGGATGTGTATTACTTACTTGTTATGGTGCTGCGGTGGTCGGTGCTGTTCGTTAGTGGTAGTGCGTGGTGGTGCGTGGTGGTGGCCGTAGGTTGAGAAGGAACCGAGTTGAGAGGAAGTGAGTTGAGTGATTGAAAGAGAGAGCATGAAGGACTAAGATGCGTAGGTGGCGAGTGCAGTTGGATAGTGTGGTGGTGGTGGTGGTGGTTAGAGGCGACAGTGCGATGAGTGTGGGTGTGGTTGTTTCGCTGCCGTCGGGTTGAAGGGAGGGAGGGAATGAGAGATTGGAGTGAAAGAAAGAGTCCAAGGGTAAAGACGTCTTTTTTTTAAAAAAAAAAACGTCGACGATTCGTTATAAAACGTCGACGTGGTTTTGAAACTCTGGTTATTGTATTATAAAGTGTGTAATAATTTTATTCATTTCTAGAAGAGTTAATTAGATGTTATTCGCTTTTGAAATTCACATTTTAAAATAACTCCCTTTTGAAATTTTTTCCTAAAATTATTTCCCTTAAGTTGCATTTTTTTTTTTTCCTAAAATTGCTTCCAAACTCCAATTTAAACGAGTTATTTTGTCTATTTTTAAACTTATTCTTTTTGTGCCTTAATCAATTAATACTTTAAATTAATACTTTAAAAGGTATAACTATGTAGACAATTGGAAGGAGAGTTTAAAAACAAACTAAATAAGTCACTTAAATTGGAATTTTGAAGCAATTTTAGGAAAAAAATACAACTTAGGGGAGTGATTTTAGGGAGGGAAATGCACTTTAGGGAGTAATTTTAGGAAAAAAAAATTAATTCAAAAGAGAATAATTTTAAAAATGTGGATTTCAAAAGAGAGTAAAATGTAATTAACTCTATCTATAATGCTTTAATTTGCTAATATAAAGAGATTTAGGTAGTGACATCTGCCATGTGGCTTCTCAAGATCAATTACCCAATTGTGTTGATAAGGAGTTTGACATTTTAAAAAAAATAATAATAATTAAACAAATAAACTTAACCCCAGTAAGAATACTGATAACTTATTGTAATTGTTTCACGGTTTCACCTTAATCGGAATATTGATAAGGACTAAGGGCGGGTGCAGAGACAAGAAATAGAAAGCTTCATATATTATAGTACGTTGACGTTGGAGATTGCAGTAGTAGTTAGAACTTAAGACTCAACAAATAAGTTTTTGACATATACAAAGTACACTACAAAAGGTTCCTCATAATCCCGTATCAATTAGTCTATTTATTAATTGGACTTGTGTGTGGGTCGTATGATATAACAGATAAAAGGTGATTATTTTATGATAAAAATAATAATTATTTCTTGATAAAAAGTAATTTTTTATAGAAATTGGTAAAATTATAATAATAAAAGGTGATCATCCATCTAATCTTGAACTTCAGTTTACACTAAAAAAACTTCAATGAGATGGACTTTGTATATTAGAAAAGGGGGGTGTGGCACCAAACTGACAACAACTATGCACGTTAATGATTTGACAAGCACAAATGGTTGTTTCATAATTACATTGATTATGTAGAGTTTGTAGTGTTTGTTTTTAAGTTTCAGATGAAATCAACCACCAAAAGTAAACTAGCTCAAGCTTGCTAATAAGGGAATGAAATACATACTTTGTATTTGTAATCTAAGATTCTCTTATATGGTGGCTTGTAGACAAGTCATTTTGTTTGGTTCTTTTAGCGTGTTCACTCTTCTTTCTTTTATTGTAGTGTTGACGACCGTGTACAACAAATCATCAACAATTCAATTACTAAATGACAATATCATCAGTTGGAAACAAGATCAAATGCTCTTAATTTCATCCGACACCGGTATTAGCCGAGCTAAAACAACAATTCCCCAATGTTATTCTACAAGAGTTCCAAATCAAATATCAACAACAATCCTCACAAAAATAGTCAAATTACAAATCAAAATCTAAATTAACCACTAAAAAACGTGCAAGTTAACAACGAAGCTAATTCAAATCAAAACTCAATTCTCCATATAATTAATCTCCTCGAATCATTTGTATTAGAAAAAGCACAAAATTAGTGACGGAACCATTCAATTATCTTAGCTCGATCGAAAAAGAAAGAGTAGATAGATAGAAGAATGTTCAGAGCCATCGGAAAATGAATTAAGAATATATTTGATGTTGGGTGGATAATTACAAGTGAATTTATCAATTATATACCCTACAAAAAGTGAGTTTTTGGATTAAATAGGTCAGTCTTATCACATGTGTATATTGGAGTAAGATTTATCCATCTACTTTTATTGTACTCACCTTGTAGGAGCATAACATGAAAAAAAAAGAAAAAAAAAGAGAGAGTCAATTGTACAAGAAATTATATATTAGGGTTTGGACCTAAAATATTCTAGGTAGCAAGTAGCAACAACTTATTGAATATGAAATGATTCTTTTTATCGATATAAAAAAAGACAAAATTGTATTATAAAGGAATCTTATCTTAACACAAACCTAATGTAAGACATACTAAGAGGTTTTCCATTACAAAATCCCAAATATTTGTTGTTTTAGTCATTCACTTAACAATACCACTCATTGAAACTCATATAAAGTCGGGTTCTTTTAGGCTTACGAGTAATTTTAGTTTTATTGTTTACTCAAATTCAGTTTTGTTCCTTTTTTCTTCTAGTTTAGTTAATTTGCTATATATAATTTCAGTTCAATTCATTACAATGTTTTAGACTACCATAATGAAATATTGGTCCCATTATTGGTAGACCCGTAAATGTAATTCGGATCTAGGACGATAACATATCCTAACCCAATGGCTTCGAAATTAAATTTGACATACTCTTTCATCTACATTATTTTCAATTATTACTATTATTACTATTATGTATAGTTATAATACATTTAGAAAAATCGTTAAAATTTATTTACTTACAAGAATATCATCTTCAAACATCATATGTCCATGTGTATATCTACAAACTGAAAATAGTTTGATATCAAGCAAAACACTATCAAACACACGTTTTATCCATCCAATCCATCTGATAAAGGAGTTAGAAATGTAGGACCCCATTAAAATAAAGTAGGCCTAGTAGTTATAGACTTGTAGTCATGATTTACTCATGAATCATGACCGAACATAATAATGATTTTTGTGCGTAAATAATGAGATAAACCTTAATTATTGAGTTTAATTAAATATATAATTATTATTGGAGTAAATTAGAAATTTCTCTTTTTTAAAACTTAGTTTTCTAAAATTACTAGTTTTAAACCAGTGTAAAAAATGCACAGGTCATAATAATAGGCGCTATCAGTGGACACATGTGCATATAAATGAACATTACTAATGTGAATGTCATGACAATATAAATAGGTCTATAATTGAAAATTTTACGTATATATAATTTAATTAACGCTTTTCGTTCACACGACATGATACGGTTTTTAAATATACAGATATGATATTCTCTAATGATGTGAGGAATTTTTAAATGGAATGTTTTTTTTGTTATTAATATCAACTTATTTTAATTATATAAAGAAATTAAACATAATGCATTCATATTATAAGTACTTTGTTATATTATTTTATTACATTTTGTAATTTATTTGATAATAAATTTGTACTTTATGTAATTTTTATGTCATGAAAAATATAATATGTATAATTTATGTTGTATAATGTAATGTGTACTTTATATGATTTTTTAATTGGAAATTTTATTTGCCAACTTAAACAAAAAAATAGTAAGCAGTTGAAATTAAATTGTGTGTGAATTTGTGAAATCACATTTAAATCTGAACAAATTGTGTAATGGGGTCCACATTTAGAAAAGTCTTTATTTTTCCCTCAATTCAAGAGACCAATCAGAAGAGCTTAAAAAACTCTTCTTTTATACTATGTAGATTCTCTTTTAAAAACTTTTTCTAAAACTACTCCATTAATATATATCGTGATAAAAAATTGTTTCAAAGTTAGTATTCCAATGAAAAAAAAGTGAATGGATGAAATTGCCTTTCATTTAAGGGCTCTCTAGTTCAGCTCATCCCCCACTATTAAGATATTAGGCCCATTAAGGCCGACTATCGGTCTAGGGTTTATGCTATTAGTCTTTCTTATATATAGACTTATGTTATTGACTTAGAACACATCATTAAATAATACAATTCTCGCTTATGCAATCATCTCCTCTCTATAATCTTATCATGTTATCATAGCTGTTAGGTCCCGATAAGGTGGATGGGTTTGCAGGTGGTGCAGAGGCTCAAAGTTTTTGGGTGTGGATATGGTCGATAGGTTTGCAGTTGGTGTTAGGGGTGAGCAAAAATATACAAAACAATTTTAATATACGGATACGATACGGTATACGGTTTCAATTACACGAATTTCTGCATATACGATACGGATTTCTATATATACGATATGGTTTTCAAGAAACCGTATCGTATCCGGGTCGGTCAAAAGCAAAACTGGGTATGCGGTTTTTGAAAAGAAATAAAAAACACCAAAAATATCTTACAAAAACTAAATAATTTAACCAAAATCACTTTAACTTGTCCACTTTCTTTTTCTCTAATGCATTTGTATAATGAATATTGAAATTTTTATTATTCTAATATGTAACCTAATATTAAATTTAAGTGAGGGTGTACCGGTTTTATCGTGTATGCTATAAATTGAATAACAAACAACTGAAATCCGTATCCTGGTACACGAAACCCGGATATACGGAAAATCGGATATACGAAAACTGGGTCGGATCCGTATCGAGGACTGGAAACTGACTTTCGTCTTTTTAAGACTTTTTCATCAGGAGACCCATTATTGCTTGGAAGATCATCGCTTGTAGAACCATTCTGAGAAGGGAACATGTGGCGAAAACCACCCTGGTTTTCATGGTCTCTTCCTCGCCCACTTCTGTCGCCACGAAAGGAAGCTGGTGTAGATACCCAGTATCTGCACCTCCCAAAAACCACCCAATAATGGTCGGACTATAACGTGTTTTTGATATGCGTGCATGGATTGGCTATACATGAGACGGTTTAATGCGCTACTCGAATATAAAAAATGATTTCAAAAGTTTCTAACTTCATTTGCATTAAAATAACAGTATTTAGAGTTAAAACCGTCTTCGGACCCAAAACCGACTCAGAAACCCGCAACTCGAGTCAAACTGAGTCAACCCGAGTCAACCCAAATCTCGAATGTCAAAAATAATGCCATGAATGTCTTCATCATGTCATTTTCATTAAAATGACCCTATTTAGAGTCTAAACTGACACCGAGCTAAAAACCGACTCGAAATTCAAATCCCGACTCACACGGGTCAAACCCGAGTCAAAGACACAAAATACCTACCCCAAATATCACCTAAGAGGAAGCTTACACGGCTAAGCAAACCTCAAAGACCACAAATCACAACCAACAAAACATTGGTTAGAACAAATGAAAAATCCAAATTTGCGAAAGGGACAGTACACCCCATTGAGTCACGGGGTGGCTCGCGCCTCAATGGGGTGTCTGCTTAGCCTCCAAGCAAAATCGACCGACCTACCATCCCATATTTCTCTATAAATACCCACCATCACACACCATAATCTTCACGCGAGAGTCCGCCCCCTCACATCTCCCTTAAACTTCTATACTCGACTTCCTAAGTCACAAAATCGACACGTGTTTACGACCTACCGATCGTAAACACAAGCCTTACACATATTGTTTGGTACCGTCGCCGTGCATTCGACCGACCCATTTGACCAACTCAACTCATTAATCAACATGTTTTAATTAACATATTTTCAACTCATTTTCAAAACCAAATCCTTTTTTAAGGCACTCTTTTAAACTTCTTTGATCGCGATTAGTCTCAACGAGAAAACCGTCTCTAAAGTCGCCTACTTCGCAAACATCAAAATACGTAAGTTTGAGGGTGTAAATATCTCACTTTAATTCATGTCTTTACTGTTTTGATGAGTTTATAAGCACAAACGATGCATAACACGATTCAAATTTAGGTTAGACGAGCCAAAACTGAGTTTTGGCCTGAGGCAAAAGCCCCTTATTGTGCAAGGTGGCTCGCGCCTCAATGGGGTGCCCAGGTCAGACTCAAACGTGTTTGAGTTCGTCTTTCCTTCAACACTTTCTTTTATTTTTACTTCTTTCCTTTTACGGTTTTTACCATTTCGAACGTTTCAAACCATTTTTATGACAAGCTTTTTAACCATAAATCATAATACCCTTGGTTCCTTATACCATGACGGTTTAATCCGTGACTCGGTGATATTAATTGGTTAATTACATTTTAAAAGAAATCTTTTTCTTTTATTTACCATTTTAATTCATTTTTATGATACATATTTCGACCATTACAAAAATCATCCTTGGTTCTTTATACCATGACGGTTTATTCCGTGACCCGATGATATTGTTGGTTAATTACATTTTAATGGGTATTTTAACACCCTTTTCTTTATTTACCATTTTTCTCATTTATTTACATTTACAAACATATTAGTCATAACTCATAATCATCATTGGTTCTTTATACCATGTCGGTTTAATCCGAGTACGATGATTAACTTGACTAATTACAAAGAAATGAACTTAACATGATTAGTTCAAATCAAATATTTTACATATTTACTTGTAAACTATACTTTTCAAACATGCAAATCCGACAACGAATATTACTAACATAATAGTAATTATTCCGAGTTATGCAAATCATACTTGCAAATCATTAATCACAAAAAAACGGTCTTAAACAACCTTTTACACAATCAGGAAACGCTCCTTGGGTCGGCTGATGGCTCGCGCCTCAAGGCAGCTCCTGTTTTCATCTTTTATAAACCAGGACAGGCCTTATTGCCTCGCTGCGTGGCTCGCGCCTCAATGGGGATGTCTGGCACAATTCTGTCTCATTTTGGTACTTATCTAGGACGATCCCGATTACGGTTAATCCGAATACATGACGGATCAGATTGATAAGTTTACGTTTTTTTACACTTTGTCATTTGACACCCTTTGTCAATAAATGGATCGTGTTAAGCATCATAACCCGAATTTGGCAAATTGATGTTTAATTTCCGTTTTCACATGTAAATCAATCTAAATCCAACTTGACATCTTATGCTTGATATTTGGATTAACAAACCGACTTAGAAAGCTTACATGTTAGGTTAAGACTTTTGGATGTGCATTCATGCATTTACATTGTTTTATCAACTCTTGCACTTAAACAACCACGATCGATCAGTAGAGGCCGCTAACGCGGGCAGGATTGGGTGTCCGATTAAAGGGCTTCCCAATATGTACCCTCACCCCTTACTCAGAACCTTTGGATAGTGGATGGCCTTATCCAGGGCGTACGAGAGTCATTTTAGGCATAGAATGCTAAAAGGGGGACGAGTCCTTATCTTTAGTACCTATGTCAAACACCGCTTTTTGCCTTAATTGACCTAGGTATAAAGTGGATTCGAACGGGTTCCAAGCATCCCACAAATGCTTGGTGGCGACTCCGAACATCTCTAATCGTTTCGAGACCTTTACCGAGACAAAATCGACCGATCTAAAGCGATCCGGTCGAAAGCATTTTTACGCCGCCGAGCGTGGCTTTCTAGACCGCTGCATGTCCACAGATTGGCTTGGCATGCAGGTGGCCCGTGACTACGGACCGTTAGGCGGCCGAAATCCGCAGACCGAGACGTGGCCCATGTCCACAGCTGGTCGAAATACTTTAGCCAAGACGATAACAAGAGGCTTAGGTTCCTTCTCGAAACTTTCACTCTTCTCCAACTTCGACTCGGATGTTAATTTCACAAGAGCAGCTTTCCCCTTCGGCTTTTATTTTTCTATAATCAATGTTTCATCATTATGCTTTTTTCCGACTTCTTTCATATTCTCAAAATCCTCGTCAGCAGATAGTACTCTTCTTGCTTCTGCCTTCTTGAGGTTTAAGGCTTGCTTCTTCTTTAAGAGGGTTTCCTCATATTGGTCAAGAGTCATCTTCTTAGCTTCCTCAGCTGCTTCCTGTATCCTCAACCTTTGTCTTTCTTCTCTTTCTTCTTTCTCTTTCCTGATTTTCTCCTTTCTCACACTCTCTTTCCGCTCCTCTGCAGTTTTCTCTAGTTCTGGAACATCACTCTTGACCTCCTCATTTGTTTCCTTTTCTTCAGATTCTTTGTCATTTGAGGACTCGACCGTGACAACAACATCACCTTCAGAATTAACATTACTGTGGCCAGCATCAACAACATCTCCATTACCGCCATTGCTTAAATCCTTAACTTCACCATTATCACTGTCTCCCTACCTGACAGTACCCCTTCCTCGTCTACGATATCCACCACGACCATTCCCGTTACCATTCACATTCCCATTTGTCATTAGCCTCTTGCCATTTACATCCCCGTTCCCCTTTGTCTGTTCGGAAGCATCACCATTAGCAAGGTCATTGCCGTTTTCTTGGACCTTTTTGGCATATACTTTCTTAGGAACTACTTGACAGCCTTCTTCATCCGATCTTATCCCGTTTTCATTTCCATTCCCATGAGCTTCTTCTTTAGAATTAATATGCTCAAAATTTTGAGCGAAGACAATATATTCTTTTATAGTCTTAGGAGGAGAAGAGGGAACTTCTTCATCAGGCTTCTTCTTCCCGCGTTCATAAATATCAGTAACGTCGTCATCGCTTTTGTTACCTCTGATCAAATTAAACAAATTTGAGAATGTAGACTTTAACACCCCCATTTATTTAAGGGTCTGGACTAGGACTCCTCAGATAAAGAAGGGTGTTACCATCTCGGAAACCCGAGGCAGTAGATAGCAAAGGAAAGATAAACAGTACTTTAAATTAAAAGTTTATAAATGTTTACAACTGAAATGAAACATGTCTCAAAACTGGAAATAAAGTCTGATAGCTAAACGGAAATAAAAGTGGGCTAGCTCTAAGTCAGGTGATCCATGCTCTCTCCCCTGCCAGCTCCCAATGTCTCAACAACCTGTCAATCTGCTCCCCAATAAATGGATTATCGCAGGCATACACGAATACACAGGGTCAACCGCGAGGTTGAGTAGGTAATACGATATATATAAAGAATGCAATGATATGTTCCTCCAAATCTATCTCCATCACACACATCCCCGAACGCCTGACCATACCGATCCCCGGAGACTATATCAATCGACCGTCATCGATATACCGGCTCGTACCGAGGTCACCGGGCAAGTCTGCGAGAACCCGCACGGGCCTTAATCACAATAAACTCATCTCCTCCAACTCCAACTCTGATGCATATGAAATGTATGAGACGTATGAAACAATGATGCTTAACGAGATAAATAAGATAAACAGATATGTCATATAATCACCGAACATGCCAACACTTTATAATCGTAAGAACTCAATCAGTGTACTCCCCTACCTCAGTACTGCAGTCAAATAGTCGGTGCTCAGTAATATTCCACAACAAATTCGCCCTCTGAAAGATAAATAAACGATAAACAATTACTTAAACTACTCCCGTTCCCAAAATAGAAAGTTACTAAAAATAGAAACTTCTTAAAATGGAAAGTTTCCTTAAATGGAAACTTTCCCGATATAACAGCTTTTCCATTTTAACAAACCCGACTCAAAACCCGTCTCTAAATATTTTAAATAACTCGGGAATTAAATTAACTAACTAACTACGATACTTAAACAATAAAGAAAACGAATCAAAACCGACTAAACAACACGCCTAACCCACGACTTCCAACCCAAACCCCAACTCCCACGCGCCACCTTTCCACCGTGACAGCCGCCAGGTCAGACACCGGGTCTGACCTGGGTCCCTACCACCACCCTCACCGGGTTCGACTCCCGCCGGTGAGTCGAACGAAGGCCACAAAAACCCCCCGGGTTCACTCCACCGTCCGTGGTTGCCACCACAACAGCCCCTACACAACCCCTCAGCCACCACAGTTGTCAACAACACCCTATCCTACCACCACCATTCTGCTCGCCGTCAAACCACGCACACAGACACCGGGGCACCGCCGTTTCGAACTCCCCCGAGTCCATGGTGGCGCCACCCCAAACCTACCCGTCTAAACCCTGCCTGAAACCCGCATCTAACCCGTTTGTTACCCTGTGTCGATGCCGTCTCTCTCTGCCACTACCACCGCCTATAGCCTCCCTAACAACCACCACCACACTCGACACATACCACACGACTCCCTTACCCCGTCAACAACCACCAACATCGCCTCCCTAAGACACACAACAACAACCAAAACCCGACAGACAAAACGAAAACAAAAGGGGAGGGTTGCACTCATACCTTTTCTGCCACCACAACAGCCACCAAGGTCGCCTACGGACGTCGATAACCACCCTAAAGCCTTCCTTGCTGCGCCGTCAACACCCACACTCACTCTCTCTCTCGATTTGCGTGAAGGTTGAGATTTGTGCCGCTGAAATGAGGGAGGCGGATGAGGGAGTAGAGTTTTGTAGTGTTAGGGTAAAATTAGGTTAAAGTTAGGTTAGATGGTAAATGGGTCATGGGTAAACGTGCCTGGGTAAATGGGTAAGTGTCATGGGTCAGCGTGGTTGGTAAAAGGACTAGCTAACGTGACTTCGTTCAGTTAAACCCGTCTCAACAAGTTACGAATAACTCGATCTTACGATATCAATACGACTAAACGATTAACTCGACTCAATTAGCGATATAAAATACGGAGTATTACAGTCTTCCCCCCTTAAAATGAACTTCGCCCCGAAGTTCGCTCATCTATCAAACCTCCAAGTATCACCGTGGGTACCAGAACAGATTTCCTAATGTAGATAACTCATGGATTTAGGCCCATAAAACAAAATGTTACATTCTACCCTCCTAAAAAGAAAGTTACGTCCCGGAACTTACCTCATGCAAACAGGTGTGGATAGCTTGCCCTCATGGAAGCCTCAGTCTCCCATGTAGCTTCCTCAACATTGTGGTTAGTCCACAAGACTTTCACCAAAGCTGTCTCTCCATTCCTGGTCTTCCTCACTTTCCTGTCCAAAATTTCCTTAGGTGTCTCCGGATAGGACAATCGCTCATCCACCTCGATCACCTCGGGACTCAACACATGTGATGGATCGCTCAAGTACCTCCGAATCGGGAAACATGAAAGACATTGTGAACTCTGGCTAACGCTGGTGGCAAAGCTAGACGGTATGCCACCTCTCCAACTCTGTCCAAGATCTCGTAAGGTCCGATGAACTTCTGACTCAGCTTTCCTCGCTTCCCGAACCTCATAACTCCCTTCATCGGCGACACTTTGAGTAGCACTTTCTCTCCCACCTCGAAAGAAATGTCACTTCTCCTAGTGTCAGCATAGCTCTTCTGTCTGTCCTGAGAAGCTCTCATCTTTTGCCTAATAATGCACTGTTCAACCATCTCTTAAATCATCTACGGGCCCAAAAAACAGCGTCAGATCGATCATCCCAACACACAGGACTCCTGCATTTCCTACCATAAAGTGCCTCGAATGGAGCCATCCCAATGCTAGCGTGATAACTGTTGTTGTAAGAAAACTCGATCAACCCCAGTCTGTCCTCCCAAGATCCGCCAAACTCTAGAATACAAGCTCTCAACATATCCTCGAGGGTCTGGATAGTCCTCTCTGTCGACCGTCGAGCAGGATGAAAAGCGGTGCTCATCTTGATTGAGTACCCATCAATGATCGCAATTCCGCGAACTTGGATAGAAACCGGAATCTCTCGGAGACGATATCTTTAGGCACACCATGCAACTTTACCACGTATTGAACATAAGCCTTAGCCAACTCAGCCTTACTCCAAGTATCCTTCATGGGAATAAAGTGAGCTGACTTGGTCAACCTGTCGACGATCACCCAAATCATGTTGTTACCTCTTTGAGTCCGAGGCAACCCGACGATGAAGTCCATGGATATACTCTCTCACTTCCACTCTGGCACATCTAGCGGCTGAACTTTCCCCTGCGGTCTCTTGTGTTCACCCTTCACCGTTTGACATGTCAAACACCGAGACACGAACTCAGCGACTTCCTTCTTCATATTAGGCCACCAGAACGTCTTCTTGAGATCCTTGTATAACTTATCCCCTCCAGGATGTACAGAATAAGGAGTAGCATGTGCCTCAGTAAGAATTTTCCTCTTCAGTTCCTCATTAGCTGGCACATACCACCTCTGTCCAAACCTCAAGCTCCCATCTGAATGAATACTGAATTTAGAGTAAGGTTCTGCACCTGCCTGCTCTACCATATTGCGCCATTTCTGAACTCTAGCATCCTCTTTCTGTAGCTCTCGAATCTCCTCGTACAACTCCGGCTCAACTGTCATATCTCCAATGGTCTCACCTCGTCGGATCATGTAAATCCCCATCTTCCTTAGCTCACCAAGCATCCTCACCCTGGATCTGGCACTAATCAGGGCATGGATGGACTTCCGACTCAAAGCATCGGCTACGACATTCGCTTTTCCTTCATGATAGAGTAAGTCCATGTCATAATCGCCAATCAACTCGATCCATCTCCTCTGTCTCATGTTCAACTCCTTCTGAGTATAGATATACTTCAGGCTCTTGTGATCAGAAAATACCTTGAAAGTCGCTCCATAGAGATAATGTCGCCACAACTTAAGAGCAAACACCACGGCTCCCAACTCTAGATCATGGGTAGGGTAATTCTCCTCATAGGTCTTCAACTGTCGAGAAGCGTACGCGATTACCTTCCCGTTCTGCATCAACATACACCCTAACCCTTTCTTGGAAGCATCAGTATACACTTCGAAGTTATCATTCCCGTCTGGCAAAGCAAGGATAGGAGCTGTGGTTAGGCGCTCTTTAAGTGTCAAGAAAGCCTTCTCACAACTCTCATCCCAAACAAACCTGTTCTCCTTCCTCATTAGGGATGTCAATGGTTTTGCTATCTTCGAAAAGTCTTTGACAAACCTCCTGTAGTATCCAGCTAGTCCCAAGAAACTTCGAATTTCGCCCACATTCTTTGGGCTCTGCCATCTAGTCATAGCCTCGATCTTGCTAGGATCCACTGACACCCTCTCTTTGGAAATCACATACCCCAGAAAGGCAACTTTCTTCAACCAGAACTCGCACTTACTCAATTTGGCATACAACTGATTCTCTGCCAAAGTGCTCAACACTATCCTCAGATGTTCCTCGTGCTCTTCCTCATTCTTGGAGTAAACCAATATATCATCAATGAATAAACCCACGAACTTGTCCAGATAAGGACTGAACACCCTATTCATTAGGTCCATAAACACAGCTGGTGCATTGGTCAATCCGAAGGGCATGACCACGAACTCATAGTGTCCATATCTAGTTCTGAAAGCAGTCTTAGGAATATCTTCGTTCTTTATCCTCAGTTGGTGATAACCCGACCTCAGATCAATCTTCGAGAACACTCCAGCCCCACTCAATTGGTCAAACAAATCATCGATCCTTGGCAAAGGACAACGGTTCTTGATAGTCACATTATTCAACTCTCGGTAATCCACACACAGCCTCAAACTTCCATCCTTTTTTCTTGACAAATAGGACAGGTGCTCCCCACGGTAAAACACTGGGTCAAATATAACCCTTCTCAGCCAATTCATCCAATTGCTTCTTTAATTCCTCCATCTCTTTCGGTCCCATACGGTATGGTGGTTTAGAAATAGGGTATGGTTGATTATCAGGAAGATAAATGGGGGGGGGGGGGGGGAGGGTAGTAAGGACCGGATTCTGGGAGCTGCTTTTTTTAATAAATGGAAGGCTGAGCATTTTATGATGGATATTCCGTTTAAGGGGCCAAAATTTACTTGGTGTAACAAGAGGGATGATCATAGTGTAGTGTTGGAACGACTTGATAAAGGTTATGGATCATGGGATTGGTATGATTATTTTCCGAATTCTGGTATTACTCATCTTCCTATTCAAGTTTCAGATCATGCGCCTATTATCTTTCAAACAGATTTGATTATTAGTAATGGTAGACGACCTTATCGAATGGAGGCTTGGAACCTGGATTATGAGGAATGTATTCGCTTGGTACATAATGAATGGCCTGACCCAGTCTCAGGCTCGGTTACCGTCCGAATGATACGTAAGTTATCTAGAGCTAGGAATTGTATGCGTCTTTGGTTTATTTCCAAGAGGAAAGAGTGGAACAAGAATTGGAGTGATTTTGATGACACTTTGGTAAAAGGGCTGCATGAAATTGAGACAAGGGGAGTGACTCGAACTTTCACTACTGCTTATGCTAGTCAAGTGGAGTATGCTAAGGTCTCGGCTAAATATTAGAAACAGAGGGCCAAGATTAAATGGAACACTGAGGGAGATACATGTTCCAAGTACTTCTTTAATTGGGTTAAGGAAAGGGCAGGTAGGAATTACATTGCTGGGATTAAAATGGATAAAGGGGAGTGGAATTTTGACACTGAGGACATTAAGGGATTATTTGTCCAATTCTACTCTAGACTCTTCAAGGAAGGAGCGAATCAAATCACTTTTGAAGAGTACCTCCCTACTGTGAAAAATTTGTTCAGTATCGATAAAGGGTTCCTTTCTCCTGATGATAGAGATGTACTTGGCATTCATTTCACTACAAAGGAGGTTCGTACGGCTGTGTTTCAACTTGGCCCGTTAAAATCTCCGGGACCTGACGGTATTCCTGCTATTTTCTTCCATAAGTGTTGGCACTTTATTAAGCATGATGTCATTGGGACTGTCTTGGCTATCCTTAATGGTAATAGTTCACCAGAATACCTGAATAAGACTTTCTTAGTTCTCATCCCTAAATCTGGTGCCCCTGAAACGGTTGATAACTTCCGACCGATTAGTCTATGCAACGTTATAATGAAAGTGATTACTAGATGTATCACTAATCGATTGAAGAAGTTCATGGGAAAACTAGTGGGTGATTTTCAAAATGCTTTTGTTCCTGGGAGGAATATTGGTGATAATATATTAATTACAAATAAAATACTACAAAAAATTTCTTCATCTAAAAATGGTAGAATGGGTAGGATGGCCTTTAAAGCTGACATGAGCAAAGCATATGATCGGTTGGACTGGAACTTTATCAGAGGTACGCTGATCCTGATGAGATTCCCTCCTAACTTCATTCAGCTGATTATAAAGTGTATCACGACGGTGTCTTATGAAATACTGGTAAATGGAGTTCCTTCAAGACGTATCCACCCGAGTTGCGGTCTTCGGCAGGGTGATCCTCTCTCCCCGTATATATTTGTTCTGTGTACCGAAATTCTCTCTTTAAACATTCTACGTATGGAGAAGGAGGGTCTTATACAAGAAATTAAGGTGAGCAGAAACAGTATCCCTATCTCCCATATTCTCTTTGCGGATGATTCAATGTTTTTTATTGAAGGTAATTCTACGAGCTGCGTAAGCCTGGACAGAGTTATTAAGGACTATTGTCATGCTTCTGGTCAAGTTATTAATGATAATAAGTCCTCTATGATGTTAAGTTCGTGCTCTAGTCTATCTTTTGCTCGAAAATGTTTGAAGACCTTCAACATATCAGGTGGCACTAATTTGGGCTTTTACTTGGGTATTCCTACTGATGTGGGACTCTCAGGTGGTAACAAAAGTAAAAGGGAAATTTTTGAGTTTATCATTGATAAGGTTAGGAAGCGCTTATCTTCATGGAATTGCATTCTTCTATCGTCGGCTTGTAGATTGGCGTTGATTTCTTCTGTCTTGTCCTCCCTCTCTGTTTACTTTCTATCGGTATTTAAAATACCGGTAAGTGTGATAAAAAGATTAGATGCTATTTTGTCATATTTTTGGTGGGCGGGTCATAAGAAATCTCCTTCTATTAGCTGGTGTAGAAGGCTTTTCCTAAGCCAACCCAAAGGGAATGGTGGCATGGGTATTAGACGTATGAAGGAGTTCAATCAAGCACTTCTAGCAAAGATTGGATGGCGAATGATCACTCACCCAGATTCTATTCTCAGTAAGTCTATTGGTGCTAAATATGGTTTAAAGTGGCGAGATGGTGACCTGCTTTTTAAGGATGGCATGAATAATTCTTCATGGGGATGGAAAGGTATTGTTTGGGGCCTTCAACTCATCAAACCTCTTTTAGCGTGGAACATCTCTCCACTTTCTAATCTTGGGGTTTGGAATACTAAATGGGTTCATGGAACGGAGCCAAAACCACGATGTGTAGAGCTTCTAATTGAGTCTCCCAACTTATGCAATTTGAGAATCAAAGATCTTATTTGTAACAGTAACAGATGGGACCATAGACTCGTGTCTATGTCTTTTGATGAAACTTCAGTGAATGACATTTTTACTATTCCAATCCGATGCTCTGAAGGCAGCGACAATTTCTATTGGTCGGCTTCGTCGTCTGGGAATTACTCAGTTAAGATTGGATATCACATTGCTCTACAAAATTCCTGGAATACTTCAGTTACCCCGAAGGACCGTTCAAGAGTTCCTATTGAGTGTATGAGTGTTTTTCAGAAAATCCTATGGAACCTACCAGGGCCAAAAAGCTGGATCATTCTTATGTGGAAACTGCTCACGTAATCGTTGCCCACTGGGGAAGGATTCTTAAGGAGGGGTTTTGATGGCCCATTCTCTTGCGTGCTTTGTGATTCACAAGGAACGGAATCTCCTGACCACCTATTTCGAGACTGTTCTTTTGCTAACAGAGTTTGGGCTGGAAGTCTCTTGGGGATTAGGGCACAATCAGGGGATAGTTTGAGTCTCCGAACTTGGGTTTGCAATTGGCTCTCTATCCTCTTTAAAGCTAATAATAATCAAGAGGCTTGTCTGTCCTTTTTGTGTACCATTTGGACTATTTGGGTGGTAAGGTGCAGAAAGATCTTTGACAACACCGATTGCTCCCCTATTGGTGCTATCTTATTATATCAAGATTCCCTTAACTTAGCTCTTTCTGTTGAAGATAGGAAACCGGGGGCCATTCCTTTCCAAACACCCGAGGAGGAGGACTTGATTAAACTTAGGGATGGAGTGCCATTTCCTTTGATTCAGAGTTCTGTGAGCTGCTCTTGGTATGATATTATGTGGATGCGGCGTGGTCTAAGGAGTTTGCTGATGGGTTTGGTGGAAGTATCACTTTTGATAATGATGTTGTTTCTGAATTATGTATCAAAGGAGGTGCTGAAAATGCTGAACAAGCGGAAGCTTTGGCAATTAGGGAAGCTTTAAAGTGGGCACTCTCTCGCAACATCCTTCATATTAACATTTTCTCTGATTGTCTACAGGTTCTTGCTCAAGTCTTACGGTTATCTCAGCTCAAACATTGGACCAGGAATACTATTGACGATATAAGCGATCTAGCGACAAACTTCCACTGTATTTCTTTTGCTTATGTTCCTAGAATTTGTAATAAAGCCGCTCATAGGTTAGCTAAGCGTGCTATCAAAATGTAGATCTCGTTAACCCGATTGTCAAAAAAAAAAAACACTATGTGCTAGTTAAACGTGAATTTGAGGCTGCCACGTCAGATTAGGTGACTTTTTTGTCTAGCTTTTTATACGGAGTATTATCTATAGATCAAACTTGGCATTGCGTTAATCACACGTGGCATTTCATAATCACACGTGGCTTTGTTTACGTGGACTTTATGAGCCATTTTAGTCTAGGCTTTTAATAGTATTTTATAGATTAAACAATCATTAAAAATCAAAACGAATACTAATTAAATTTTGGGATTTTTTTGTTAAAATAAATTTTACGGACAAAATCATCATTTATTTTTCAGCGTTTATAGTTCTCATCATATTTCTTTTAAAATAATATTAACCATTCAATCTACCTTGAATTATAGGTCACAGATAAAAATATAGAAATTTCTATTTTGAAAAATTTCTTTTAGGTTGAATTAATTACATCGATCAATTGTTTTTATTGAAATAACAATAAAAGGTAGAAAAATGACCGAGACGGAGGGAGCATAATAATAAAAAATGGGGAAAAAAATAGAAAACAATAATAACAATAATCTTTGCAAAACACTGACAAACGTAGCAATATTCGTGACAAAATAATACTCTCTCCCATTCATCATAATCTTCCCCTTTGGGTTTGGCACAATACTTTAGGAAAAGTATAAAAATAAGAGTAAAAAGAGTTGTGTGAGGTTGGTGATAGGAGAGAGGGATGAATTTTTTGTAGTTAAATAAACAATTGTGGGGCCAAAATATAAATGAAATTAATAAAATATGAGTAAAAGAATTGTGTATGGTTTGGTGATAGGAGAGAGGAATGAATAAAATAAGAGTAAAAGTTTCTAAAAATAAAAAGGGGAACATTAGTTGAATAATCCGTTTCGGGAAAGAGGGAACATTATAGTGACTGGGAGGGAGTAATAAACTATAGCAAAAGTTTAGTAAATTGTGGTCATATACATAACAATAAATATATTTTGATGATATATTATGACAATGGCCCTGTTTGGCAAACGGCAGAAGCATAATCATAATAGCGGATAACGTTAGCAGAATGCGGTTAGCAGATATTAGTAACAGGTTTGACTATCAAATTAAATTAGCAGATTAAGAAAGAGTGTTTGGTAATTAGCGGATTAAAGGATAATTAGAATGATTTCATGTATAAATTGAATATGCTAATACAATATGCTGCTATTAGCAGCATATTCAAAAATAGCAGATTCCGACCAATATGCTATCAGAATATGTTGTTTACCAAACACATGGAAATAGTAGATTGATTGGTCAACCTACTAATTAGGCCGAAATCTACTAATTTCACTCAATATGCTGTTTACCAAACAGGGCCATTATACGTATTGATTAATAACTTTTTTCCTTACGAGTTCCTTTTGTCCTTAGGACCCAGTCCGATCGCAAATCCAGGCTTGTATAATATCACCATCGTGACAACATAGTTATTCCCATGAATTTCACAGGTAATAAAACTAATTTTTATTTCAAAGAACACATTTTTATGTCAATAAATCAAAGAAACAGTACAAAAGAACACATTTTTATGTCAATAAACCATACTTAGGATAAAATATTGAGAAACAAAGTCAAGGCAATAACCTGATCTATGTACAAATGTTTATCGAGAATCTCTTCAAACGACAATGAAAGAATTTTAGAAATCAACCAAAAGTTGTAGTTTTTTTTCTCAAGTTTGCCTTCTTTGATCTTCTGTATTTTTTCTAGCTTAGGGTGAGGTTTGTATATAGGGGAGGGAACGATGAGGTTTATATGTAAATGAGTCTAGGGTTTGTCAGAGTGTTTGTTTGGAGTATTATGAACTTAATCTTCAAGTAATTACAATGCATGTAGAACTGAAGAAATACAAAAACGAAATGAATTTCTGTACTTGCTAAACCAACTTAAGCAGGTGAGTAAACAAATTAGCATGGCCATTGGTAGCATGCCTTCCGCTTTAATTACAACTTTACCCCTTTCTCTCTTGTGGGTTGCAACTTGCAAGTAAGTGGCAAAATGGGTTAATCGGGTCGATTATGAGCCGAGTCAGCTTTGGTCGGTCATTTCGGGTCAGGGTCGGTCATTTTCGGGTTTATCGGGTTTTGGGTCAATTTCGGATGACCTGTTGTCGGTCATTTCGGGTCGGGTCACTTTCGGGTATGGGTCATTTTGGGTCGGTTTGCTTTCGAGTTAATGGTTAAGTACTTTAGTTAGTACTATTTTGATTAAGAAATACAATTCTTCAAATTTAACTATTTATTAAGGACGGTTGTAACCAATGAAACTTTATTTAGATATCTATAATATTAATATGACTTAGTACTTGTCGTTTCGAGTCATTTTGGGTCACTTCAAGTCATTTGGGATCGCGTCAGCTATGAGTCGGGTATTCTCGGGTCGGTTCACCTCTGGTCGGGTCAATATTGGGTCAGACAATGTTCGGGTCGGGTCTGGGTCTGGTCGGGTCAAATCAGGTCATATTCGGGTCAAGCAAATTCAGGTCATTTTCGGGTCTAGGGTCCATCTTTTCGGATCGAGTCATTCAGGTTTGACCCATTTTGCCAGGTTTAGCTTGCAACTGCAAGTCTTTTATTTTTGTTACGTCATTTTAGACTGTTAATTGTTGACGTAATAAAAAAATTACCCGATAAATGAGTCATTAGGGTCGGGTTCGAATAGGGTTACTTCAAATCGAGTCATTTTCGAGTCAACAATTTATCGGGTCATTTTTGGGTCGGGTTACTTCAAATCGAATCATTTTGGGTCGGGTCATTTATTGTCATGATTTTGCATTAATTCAGTCATTTTGGGTCAATCGAGTCATTTTGGGTCACACAAGTTGGGTCACTTTTGGGTCAGATCATCGGGTCATTTTTCGCATCATAATTTTTGGGTCGTTTTCGAGTCTCGGGTGAGCTTTATCAAATCGTGTCATTCAAGTCGGATCAGTTTTACAAGGTCTAGGATACACCCTTGTCCAAAACATTGTACAACACATTTAACACCAAATAAGATTCTCTCAATTTATTCCTCTCTCCATTTCCTTCCATTTCTTATTAACGGCCTAGATTTCGTTTAGAACGATCTAAAGGTTGATTGTTTGATGAGTTGGAGGATGGATAATGATTTAATATTGTTGTATTAGAGGAAATGGAGAGAATCCATACTCCATTTATTAAGTAGACCATACATTTGATGTACTACCACCAATTTTATAATTTCTGAGCATTATATTAAAGTTTTTCAGTTTTGTTTTAAAAATTATGAGTTTTACAATAAAATTTTTGAATTCATTTACCTAAACATTAAACTCAAAAAATTACAACAAAACTCAAAAACATTACATATAAGTTTAGTTAAATTTGAGTTTTGACGGAAAAAAAATTAAAATCTAACTTATAATAAACTATAATAAACTCAAAAAAAATACACAAATACTCAAAAACAAGTAAAGTTAGAGGTCATAAGCTCAGAAAAAATATACATTTGCTCAAAAACAAATAAATCTGAGGTAGTACATCCGATGTATGTTCTTTTTTCTCCCATTTAACACCCCATGTTATTTAACTTCTTCAGGAATATGCCTTTAATTTACTCTGCTAAAATTTAATTTGTTATCAACTATAGTTTTGTTTTAATTATATTTATATTAGAAAAATGATATTGATATTCTATTACACTAGAATTTGGGATACATGTTAGAAACCTCTTTGTATTTTTTTTCTACCTCTTGTACTCGTTTAGTATTGTTTATGACTCAACACATCTCTTTCATTTGATACATGTTTTCATAATAATAGTAACTATTTTGTCATATACTGTAACTATTTTTTATTAATACCACATTTTATAGTACACGTACTTGTTTTATTACTTTTTGTATCATTATTTCATCAATTTGTAATTGGCTCCCAATAAGTTTATCGAGATACTGTCTCTCATAAGATCTAAGGGCGTTCATTCGATGGTTAGAATCAAAGACCAGATCGGACAAGACCATTGGACAAGACCCGACCATATTTTATTTGGTGCTGTCCACGATTCACCTACCTACTCTACTTTGGTCTTCAATCCGGTCCTTGACCAAATTAAATGGACCACGGATTGTACTATGCACCGAACTTATATAACAAAAGATTCTTTAAAATCCCCTATATACTAAATGAATAGGAAAAGTTTCAAGTTTTCCCGCTTAAAACTCATTTCCTATTTTGATAAAATCTTTTATTTACTTTCCTATTTTGATATAATCCCTTATTTAAATTTTTTTTCTAAGATTTTTGTGATAAAAAATTCGTTCTTTGTATGCTAAAATCGTAACTAAAAGATATACTAATAAAAAAATTATAAACAATTTCATTAATTTTGTTTAAAATATATATATATATATATATTTCATGACATTACTCAATTTTTTTATTAGTTTTATAGCTCAATTTTTTTTTCTAAAAATAAAAACTCTATAAATACCGCGCATTCATTGCGTGGGATCTAAACTAGTTGTAAATTAATTTATTACCTATTTTGTTTACGTGTATTATACTGTCAAACCAACTAGAGGAGAAGAGCCGTAGAAATGGAATGAGAGGTTTTCTAGAGAAATAAACACATAAAACAAAAATGAGTGATCCCAATAAAAAACCCCCTTCTTCACCGGACCACCACCACCAATCACCTACCCCTGCCCTTTCCTTTGCCGCCTCCCCCTCCGGTGCCACCAGCTCGAGTCGTTCTCCGGGATGCCTCACGCACTTTGGCCCTCAGCTTCAACCAAAACCGATCCCTAACACCGCACCGCCGATCCCACCACCTAACACTCAATCACCTAACCTAAATCATAATCCAACCCCCACCATTCCAACCTCCTATAAATCCGCCCTTACTAATTCCATTCTCAACCCCCAAACCACTACCAACAATCAGAAACCCCATTTAAATACCGCTACCACCACAAAATTCCCGATCTTTTCGCCGGCTCCTGGCAAATCTACCACCCGGCGAGAGCCCGCCATTGATTTACCTGCTCAGGTTCTTCTATCCATCCGATCAAAATGGGAAAATTCCCTAATTATAAAGTTAACCGGGAAATCAATCGACTCCGGTCATCTCGCTACTTCTGTCAAAAGCTTGTGGAGCTGCAAGAACAACGTTCATTTAATTGGACTGGGAAAAGGTTTCTACTCGTGTAGAATCGAATCTGTTTCGGATCTTACCCGTATTAAGGAAAACGGGCCGTGGTTCGTCCAAGGTAACTATTTACATGTTCAACCATGGACACCTAACTTCCAACCCTCCACTGCCTCTATCACCTCCATTCCCACGTGGCTTATTTTACCTGAACTGCCAATCGAGTATCACCGTGCCGATATACTTAAGGCTATTGGAAATTCCATTGGGATTTTTATCAAGCATGACCCAAATGGTCTTTACAGAAACAACGCAAGATTCGCCCGAATTTCCGTTCACTTAGACCAGTCGAAACCTATTCCAGAATCTGTTTGGCTAGGCAACTTCCGGCAGGAGATTAAATTGGCGGAGAAACAAATTTACTGTCAAAATTGTCACGGGTTTTGCAAAGGCTTGTGTTCTGGGGTTGCGGAAAAGACGACTCGGACAACTGTTGACAAAGTCAATACTCATGTGACATCTTCTGATGGCCCTTCCTCTGACAGTGACATTGCTTTGTCCTCCTCTGAAAATTGGAGTATAGTTCCTTTCAAAGTCCAAGGTATGCTTCCCTCTACCCCACCTCTGCCTCCCTTTATCCCCACTACTTTAATTAATTCCCCCCTTTGTGAAACTTCTTTACCTGACAATAGTTCCAACCCATCTTTTCCCAACCCAAAAATCTTTCTAGACCAGGTTTTTAGATTACCCCCCCTCTCCTCTTTATTTTCCCACTCCCCTGCCAACCCCTTTTTACCTTCCTCCTTTTTCAAAAAGAAGACCACTGAAAATCCCCCACAAGAAAATGAATCCTCACTCTCCCCCGGCTTCCCCTTCTCCTCAAAACGAATACCTGACCCTAACCATCCCATCCTCTTATCTCCCGCCAAATCCCCTTTTCAACCCGCACCCCTGCCCAACCCGAACCCCCCTTCGAGTCCTGCTTTTTCCCCTGGATGCAGTTCCCGCGGCCTACTTCCAACCCCCAACCCTCACTCTACCAGAAATTCCAATCAACGACAACACCTTCACCCAAGAACATCGCCTCGTCTCGCCTCAGGCAACCGTGTCCAACCTGCGGGCCATACTTGCAAACCCCTTCAATCCTCCCCAATCATGCCTCAACATTTGTCTCATCAACACCCAGTCGATGTCGGGTTGTCTTCAACCAGCCCACCTGCCAGACCTCTCGGATCTGCCTGCTCTTCCTCCGGCTCTGATGTGCTTCCTGATGTGGTTCCTCCGGGAATGGCACGTCCTTTACCCATCTTTGGTGGTACCGCCGGAGCTCCAGTTCATTTTGGATCCTACACCCATCTTGCCTCGATTGAGGAGAATTTATCTATTGAGTTTGACTTGCAAAGACCTCCGAACCGCGAGTTTCTCAAACTCAGTAGTGATCTTCTGTTCGCAACAGATTGTGTGCTCTGGACATTTGGGTCAGTTGGGACCGGGCCATGGAATTGAATCATCGAGAACTACTGCTGAGCATTTCGGGGTTGAACCGCAACCCACTCCTAGGGCGCCAAAACCTCGTTCCCGGCGTGGCAGAGGCCGGGGGGCTTCGGTCAGACCCGGATGACCTTCTCAGTCCCTTCCTCCTTCCTTCCAACATGAATATTTTGTATTGGAATTGCCGTGGCATTGCTAGACCTTCGTTCCGGACTCATTTGTCCTACCTCATTAATGCTCATAACCCGACCATTGTGATCCTTTCCGAAACCAGAGTCCGCTCCCCTAACTCCTTGGCCATTGTGCGTAGGCTCCCCTTTGACTCCTTCGAGATTTTGGACCCGGTGGGATTCACAGGCGGCATCATCATTCTTTGGAATGCTGGAAAGGCAACCGTTTCCCTTCTAAACAAACTGACCAATTGATCAATGTGGTGGTCCAGGTACCTAATATCTCCTTCCTCTTCTTTTTGTCTGCTGTATATGCGAGCCCAAAGTTTAGACTTAGGAAAAATTTGTGGTCGGATCTCATTAATATTGCCGCCTCCCACGACCTTCTCTGGGTCTGCTTGGGTGATTTCAATGAAGTGACGTGTAGTACCGACAAGATTGGGGGCCGGGGTATTAAGCTGAATAGAGTTAACCTTTTCAAGTCTTCCCTTAATTCATGCAATTTAATTGACATAGGGTTCTCTGGACCCAAGTTCACTTGGACTAATAGACGACGTATAAATCCCATTTTAGAAAGACTTGACCGGGTTTGGGTTAATCAGGCTTGGATGGATCAATATCCGAACTCCCACAATTACCATCTGACCCGTCTCTCCTCTGACCACTGCCCCATCATGCTAAAGACTTCCCTCCCTCATCACCCTTCAGTTAAGGCCTTTAAATTTGAGACTTTTTGGACTTGTGATCCGCCTTTCTACCCGCTTGTTGCCCACACTTGGCCTTCTCTCACGGATAGTATTCCCTCCAAACTTTCTAACCTTAGTCTGACTATCACCGACTGGGCCAAAATGATCTTTGGCGACCTTCCCTCTCGAAAACGTAGGCTCTCTGCTCGGCTTCTAGGGGTCCAACGCAACCTGTGTACCCACCCTAACTCGGATTCCCTCTTGACCCTTAATGACTCCCTTACCCAGGAACTAAATTGCGTTCTTGACCTTGAGCACTTTTATTGGAAAGATCGGTCCCGCATCAGTTGGCTTACTGATGGCGACCGTAATACCGCGTTCTTTCAAAAATCCGTTACCATTAGGAGGAGCTTTAACCGGATCCTCTCTCTTACCAACAACGCGGGCCTTACCATCTCTGGCCATGACGACCTAAATAAACACATCACCACCTATTTTACTGACCTTTTCACCTCTGGAAAAGAGATTGCCTACCTTGTCCCTCCTGTTAACCTTCCCTCCTCTGGGCCCCCTTTCATCTCCACCTTCCTGATCCCTTCTTCTGAGGAAATTCGCACCGCCATTTTCTCCCTTGGCTCTGGCAAAGCTCCTGGGCCCGACGGGTTCCATGCTGGGTTCTTCAAGAAATGCTGGGAGATCATCAAAGCCGATTTTATCCCCTTCATCCAAAACATTTTCCACTCAAAAACCATCCCTGCGGCCATCAATTTGACTTCCATCTCTCTCATCCCCAAAATCCCATCTCCTCAATCCATCACTAACTTTAGACCCATCAGCCTTTGTAACACCACTTACAAGACCGTCACAAAGATCCTTGTTAACCGTCTTAAGCCCTTTATGCACTCTCTGATCTCCCCTAACCAAGGAAGCTCCATCCCGGGTCGAGGAACGGATGCCAATTTCATCATTGCCTCCGAGATTCTCCACTCCATGCACACCTCCAAGAGCAAACTTGGCTGGTTTGCTCTCAAACTCGATCTTGAGAAGGCGTTTGACAGACTTGAGTGGGACTTTGTCCGGTCTTGCCTTATAGCAGTTCACATTGACCCCGAAACCATCTCTCTCATTATGAGCTGCATCTCTACAACTTCTGCCTTTGTGACCTTCAATGGCACACCTCTTGATACTTTCACCCCCTCCCGTGGAATCAGACAAGGTGACCCCCTCTCCCCCTACCTTTTCATCATTTGTATGGAGGCCCTCTCCCGCCTCATTCACCAGGCCTGCAACAACAGTGAATGGATCCCCTTTCCCCTTGGAAAAGGTGGTGTCTCATTCTCTCATCTTCTCTTTGCCGATGACATCCTTGTCTTTGGTAGAACCTCTGAGAGAAATTTGTGTGCTCTTCAGGATACCATCCTCTCCTTCTGTTCCGACTCGGGACAAAAGATAAATTGCTCAAAAAGCAAGATCACCTTCTCAAAGCTTACCCCCCCTAACGAGGCCACTCTTTTCGAAGACGCTCTTGGCATCAAGAAAACCAACACCTTAGGTACTTATCTCGGTTTCCCTCTCCTCAGTAAAAAACCAAAGCGTTCTGATCTGAACTACATTTTAGACAACATAAAGTCCAAACTTGCGTCTTGGAAATCTAAGTTCCTTTCTAGAGCTGGTAGGATCTGTCTTATCAAATCTACTATCAACGCCATACCCAATCATGCAATGCAATGCATTCGTCTCCCTTCCTCCATTCTTCGCGACATTGACAAGACCACTAGGAGCTTCCTTTGGTCCAGTCAGTCCGCCAACAAACTCCATCTTGCTAACTGGGATCTTGTCACCCTCCCCCTTTCTCTCGGCGGCCTTGGAATTAAGGCCGCTGAACCTCTTAACGATGCTCTCTCAACCAAACTCTGTTCTAAAGTTCTCCTCAACAACTCCTCCTCCGCTGCTAAGACCATCCATAGTAAATACTGTACCCCCTCCCGGCACTCCTTCTCTCGGGGATCCCATATCTGGAAGAACATTGGAAGAGGGTGGAACATTCTGAAAGACCACCTCCTCTGGTCCATTGGTGATGGCTCCACCATCAGCCTTTGGGATGACCCTTGGCTTGATCTTGGACCTCTCAGAACCCTCGTGTTTGGCCCCCTTAGTCTTTCCTCCTCCTCTGCTAAATTAAACTCTATTATTTCCAATGGAGTTTGGGCCCTTGACTCTCTTGAATTTGTCCTCCCTGACCTCATCACCAGCACCATTCTCTCCACCCCCATCCCGACCACACCCAGACCTGATGTCCTTTCCACTTCTCTTGCCCCAAAAGGCAAATTCTCCATCAGTGATGCCTATTCCTCTCTGTGCCACCCTAACCCGACCCCTGCCCTTCCCACTTTCCCTGCCGACTTGAACTGGCTTTGGGATATCCCCACCCAACCTCGTATCAAAGTGTTCCTCTGGCTTGTGTGGTGGAACAAGTTACCGCACAAGGCCTCTCTCTTTGGTAGGAAAATACTACCCTCTTCATCCTGCTCTCTTTGTCCAAACCCCTCTATATCTGAGACCTCTCTTCATGCCCTCCGAGACTGTAGCTTCGCCTCCCATTCTTGGTCCATCCTCAATGTCACTAGTTCCTTTTTTGATGCTGACCTCCACCACTGGATTTATGATAATTGCACCTCTCACCCCCCTAGTTGGGCTACCCTCTTTACCTTCGTCCTCTGGCGCCTCTGGCTTCGCCGTTGTGATTTGACCTTTTCCCCCTCCCCTTCCCCTTCCTCTTCCTCCCCTTCCTCTTTCTGTGCCTCGGTTGCTTCCCAATCCTTTGCCTGGTCCCGCGCCTCTGACTGTTCCCCCTCTGCCCCTGTCACGAGTTCCACCCACCTTGATGCCTTTTGCTACCCTTTGAGCTGGGCCCCTCCGCCGCTTGGTTGGTTTAAAACCAACGTTGACGCGGCCTTCTCCCCCTCTTCTTCCTTAGCTAGCCTGGGGTGTGTCATCAGAGACGGTTTTGGTCATTGGGTTTTAGGTTGGTCCACCCGCTTTCTTGGTCCTAACCCCTTCCTTTGTGAGGTCCTTGCCATTCGTGATGGGATTTTACGCTCTAGAGTCCTTGTGAACAATGTCTTGATTGCCTCTGACTGTCTTGATGCGGTTACCTCTATTTTATGCCCCTCTGCCCCTTGTGGACCTTTTACTAACATCATTCTTGAGTGTAGGACCCTCTTGCAGGACTCCCCGCATTTGAAGCTGGTTTTTGAGAAGAGAACGGCTAATCGTGTTGCGGATGCCATTGCCCATCACTCCATTAGTGACTCTAGTGATTTGTTAGGCTGTTTTGAGTGGGAGTTGCCCCCTCCTTTTGTTGTAGATCTTTGTATGTCGGACTCTGTTTTGGCTTGTGTGCCTCTTTCACCTGACCCGCCCCCGTGATGTACTCATAACTCTGTTTTCTCTTTTATATTATTGTTCCTTTGTTCCAAAAAAAAAAAAAAAGTCGGGGAAATGGAAGGCAAAGCCGCAAAGACTATGTACATGTTAAAGTGTTAAACATGCTTTACCGCATCAAGGATGTGGAAACACCAAAGGAGACATGTGAGATTTTATAGAGTTGTTCTCAAAAAAGAATGGTTCTCGACTCCAATTGCTCAAGAATAAGCTAATGTCGGTTCGACAAAATACCATGTCGGTAAACCATTGGTTTACCAAAATCAAAACTTTGTGTGAGCAAATCGCAAAACGGGATCCTGAATATCTAATCACGGATACCAGAATGCGAAGTTGTTATCTTCGGTTTGATTATGTCCGGGATTCAGTACTCTTGTCGCGACAATTCAAGGTTGAGCTGCACAACCAACTGTTATTGAGTTTGAAAATATGCCAACCAAAAAGTCCTAGATAAGCAACTGTCTTGAGCATCTATTAAGGATGAAGAAAATGGTCTCTTTGGTAATAAGAAGCCATACCGAAGAGGTGACAAGTAAAATTCAGAATCAAGTTCTCGAGGCACTTCGAATAAAAAGCTATGAGTACTTAGAAACGACCAAGTAAAATTCAAAATCAAGTTTCTGACCAATAAATTTGAAACAGACCTGTAACCCGAAATGACAAGACCGATCCGAACTAACCCGAGAATATGACAAACCCCAAATAACCTGATCCAAATTAGCCCGACCCGACAGATCCGTTTGCCGGGTCTAGGGTCCACGAGCATGGTAGGGTAAGAATAAAGAATGTAAGATAGTTGAGTTCTTGTTTATCACTACTACAAATTTCTTTACTTTCTTGACACTTTAACATCGACGCTTTGCCCACGATGCTTAGGTGCTGATGAAACAACGGATCATCTCCTCCGCAAATGCCAGTTTTCAACCGAAATATGAGAACAATTAGGTGAGTGTGCTATCTCACCAAATTTCTATTCACTGTCCTTTAATGAATGAGTCGAAAAAAACGCCAGCAATAGCATACCCTTTGCCACTCATGACTGGTCTATGAAGTTCGCTATTGTAACACCCTATGAAATGTGAGGAAAGTTGTCCCACATGGAAAGAATAAGGAGATTATGAGAAGCTTATAATAGATTCCACCCACCATTTAGTAACAAGGCCTTCTCCTTTTGGGCTTAAGTGAGGACAAATAATTGGCCCAAATGGAGCATCCCATCGTATTGGGATTGTGTTACGACTGTGGCGGGTCGGGTCGTTACAGGTGGTATCAGAGCAACCTTGCGACCGTGTGGTGATCGGAGGCAGTGGTTATACGCTCCATTGTGATCACCACCTAGCGAGGGAGGATTCTGGGTAGCGGTTATGCTTCCAGACACAACGGGGACGTTGTGCTCCTTAAGTGGGGGAGAATGTAACACCCCATGAAATGTGAGGAAAGTTGTCCCTTCTATGTATCATGCGGGTCTTGCAATTCAATGAGAGCAGAAATGAGAGCTTTGGCTTTGGTTATTGGACTGGAACTCGCACGATCTTTACGAATACATAAGCTATTGGTTCATATGGATAATGCACCATGTGTGAGCTTTATTCAAGAGGAGCAACTTATAAGCAATAGCCTTCGACCTCTTGTACAAAGATGCATCGACCTCATTAAACTAGATGGTTGGACACTGAAGATTGATCACGTTTTTCGGGAAGCTAATCGAGCTGTGGACTGGCTTGCAAATACAGGGGTTAACTCGAGCGCATCCGTGACATACTTTGAAACTCCTCCTGATGGAATACGTTCTATTCTTCGCGAAGATGTACTCGGGATAGCAATACCTCGTCTTGTTCGATCCTAGGATTGTTTTTAATTTCGGGGCTTGACCCCTCTTATGCACCAAAAAAAAACATCGACGCTTTACAAAGCGTAAAAGCAAATTACGGTGTAAAACTGAGAGTTGCCCTCTTTTCCATAAAGTTGCCCTCTTTTCCATAAACTGAAAGTTGCCCTCTAATCTTTCAAGTTTCATCTCTGGCATCAATCTCCCTCTCCATTTTCATCTCACTATCACATGTAAGTAACCGCACTTTCTGAATCTTTAATCGTCAGTTTAAATTGTGTGTTTAATTTACTAGTTTAATCTATGTTAATTCAATTAGGGTTTCTTTTCTTTTAGGTTTCATTCAATATTTGAGTTCCTGCGTTAGGGTTTCACAAGTTTAATCTATGTTAAATTCAAAATTAGGGTTTATTCAATATTAGAGTTCCCGCTAATCAGCAAGTTTTATCTTTTTTTTTTTTAGATAACGTTTGTGCATGGCTGCAGCTCAACTCCCTGGACCCTGGATTAATTAAATGCGCTAGGTTTTGTGTGTTTCATGTGAAAGCTAAAGTGGATTTAACTTACTGAAATACATAGTTCCTGAGTATTCTGTCTCACAAAACTTCAAATTGCTAAATACACTTTTAATGTCGATTGAGATAGCTAAATACGAAGTTTTTATTTGTTACATTCTGCTTTCGATTTAGGAGATGGAATATATGTGATTATGTGAGAAGATTAAGGGTTTATGTGAGTTGTTTCTTACGCAAAGTGGAAATCCATAGGAAAGGAATGCTTTTAGTTTGATGAGCTCCTATTTCTACTACATTTTGGCACCATTTTGAGCTCATTTGGTAACATTTAGGGGTGGTTTTTGACGATTTTTACATTGTTTAACCAATTCCGAATGCTTCACCATTTAGCATGGTTTCAAGTGAAGATTAAGAAGTCAAGAAAATGAGAGAAGTGTCCAAGGAAGAGCCAAGAACAAGCTTGAAGAAACACCACGAAGAAGCCTTCCAAAGGATCAAAGGAAGCAAGAAAGAAAGGCGCGTTCCAGGACCAAACTCGCACCGTGCGAGTTTTCCAGACCCAGAACTCGCACGGTGCGACTTTTCTGGGATTGTTGCCGTTTTGTATTACGGGCCTTCCCTTTGTTAAGCCCATAATTATTAGGTTACGGTAGATTATAAATAGGATGTTTGCAAGTAGGTTAAGCATATTTTGAGCACTTTAATTAATCAAGTTGTAATTTGGAATATTTTCATCTTTTTGAATTGGGTTTAGATCTAAGCATGGAGAACTAATCTCCCTTTCTTAATCCGACTCAAAGGCTTAATCTTTGGTTGTAAGACTCCCTAATCTTTCCTTAATTATTATTATTGTTCTTAATCTCTTGTGTTTAATTGCTTAATTTTGGAATCCTTGTTAGATTATTGTGATTAAGTGTGATTTACTTGTTACATAATCTTTCCAAGTTCCTTAATTTATTGTTGTTGGGTTTATTAAGTGTGATTTTCTTGTAATCCCATGTTGCAACAACTTGTTATTAGACTAATGAATGTGATTTCTTCTTGGTTTAATTAACATTAGAGAGATTAAGTTGTAATTGCTCATTAATTGTGATTTCATTGTGAGTGATTCCACCTATTAGATTCCTATTGCTTTATCTTCTTGTTAATGAATCTATGTGTGTGATTTCCACTAGAGGAGTTGATAAGTTGGGTCAATTATTAAGTGTGATTTCCTTGTGATTGACTTCTAATTAAGGGAATTTGGAGATTTAATCTCACTAATAGGACAATAATATTGATTAGAAGGATTGATTGAGGGGTTTTGTCAACTAAAGCGCCAAACTTTGGGCCGGGTTAAGTCTTTCTCAAAATTGATTAATTTCCATCTTAAAACTCTCTTGCTTGATTACTTGTTGCATACTCTTGTTTGAATTTGTCTTGCTCTTGTTACAATTAAAAACCAAACCAACCCCCCCCCCCCCCCCTTTTACATAATTGTTGTTACTTCTTTACAATTGTTCTAATTACTCTTTTAATTTCACTATTGCAAAACCCATCTTCTCTTGGGTTCGATCCCTTGCTTGCTATTTTACTAGTTTATAATTAGTGCTAATTAGTGTGTTTAGTGGTATATAAATTGTTAATTTGGCCGTCTTTTAGTGCGACATTTTAGGCGTGTCAAATTTTGGCGCCGTTGCCGGGGAAGGTAACGGTTTTGCTAGTGTGTTATTTGTGTTTTAGAATAGTTGTTTTAGTTACTCTTTGTTTCTTGTTGTTAGTGTCTTGTTCATCACTTATGTGAACTTTTTGATTGTGTGCTCTTGTGTAGAGTTGTTTATGGTCAATACTAGGAATTCAAGTGAACCACTTTTTCCATTCAATCCGGAGATTCAAAGATCACTTGCTTAGATAGGAGGAGGTATTAGAAGAGACAACCCGGTTATTGAAGAAATTGATCCCGGTTTTCAACAAGACCAAAGAGAAGATAACAACATCCCTTTTGAACAACCCATACCCATAAAATTCATTATGGGTGATCGTGAAGACGGGAATCCACACCAAGATGGTGAAAGAGAGAACCCACCAAGGCATAGAACCATTAAGGAACTTATCGCCCCGGATCTCACACAAGTGCCCTTGTGTATCTCCTTTCCGGCCTTGGCGGAAAATGCCACCTTTGAGTTGAAGTCCGGGCTCATTCACCAATTCCCCCAATTCCATGGACTTAGCACGGAAGATCCCAACAAGCATCTCAACAAATTTCATGTGGTTTGCTCAAGCATGAAGCCAAATGGGGTTATCGATGAGCAACTTCAACTAAGGGCCTTCCCTTTCTCACTCAAGGACGCGGCAAATGATTGGCTTTATTATCTCCCTACCGGGAGCATCACCACTTGGAATCAAATGAAGAAGGCTTTCTTAGAAAAGTATTTTCCCGCTAGTCTCTCATCTCAATTGAAGAAAGAAATAAGTAATGTTGAACAAATGGATGGGGAGAACTTGTATGAGTATTGAGAGAGGTTTAAACAACTTCTTACTAGTTGCCCATACCATGGGTATACCGACCACGACCTTCTCTTGAACTTTTGTGGTGGTCTACTTGAGGATGATGCTAGGATGATTAAAGCCGCCACCCAAGGTGGAATTGAATACATGTCGGTTCAAGAAGCAAATGAGTTGATTGAAAGGTTGGTAGGAAGCTCTAGGAATTTTGGGAGGAGAATTAGGAAGACAAGTGGGACATCCTCTTCAAGGCAAAGCTCCAATCATATGGAGGAGAAAATTGATTTTCTTACCAATTTGGTCAAGGAACTTACAAAAGGAGGTGGGAGTGCTTCTCATGTGAAATTTTGTGGTCTTTGTAATGACCCAACTCATCCCACTGATGGGTGTCCTTCTTTGCAAACGGAGGAGGCAATTGAAGCGGTGAAGCCTATTGGGTTTAGGAAGTTTGATCCCTATTCTAACACTTACAATGAAGGGTAGAAATCTCATCCAAATATGGGGTGAGGTGGAAACCAAAATCAAAACCAAAATCAAAACCAAAATCAAAATCAAAAAGGGGCTTCAAACTCTTCATTTCAAAAGCCAAATCAAAATCAAAACCAATCCCAAAATTCCTTGGAAGAAATGATGAAAACACTTGCTATGAATCAAATGACAATGAAAAAAGAAAGCCAAGCCTTGCTACAAAATACCAAGGAATTTCAAAATGCCGTGCTTCAACAAAACCGACTCACCGACTCTAGGTTTGTTAACCTTGAGACCCAAGTTGGTCAAATCCTCACTACACTCAATTCTAAACCCACCCAAGGAGGGAGTCTCCCTTCTCACACCATTCCTCCACCCACCAAGGAACAAGCAAAAGTGGTCTCTTTGAGGAATGGTAGAGAGTTGGTAGAGGCACCCAAGGCTCCTAAGAAGACAAGACCACCTCCTATTGTTCATGAAGTGGAGGATGTGGTTGAAGATGAAATTGAAGTGGTAGTGGAACAAGGGGAAGCATCTACACCTCAACAAGTAAGGGTGAATGAACCGCTTCCGGAATATGAGCCACAAGCTCCATTTCCAAGTGCTTTGAATGATACAAGGATAATTGACAAGAAGACTTCAAGCCTTTATGATATCTTTCGTAAAGTGGAGGTAAAAATTCCTCTCCTTGATCTTCTTAGTAGTGTGCCCAAGCATGCAAAATTTTTGAAAGAGTTGTGCACTACTAAGAGGACCAACAAGGCAAAAAGCATGAAAAAGGTAAGGGCTAGTGAACATGTGTCGGCAATTTTTCAAAAACGTTTGCCACAAAAATGTAGTGATCCGGGCATGTTCACCATCCCTTGTAAAATTAGAGACTTGGATTGTCAACATGCTATGCTTGATTTAGGTGCATCTATTAATGTCTTGCCCAATTACCTTTATGAGTCACTCAAGCTAGGACCCTTTGAAACCGACTCGTACGGTCATCTCTTTGGCCGATAGGTCCAATATCTATCCTAAGGAGGTAGTGGAAGATGTCTTGGTGAAGGTGGGGGAAATGCTTTTCCCCGCCTACTTTTATGTGATTGAAATGGAACCCGAGAAAGGCTCCACTCCCATTTTGTTGGGAAGGCCTTTCATGAGAACTTCCAACACCAAGATTGATGTATCTAGTGGTCGCCTCACAATGGAATTTGAGGGGGAAAATATTGAGTATAGCATACATGAGGCTATGAAATACCCATCCGAGACTTCATCCATGTGTTTTCTTGAAATTTTTGAACCAATTGTGCAAACCGTGTATGAATTGTGCAAAGTTGATGCATTAAATGTTGTTTTGACTAATGGATTGGTTGGAGAGGATACGGGGTATGCTTTGTCTTGTGATTTGCAGGAAACAATCAAGGACTTAGAGGAAAATCCCCCAATGGAGGAATGGGAAGAAAAGGAAGAAATCCGGAAGGCAGCAGAGAACTCGCACCGTGCGAGTTTTCCAGCTCCAGAATTCGCACGGTGCGAATCCACCCCTGTCCAGGAAATTTTCTTCCTTTCTTCCAAATTGTTAGAAGAACTACCAAAAGAGAAACCCGTTCCCTCTATTGTCAAGCCTCCCATTGTTGAATTGAAGCCCTTACCAAGCCACTTGAAGTATGCATTTCTAGAAAATGAAGAAACTTTACCGGTAATTATTTCAAGCAAGCTTACTAAGGAGCAAGAAGAGGCTCTCATCCGGGTTCTTAAGCAACACAAGGAAGCAATTGGGTGGACAATGGCCTACATCAAAGGCATTAGTCCCACTTTATGCATGCACCAGATTCTTCTTGAAGATGAAGCAAAACTCGTTCGACAACCACAAAGGCGTTTGAATCCTCCAATGATGGATGTTGTCAAGAAAGAGGTACTCAAACTCCTTCATGTAGGTATGATCTATCCTATCTCCGATAGTCAATGGGTTAGTCCAACCCAAGTTGTCCCAAAGAAATCCGGGCTAACGGTAGTCGAGAATCATGAAGGTGTTTTGACCCCCACTCGAGTTCAAAATGGGTGGAGGGTATGTATCGACTACCGTAGGCTCAATGCCGTGACCCGAAAAGATCACTTCCCGCTTCCCTTCATGGATCAAATGTTGGAGAGGTTAGCGGGAAAAGCTTTTTATTGTTTTTTGGATGGCTACTCGGGTTATTTTCAAATCCCAATTTCACCCGAGGACCAAACAAAAACAACCTTCACATGTCCCTTTGGAACGTTTGCCTATAGAAAGATGCCTTTCGGTCTTTGTAATGCTCCGGGAACATTCCAAAGGTGTATGATGAGTATCTTTTCGGATCATGTTGAGGACTTTATTGAAGTATTCATGGACGATTTTATCGTTCATGGCCAATCTTTTGAGGATTGTTTGAGTCATCTCACTTGGGTCTTGAAGAGATGTATTGATACCAACCTCGTTCTCAATCATGAGAAATGTCGTTTCATGGTTGATGAAGGAATAGTCTTGGGACATGTGATCTCCTCTAGGGGGATTGAGTTTGATAAGGCAAAGGTCGATACCATTCGCACCTTACCTTATCCTACTAATGTGCGTGAAGTGAGATCTTTCCTAGGGCATGCCGGGTTCTACCGACGTTTTATTAAGGATTTCTCCAAGATTGCCGCTCCTCTATGCAAGCTACTTCAAAAGGATTGTGAATTTGTCATGAGTGAAGAATGCAAGGGAGCTTTTGATATGCTCAAGGAGAAGCTTATTTCGGCACCTATAATTCAACCTCCCAATTGGAATGAACCGTTTGAGATAATGCCGGACGCAAGCAATTATGCGCTTGGCGTGGTACTTGGCCAAAGGGTAGGAAGAGCACCTCATGTTATTCAATATGCGTCGACAATGATGAATGAGGCTCAAAGAAACTATACAACTACCGAGAAAGAATTTCTTGCGGTGGTGTTTGCTTTGGAGAAATTTCGACCTTATATTCTTGGAGCCAAGGTCATCATCTTCACGGATCATGCCGCCTTAAGGCATTTGGTGAACAAGAAGGAGTCCAAGCCCCGTTTGATGAGATGGGTGCTACTTTTGAGTGAGTTTGACGTTGAACTCAAAGACAAGAAAGGCACAACTAATACGGTGGCGGATCACCTAAGTCGAATTGTGCAAGAGAAGACTCAAGAGATCTTGGAATCACCAATACAAGCTTCCTTTCCGGATGACACACTCCTAGCATTTTCATCCATTGAGCCATGGTATGCACATATAGTCAACTTTTTGGTCTTACAAGAGTTTCCAAAGGGTCTTTCTCGCTCTCAACGGGAAAAGATCAAGAGTGATGCCAAGCACTATGTGTGGGATGACCCATATCTTTGAAAATTTTGTGCCGATCAAGTTATTAGGAGATGTGTCTCGGATACCTAAATCCTTCCAATTCTTAAGTTTTGTCACGAGTATGCTTGTGGTGGGCATTTTGGAGCCAAGAAAACGGCTAGAAAAGTCTTGGAAAGCGGTTTCTTTTGGCCCACATTGTTCCGAGATGCTCATGCCATGGTGAAGACATGTGATAGATGCCAAAGAGTTGGCAACATTTCAAAAAGAGGAGAAATGCCACAAACCCTCATGATCTATTGTGAAATATTTGATGTGTGGGGTATTGACTTTATGGGACCCTTTCCCGCATCTTGTGGCAATGTTTATATACTTTTAGCGGTGGACTATGTCTCCAAGTGGGTGGAGGCTAAAGTCACCAAGACCGATGATGCAAAGGTAGTTGGGGAATTCATCAAAACCAACATCTTTTATCGGTTTGGTTTCCCAAAAGCCTTGATAAGCGACCGTGGCACTCACTTTTGCAACAAAGCCATTGGAGCTCTTCTCAAAAAGTATGGGGTGATTCACAAGGTATCCACGGCCTATCACCCTCAAACCAACGGCCAAGCCGAGGTTTCCAATAGGGAGATAAAGGCCATCCTTGAGAAAACGGTAAATCCCGATCGCAAAGATTGGAGCTTGAGATTGGATGATGCCTTGTGGGCCTACCGCACGGCTTAAAAGACACCGATTGGGATGTCACCGTACCGACTACTTTTTGGGAAGCCATGTCATCTACCCGTAGAGATTGAACATAGGGCCTATTGGGCGGTTAAATCCTTCAATTTGCAAATGGATGAAGCGGGACTCCATAGGAAGCTTCAACTTCATGAATTAGAAGAGATTAGGAATGAGGCTTATGAGAATGCATCCATCTATAAAGCTAGGACAAGGGCATGGCACGACAATATGATTTCGAGAAGAGTTTTTCAAATGGGAGAGAAAGTCTTGCTTTTTCAAAATAGGCTTAGACTTTTCTCCGGGAAATTGAGGTCTCGATGGATGGGACCATATGAAGTGGTGAAAGTTTTTCAACATGGAGCAATAGAAATCAAGTGTTTGAAGACCGGGAAAGTCTTGAAAGTGAATGGACAACGACTTAAGCATTATTATGAAGGCATTGAAGCGGGTGAAGTGGAAACACTACACCTTGTTGATCCCATTTACGAGGCTTAATGGAAAGTGCAACTTTGTCGAGCCATCGACGTTAAATAAACGGCAAAAGTTTGTAAATATTTCTTTCCCTTGCATATTTAAATTCCGCATTGCATTGTCTTTATTGCATTTGTCATATTGCAATGTTTATATTGAATTCTTCATATTTAAATTAATTGCATCCTTTAATTCTTGCATAATAAATTAAATCATTTGCATTTTCACTAATGTTTTTGGCATGTTAGAATGGTTTAATGTGTGTTTTAGTGATAGGATACCAACTCAAGGGCATATGTGAAGAAAAGAAGGAAGAATGATGGGTAAAAGGATTGGCTAAAGTGGAGAATTAAGCAACAAAAAAGCCACTTCCAGCAGCAAAGTCGCACGGTGCGACTTTTCAGAAGGCATAACTCGCACGGTGCGAGTTTTTGATGAATCACGCATTTCAGCTTCCTTTTCCACGAAAATCCTCATTGTTCTTCCCCAATTCCTTTAACACTTACACTTCCTCTTCACACTAACCCTAAACCCCTAAAAATCACCCATCAAAACCTTCTCAAATCATCCAAATCAAGCAATTTATCTTCAAGTTTTATCAACTTTCATCTCCCAACATCAATTTGGGCAAGGTAAATTGCAGAACATTCACGAAACAACCATCATTTCGACCTAGGGTTTTGAAGAATTGAATAAATTGAAGATTTTGGGTTGCAAATTGGATTGAAGGGACGACTTTAAGCATTTTTGGTTAGCATTGATCAACCAACAACACAAACAAGGATCAAAGGGAGGTATAACACTTTATTCTTCTCCTTGTCATTCATAGTTTACTAAATTTTGAATTTGAGTGCTTCAAAATCGAAATTTAGTTGTTTAATTGTGTTGAAGTTTGTCCTTATGCAATATTTTAACTTGTGAGGTGTTTTTACTCCAACAAATAGCTAATTAGCACTTCATTTTTGTAGTGCATATTAGGTGTTTGATCATTTGCCTCACCCAAATCATTTACAAAAAAATTGTGTTTTCTGAAAAAGTTAATTGTTCTATAATGGGCAAAGGCAAAGAAACCGCGACTTCCTCCTCAAAAGGACCCAAGGGAGCCTCGGATCATGATGAAAATGAATACTCGGGTAAGGAGGGCCTCCGAGACAAGGCCCTCTCAAATTGGAGGAAATTTGCTTCGGTGTCAACTATTGTACAAACTAAGTTCCTAGACCACGATGTTCTTTCGGAATTGGGAATGCTTGACTTGACCCGAATGCTCTTGGAAAAAGTTGGACTTGAGGCCTACATTAACATGGCCGCACACACCCGAAGGGGTGTTACCTTTGAGTTTCTATCTTCGTTGGAAAAAGTGAAATTGGGAAGGGACAAGGTCCCGGGGATCAAATTTCGGGCTTGTCGTCTTGTCCATACCTTGACATATGATGAGGTACGAGAGGCCCTACATATCACCAAAGCCCCCGTCAAAGAAAACCTTGATAAAAAATTGATGAGTGCTTTTTGGAACGATATTACGGGAGATGTGCGTCATGGGAACTCAAAGAATACCACCATCCCCAACCCGGTCTTACGCCTCTTAAGCCGTCATATAAACACAAACTTCTTGGTCATGACCGAACCAACAAAAATGCAATATCAACAAATTCAATGTCTATGGTCGATGACCCCGGAAGGGAGGGGAGTACCGGATTGGGTGGATTTGTTTGTGAGTGGTTGCCTTGAACTACAAAAGAATCCAAAAGGGACCATTTTTATTGGGGGCATGATTGAATTAATTGTGCAAAAGACGGGTGTACCATTTCCACCAAATGCCTATGAACTTGATGGTAGTGGTCTCATTGACTACCATTACTTGAAGCACGCAAAAATGATTAAGGTGGTTGACAAAATTACCCCCGTGGTCATTTGGTGCATGGGTGGGCAAAACTCCAAGCATTACATGTACCTACCCCATCCCTCTGACTCACAACCCTTGGGTTGGGGGAGTGCACAAGATTTCTACATGCTCCCCGACGATGCCTTTGTGTACCTTTGGGTTGATAGAGCCCAAGTAGTTGAGCCGGAAGAGGATGAGGGAGGAGAGCAACCGCAAGTGGGGGGGGGGGGGCTTTGACTTTTGGTGACATGCCTCATAATGATGCACCATTTGATGAACCCATGCCTAATGCTCCTTTTGATGAACCCCATTTCACTCCTCCCCAAATGCCACAACAACAACAATCACAATATCCTTTTTCGGACCCTCAATTCAACTACCCGACCTTCCAATCATGGCAAACCAACATCACAAACCGTGTCACCAACCTTGAGTCTACCCTCTCCCAAATGCAACTAACGGAGAATGCTCGGTGGGGAATCACCGAAAACCGCTACCACCATTATCAAGAAGATTTGGAAGAGATGCGTTATACTTCAAACGCAACTTTTGATATGGTGGCCGCGATGAATGCTCAATTCATGCAACAATTCCCCACCCAATACCAAGGGTATGATGAGACTAAGGTTGAGGAGACAAGAGCCGAAATGGCTAGGTATAGAAGAAGAAGAGAATCAAGGAGAAGAGGAGCACCTCCGGACTTTGGAGGTGCCTCAAGCTCACACTCTTGAGTGAGTTTAGGGTGTTCACCTCACACTTTGGGGACAAAGTGAAGATTTAAGTGTGGGGTGGGCATAAGTTGGTATCATGTATATATTGTGATATATTCAATTCCATGCATTGTATTTCATTTCAAAAAAAAAAAAAAAAAAAAAAAAAGAAAAGAAAAACCCGGCTAGGATGAAAACCCGAAAGGGCATCCTAGGCAAAAATGGGAAAGTGGCTGAGGCCGGAGTGAAAACCCGAAAGGGCGTTCCGGGCAAAATGAAGAAAAGAGTGCGAGCCACGAGAGTAGAGGTGAGGAAAAGAGCTAAACTGAAAACCCGAAAGGGCGGTTTAGGCAAAATGAGAGAAGTAGGAAAAAAATTTGAAAAATCTTGTGACTCTTTGAAACCTTGAAATCATGTCACATACATGACTACTTCCATTCGGAGTTGGTGACATAAGTGGCGGAGCTCTAGAAGGCCGGAAGGGTAGGATAGAAGTGTGTCAAGGCTAGGAGGGGGATTCGGAAGCTTACTTTGTTACTAGTGCTTGGCATACTTGTTGTGTGGGATTGTGTGACTTGTATTATGCATTATTGGAGAGGTTGTGTTTGGTTGTTGAGTTGTTGAGAGGTTGTAGAATTGTTGAAATGGAGGTATTTGATGAGTTTTGGGAAAGGATGAATGGATGAATTGGTGGACTTAGGATCATCTTAGAAGAGGGATGACATAAGGAGGGGGAGTTAGAGAAGAGAGGTCAATATTGGTGGAATTTGGGTCACTTACTCACTTATTGGAGCTATGAAGGAAAGTGATCGACCATGTACTTAGTCGAGGGATGATATAAGTAGGAAGAGCGAGATGAAGAGAGGGGAATTAGGGGTGCCCATACTTCTTGGCCTAGGTGGTGATTAGGTTTACTCTAGTTTGCTCGGGACGAGCAAAGGGCTAAGTGTGGGATGTTTGATGAGCTCCTATTTCTACTACATTTTGGCACCATTTTGAGCTCATTTGGTAACATTTAGAGGTGGTTTTTGACGATTTTTACATTGTTTAACCAATTCTGAATGCTTCACCATTTAACATGGTTTCAAGTGAAGATTAAGAAGCCAAGAAAATGAGAGAAGTGTCCAAGGAAGAGCCAAGAACAAGCTTGAAGAAACACCACGAAGAAGCCTTCCAAAGGATCAAAGGAAGCAAGAAAGAAAGGCGCGTTCCAGGACCAAACTCGCACCGTGCGAGTTTTCCAGACCCAGAACTCGCACGGTGCGACTTTTCTGGGATTGTTGCCGTTTTGTATTACGGGCCTTCCCTTTGTTAAGCCCATAATTATTAGGTTACGGTAGATTATAAATAGGATGTTTGCAAGTAGGTTAAGCATCTTTTGAGCACTTTAATTAATCAAGTTGTAATTTGGGAATATTTTCATCTTTTTGAATTGGGTTTAGATCTAAGCATGGAGAACTAATCTCCCTTTCTTAATCCGACTCAAAGGCTTAATCTTTGGTTGTAAGACTCCCTAATCTTTCCTTAATTATTATTATTGTTCTTAATCTCTTGTGTTTAATTGCTTAATTTTGGAATCCTTGTTAGATTATTGTGATTAAGTGTGATTTCCTTGTTACATAATCTTTCCAAGTTCCTTAATTTATTGTTGTTGGGTTTATTAAGTGTGATTTTCTTGTAATCCCATGTTGCAACAACTTGTTATTAGACTAATGAATGTGATTTCTTCTTGGTTTAATTAACATTAGAGAGATTAAGTTGTAATTGCTCATTAATTGTGATTTCATTGTGAGTGATTCCACCTATTAGATTCCTATTGCTTTATCTTCTTGTTAATGAATCTATGTGTGTGATTTCCACTAGAGGAGTTGATAAGTTGGGTCAATTATTAAGTGTGATTTCCTTGTGATTGACTTCTAATTAAGGGAATTTGGAGATTTAATCTCACTAATAGGACAATAATATTGATTAGAAGGATTGATTGAGGGGTTTTGTCAACTAAAGTGCCAAACTTTGGGTCGGGTTAAGTCTTTCTCAAAATTGATTAATTTTCATCTTAAAACTCTCTTGCTTGATTACTTGTTGCATACTCTTGTTTGAATTTGTCTTGCTCTTGTTACAATTAAAAACCCTCCCCCCCCCCCCCCCCCCCCTTTTACATAATTGTTGTTACTTCTTTACAATTGTTCTAATTACTCTTTTAATTTCACTATTGCAAAACCCATCTTCTCTTGGGTTCGATCCCTTGCTTGTTATTTTACTAGTTTATAATTAGTGCTAATTAGTGTATTTAGTGGTATATAAATTGTTAATTTGGCCGTCTTTTAGTGCGACATTTTAGGCGTGTCAGTATTAGTGTCTTACTAATGTTATGCTTGCCTATAACATGTAGTTCAGTTAAATGTTTTAGGTATCCAAGTTATATTTTTGGTCTTGTAAACTCTAAACATTGTCTATACATCCCCTGTTTGAATTCCTAATGAAAATTTCTAACAATGGGTAAATACAAGCTAGATTGATGTTATTCTGATGTTATTCTGCCTGGTGTTCATATTGGTATTATATACTCCCTTCGTCCCAACCATCTGTTTATCTTTATTAAACCCCTCTCACAAAGAATTAAAAAAAGTAAACAAACGAATGAGACGGAAGGAGTAATGTCTATGTTGGGTTACTCCTACTCCCAATCATTCTTTTGATTTGCAAACATTTTTCTTTGGCATCTTAAATGTAATGAAGATTTGTTTGGTGTTAGTGGACGACTTTAAAAGACAAAGTTAGGAGAATAATTTTAAGAGAAAATTGTAAATTACCACCTCATATTTACCGTATTTTACAAACTACCACCTTGTATTTCGTTTATTACTAATAACCACCTACATTACACGGTATATATCCCATCTACCACCGTATATCATTTTCGGCTCATCATTTTACGTAAGTCCCGACTCGTTAAGTTAATAAACTAAATAATGACTATAAGAGCATCCGCAAAGGTGAGATTTTAGTTCCCCATTTGCCTTCTCTCTCTTCAAATGGGCCTCCTCATTATTGCACCAAGCTCCCCAAATATTGGGGTTCCTCTATTTTTAGAGGAGGTTCCCAAAAGAAAAAGTAAGGCAAATTGATGTGCTTTTTGGGGAGGTTCCCATATTTTGTATGTAAATTTATGTTGTTGGGGAACCTCATTATTGCAAAGATGTAGTTATAAAATGGGGAGGGTAGATGAAAAAGTTAGTGGAAAATGAGGTGGACGAATAAGAAAATGAGAGATAAAATATGGGGCACCTTACCTTTGCGGAGGCTCTAATACCCTTACTTAAGTTCACTCAAAACACACCGTACTACCCACCTAAACACTAAAAGTTTAACCACGCCATTCATCACAACACCCCAATAATTCATCATCTCCATCATCATCAAATTGCCGGAATGTTCTTACCCCACCACCACCAACAAACTCAGAGCATCCCTCTCGCAAGCGCTACCTCACCACATTTCCCACCATCTACTCACCACCACCTAACCACCATCTCACTACCACCCGTTGCACTATCAACCCAAGCCCACCATCTCCTTAACCATTACTTTTATCCTCCAAAAAGAAAAGAAAAACCAAAGAAATGAGCTGAGATTTGTAACACAAAACCCCCAAAATCATAAACAAAATTGAAAGAACCCTAAGAAATGTCTTTAATTTAAAAGATAAACCCAACTAATAGCACCGCAAATTTGTGGATTTGGGTAATGGTAGCGAGAAGTTGGAGGTCATGGTGAGAAATGTGGCAAAATGCGGTGGTGCGATAAGACGGTAGGTCTAGCGGTGCGGAGGGTGGTGGTCGGTTTCTTGATGGGGAAAAGTTGTGAAGAGGTGGCGGTGGTGGGAGGGATGATGTATGGGTGCACAAGAGGAAGAAAGAGGATAATTATCATGTTGTATAATGTGGATAGAGTAATAACAACAACATATTAATTCCTCATGGAGATTGAATAAGATTGATGATGAACGTATGTGATTCTCTTTACAGATAAAGTCCTTACAATTTTGGTTGTTGGATCTTGATTCTGCAAAAAAATAATTTGATTTTGATTGTAGTTGTGGATTTAGAGTGTTTGATTTTGGTTTCTCTCTTAATTAGATGGCAGTGAGTTTTTGGAGTGAATAAAATTAAGGGTGTTTTGGTCTTTTTGCGGTTTATTCACTTAATGAGTCGAGAAGTTATTTGAATGATGATCGGGAATGAAATACGGTGGTAGATGGGATATATACCGTCTAATATAGGTGGTTATTAGTAATAAACGAAATACAAGGTGGTAATTTGTAAAATGCGGTAAATACTAGGTGGTAATTAACAATTTTCACTAATTTTAACTAGAGATTAAAGATGATTTCCTGCCATAGTGCATGCATGTGAGTTAAGTATATGATTGTCATTATGATTGTATGGACTATGGAGTTGGATTATTAAGACAAAATCCTCAAAGAACAGCTTCCGGCAGGTTAGAGAATAGAGTCTCTTTATTTTATTTAGAACTTAAAACCACTGAAGCTGTACGATGATTTCACGTTGAACAATTTCATCCTCTAATGGCCTTCTCTTGATGATACTTCTTTGGTTCAGATTTGGTGCACAAAGCCTTTTTGTGCAACTAGATTTCAGTGATTAATTTGGTGTCTAGATTTTGGTTAGTTTCATGCTATTGATGTTAAAACTTAAAGCTTATTTTCATACTCCATCATTTTCTTTGTTTATACGATATTAACACTCTCTAATATTGGTACATTAACGTAGAAAAGATACGGAGTATTACTACTGTTTCTTGGCATAATGTTGGTACATTAAAGGATTTGCTTGTCATATGATTTGGGTGATAATAGTAATGCCGTCTGAATTTTTTTTATTTGTAATTGTGCCAGTTTTATGTAGATAAGGAGGAAGACTTAGTCCCCAAACTACAAATGAAACAACTGTCATTATTGTCGTTACCTCAAAATTTAACTAGTCTTGTTGTCGGATATCTTTATAGTGCTGTGATAATTGATATGATCCAACTCTATATTGTACCGTGATATGATCCATTTCTTATTGTCAGTATATTTAATAGTGATGTTTGTTTATTGAGATACTTATTTTATGACTTGTCTTTCCAGATATTTTACAGCAATACAATCATGAGAATCAGGAAGCCATGAATCCATTATTATTGTCAACTTTCTATTATATCTTGATTTTGATATAGTGAAGTTTTGAAATGGAGATGAGAAACAAGCAACGGGTTGCATAATGTGTATAATATAAGACACGGGAGATGACAAAAATATTTGTAGATTGTTGTATGTTTGACAGCAAGTTTTAGGGGAAAAGCTAATATTTGGTCAGTTTTTAATACAGGAGAATATTGTTGGAAATGCCAAATTTATACAACCCCTACGCCCCAATTTTTTGAGTTATTTATACAACCATTATTGTTCTTATTTAATGCTCTGAAATCTGAAAGCAGACAATATTTATTCATACAGAATGAAGTTGAGATTTTGAAAGCTGAACCTTTTGTTTTGATCGGGATTTGCTTAAAGACGAACTCTCAAAGCTCAGCTTATGTGTTGAATTTTTTACATACTTTTGAAGTGAAACTGTTGTTTTTCCTATCGTTTTACATTTTAATCATCTTTTGGCTTTACAAGAAAGTTTTTTTTACTTTGCAATAGGTTTTTGGTTCTTACTTCACTAGATGGCTATAGCCTTAAGCCCGTGAATTCACCGGGGTTGTTTTTAAGAACTGTGTTTTAAAATACTATACGAAGTAAATGTTAAATTTAATGTTACGTGTTATTCTAAGTGGATTAAGTTTCTTCATGCTCATGCAAACTAACTGCCTACTTCTGCAGGTTAAATGGTTTTGGCGTGAATGTCGGGCCAACTGCCAAAGAGTTAACACCAAAAGTTGGTCAGATCAGAGATCTTTTGGTCTGAATGAGGCGTGAAAGTGCCTGAGGTCGAGGTGACACAACACATTTCTCTCATGGAAGTTGGAATATGTACTGATTTTTTTGTCGTCTGATATTTCTTTATTTCTAGGTTTGGTAATTAGTTGCTACTTCAATGGCTATTAGTCGCCTGACATTTCTTTTTGCTCTTATTCTTAAAAATTAAAGGGAAAGGCTGTCTGCCGGAGTACCAGTATCCACAAATTGGTGTATTATCGCAAAAAGAACGGAATTTCAATGACACAGCGCATCAGATTTAGCATCCCTGTCATTCTAAGGGCTCGAGCATCACCCAGATCCAATCCTATTTCTTTGGTACCCTTTCCTCCCCTTTCATAGACAGATTGATATCCCATACGGAGTAATATAAAAGGCAAATACAACAGTTCTGTGAACCGTTTTGCTTTATTTGATCACATGTCAAAGTTAGTGATGCGCTAGAAGATGCCGAGGAGGTCACGGTTGGGCCAACTGATGAACATGGGCTGGTTGCTACTAATTCATGAGTGGTGGATTACTTGGGCTCACATTTCCAAGTCCAGGGAGTCGGAGTTTTATTCGTTGGGGATCTGAGTTGAGCTAGGTGTGTGGAGTTGAAGCTTGGACCTGATTGTTTATTTCCAATTCCGTTATTTCCTTATTTCCTATTCTGTTATTTCCTTAATCTCGTTTTAGGATATTTATTTACGGCTATTTTCTTATTAAGCAAGAATAATATCTCATAGGAGATACTAGGTCAAGTTTATTAGTTTACTAGATTTGATGCCCGTGCGCTGCACGGGTACTAAATAGTGTTTTATTTTTGAGTGAGCTTGTGAAAAATGTAAACTCTTGAGTGTGAACAATATTATTATTTAATCGATATCAAACTTCAATAATACTTTTGAATAACTTAAATAAGTGAAAATTAGAATACTTATACGACTTATTCTAGGACATCAGGTTACTTAAGCTAATTTTACTTAAGCTAATTTTACATGCTTGGCAATCAATAAAACAAAGATCAAGCTACAAAACCAAGGACGATTTGTAATCCAAATCCAAAACTCCTAGACTTATAGTTGGCGATGTCTTGGGAGAGCTATTATGGCAAAAATAGTTATCATATATACTTGTTGTATAGGTTTTATGTAGTTAGAGCCTTATGTAATTGATACTTCCTTCGTCCGGTCATTTAATTATTTATTCCATATTTCAACTGCAAGCACGTAACAACTAAACAACGAAGTATAAAAGAAAAGAACACAACGTGAATGGATGTATAGGATAGACGTTAGGATGGAGTATATATACAATAATGTTCTAGGGTTTGGTTTTGTTTGGTATTTATCAATTATTATTATTATTATTATTATTATTATTATTATTATTATTATTATTTATTTTGAGGTTTCTTTTCACTAAAACTCATATAGTCATATATCTCTAGAATATTAAATTGCATGATCATCTTTTTTCAGAAGTTTTTTTATTTGCTAATTAACAAATATTTTCTTTATGATTTTTTCCTATTTGCTATTTTGCTCTTTTGATTAGCCTGGGGTTATACATGAAAACCAATCTATATCACCTTATTATGCTTGCTATTATTAAAAGCTAACTTCTTAGCCTGTTGAAGACTTATTTTAGTTATTAGGATGATGTCCGTTTTAATTTCGTAGAAATTCCTGGCATTGCAGTAGCCTTAGTTGCATGTGTCTTTAATATTATTGATAAAAAGTTAATGACATTTTTATTCTTATATTTATATATTTGACTATAAACTTGACATAACCTTATTTAATCATACATATTTATCCCATATAGAAGAGACAGTTCGTATCACAATAAAACCTAAGATTCAATAGATCAGTATAAGAAAATATAGAATACTGCCACTATAAAAATCATGCTGCATATCATCTAAGATGATCAAAAGCGAGTATATACTCCCTCGGTCCCAACCATTTGTTACCTCCTAAATCAACAATACATATTTCTGACAATGAATTTGTAACACCCCGTATTTTAATAAGTTGGATAAAATTCTTTTAATTGCTACTTTATATTTAATTACGTTGGTTAACGATTTATATATTTATTTTCTCAGCTAATTAATTAATTTCATTATAATTCTTTACGTTAAATTTAATAATCGTTAATAAGTTCTTTTAAAAGTTAGCTCGAGTTTGTTTAGTTGACTTTTTATGGGTTCATGTAAATAGTTTTATTTATTTAATAACTTTTTGTTTCTTTCTAAGTCCCTTATCGAAGTCGAGCTAAGTGGGCTCCAGACGGATCAGTTAGCTATTTCGAGTTTGTTCTGCTAAATTAGCAAATATCTTTAAAAGCCGCTAATTTAGTTAAAATCTCTAATAATTCCGATTCGAGCTAATTTCGTATTATTTTAGTTAACTAGCTGAGTTTATTTTATTTTCACTCATTAAATTTATTTATTATTAATTCCGTTTTATTACTGAAACTTTTACTAAAAACCGATTTTTATTAATTCGAGACGGTTTTAAAAACGAACGAAATTACTTAACGATGAAGTAACGTACGTATAATTAATAGCTAGCAAGCTAGCTGGTCTCTCATTATTATTATTATTATTATTATTATTATTATTATTATTATTATTATTGTGCAACTCGTCCCCACCCCCTGTATACTCATCCACCTCTTCGAAAGCCCACCTGCAACAAACAAAAATCAAACATAAACAACAAAAAAATCAGACAATGAACCAAATCGCCATCTCTGTGCGAGCTTCAAACCCCGATCTCTCCCCCATTTCTCGACCAAATCCGATAATTTTTATACCAATCTTTTCCCCTTTCTTTCCTCCTTCTTTCAAGGTAAGAAAATCTTATTTTTGTGGTAATTTCAGTTTGACCCGCCTCATGAAAGTTCTTATTTTTAGCTCTTTTATCTCGTGTTCTTTCCTCTAGTTGAAGGAACTGAAGACCCGGTGGGAGGCTCATACTTTTTAGACGTTTTCCTCGGAGTTTTGAAGGGTAAAAAGGTAACGGTGATAGGTTACTCGACAAAAATGTCAAAACTCCGTCTTACATGTCGTTTTATATACTCTTATTTGATAAAGTTTGGTTCTTTTTGTTTATTTATGGGTGTTGGACGAATTGTTGCGGGTGGTTATTTAATGTAACATAGAAAGTAGCAGGGGAGATTAGGAAAGCATGAAGAGGTTAGGCGGCTCCCTTTAAACATAAATTGTAGTTTATAAATAAGAAAATCACAAATTCTCATTTTAGACGGACACTATCCGTCTATACGTATAGACGGATACCATTTTCCCTTACAAAATACCCATTTGCTATAAAGTGGGAAGCACATGGGGATGCCCCCACCTTGTCTCCCCTACCCATTTTATTAGAGGTCTTTACCCGTCTATTCGCCCCACCCGTCTATACCAAGACCTATTGTAAGAAAATAAGGGTTTGTCTTTGGGAAATATTATATGGAATATGGACTAGAAAAAGAGTAATTAACACCGACACATAAAACACAACGGACCAATATTCCCTTTAATTGAATTGTAGTCTTAATTCTAAAAGATAAAGTAATTTAGCTAGCTTAACTAAAATATAACATAATTTGTCAATATAAAAATATTGGAAATATTTGGTTTGTTACAATTTATGGCTGCTCGTGAAGTCGTGTTTAGGACTGCTTAAACGGTCCAAGAGTCGTGGCTATGGGTGCTCGTAGTGTAGGCTTGGGTCATTTAAAATATAATTAAATTACCGTCTCTTATTTTATATAACGATACTTCGTTAATATCGTCCTTTCACATAATTATTTTAGGTGACTCATATGTGGTTGAAGATGAAGAGTAATTTTGGGTTTTAGAAGCTTTCTCAAGTTTATTACTTGTCTCTTTGCTAGCGTAAGGTAACTATTCCGAGTTACTCGACGAATTAATGTCACATTAGTAGTTGATGTTGTGTTTGTTGTTTGATAAGTGTTTAGGTGATTGATAATTATCACATGTTAGGATAGTTTACAAAATGAAATTGTAATTAATAGGCTCAAATGAATTTTATAGCGATAATTGTAATGTTTTGTTGATTGTGCCGAAAATTGAGCCTTAGTCCCTTTGGTGATGCGATGTCGATTAATTGAGTGATTGGTCACCGCAATTTGACCCGCACTGCCGCAGGTGGGGTTGCGGGTAAAAATTCGGTTGGATGAAATTTTATATGAATTAGATAATCGGTCTTTTCTTGCTTTAGGCCATTTATTATATCTCTATTTCACATGTGTAGTTAGTTGAAATTAAGTAGTTTCTTATATTGTAAAAACGGCCCTAGATTCCCCGAAGCCTTGAATATGGTTAATATTGTTAGAATTGGAAATTGGTATTGAGGATTCTGTTGGATTATCTGCTGAATAGACATTTATATATCCTTTCACATGATAGAATGTTAGCATTTATGTTGGTAAGTTAGACTCTTTGCCACTTAGGGTTAAGTGGGTGTCTTACTTGTCTTGTGTGGTGAGTCTTGTGTGGTGTGGGCTAAAGTATTCAAGCTGGGACTAGGTCCTAGGTGAGTATTTCGGCCTTCATCATAGATAGGTCTTTATAGTCTCTGACGAGTATATGTTCACTGCTTGATAGCCTTTGTGTTCCTGACTAGTGGATTTATATCCAAGTTGGGGCATGACCTCGTTACTTATTTTGATAGTATGGGGTCGGCTTAAGTACTAGCCAACCCTTCGGTGGTGTCCTTAGGGTACTCACATCACTTTGTTTTAAAAAAAAGTTGTGGGTCTTGGGTGCGGTGGTGTGTATCCGCATGTCTAGGTCTGCGCAGATTTTAGGCTAGGGTTGTGTTGTCTCTTGGCCATGTTTTCTTAATAGTAACCGCTGAGCCAAGATACCGGTTCGATTACCTTCCCTACCTCGTGGTATAGACTCGAGTTACAAAGTGACTATTGACGGTACTAAGAACTTATGCTTGTCTTTGATATATTGCCCTTTCTTGTATGGTGATTCTATGAATCATAGAAGGTGAGATGCAAGCCGGCTATGGTTGATAGAGTTTGGATTCTGGATGTTATGTGATTCACATGATAGTGTAGTATGAGTCGGTCTAGTTTTCACATGCTAGGACTATGTGTTGTTATATTGTTGTTCACATGATAAGCACGATTGTCTAGCATCTATATGCTAAGGCATTGTGTGATTCGTATTCATATTCTTATGTTTACATGTTATATTAATTATGACATTTCGTATTTTGGGAGAACTCGGAGTTACTCCCCACCGATCGTGGCTTTAGTATTTGTATAAAATGCGAATGACGGTAGGTGATGCATATATGGGGTACATGGACGAGCTAGCGAGCAAAGTAACCTTGGGACCTAGACTGGTTTTATTTCATTGTGACCCTTAAACCCTTTTTGTGTCACATACATTTTAGGGACATATGTCTCCCTCTTTTTCTTTGGTTTGTATCATTCTATTCTCATGACTTTAGCATAGTTATGTAAATTAGTACGTTAGCATTTGCGGTGTTGGCATCCTCCTTCCGGAAATGTTTGTGAATGGTTTAGAAAAGTTTTAAAAATGACAGGTTTTAATTAGTTGAACCAATTACAAACATATCTGTCGATTTTTCCGTAGAATTACGTGTTTACTTTTCCGCAATAATTGAGGGTGTCACAGTTGGTATCAGAGCATATTTGCTCCCGACGCACGTTTGTGCACCCCACTATAAATAACTTGACCTTAAAATAATAAACTTGAGAGACGGGTAAGATGGGTAGATTTAGGATCTTATGTTGTAGTCTCTTTGTGTTTGCTCTTTGTTAGGTACTAACCTGTTTGTTGATTGTCATTTAATAATTGTTGCGTTCTTGGACCAATGACCGTGAGCTTATCTATAGCTAATGGAGTTATTACCCTTATTATAAAAAAAAATTTGAACTAAAGGTTTTGAAAATATTTTAATGTTTTTCACTGGTTTTAACGTCAATTAGTGTTAAAGCTTGTTATTGGAGACGTCTGATAATTAGTTTTATCATTTGTTGGTGTAAAAATGTCCTTTTATGTCTTTGAATTGGAATATTGATGTTCTTGAGTGATCGCCAAGAGTATCTCCGTTCCATTGAAAGGACACTTATATTTTAAAAAGATCAAGATTTAGTGCCTTTTGCTGAGGATTGAAGATTTGTTCAACCTTTGAAGAATGCTTCTACTTCCTTGAAGATATTTCTCGTTCTTTTTGTATCTCGCCTTATTCTTAATCTCTTGGTGCCTATCCTTCTTCTAAACTCTCTATTCTTCTTCCTAGGAAGTTACATTTGTATCCTCCCAACGTGTCCTTTCACCCTTGCTAATCCTCCCTTAACGCCTTTTAGATAGTTCTTTTTCTTTTGTGGGGTGTTAACCTTGGTTGGATAATTTGGCTTGTGGAGTTGTTTCTGGTTGACCTATAACCCCGGTTTTGAGAAGTTGTGATATTGGAAGGACTTACGTTGAGTGTTGTTACCTTAGGAGTAAACACGGAGTAAGGTTTATGATGTGATTTTGGAAAGAGATACCTTTTGGATGTTGATAGCCATACATTAATTGATGTTACCTTATGACATTGTTGTTTGAGATTTGAGTATCTGACATTTCCTTGTTGTCTAATTTCCCTTTCTCCTTGATCATGAGCGTTACCGTTCATACCTCCTTTCCTCGCTTCATCTTGCTCCTCCTTTAAGTTTGACACTCGTATCTTGTGAAACTCTATCTTTGACATCCTTGTAATTTTGACTTCAATTTTTACCCTATGAAAGTCATTATAGCTCTCTTGTGGCTTAAGTTTGAGCTCTCTTAACATACTTTGTTTTTATGCTATCTAAGTTACTTTCCTTTTTGTACAACTTCTAAAGTTTCAAGCTACCAGTTTCGATTCATTCTTAAAAGTTTATGTCACTTCTGCAAACCTAACCTATTTTTGAAGACTTGAAAATGAAAATTTGATTTAGTTCCCTATTCCTTCCTTGAATATAAACTCATTTATCGTAATTATAATTACTAGACCCGAAATTTCTTTAAATTTTATCCAATTTCTATTAACCTTGATCTATTTATGACTTCTTTGTCAAAGTTTAATATTATATTTCCGGAATTTAACTCCCCTTTTAGTTTAAAGGTGAAACCTTTATTTCTACTTTGGCTTTTTGCAAAAGAACATTTGAGAAGATTACCTTTCTCTTATTTTGATTTTAACGTTGATCGGATGTTAGAACTAGTTATTGGAAACGTTTGATAACTTGTTCTACGATTGTCGGCGAATAGTTTTTGTTTTAAATTTGTCTCTGACTTGGAAAGTTAGCGTTCTTGTGTGCACGACAAGAGCAATTCCGTTCCATGAATGAGACTTATATTTTTGAAAACTTTTCATTAATGTTTCTGAAAGTATTTTGATTTTCGATTTATACAAATGATTTGCTTTTTGACCTTATCTTTGATTTGGAATGTGATGTTCTTGAATGCACAACGAGAGCACTTCCGTTCCTCTGATGAGAGTCTGGTTCTGTCGGAAAATTTTATTTGAAACTTTTGAAAGAATTTTGATTCTTACGATAAATAACCTTTAAAATGTTTTGGTTACCGATTCCAAAGTTCCAGTTTTGTTTTATATAACCTTTCATTTCTACTTTCAAGTTTCGAGGACGAAACTTTTTAAAAGGTGGGGTGATTGTAACACCCCGTATTTTAATAAGTTGGATAAAATTCTTTTAATTGCTACTTTATATTTAATTACATTGGTTAACGATTTATATATTTATTTTCTCAGCTAATTAATTAATTTCATTATAATTCGTTACGTTAAATTTAATAATCGTTAATAAGTTCTTTTAAAAGTTAGCTCGAGTTTGTTTAGTTGACTTTTTATGGGTTCATGTAAATAGTTTTATTTATTTAATAACTTTTTGTTTCTTTCTAAGTCCCTTATCGAAGTCGAGCTAAGTGGGCTCCAGACGGATCAGTTAGCTATTTCGAGTTTGTTCCGCTAAATTAGCAAATATCTTTAAAAGCCGCTAATTTAGTTAAAATCTCTAATAATTCCGATTCGAGCTAATTTCGTATTATTTTAGTTAACTAGCTGAGTTTATTTTATTTTCACTCATTAAATTTATTTATTATTAATTCCGTTTTATTACTGAAACTTTTACTAAAAACCGATTTTTATTAACTCGAGACGGTTTTAAAAACGAACGAAATTACTTAACGATGAAGTAACGTACGTATAATTAATAGCTAGCAAGCTAGCTGGTCTCTCATTATATATATTATTATTATTATTATTATTATTATTATTATTATTATTATTATTGTGCAACTCGTCCCCACCCCCTGTATACTCATCCACCTCTTCGAAAGCCCACCTGCAACAAACAAAAATCAAACATAAACAACAACAAAATCAGACAATGAACCAAATCGCCATCTCTGTGCGAGCTTCAAACCCCGATCTCTCCCCCATTTCTCGACCAAATCCGATAATTTTTATACCAATCTTTTCCCCTTTCTTTCCTCCTTCTTTCAAGGTAAGAAAATCTTATTTTTGTGGTAATTTCAGTTTGACCCGCCTCATGAAAGTTCTTATTTTTAGCTCTTTTATCTCATGTTCTTTCCTCTAGTTGAAGGAACTGAAGACCCGGTGGGAGGCTCATACTTTTTAGACGTTTTCCTCGGAGTTTTGAAGGGTAAAAAGGTAACGGTGATAGGTTACTCGACAAAAATGTCAAAACTCCGTCTTATATGTCGTTTTATATACTCTTATTTGATAAAGTTTGGTTCTTTTTGTTTATTTATGGGTGTTGGACGAATTGTTGCAGGTGGTTATTAATGTAACATAGAAAGTAGCAGGGGAGATTAGGAAAGCATGAAGAGGTTAGGCGGCTCCCTTTAAACATAAATTGTAGTTTATAAATAAGAAAATCACAAATTCTCATTTTAGACGGACACTATCCGTCTATACGTATAGACGGATACCATTTTCCCTTACAAAATACCCATTTGCTATAAAGTGGGAAGCACATGGGGATGCCCCCACCTTGTCTCCCCTACCCATTTTATTAGAGGTCTTTACCCGTCTATTCGCCCCACCCGTCTATACCAAGACCTATTGTAAGAAAATAAGGGTTTGTCTTTGGGAAATATTATATGGAATATGGACTAGAAAAAGAGTAATTAACACCGACACATAAAACACAACGGACCAATATTCCCTTTAATTGAATTGTAGTCTTAATTCTAAAAGATAAAGTAATTTAGCTAGCTTAACTAAAATATAACATAATTTGTCAATATAAAAATATTGGAAATATTTGGTTTGTTACAATTTATGGCTGCTCGTGAAGTCGTGTTTAGGACTGCTTAAACGGTCCAAGAGCCGTGGCTATGGGTGCTCGTAGTGTAGGCTTGGGTCATTTAAAATATAATTAAATTACCGTCTCTTATTTTATATAACGATACTTCGTTAATATCGTCCTTTCACATAATTATTTTAGGTGACTCATATGTGGTTGAAGATGAAGAGTAATTTTGGGTTTTAGAAGCTTTCTCAAGTTTATTACTTGTCTCTTTGCTAGCGTAAGGTAACTATTCCGAGTTACTCGACGAATTAATGTCACATTAGTAGTTGATGTTGTGTTTGTTGTTTGATAAGTGTTTAGGTGATTGATAATTATCACATGTTAGGATAGTTTACAAAATGAAATTGTAATTAATAGGCTCAAATGAATTTTATAGCGATAATTGTAATGTTTTGTTGATTGTGCCGAAAATTGAGCCTTAGTCCCTTTGACTGATGCGATGTCAGTTAATTGAGTGATTGGTCAGCCGCAATTTGACCCGTACCTGTCGCAGGGCTGGGGTTGCGGGTAAAAATTCGGTTGGATGAAATTTTATATGAATTAGATAATCGGTCTTTTCTTGCTTTAGGCCATTTATTATATCTCTATTTCACATGTGTAGTTAGTTGAAATTAAGTAGTTTCTTATATTGTAAAAACGGCCCTAGATTCCCCGAAGCCTTGAATATGGTTAATATTGTTAGAATTGGAAATTGGTATTGAGGATTCTGTTGGATTATCTGCTGAATAGACATTTATATATCCTTTCACATGATAGAATGTTAGCATTTATGTTGGTAAGTTAGACTCTTTGCCACTTAGGGTTAAGTGGGTGTCTTACTTGTCTTGTGTGGTGAGTCTTGTGTGGTGTGGGCTAAAGTATTCAAGCTGGGACTAGGTCCTAGGTGAGTATTTCGGCCTTCATCATAGATAGGTCTTTATAGTCTCTGACGAGTATATGTTCACTGCTTGATAGCCTTTGTGTTCCTGACTAGTGGATTTATATCCAAGTTGGGGCATGACCTCAGGTACTTATTTTGATAGTATGGGGTCAGCTTAAGTACTAGCCAACCCTTCGGTGGTGTCCTTAGGGTACTCACATCACTTTGTTTTAAAAAAAAGTTGTGGGTCTTGGGTGCGGTGGTGTGTATCCGCATGTCTAGGTCTGCGCAGATTTTAGGCTAGGGTTGTGTTGTCTCTTGGCCATGTTTTCTTAATAGTAACCGCTGAGCCAAGATACCGGTTCGATTACCTTCCCTACCTCGTGGTATAGACTCGAGTTACAAAGTGACTATTGACGGTACTAAGAACTTATGCCTGTCTTTGATATATTGCCCTTTCTTGTATGGTGATTCTATGAATCATAGAAGGTGAGATGCAAGCCGGCTATGGTTGATAGAGTTTGGATTCCTGGATGTTATGTGATTCACATGATAGTGTAGTATGAGTCGGTCTAGTTTTCACATGCTAGGACTATGTGTTGTTATATTGTTGTTCACATGATAAGCACGATTGTCTAGCATCTATATGCTAAGGCATTGTGTGATTCGTATTCATATTCTTATGTTTACATGTTATATTAATTATGACATTTCGTGGCTGGGAGAACTCGGAGTTACTCCCCACTGACTGTGGCTTTCGTATTTGTATAAAATGCGAATGACAGGTAGGTGATGCATATATGGGGTACATGGACGAGCTAGCGAGCAAAGTAACCTTGGGACCTAGACTGGTTTTATTTCATTGTGACCCTTAAACCCTTTTTGTGTCACATACATTTTAGGGACATATGTCTCCCTCTTTTTCTTTGGTTTGTATCATTCTATTCTCATGACTTTAGCATAGTTATGTAAATTAGTCATTAGCATTTGCGGTGTTGGCATCCTCCTTCTGGAAATGTTTGTGAATGGTTTAGAAAAGTTTTAAAAATGACAGGTTTTAATTAGTTGAACCAATTACAAACATATCCTGTCAGTTTTTCTGTAGAATTACGTGTTTACTTTTCCGCAATAATTGAGGGTGTCACAGAATTAAATTCCACGAAGGGTTTATGTACTTCCCGAAAAATAAAACTTTTATAAACAATATATTATCTTTTATTTTATCTTTTAAGGTTAAGATTTATTTTTGGTATTTATTAATATGGTACTTATCTTTTTAGATTAAGATTAATACTGACAAATTCTGTTTTTTTCTAAGACTAATATTATTATTTTAAATTTTTAATTTAAGTGTTTCAAAAAACTTGGTGTCTCTAGAATTGGTGGTTTTAGAAGCCCATATACTACGTCTGATAAATTTGTTTTTACCGGGTCCAATGATTTGGTGGACGTAACATTGCATGACACCAAGTTAGCACTTTTTATTGAATGTTGCAGACTACTCGATAGTGCAGACATTCAAAGAAAAAAACCTATGCTCAATTCAAGATCAGATTACCTATTATTGTAGTTGTGTAAAGCGATTGATGAAAACTGCCCTTTAAGAGTAGCTGTATGAATGTCTTGTTATTTAAACAAGGTTTCATATTGGTTTAGTTATGGGGCATACATCAATTTGGGGTCAAATGTATTGTTTGATCCTTTGTTTCTCATGCCTTTTTGAGGGGACTATTCTTTCGTGATATGAATTGTCCTCCAAGCAGCCTTGGACATGTTTTAATCATCGTTAATTAATCGATCGTTTCTACTCGTAAGAGCTGTCAAATGTTATCTGTGATGAGGCTTTAACACGTAAGAAAATTCGACTTTGTGACGGATTTTCGATGCAATACCTTTGTTAACGCTTGGCTTCTGAGATGACCCATTATGCTCTAATCCAGTAATCGCTGCATTGTTGTTTATCAACTTTCTTACGATCTTAACCATGTTACTTAAAAAAGGGATTGGATCTGAGATGTGTTTGATTAACTCAACGTTATCAATGGCACGAAAATTGTACTCTATGGATGCAAAATTGTTACGTGGTAACACTTCTAACTTTCCAATGAGCTTTCATCTCCATTATATATATTGATTTATCGGCTCCATCGTCAATTAAGATAGTTCAACATAAAACGGAATACGGTAAAAATCTCAACCGATGGGATATAACTATATATAGCTGCTTGACCGCTCTGCAATTGGTTTTTTAGTTGTAAACAAATTCCAATGGCAAAGAGATAAAAGATAGGTGTTGTCAGTTATTATTGATAAAATATGGAGTATGTAGTTGTTTGAAATTGATTTAATATTTCTTTTGTATTATCTTTTTGGTCCAATTTATATCTTTTCATTCTTATTTTTATTTAGAAAATAACTAAGGCAAATATATTAATAATAAGTGTTTTAGAAAAGTTGGAGTCTTTCAGAGTGCCTGAAAAAAGCTTCTTTTATATATATTGATTTGTAAGCCTATATAAAGCGTGACAGGCTGCTGCGTTTTGATTCATTGAACGATTAATAAAAACTCAGAAAACCCCGATCAAGTTTGATCACCAAACCCTAGATTTGAGAACGAACTTCAAGTCTTTCGCGATTGTTGTTCGGGCTCCGAACTCCTTCGTTATTAGCTGCGAATTCAGGTCGGATCTCAAAGCTAAATATCCCTCGTGTTACTGTTCACTCGTTATTATTCATCCGTTACTGTTCACCCGTTTTTCATTAGTATTGTTATTGCGTTATAAAATATGAAAAAAAAACAAGCCTTTTGTTTTCGTTATTCTGTTTTTGTTAGTTGCTGGAATTCGAATCTTAAATCATCACATTTAATTTGTTAATTGCTTCCGCGTTTTGTATCATTTGTGGTAATCAGAGCAAGGTCGATGGGTGATTTCGACAACAATTTACTTCGCCAATTGCGTGACTTGTTGAGGAATGTGCTAGAGGATGGTGGTTGTGGTCCTATAAGGCGGCTTGTTGTAGACAAGTTTAAGGTGATGGAGTTACATGAGTTTGACAGAGGCACTGATCCCGAGTACTACCTTGAATAGGAAAGAAATATGGAGCGATTGTTCGAGTAGGATGTTTCTGATGAGAAGCGTTGCAAATATGCTATTCTGAAATTGGTGAAGAATGCATCTTTGTGGTTCGAAAATTTCAAAGCCAATCGAGCAAGGGATGGCAAGGAAAAGCTGAACTCGTGGGATGCTTTAAAGTGAAAGCTCAGAAAGCGGTATGTTCCGAGAAGTTATAAGATTGATCTATATAGGAAAGTTGCTGAATTGAGTCAAGGTAGTTTGTCAATTACCAATTACATTGCTGAATTTGAAAGACTTGCTTTGGTGAGTGATTTGGAGGAAATAGGGGAACAAAAGATGGCGAGATTTTGTAGGGGATTGAATATGCTAATACTATTGACATGCATAACTACGATTCATTTGATATGCTATGCCAATTGAGTTTAAAGGTCGAGAGTCAATTGAAATCGAATCGTTCTAGCACTAGTTTCACCCCTAAGAGTATTGCTTGGTCTAAACCCGAGGGAGCTAGGTCTGGAGGGGCTGTGTATACTGTAGTATCGACTGCCACCACACCAAAACCGCTCATTCATGACAAACCTGAATCGAGTAGCAAAGAAAAGGACCTGCCAAGGTCCGTTGTTTCAAATGTCAAGGTTTTGGTCACTTCCGAAGTGATTGCCCTAATAAACGGAATATTACTCTACGGGAAGCCGTGTCTTTGCGTGATGAGCTATCGTATGATTTGGCTGTTGAGGAGGAGGGATTGTTTGTGTTGAACAAAGAGGAGGAGACCGGGGATGAGGAGTTGTCTTATGAAGAACCTATGTAGGATACCTTGGTCTTACGACGAATGTTGCACTCTAAAGTTGAACCGTTGGTAGTAGAACAACGTGACCAGATTTTTCACACCAAATGTCAGGTGGGTGATAAGTGGTGTAGCGTGATTGTCGATGGTGGGAGTTGCACCAACGTTGCTGCTACGGAGCTAGTTGATAAGCTTTCTCTTGTGACCACACCGCATCCAAAGCCCTATACTTTGCATTGGCTTGATGACGGAAGCAAGGTAAAGGTTTCAAAACAGGCCCGAGTGAGTTTTGCAATGGATCCTTACAAGGACGAGGTTTTATATGATGTTATACCAATGGATGCATGCCATTTGCTATTGGGACGTCCTTGGCAATTTGATAAGGATATAGCGCACCATGGGAGGAGTAACGAGTACACTTTGTTCTCTGATGGTAAGAATGTAACATTGAAGCCTATGACCCCGAAAGCTGTTCGTTCTATGTATTCGGGTAGGAGTAAGAAGCCAAGCTTAACCATGTTTGCTAACGAAATGGAGGTTGAACAGGTGCTCGACGATGGTGGTTGTGTTTATGCGCTCATAGCCCTAAATCAGCCCCAACCACAAGTAAGTCAGCACGATGCTATCAATGAGTTGCTTCTTGAGTTTGCAGATGTATTCCCGGATGATTTACCTACCGGTTTGCCACCGATAAGAGGGATCGAGCATCAAATTGACTTGATTACAGGGGCTCCGTTACCTAATAAGGCTGCCTATCGAAGTAATCCCGAGGAAATTAAGGAGATGCAGCGCCAAATTGATGAGTTAATGGAACGAGGTTATGCGCGTGAGAGCTTAAGTCCATGTGTTGTTCCGGTCTTGTTAGTACCAAAGAAAGATGGTTCATGGCGAATGTGCATCGATAGCAGGGTTGTCAATAACATAACCATTAAGTATCGATTTCCCATCCCGAGACTTGATGATATGTTAGATGAGCTTCATGGTTCAGTGGTGTTCTCGAAAATTGACTTGCGAAGTAGATACCATCAGATTAGAATGAAGGAAGGAGTTGAATGGAAAACCGCGTTAAAGACCAAGCACGGCCTGTATGAGTGGTTGGTAATGCCATTCGGTCTCACGAATGCACCAAGCACTTTCATGAGACTAATGAACGAGGTACTCAAACCATTTCTTGGTAAATTCGTTGTTGTTTATTTCGATGATATACTTGTGTACAGTAAAAGCATAGATGAGCATTTGCATCATCTGAGGGCTGTTTTCGAGGTATTGAGGGCTCAAAAACTATATGGCAAGACCGAGAAGTGCTCATTCCTGGTCGATGAAGTTATCTTTCTTGGATATGTCGTTTCCAAGCATGGGGTGTCCGTGGATAAAACTAAGGTAGAAGCTATAGGCCAGTACCTACTACAGTGACAGAGGTACGATCATTTCATGGGTTAGCTTCATTTTATCGTCGTTTTATTCGGGATTTTAGCACCATTATGAGTCCTATTACCGAGTGCTTGAAGAAAGGATCATTCGTTTGGGGTACACCTCAACGAGCTTTCGAGTTGATCAAACATAAGCTATGTGAAGCACCTATTCTTGCACTCCCTGATTTTGCAAAGCCATTTGAAGTTGAGTGCGATGCTAGTGGTGTCGGAATAGGGGTTGTTCTAGTGCAGGAGAAGCGTCCCATAGCTTATTTCTCCGAGAAATTGGTGGAGCTCGCTGCAATTATTCGACCTACGACAAGGAATTCTATGCCATTGTTCGAGCCTTGGATCATTGGAGCCATTATTTGAGGCCGAATCATTTTATATTTCATTATGATCATGAATCCTTGAAGTATATTAATGGGCAGCAGAAACTTAATCCACGACATGCCAAATGGGTCGAGTTTCTTCAATCATTTCATTTCTCATCCAAATACAAGGAGGGTAAAACCAACGTGGTAGCTGATGCGTTATCTCGCAGGTATGCTTTGCTTACAACTCTTGGAGTAAGGCTACTTGGTTTCGAGATGTTGAAAGAATACAACTCGAAAGATGCTGATTTTTGTGAGATATTCAAAGGGTGTACAACTGGGTCGTTCAAGGAGTATGTGTTGCAGGACAGGTTTCATTTCAGGGGAAATCGTTTGTGTGTTCCTAAACATCCGGTTCGAGAATTGTTGGTTAGAGAGGCTCATGGTGGCGGCATTGCTGGTCATTTCAGAACTCAAAAGACGCTCGAAATCTTGCACAAGCACTTTTATTGGCCGAAGATGTTGGGTGATATACAGAATTTGTTGAGCAAGTGCGCTACTTGTCATCTCGCGAAGAGTAAGTTCAAGTTGGGTTTATATCAGCCCTTACCGGTTCCTAATCGGCCGTGGGAGGATGTATCAATGGATTTTATCGTCGCTTTACCAAGAACAAAGCGAGGTAAGGATGCTATAATAGTTGTGGTTGATCGCTTTTCGAAAATGGCACATTTCATACCATGCCACAGGACCGACAATGCTGCGAATGTGGCTGATTTGTATTTCCGAGAGATAGTGCGTCTACATGGTGTCCCAAAAACAATTGTGTCCGATCGAGATTCGAAATTCTTAACCTATTTCTAGAACACTTTGTGGAGGAAAATGGGTACGAAGTTGCTGTTTAGTACCTCGCATCATCCCCAAATCGATGGGAAAACCGAGGTCACTAATCGTACTTTGGGCACTATACTTCGTGGGCTGGTTAGCAAGACACAAAAGGATTGGGATATGAAGCTAGCTCATGCCGAGTTTGCATACAACCGTACTCCAACCATAGCCACGAAACACTCTCCTTTTGAAGTAGTATATGGCGTTAATCCATACCTGCCCATAGACTTGATTCCGCTTCCTAGTGATGAGTTGGTGCACAAGGATGCTGAATCGAAGCTCAAATCGATGTTGAAGCTACATGAGCAGGTAAAGAAGCGAACTGAGGCGGTAAATGAGGCTTACAAGAAAAGATCGAACAAAAACCGTAAGCCTAGACTCTTTGAACCGGGTGATCTAGTTTGGTTGCATTTGAGGAAGGAACGCTTTCCGGGAAAGCGCAAGAACAAGCTCATGCCTCGAGCCGAGGATCCTTATAAAGTAGTTGAGAAAGTGAATGACAATGCGTACAAGCTCGAACTTCCCGGAGACTATGGAGTTCACGCCACATTCAATGTGGGAGATCTTTCACCATACTTAGATGATGAAGGACTATCCGAATTGAGGTCAATTCCCTTTCAAGAGGGAGGGAACCAAATGGTACAAAACGCGGAAGCAATTAACAAATTAAATGTGATGATTTAAGACTCGATTTCCAGCAACTAACAAAAACAGAATAGCGAAAACAAAAGGCTTGTTTTTTTTCTGATTTTATAACGCAATAACAGCAACAATACTAACGAAACAACGGGTGAACAATAATGGATGAATAGTAACGAGTGAACAGTAACACGGTGAACAGTAACATGAGGGATATTTAGCTTTGAGATCCGACCTGAATTCGCAGCTAATAACGAAGGAGTTCGGAGCCCGAACAGCAATCGCGAAAGACTTGAAGTACGTTCTCAAATCTAGGGTTTGGTGATCAAACTTGATCGGGGTTTTCTGAGTTTTTATTAATCGTTCAATGAATCAAAACGCAGCAGCCTGTCACGCCTTATATAGGCTTACAAATAAACTAATAAACTTGACCTAGTATCTCCTATGAGATATTATTCTTGCTTAATAAGAAAATAGCAGTAAATAAAATATCCTAAAACGAGATTAAGGAAATAACAGAATAGGAAATAAGGAAATAACGGAATTGGAAATAAACAATCAGGTCCATGCTTCAACTTCACACGCCTAGCTCAACTCGGATCCCCAACGAATAAAACTCTGACTCCCTGGACTTGGAAATGTGAGCCCAAGTAATCCACCTCTCGAGAATTAGTAGCAACCAGCCCATGTTCATCAGTTGGCCTAACCGTGACCTCCTCGGCATCTTCTAGCGCATCAGTTAGAGTACAAAGAGTTATTGGAGTTAAATAGAAATGTTCGACTCATTATCTTTGTAGTCTATTGAGTATTTGGCTTGAGATGATCATGAAACATTAGGTTACGCTGTCAACTCTTGAATAGGTTATAGGATCAATTGATGAAAACACCCTTTAATATTGCACTTTTTAAAACTTAACACCTTATGAAAAGTTTTTTAAAACTTAATACCTTAATGTGCACTTTATTCACATTTTGGTACCTTAACTGGATTTAGGCCAAAAAAATGTAAAATACTGCCAAGATTGAATCAAGCGTGACTTGTGGTTATAAGAGGAAAGAGAAGAGGTTGAAAATGTGAACGAAGTGCATCATAAATACGTCGTCGTGTCTTTAAAAAATGGCCGAAATATTTCATTTTTTTTGCCTAAAATGGCGCGTGCATCTCAAGTCTTACTGAAAATAAGCCTGTGTGTCTTGGTCTTTTGCTGATGTATGCTTGGTTTATTAGGTGGTTGAAGACTTTGCTGCTGAGAATGTTGTGTATTTGGAATTAAGAACCTACTCCAAAGGTACTAAATTAGAGTTCAGCATTAAAGGTTTGATCTTTGGCGGATGCAATTAAGTTAAAATAGTAAAATTACAACTATGCTAAGAGTGAGTTATATTTTAAATTGGAGTGCGGAGGAATGAATTGAAAGGAATGACGAAGCGTTCTTTCATTGAAGCTGTCATGAGTTTGTGGAGTTGATATAGACTTGGCTTGTGCTACAAGCTGACATTGAATTGGAGAAGCGGAACACAACTTGTATGAATAACGTTTTTAATGGATTATCTAGGAAGAAGATATATGTCAGACTTCTCCTCAACATTGGTAAAAAGAGATACCCTTGAAGCCGCCATGGAAACTGGTAAGTTTATCCCTTCTTTAGTTACAACTTTGATTTTTGACGGTTCTTTGAGCCAACAAGAGAAGGAATAACTTTACTTATGAGTGAGTAATTTTGTCAAGCAAGATGACTTGCAGAAACTGATTGCATGTAAACTTCGAATTGGAAATGAGGGGCAATAGCGAAGCACATTGAGTCTATTTTTGAGAAAGCCTGGGTTTCTATTATTGTTACAGAGATAGATGAGGAAGTTCTTGAAGCGGAGATCAGAGAGCGAGACAATACAAGAGCTTGAAGTAATTTAAATGTTACTTGTTTCCTACCATGTTAAAGTGTAATGCGAGTTGTAATCTAGGTTGCACCAAAACGGACACGGACACGACACGGACACGTGACACGGCATCCCATGAAATTTAGGACACGGGACACGGCATTTAAATTTAATAAAATATATATTTTATAGTTATATATGTGTGATTTTATTTTTGAAAAAGTATTGATATTAAATTTAAATAAGTGAAAGTAAAACTTACGTTAATTATAACTCATTCTCATTTCCAAAACCAAAACCAACTTATAATCAATCTATTTCGACATCTCATTACTAGTCTAAATAATATCATTTGTCTCCAATTCAACTTATTCCCCATCAAATTTAACCATATAACAATTCTCGCCATTTAACTTAAATTCAACTTGATTCCGTTTGGAGGGAAGGTGTGTCCAAATACCATGGACACGGCTCAAAATACCATGGACACGTGTCGGACACGTGCCGAAATAAAAGATGAAAGTTAGACACGGCTTTACAAGTGTCCGACACGTTTTGACGTGTGTCCGACGAGTGTCCTGTCCGACACGGGTGTCCGACACGGGAACGCCGATTAGGAGGAATGTCCGTGCAACCTAGGTTGTAATCCTAATTTTGTACTCTTATAACTGTTCATCTACTTTGTACCCTCTACTCGAGTATTTATTTTATAAAATATAAAACTTGATGAGATATGCTTCACTGATCTTAATTACGTAATTTTGTATCATCTAGCTCCTTTTAATTTACTTGAAAATGTTAGGGAATATAGGACATATGAAAGAATTGGCGTCAAACAATCGATGAAGCAAAGTGCAAGAGTCTAAAAGGGTTCAGGAAGTGACAAAGCGTTGACAATTCTGACGGCAAAAAAGCGTCACTCCTAAAAAGGCACTAACGCAAAAAAGCGTGGTCAAGGATGACACTAAAAAGCGACAAAAAATCCTATGTCTCGAAAAACCACGCTTTAGTAAAGCGTCAAGAAATAAAATGCCCACGGTTTAAGCGTCGAAAATAGGCTAAAAAAGCGTCAAAAGAGTAAGGGATGATGAAATCCTTTGATGCTCTCAATTCTATAAATCACCAAGGTTCAATCATTGCACAAATTTGGATGATGAAAATGAGCATCTGTTTACAGGAATTCAAAAAGGGACTGGAATAATTTTTGGGGGACTCGTTTGATTGTGATTCCACTTTCAACTTTGTTGATGCTGCATGGAAGGAAGATCTTTTCACTGGCATTTGTTGGACTGCCTCTTCATTTGATGGTTTTTTCTATTGAAGGTTTCGTTGGGAAAACGATGCATTATTATTCTACACTCTATCAATCAGCAGTGCAAGCAGCTCATTTGGGCGAAGGAGTAGAATTGTCTACAAGTCATCTTGCAGATTTTCGGGGTCATTTTAAGAAGTCACTGTTGTAATGCTGTATTTTTGGATATCTTAGGGCCTGTTCTTTTGGACTTAATTTCAGTTCTAATAAGTTCAGTTTAGCTCTATTAAGTTCAGTTCAGTTCAGCTCCATTCAGTTCAGTTCAGTTCAGATCAGTTCAGTTCAGTTTAGATTAGTTTATTTCAACATTAATATTATTATTCTTTGTTTATATTCTTATTGATATCGTTATTATTATATTAATTTATTTACTATGTTTATTTTTTTTTTTTTGCAAGAAAGATATTTCTCATATATATCAAAAAAGTATACATGAGTGAGAGATTTCTTACAAACATATCCTCTAAAGGGACTACATTAACAAAAAAGACTACCTATTGAAAGCCTCTATAATTGCATCCTGTACAGTATTCTGAGATTTGTTAAGTAGTATGAAACAAGTGAGAACTTGAATCTCCCTAGTAATGCTGCAAGCCTCTTGCTCACGACTATCAAAGACTCTTCTATTGCGTTCTCTCCACAAGCAGTAGACAGTAGCAGCCACACAACAATCAAACCAACGAGTTCTCCAATGCTTCCTTGGCTTCATGCTGTAAGCTTTTACAAGCAGGGCGTGCAGCTGGGAAGAAGCAAAAGAAACACAAAACCAGCACAGGACAGAGGACAACCCCTTAAAAGAATAAGCACATTTGAAGAACAAGTGCCTTGAACTCTCAGCCTGACACTTACAGAGATAGCAACGATTAACCAAACACCATCCCCGTTTGTTAAGCAAATCAGTAGTAGCAAGCTTCTTTTGAATTGCAAGCTGCAAAATGACCTTAAATCTAGGGAGAAGAAGGCAGCTCTTAACCACTTTGAAACATATAGTGGGACGCTCTTTTAGTCTGAGCAGGTTATAAGCCTTGCCAACATAAAACCTGTCAGAGGCACCACAGCTTTTCAGAGCAGATTGAGCTTCATGGATCCCTCCCAAGCGGCTAATCAAAATATCTCTAACATTGAGAAGTCCACAAAGACTTTCAGATTGAGAGGCATGCACAGAGAGATCCCAAATATTGCATTGATCAAGATAGTATTTAGCCACCCAAATAGTCCAAATAGAACCAGTCCCTTTGTCAAGATGCCAAAGCCACTTGAGCATGCAAGCCTGGTTCCAAGCAGTAATTTCCTTAACCTGAAAACCTCCCTCTTCCCAAGGAGTACAGATGCTTTGCCAGCTCTTAAAAATCTGTTTCTTAGTGCCCACATCATAACCCTAGAAGAGCTGCCGACAAAAGACTGAAATGGCACTACAAATGCCTTTTGGCAAGAGTAAACTACCACACCAGAAGTTGTATAAGCCAAAGACAATGGAGTTAATAACCTGAAGCTTACCAGCATAAGAAAGAAACTTAGATGCATAGGAATGCGCAAGGGTTTGAATTTTAAGGACCAATGCTTCATACATAGGACTAGTAAGCCTAGAAGGGTTGAGGGGGAGCCCCAGATACCTGAAGGGGAACTGCCCCTCTTTGAGACCAGTATCCTTCAAGATCAGCATCTTTAGTTGACTAGTAACACCACCAAAGTAAGCTTCAGTCTTCTCAAAGCTAGCTTTCAAACCAGACCAGCAGGAAAAAATCTGGAGTGTATCAGTAGCTTTCCTGACTGATGGTAAATCCCCACGCATGAAAACCATCAAGTCATCCGCAAAAATAAGATGAGTGAGCTTCATTTTGACACATTTCGGATGGTAAGAGACCTGCTTATCATGGCACATAATTCTAAGAGCTCTGGACAAAACCTCCATACTAAGAACAAAGAGAAGGGGGGATAAAGGATCACCCTACCTAACCCCACTCCTACCCTTGAAGAAACCATAGTCTGAGCCATTAAGTTTTAAGGAATACCAGGCCCCAGTGACACAACCAAGGATCCATTTAGTGAAGAGCATAGGGAAACCAAGACCAAGCAGCATATTTTTCAAAAACTCCCACTGTAAGGAGTCAAAAGCTTTACTAATGTCAACCTTTAGCATACACCTGGGAGTAAGATTTTTCCTAGTATACCCTTTTATCAGGCTCTGTGTGAGCATAGCATTCTCATGGAGACTTCTCCCAGGTATGAAGGCAGCCTGTTCCATGCCAACAAGTTTGGGCATGACTGTCTGCAATCTGCCAGTCAAGATCTTACTAATGGTCTTGTAGATAATAGAGCAGCAAGAGATAGGCCTGAAATCTTATTTACTATGTTTATTATTATTATTATTATTATTATTATTATTATTATTATTATTATTATTATTATTATTATTATTATTATTATTATTATTATTATTATATTTTTATATTTATTATATTTTTATGTTTATTATATTACTATTATATTTATTATTAATTAATTCGTATTGTTTATATTATTATATTTATATTTAATATATTTATTTATTATTATATTATTATGATTAATTATAATATTATTATATTTATATTTAATATATTTATTTATTATTATATTTATTATTATTATATTAATAAGTTATTATATTACATTTATTATTTTATTAATATATTTATTATTATTAATATTATTAATAACATATTTATTATTATTATCATTATTATTAGGGTGGAGTTCCGGTGAGAACGGGGCTTATCGTGAGAACCGTGAGAACAGCTCTCAACCGTCCATCAAATAAGACTGACGGCTGAGATTAGACGCGCGCTTCTCTTAAAATTTCACGGAAAACAAAAAATAAGACTGTACATGTCAGCAATATCAAGCCTACGTAACAAAATCAAACCACACGAAACAAAATCAATCGATTTCATCATTAATCCTTCCTTAATTTGTAAATTTTTGTCTTTCGATATCAAATTTAGTGATCTAAAATCGTTTATTCATCATCAATTCTTTGTGTTCAAGCGCAAATCAGAGTCAATTTGTTCAAACTTTTGCATTCATCAGCTATTCAGTTATTTCAAGATCAAAACTTTGTAAGAAAAATCGGAATTGATTTGGTCATTCATCTGGAATTATTGTTTTCTACAGTCAATATTGAGGTATGTTCATTCAATATTATTTAATTCCTTTCTGAATCGTTGTTGAATTGATTTTATGATGATGTTAAAGTTGAATTTAATCAAATTCAACTTAATTTCGGATTTGATTAAATTTAGTTAACTAGATTTAATGTACAGAACCACAAAAACATTAATTTTATAATGAAAAGTGTTAAATTAGGGTTTATAGTTTGTTTGTTTGATTTTAGGAGGATGATAAATGCAAATGTACTTTGTGGTGAGAAAAAATGTACTAAAAATAATGAGAAAGGAAAAGTGTGCAATTTGAAGTAACTGAAAAGTAATTTTGCATGTAAAAATAATGTGTTGTGTTGTGCTGTACACGTTTCATAAGGAAATGTCCAATCAGTCTTAGTGAAATGTGCATTATATATAATAAGTATGTGCAAGTAATTATTACCTTTTGCAAGTGGTCTTGCAACTGTTCAATATGTCAAATGACGGTTTGTAACTTGCTTAAGTGGTGAAAAGACACAACTATTCACATTAATTTGAATATTAATTCTAAATGTACATTATATTAATTATAAAAAAACATGTTCCATCAAATAAATTGTCCACTATCTATATTCATAATTTGCATTTTCTGATAATTAGGTGCAACTAAAATATCATTAAGCACTCTTTGGAAAATGTACATTATATTATATTTAAAGGTACATTAAATTATTTAAAAAAGAACATGGAACATTATTTGGAAAATAAATGTGCTTTCAGTTTAATTCAAATGTCCATTACGTATTTTTATAGTGTGCATACATTGTTTTATGCAAGAGATTTAACTAACATAGATAACTTCACCCAATTTATTAATTACCATGATTATGTTTGTGGCAGTTGAAAAGACACAACTGTTCACAGAATTTAATCTCTTATAATCAATTAATCCACTATATAAACCAAAGAGTACACAATTACTTTTCCATCCTACCTTCATTTCTAAAACCTTTTCCAATAACCAAAACTTTTAATCTCTTCAGAAAGTATTTAATTTTCTTAAAAAAAAAACAATGGACTACTCAAAATACACGATAGTTGCCTACAAGAATGATGCTCACAAACAAAATTTCATGGACCATTATTGGGAATGGAAAGTAAGCCAGTTTTCTTCAAACTGGTTTGATAGAAATGACATTCCTGTGGAGATGGATGTACCATCTCACAGTAGTCCTTTACATCATTTCCTTACTACTCAGCCTTTGCTCCGGATTTTGTTTGAGCGACTTGGGAGGGAAGAAAAGAAAAACATGGCCATGGTGTGCAAGGGCTGGTCAAAGTGGTTCCTTATAGGGAGGGATGCAGAGGTAAAGGAAAGGGATTATTACCGAGGCGCGGTTCGGGGACAGGAAAATGGTATAATCACTGTCACAAAGGATCATCGGCTCCTTGAAAGATTCTGCCTTTGCACGACTATGTCTAGTCGTGCAGAAATAATTAGACATCATAAATAACAAGCACGACAATTTAAAAACCGAAGAGAAGAATATGAAATTGAGGAGCAGTCTGGTGATGAGGGTTATTATGACTCCGACTGTTAGATTAGTTTAGAAATATATTAAGTTAGTTTTCTAGTTTATTGTTATTTTGTAATATCTTGTGTTTTTTTTTTCAGTATAAGCCTTAGTAGGCTTTATCATTTTGAAAGCCTTAAATGGGTTTTGTAAATATTTTACTAATATTAATGAAATAGTATTGTGTCTATTTGTTTGTTTACTGTCATTAGCATTCAATACATTTTATATATGCTCTATCAAAATGGACAACAATATTTCCTATGAACATTTGCAGTAAAATAAATGTTCCTTTAAAGGCATGATAATGGACATTCGAAGGAATACATTATATATGAACCTTTATTTGTACGAAATAACTTGCTTATGTGGTGAAAAGACGCAATTATTCACATTAATTTGAATATTACTTCTAAATGTACATTATATTAATTATAAAAAAACATGTTCCATAAAATAAATTGTCAACTATCTATATTCGTAATTTGCATTTTCTGATAATTAGGTACAACTAAAATATCATTAAGCACTGTTTGAAAAATGTACATTATATTATATTTAAAGGTACATTTAATTATTTAAAAAAGAACATGGAACATTATTTGGAAAAAAATGTGAATTCAGTTTAATTCAAATGTTCATTACGTATTTTCATAATGTGCATATACTGTTTTATGCAATAGATTAAAGTAACATAGATAACTTCACCCAATTTATTAATTACCATGATTATGTTTGTGTCAGTTGAAAAGACACAACTGTTCACAGAATTTAATCTCTTATAATCAATTAATCCACTATATAAACCCAAGAGTACACAAGTAGTTTTCCATCCTACCTTTTCCAATAACCAAAACTTTTAATCTCTTCAGAAAAGTACTTAATTTTCTTTAAAAAAAAACAATGGACTACTCAAAATGCACGATAGTTCCCTACAAGAACGATGCTTACAAGCAAAATTTCATGGCCCATTATAGGGAATGGAAAGTAAGCCAGTTTTCTTCAAACTGGTTTGATGGAAATGACATTCCTGTGGAGATGGATGTACCATCTCCCAGTCGTCCTTTACATCATTTGCTTACTACTCAGCCTTTGCTCGAGATTTTGTTTGAGCGACTTGGGAGGGAAGAAAAGAAAAACATGGCCATGGTGTGCAAGGGCTGGTCAAAGTGGTTCCTTATAGGGAACGAGCCAGAGGTAATGGAGAGGGATTATTACCGAAGCGCGGTTCACGGAAATGAAAATGGTGTTATAACTATCACAAAGAATTATCGGCTCCTTGACAGATTCTGCATCTGCACGACTATGTCTAGTCGTGCAGAAATAATTAGACATCACAAAAGACAAGAACGACAATTTTTAAAGCAAAGAGAAGAAGAATATGAAATTGAGGAACAATCCGGGGATGAGGGTTATTATGACTCCGACTGTTAGATTAGTTTAGAAATATGTTGTGTTATCTTGTGTTTATGGTTATTAGGTATTATCTTGTGTTTTTTTTTTTTTTTCAGTATAAGCCTTAGTAGGCTTTACCATTTTGAAAGCCTGAAATGGCTTTTGTAAATATTTTTCTAATATTAATGAAATAATATTATGACTATTTCTTTGTTTAATGTCAATAGCATTCAATACATTATATATATGCTATATCAAAATGGACAACAATATTTCCTATGAACATTAGCAGTAAAATAAATGTTCCTTTAAAGGCATGATAATGGACATTCGCAGGAATACATTATATATGAACCTTTATCTGTACGAAATAAATTGCCAATCTTTGTAGAGCATATTAGAATTGGATTACTGCATTATTGATGCAATAATATTCAATATACTTACTTACTTAACTCTTTTGTTGAACCGGACAATGAGTACAAGTGATGCAACTACGTCTTCTTCTACAAATAACAGCTTTAAAACACCAAGGACAAGAATTGATACATTAAATGCACTCCAGTACATTCCATTCTGCCCAGAGGAAAAGAAACCTAAAGTAGGACAAGTATTCGAAATGCTAGAATCAGCAGAGTTATTCTACAAAGAATATTGTACAATCTGTGGGTTTACGCCAAGACTTGCAACAACAAAAAAGATTAAAGGCAATGAGTTACCAAACAGTTTTGCATTAAGGAATGTTGTCTGCAATAGGCAAGGTGTAAAGGAAAGTAGGAAAAGGAAGAGGATCGATCATCGATACCGAATCTGCTGAGAATGATGCGAATCGATTTGTGAGACATAAGCCGTGTGAGGCCGATTACAAGAATTGTATCGTGCATTAGTGCGGTTTAAATACCAAGAAAATGGAACTTATATTGTTGCAGTTCGATGAAGCGCATAACCATCCACTTGCTTCGCCTGAATCTACAATATTCTTGAAAGGAAACCGAAAAATGACAGAGGTACAGAAGCAATTTATCACAAAGGTAAAGGTGCTAAAACTAGGTGGTGTGAAAGCCTATAGAGGTTGGAAGGAGCTGTGTGGAGGTTACGACAACATTGGGGCTACTGAGGTTGATTTCAAAAACTTTGTCAGGGACATAAAAACCTACATTGGTAATTTTGATGCACAAATGTTTGTTGAAAATCTTATTGGGAGAAAAGACACATGCAGTTCATTTTACTTTGATTTTATAGTAGATAAAAACAAGTGCCTGGCTGGAGTGTTTTGGGCAGATCCGATCTGCATAAAGAACTACATCTTTGTTCGGTGAGGTTTTATCAGCAGATGCTACATATGGAACAAACAAGTACGATATGGTGTTTGTGCCTTTCACAGGAGTTGATCACCACAAAAGGTGCATAACGTTTGGAGCTGGGTTGATAGGTAATGAAAGTATTGAGTGTTATACATGCCTGTTCAAGACATTTTTGGAAGCAATGGGCGGGTGCCAACCGAGAATTATAATTACTGATCAGGACAAATCAATGAAGTCGGTAGTGCCGAAAGTGTTAAGGAGTCAACACACAGACTGTGCATGTGGCACATAATGAAGAAACTAAGAGAGAAAGTCAGTTATCAACTGTTTCAAGATGAGGATTTTAAGACCAGGCTCAATAGGTGTGTTTGGAACAACCAACTTAAGCCTGATGAATTCGAAGAACAATGGGGGAAGATAATGACTGATTATCAACTTGTAGAACACGAGTGGTTTTCAGATTTGAACGATCTCAGGGAATAGTGGATCCCTGCCTATTTTAAAGATGTTTCAATGTCTGGCTTGATGAGGGTTACTTCTAGGTCTGAGAGTGAAAACAATTTCTTTGACAGGTTCCTCACACCTCATTTGACCCTTATTGAGTTTTGGGTTTGCTATGAGAGTGCCTTGGAAGCACAAAGACACAAGCAGTCCAAATTGAACAGTGACAACAAACACTCTGAAATCCCACGGAAAACAAAGTCAAACCTTGAAGTCCATGCTTCTGAAATGTACTCGCACAACATTTTCAAAGACTTCCAAACAGAATTGGTTGCAGCTTTGTCTGATTGCCGTTTTAAAGATTTGGAGAAGATTGATGAGACAAAAATATATATTCTAACAGACTTGCAGATGCCAAATAAGTCATGGAACGTAGCATATTCACCAGATAACACGGAGATTACTTGTTCCTGTTCTATGTTTCAGAGAATGGGCTTGTTGTGCAGGCACTGCCTTTGGATTCTACACAACCAAGATTTTCAGAAAATATGCAGAGCGAGTACATAATGCAAAGATGGACAAAAGCTGCAATGAGTAAGCCTGTCTTTGATAAAGATGGCAAACTGATAGATGTCTCTCAAAAGTTTTATGACCGGAAAAGTTTGAGTACTGAGCTGTGGCAAGAGGTTTATTCTTGTGTCAGCGTAGCTGAGTGTGATGATAATGACATGAAACTTTTGATTGAAAAACTGAGAGATATTAGATTGGATATGATTAGTAATAGAAGTGTACCAGCAAAGAAGAAAGACAAGATGAAAGAAATAGAAAAGTACGTGGGCTGCAAAATACCTGAGAAGTTGGTGATTCATGTTCCTAAAAAATCTAAAAACAAGGGTAGGACCAAGGGCAAGAGAATTGAATCATAAATGTTAAAAGCCCTAAAGAAGAGAGGAAAAGAGAAGAGGTACTGCAAAACACGTGGCCGCCAAGGACACAACTCTAGGACTTGCAAAGAAACAAACCATCTGACAGGTATGTATAATTTGGTTTCTTGTTAAAGCATATTACATTAATGTTAAATAATTATTAAATTATACAAGCATAGCGCATAGTGTTTACCTTCCAAAATCATCAATCTTATATGGAGGCACATAAGCTCTTTGTGCAATGAACATTATGGTTGTTCGAAGGCCTGAGATGAGAATTTCAAGCAATGTATATTTGGTTGACATTAAATCTATTATCAATTTAGTTGTTCATTTTGGCCATTTTCTCTTTATAAAATCTGATATTTAATTTACATTTTGTTGCATATTCACCAAATACTACCATGAAGATGACGACGATGAAGGAGATGAATCTGATGATGTGGAGGACGACGATGAGGAAGATGAATCTGATAACGAAGTGGAAGGTGCAAATTTTTGATTCAAATATAGACATCCATAATATACACTACGAGAACATTCTTAAAGGTTTGTATGCACAATTCGATTTTACTACCAAAGTACATTACTCTTATAGAGAAAGTATATTACATTTGTATTAAAGGATCATTATTGTTGTTCTGGAAGGAACATTCTTAAAGGCTTGTATGTACATTACTCTTATAGCCAAAGTACATTACTCTTATAGCCAAAGTATATTACATTTGTATTAAAGGTTCATTATTGTTGTCCTGCAGGGACATCATCAACTTGATTGGAATTGTTTTCCCAGAGTACAATAATTTTAAGGCATTTTGCACAATAAACATTATTGTTGTTCTGCAAGAACATAATAAACTTTATTGAAATTTGTTTCCGGAATATAACACTCTCTTGAATTAAAATTTTTTCAAACTTCAGGTTGTACGACTCATGACTTCCTCAATATATGTTACATTACTCACACACATGTCACAAACGAAACTAAAAAAAGATTTTACGGACTTCAATTCAAAGCATCTTCCTCATCTTCATCGTCATATTCTTCCCATGGCGGTGGGGTTGAACGGAAATCCATTGCCTTCTTTAGTACAACATCAAAACATACATTGCCTTATGTTGAAATCATATATGAAATGTATTTCTTCCTTGAGAATCAATAGGGGAGCATCCTAGCAAAATAAAGAAAACAAGGGGTTAGAACATGTACAAATGTGTACTGAATTATGTATTAAAAATAATTGTATTACTTCTGAAACTCACATCGCCTTTTTTAAGCCCACAGGTCCAATTTAGATTACCCTTAAATGTCTCCATATGTCTCATAACGTAAACACCACAATCAGTCTTGTTAGTGTTGTTTCTCCACTTCATCTTTGCAAGAATAGGCTGCAGTTTTTTAATGCGATCAACTTTTACCTTTGAAACACCGATGTCTTTCAAGTATTCTGCTAGAACATTACGCTGGCGGAGAAGGGGGGCAAGAAAACATTAGGACACTAATAATTATGAGGTACAATATCACAAAAATAGGAAAATTAAGACAGACACAAAATTTTTGGGGAAGGTACACTCTATGTAAAGTCATTGTACATTCACAATAATGAATAAGAACAGTATGTAGTGCTGTTAAGCAAAAGAGAGCATAGAATCTTACAAAAGACAGTGGTCTATCGTGGAAAAATTCTTCTGGTTTTCCGTCACGATGCACATTATCAATGATGATGAACTTATACTTGTTGCTGTCAATGACTAGTAAATGGTAATGCCTTTTATATATAACTGGGAAGAAGAACTGTAGATTTTAAAAGATTTAATTAGGCAACAAGCAAATTAAATATAACATGCAGAAAGAGTGTATATTGTCAATGCTAACCAAATCAATTCTATCTGGGTTAACCGAGAATTGGGTAAACTCTTCTTTCATTATATCCTTAATCACGATAAAATTTTCAACAGTGTCCAGTTCTCCATGAAGCATCATCTGTATGCAAGACAAGTAAAGTTTTTGATGTTAATCAAGGGAAAAAACATTACAAAATTTACTTGTTGAAATAAGTTTATATAAATATTTGACTTACAGACACAGCTGTGGTGAAAAAAAATCGATAAGGCTCGGAAGAGTTTCTTCTAGATTCCTTGGCATTCAAAAGTTTTGCCCAACAATCGATCACATCACTCGTTAAATATTTAGATTGTCGTAGCGTTGCCATTTCAATACGCCGAAGAGAAATTTCACCCACATGCACAAGAAGTTCCCTGGTTCAGGACTACCAGTGTTAACTCAAAACAGGATCTGAGAACATTTTAAATTTAAATATTGTACATTAGTATATATATATATATATATATATATATATATATATATATATATATATATATATATATATATATATATATATATATATATATATATATATATATATATATATATATATATATATATATATATATACCTGGCTAAATCGGTATGTTTTCCTCTACTATACGACACATAATCACCAATGCAATTTGAAACTCAGTAAGAGGAGTAATAATGCATGTATTTGTGCTTAGTAAATTACGATTTGCAAGGATGCTCAGAGACTCTGGTTGACTTCTTTCATGTTCATGAACATTTTCATTGTTGATGACTTCGCCCTTGGTAGTGTCACCACTGTCAACCAGATTATGCTCATTTATACTCTTATCGTTTGTATTACTCACATCTGTCATGTTCTCATTCTTCTCACAAGCATCATAGCAATCTGGTATAATATTCCCTTCTGTACAACCTACCTCCATTGTTCTCTTCTTAACCCTAACAGTCTCATTGTTGTCAGGAACACCAATATCATCAGTACTCTTCTCTTTCTTTCCAACTACCTCATCTTCTATCTTCTCATCCCCAACAGTCTCATCACCCTCGTAAAATTCTTCATCAGACGAATCCAGTTTCTTTGGGAAGGGCTTCTCTTGATACTGCTTCACCTTTGTTAAAACGTCATCACAAACAATGTTGCACTTGGATGAAATCAAAGTGCAAATATATTTGATTCTCAATATTCGAAGTCCATCCATCTACAAAAGTTAAAATAGCTTGAGGATAGGTAACTTATAAACAAGAATGTGCTTTTAATACTTTAAGAAAGATCATTTAATTAAACCAAAAGTACATTTACAATTATTGGATATAAATTGTTTAGAAACTTACGTTGTTTTTTGTCAACCCACAAGTCCAATCGACCCCCTTGTACGTTTCCATGTATTTCATTGTGTAAATACCACAATCAACAACATTTTGATGGTTTCTCCAAGGCATTTTCAATACAAAAGGCTCCATTGCTCTTACTCTTTCCTTCAAATCACCATTGTCATTGAAATATTCGCCAAAGCATTATTGTTGCATGGAAAAATTCAGATCAAAGCTGTCTAGAGAGACCGTGCAAAAAATATGACATTGTAAAAGAAAAAATAACCAATGAAAGACAACTGAACAATTACCATATTCCAAGGTTTGTTTCCATAACGAGTTTTTGGGGTTTCATCATCTTTTGTTGATTATCAAGAATGACAAACTTGTTCTTCTCCATATTGAATACGAACAGGTAAAAATGCTTGTCGGATATTATTGGGGAAAAAAACTGTTTTATATAAGAAAAGATTAGAAGATACAATAGACATAAAATTTGTTACGAGAGTAAATTAGCAGTGAGAAAACACTTTGTATTGACTATATATATTGTTTGAGCTAACCATATCAACTTTTGTCACATCAATAATCCCAGCATGATTTAACTCATTTCTAAAATGCCTCTTGAATACTTCCAATTCTCTTTCAAATTTGAATTCTTTCCTTTGCCCTTGAAATGCTTCTTTGCACACACAGAACATAATATTCTTCTATTAATATACACTTGTATAACATAAAATTATTGTAATATAGAATGAAATAAAATTTTACATACAAATACGAGGGTTGAAGCAAAGAATCGACGTGGTCTTTGAAGATTTTCTTTCAAGTTCATTGAAATTCAAGTAAGTTGACCAACAATCAACCACAACATCTGCTATATACCGAGGTGGTTTTAGAGATGCAAAAAGATATCGGGTACCTACGACATTCTTAAACTCAAAGAGCTTCTCACTTTGGTTCGGACGTTACACAAAACAAGTCAGTTAATTACACATATGTACATTATCTTTATTAATATTGCACATAATACCCAAACGAAATGTACAGAATGATTAAATAAAAGAAACATAATGAGTAGAATAAAATATACCTAGCAAGAACAGTGCCTTTTCCCTTGGTGTAGTAGACGTAGTCGCAATACGATCTTTGAAACTTAGATGGCTCTGTACATGGGTCGTGTCTCCTCTTAGTAAATCAAGTTCAGTACTAATATCTAAGCTTAGATTGGGATTGGTTGCCTTGGGTTCTTCAGTATAATCTTCAGATAACATGCTACATACAAGGGTATTTATAAGATTATCCGTATTGGCTTCTTCCTCATTCTCCACGTCACTATGAACATAAAGATGCTTCGAATCATTTCGTACATTCTTGTCATCATCTTTCTTGTTATCTTCATTCCCATTTTCACACTCCCCTTCTGACACCTCTTTCTTGTTGTCACACTCCCTTTCTGACACCTTTTTCTTGTTGTCTTCATTCCCATTTTCAACCTTGTTATGTTCATTCACATTGTAAACTAATTCACCTTCTTTTCTCAATGCACAAGGCTTCTGGAGTAGTTGAAATGTATCAAATTAAAGAACAATACACTTAAGCATCAAGTTAACATAATATAACAAAAAATATGATCAACATATTTACCTTTTTGTATGTATAAAAAATCGGCCTCTTCAATGACATGCTTTCAACCTGAATACTATTTTTTAAAGTTATGTTTACATTATTCAAAGCTTCAACAACCAAAGGATGATTACTAACATCATTCTCGGCCAGAGTGAAAAAGATCGGAATATCAAAGCAACATTAATACCAACAGAACTTTCACTATCGCGGAGCCGTGCTCATTTGACAAATTGAGTAAACTAAATGCATGATCACTGAGCTTACGAGCAGTCTTGTTCTCCTTAATTATTGATGCTCCTTTTTCTAACTTAGCCTTAACAGATGATATGTTCTGAGCTAAACTAGTTATACATTTAGCAAGATCAAGAATATACTCCTCCGTGTAGTCCTTTGTTTGATAGACAGATTCGACACCTGTATTGTCAACCACCTCCTCCATTGGTGCTTCCAACTTACCATTTCCAAACATACCGCTTTTCATCTCATCCTTCTCTCTCGATGATAACAAACTACTAGTCCAACCTACCAACGTATAATAATCTCTTTCAACTTTTCGTTCCACATGAACAACGCGATCAACATAGATGAGCTGCAAAAAAAAAAAAAAAAAAATTAATTACAAGAGAATGAAAACGTATCTTGCAATGTTAAATTAATTTATGAACTTCAAATATATTTTTTGGGACTTTTTACCTCCAAAAACAAAGTGGCCCGCTTGAAGTGAGTCTCCTTTTCCACCCACTCAATCTTGCTTTCTTGCAAACTTTTTAACAAAAAGGAACACCAATTGTAATCCTTGATTTCATCAACATTCATCAACGATTTCAAAACATGATGATTAACCAAAGGCTTTTGGGTGTTTCTCATTAGCAAAGAAACAGCAAAAACAACAAAGTTAACCTTGAATTCATCACCACCATGATCATGATTTATCAACCAATTCTCAAGCGTTTTGAGTGGAACTTGTCCATCTTTTATACCAAATTGTTGTTTCCATTTGCCATAAAACTCTTGAAACTCTTCTGATTCAGTATGAGTTTTAGATAATTCAACTGTTTTAGGGCCTATTGGAAATCCAAATGTTGATCTTACATCAGAAACCTTCAAGTACAACTTCTCACCATCAAGAAGATCGATCTGATTTTGGTATGGGTTATCTTTGCTTAGTTAACCAAGTACCCAAGCTTTAAAGGAATGGAACGAACTCTTAACCAAAAACAGCCCACTAAATCCAATCTCTTCTAGCGCACCACTGTTCGTATGACAAACGTTCAACTACCTCAACTACTCCTGTAGGAGACATTCTCGTATATGCACTTTTAAACGAAGAGAAATCAAACTTATGCTTACACTTGGAACCCAATACCATCTTATTACTTACTTTACCCTTTTGAGGACTTTCTTTCTTTTTGCAATAACAATTTGTTTATTAACGAAATAATTTGTTTCTTAAGCGCAAGATCATCGTCACTTTCTTCATTTATCTTCTTTGCGAAAGATTGTATAGACTTAGATTTACTATTAATGATGGCGATTTACGCTTTCTTGTAAATGGAGCACACTCATTTTTACCATCGGTGGAACTTTCGGTTGGTGGAAAAATAAAAGTAACTTTTCTCCGCTTTTGAAATTTTTTATCTTCCTGCTCCATAGTCCGTAATAATAAAATGAAATTACAAAACAAGTAGAGATAATTAGCAGTTATCTAATTTTAGGAAATGTACATTAATCACAAATATAATGTTCTTTTAGATGATTTAGAACAATTTCTATATTAATAACAAACGGCACATTAATTTAAATTTGAATGTACATTATATTATTACCTTCAATTAAAAACCCAAAAATTCACAAGTAGAGATAATCGTGATTAGTTACCTAATTTTACGAAATGTACATTAATAACAAATATAATGTTCTTTACATATTTGAAGCAGTTCCTATATTAAAAACAAACGGCACATTATTTTAAGCTGAATGTATTATATTATTACCTTCAATTGAAAATACAAAATTGACAAGTAGAAATAATCACCAGTTACCTAATTTTAGGAAATGTACATTAGTCACAAAGATAATGTACTTTTAGATGATTCAGAAAGATTTCTATATTAAAAACAATACGCACATTAATTTAAAGCTGTATGAACAATATATATTATTTCCTTCAATTAAAAATTCAATATTAACTGAAACTAGAAAGTAAATGTTAAAAGAATACTTCAGAGATATAAAATTGGGGAAGAACAATGCGAATGTGTTTCTAAAGGTAGAAAAAATAATTCATGCACATTAATCCGAATTAATTTTTAACAGTAAATCAGAATAAATATCTGAAATCAAAACATCAAAATTATACTGCTATTGAACAATTAAGTAATCCAAATTAAACATTATATTAGAGTTATGATAGAGAAGAAACGAAATTGAAAAGAAAATACCTTAGTATAACGGAGGAAATTGGGCGTAACTTCAAAATTATCCTTTGTTGAACAATTCTCCTATGACAAACGTCTATATCTTGGTAATGTATAACGACTGAGCTAAAAACTGGTTACCACTTTTATTTTTTTACTCCGTTTCTTTTTTCTTGTAGGTAGTTAGTTACTATTGTAATGTAACTGTTAAAAAATAAGGAAAATGATAAATACATTTAATACCCAAAAATAGTTAGTTAGTTACCTTGAAGCTTGGCCACTGCAGTCCCCGAAAGGGGTGGCTTACATGGTCCATGTGTTGGTGCGAGAATGCATGGACCCGGGGGGGATTCAACCCCCTCGTCAACATTAAAAAAAAAAAAAAAAAAAAAACAAAAAAAAGACACCTGACGGACCAAGAAAACCTTTTTTTTTTTTTTTTGAGGGGGGGGGGGGAGGGGGTAATCCTAAAACGGGACGAGAAACAGTTTAGAGTTGGATTAAGCGGATCCTTGCTTCTCATTTGGAGGCGGCAAGACAAAAAGACACCCTAGAGGGGCTGAGTAAACCCTTTTTGTGGGGACCGGGTATCCTAAAACGCGACGGGAAAGGGTTTAGGGTTTGATTAGGCGAACCGCTACCGCGGATCCCCCTAATCAAACCCTAAACCCTTTCCCTTGCTTCTCATTCGAAGGCGGCAAGACAAAAAGACACCCTAGAGGAGACGAGTGAACCCTTTTTGGGGGGACCGGGTATCCTAAAACGGGACGGGAAAGGGTTTAGGGTTTGATTAGGCGGACCGCTACCGCGGATCCCCCTAATCAAACCCTAAACCCTTTCCCTTGCTTCTCATTCGAAGGCGGCAAGACAAAAAGACACCCTAGAGGGGACGAGTGAACCCTTTTTTGGGGGGCCGGGTATCCTAAAAGGGGACGGGAAAGGGTTTAGGGTTTGATTAGGCGGACCGCTACCGCGGATCCCCCTAATCAAACCCTAAACCCTTTCCCTTGCTTTTCATTCGAAGGCAAGAAGACAAAAAGACACCCTAGAGGGGACGAGTGAACCCTTTTTTGGGGGGCCGGGTATCCTAAAACGGGACGGGAAAGGGTTTAGGGTTTGATTAGGCGGACCGCTACCGCGGATCCCCCTAATCAAACCCTAAACCCTTTCCCTTGCTTCTCATTCGAAGGCGGCAAGACAAAAAGACACCCTAGAGGGGCCGAGTGAACCCTTTTTTAGGGGACCGGGTATCCTAAAACGGGACGGGAAAGGGTTTAGGGTTTTATTAGGCGGACCGCTACCGCGCATCCCCCTAATCTAACCCTAAACCCTTTCCCTTGCTTCTCATTCGAAGGCGGCAAGACAAAAAGACACCCTAGAGGGGACGAGTGAACCCTTTTTGGGGGGCCGGGTATCCTAAAACGGGACGGTAAAGGGTTTAGGGTTTGATTAGGCGGACCGCTACCGCGAATCCCCCTAATCAAACCCTAAACCCTTTCCCTTGCTTCTCATTCGAAGGCGGCAAGACAAAAAGACACCCTAGAGGGGACGAGTGAACCCTTTTTGGGGGCGGGTATCCTAAACGGGATGGGAAAGGGTTTTGGGTTTGATTAGCCGGACCGCCACCGCGGATCCCCTAATCAAACCCTAAACCCTTTCCTTGCTTCTCATTTGAAGGCGGCAAGACAAAAAGACACCCTAGAGGGGCCGAGTGAACCCTTTTTGAGGGGACCGGGTATCCTAAAACGGGACGGGAAAGGGTTTAGGGTTTGATTAGGCGGACCGCTACCGCGGATCCCCCTAATCAAACCCTAAACCCTTTCCCTTGCTTCTCATTCGAAGGCGGCAAGACAAAAAGACACCCTAGAGGGGCCGAATGAACCCTTTTTGGGGGACGGGATTAAAACTAGGGGACTGAGTATCCTAAAACGGGACGGTGAAGGATTTATGGTTGGATTAGGCAAACAGCGGTCTGCCTAGTCCAACCTTAAACCCATTCCCTTATTTTAAGAGGATAATCTTTGAAAGAAATGCGGGTTTAAAGCTTTGGTACATCGTTACATGGTAATATGCACGTTTGTAAAATGTTGAAGGTACATTATAGTTGATCAGTCTTGTAACTGGCTTTAAATTAGAAAGGGTCAATTCTAAACAGTTAAAGGTGGGGTAGATGATAATAATTTAGATTCAAATAAACATTCATAATAAACTGCTAATATGTTCTGACAATAATACTTAATTAAAACGCATATGTTTCTAAACTTAACCGCATATTATAATTATACATAAATTAACATCAAAGTTCTTAACCCTTTCGGGTTTTATCGCAAAAACAGATGGATGAACACTGCTTTCACCCTCCAGCAAGTCCTCCTTTAGATGTTTCTTATAACCGTCTATTAATTCCATAGCCTTCACGATCACTGGCCAAGGTATAGTATTTTCACCATCAAGAAGAGCATATGATTCTCGTGAAATGTTGTGACACAGGTGAGAAATCGACGGTCCATGTCGGCCTACGTGTCTTGTTTTTGTCTATTAGCTTCAAGTTGTCGGGCTATCTTTGTCTCTTTCACCGTGATAAACTTCATCGCGCTTCAAAGAATGTCCGGCCTCTGTTGTAGTGACTTTGCATTCACTTCATCTATGTCGATTTCTCGTCTGACCCTTCCCCGATGTTCTTCTAATACTTCGTTTTTACCAAGCACCTCAATAAGATGTTGATCCAGTGAATCAATTTCACGTTTCGTTTCAGCGAGATCATACTCAACGTTAGCGAGTTTTTGCTCGATATCCGACATTATTTCCAAATTGGTAACGGAACTCATATTCTGGTTCAGACAAAAAATAATTAAACGTATTTTAAAAAGAGTGACAATAAACTTAAGGCATTATGGGAAGTACCAACTTCAACCATATTTAAGGCCATACTGTAGGGTAAAACAAATTAACGTGGGCTTTCACATTGTATAATCATGCAAAGAGCAAACAATGTTATTGTGAAAACAGATTTGAAGAAAAGGTAAAATAATCTTCTCCTGCAAATATTAAGCACATTGCCAGATTGAAATATCTACTATACTTAATTTTGGCAAAACGTTCGAGCCACAAATGCAGTTTGATTTTCAGACCTGAAACAACTTTTAATTCGTCTAGGGACTATAGTATATATTTCTTTTCACAAGATAAAAAAACATACTGATTAATCAAATAATACTTATAAATGAAATAATCTGAATGTTATATAGGCTAATATATAACATAAACCAGAGCACCTTTTCAAGGGAGTGAAGACGTTTTCTATATGATTATTCCATAGATTTTGTAATTAGCACACTAGTTTAGACAAGTATTTATAGTGAGTTTTATATTTAAACTGATTTTGAAACAGTCTTGAATGGCTTTTGTAAGTATTTCTAATATTAATTAAATAGTATTGTGTCGTTTACTGTCATTAACATTCAATACATTTTTTATATATGCTATATCAAAGTGCACAACAATATTTCAAATGAACAATATCAATAAAATAAATGTTCCTTTAAAGGCATGACAATGGACATTGGCAGGAATACATTATATAGAAACATTTATTTGTATGAAATAAATTAATGAGGAGCATATTACAATTCCATTCTTGCATTATTCTTGCAATAATATTCAATATACTTATTTACATGAAGATATGCATTTCTTTTGCAGGGAAAAAATAATAAGAACAAAAAAAAAAAAATTAGAGTACCTTTTAAGGCGGTGAAGACGGTTTGTATGATTATTCCTTAGATTTTGTAATTACCACACTAGTTTAGGTAAGTATTTATAGTGAGTTTTATATATAAACTGCTTTGGATAAGAATAGGAGAAGTTACAATTTATGAGTGTAGTATTATTTGTCTTTTCACATGCATTAGTTTACAACTGCTATTTGACACATATCTCATTTAATCAAATAATCATGAATAATGGTGTCTTTTCACCTGAATTATTTTACAACTTGCATCTGAGAGTGTAATTATTAGATGCATTAATTTATATTATTTAATTTAAATGGTACATTGTTAATGCACGTAATGGACATTGTAAATACAGTGATGGGACAATTCTTTTCATGATGTATCGAAAATTCAAAAATTACAAAAGGTACTACGTCAATATAATGAAATATCATTAACAAATAAGAGAATGTACTTATATTCTTATATTCTGAATGGACATTGAAAATCAACAGTAGGTACAAGGGGTATGAGGTAAATATAAAACTTATACTCAAATGTACCTCAGCTGTTTATATATAGTATTACTCGGTTTGATTTAATAGAATAAAAGCAAGTTCGACATTTGGTCGGGAAATTGATGTTGGGATAGAGTCAAAATCTTCTTCTTCACTGTCTACAACAACAAGATTTTCTAACTCGGGTGCCAAATGATATTGAAACAGGTGCAATGTCCTCCTTGTTAAGAGATTGTCTGTCAAGTAACAAAGACACCTTCGGAAAACCACTACATTATCCCTGGTAGTCGTTCTAACCCCAAATGAAATGCTTGTCTGTAATCTGCTTTCATATTCCTCTCTTAAACGGGCTTCCTCATTGTGTAAGATAAACATCTTAGCCCAACACTTGCATACTGCTTCCATGTTATGTTTGTCAGCTTGATTAACTTTTTGAAAGATTTGTAGCATGTAAGTTTCATCTTGTAGTATCTTGTGTTTTTGCATAGTTGTCATCCACCCCGCAATTATGGCGTCCTTCCCATTGAATATCCATCCTAGCATTGTCTTCTTTGCGTCAAGATGATGTGCAATGAATTGTTTTCTGTCTTCCTCTTCAGAATTTGTTACCAATCCCAAGCAAAATAATGACATGATTTGCTTTGTAGACAGATTTAAAATGGTTATTCCAAAATGTTCATTGGACGATAGCATTTAGAACATCATACTGTAAACTTTAAAAACACTATTAATTAAACGATGAACACTGTGAGCAATATTCGAAATTGAGTAAATTGTACAATTAGTATTTTAATTTACCTATTACTCCTATTTCATATGTTGTACACAATTTTCCTACTTGCCCCAATTATCCCAACACACGTAAAATCTCACACAATTGTAATCAATAAATAACATCCCATTAAACTTGACATGAACATTCAATTAAACTGAAAACGATGAAAATGTAACCAACAAAAGAGGCGTGATTTTCAGGTGATTTTGTCAATGATTTAAATCAACCAAGTATAATTACCTACGAAATACACCAAAAGAATGGACGAAATTCAGGACAATTTAGTAAATGAACGTGATTACCTGGCAATGAAGAAGTATTGAAAACGAAGGTGGAGTATAACCAAAATTTATGGAGAAGTTACCTAATACTCCGTAGTTGAAAGAAGTATTTTCTTTGGAAAGATTGTTTGAAATAAGTATTCCTTTTATCTATTTTAGATTTACACCTAATTGTGTGTTTTATAATTGAACATAAATTGGCTATACTTCCATAATAGGTATTATTAGGTCCACCCTAGATTTACGTGTGTTGGAGTTATTTGGGCAAGTAGGAAAATTGTGTGCAACATATGATATAGAAGTAATAGTTAAATTAAAATACTACGTACTAATTGTACATATTTACTCAATTTCGAATATTGCTATTAGTGTATACGGAGTATTAGTGTATACGGAGTATTAGTGTATACGGAGTATATTTTTTTTGTTTTCCTTAAAATGAACATTCTCGTATTAAAATGACCACGCACGATATAAATTAATTGTATCAATTGTGAGATCCTAAAGCAAGAAAGTTACACAGGATGTAAATTTGTTTTCCTTAAAATGAACATTCTCGTATTAAAGCAAGAACATCATTGATTTTGGTGAACATTTGTTTTCCCTAAAATGGACAACTGATCATTATAGAATGTACATTATAACAAGTACCTTGGATGAATGCACATCCAGTACAACTTCGATGTACATACGCCAAAGATCAAAAGTACAAAAGAAAACTAATAAATCATATTCAGGAACTATTTGTGAATGTCGTTACACGCTAATGCATGTCTAATAATGCTGTTACGATATTTGTTATGCTCAAATGTTAGTAGCGTGCATAGGTACTTGAATCTCAGCATTATCAACGATCTCATCTGCAAAAAAAAAAAAAAAAAAAAAAAAAAAACATGAAATTAGAATTTAATAACCAACAAAATAACATTGATTTGTTTTAAATAAGTTACAATTAAAATGTAAAACTCACATCAATTTTGGATGAGTCCACGAGTCCCAAGTGACTATTCCCATAAATGTTTCCATGTGCCTCATGGTGTAAATACCACAGTCAAAAATATTTCTGTTATTTCTCCATGGAAGCATTGCTATTGTAGGATTCATGCCCATTACTATATTACTTTTCTCCATAGTTGATTGATTTTCACCCAAAAACCGTGTAAAAGCGTCACCCTGTAACACAATAATAAAAATTAGACGAGATGAACCATAATATACATGAATTTACCAATGCAAGTGAACGATAATAATTCATAGTTGAGGAGAATGTAAATTTACCAGTTCAAGTACACTATCACCATACTCTTCTAAGACACTCCCCCTTCTAATGCGATTGTCAAGAATAATGAGACATTTCCTTGGCAGGTCGAAAACGTACAACACAAAATGATTCTCAAGTGCAATAGGGAAGAAGAACTAGTATCAGGGAAAGAAACAATTGTAAGGTCACTGACAAATAAAGGTTAATTTCATGTTAAGTAATAGCACATTTTGAAAACTTTGACAGTATATTCATTGACTTCTATTCAAATAGACTACTACAGTAATACTGAATTTAATTTCAATTACTAAATGAAGTGAGGGACTCACTAGTTCAATGGATGGAAGATCAATCCACTAAAACTCATTTAATTCTACTTCGATGCGACGCTTGAAAGGTTTGTAACGATGATCATCAATAGAAGCACTTGTGTTCTTCATTAATAACAACTGCACAATGAAGATAAAATTTTAGTAATGTGAAAATGTTGGAAATAGTAAACTGAAACACATGAAAACAATAACCAAACTTACATATGTAAGTGTACTAAAAAAGAATCGTGTGGTATTCGTTGGATTCCCATCCTTTTCTTTGTAGTTTAGATATGCCGACCAAGAATCTATGACAAAGCTTGAGATATAGTGATACGGTTTTAATGACAACAGTTGATCCCAACCAAGGACATTATTTTTGAACTCAAATAACGTATTCGCACAAAAACAATAATAGCATTATGATTAGCAAAGCAGATATGTAAAGATGAACTATGTAAATGAATATAAAATATTAAATCTTCTGTATGTAATTACCAATGTTATCCACATAGCCGTGGCGGTGAACACATAATTTGAAATCGATATTGCATTGATGTCAAAGGTATGAAGGGATTCGTGTCGTCAATAGCATCAAGGAGAGGTTCACATGAAGGACTCTTACTAAAATGATATTGATTCCCTGTTTTCGGATATAAATGTGGACGATCAGCAGACAATTTCTTTCTTTTTTTACCCCGCTCTGGTGCTGCATAAACAGAAGAGTCCTCATCTTCTGGGAACACACCTAAATTGAATGACACAGCAGCGTTTGTAAGCGCATCCTTATTCCTTTCAGCAATTAATTTTCTCACTTTACGAAGAGGCGCTATGTGTTTGCTAGCAGAAGTGGGTTGTTTGTTGAAAACCTGGTCTGTTTGATATGACGTTTGAATTGGTGTTTCAGTTAGATGAGCAAGAATTTCTATCGGTGACATCGCACTTTTGACTTGTTCCTAAGGTAGCCCTAACAATGTCATGTTTGTCCCTCACAGTCTGTTTAATGCGTGGCCAGTTACAAGATGGATCAACAATCCCATCTTCAATGGGGCTGTCAGGAACATCAATCAACAAAGGATAAGAGGAGTTTTTTAAGATGCTACACGAAGTGCGGCGAACTCTAGGACGATTAACAATCTCTTCTATTGTAGGGCTGTCGGGAACATCAATTATCGCAACAGAAGAATATTTTTTGTCAACTGTTTGTAAAGTATGACAAATGCTAGGATGTTGTACTACTCCTATTGTAGGACTGTCAGAAACTTCAATTATCTCAGCAGAAGAAGAGTCTGTGGTGAATCTTGATGGAGGTTGACAAACAAAGAGGTGAATCAGGTGATTTGCACAACCATAGTGACATCTGTGTTCTTGATTTTAAATGTTGTTTTTTTTTAAAAACAAAAAAAAAAAAAACATATAAGACAGAAACATAAAGCCATTAAAAATACGAGATATCCGTAAAGAACATGCTAAACATTAAGAAAGTACATGAAGAAAATACATCCTAAATATTAAGCCATAGCAAAGAACATCAAAATTATTAGGAAATAATGTGTACAAATTCCGACATATTAATATGAAGCACAGGTATCCAGAAAGTAAATGCTAAACATTAGTAACAAACTACATCAAAATCATTAGCAAACAATTCGTATAAATTCCGACATATTGATATGAAGGACACATATCCAGAAAGTAAATGCTAAACATTAAAAAAGTACATGAAGAAAATACATCCTAAACATTTAAAAATATTAAGCCATAGCAAAGTACATCAAAATCATTGGGAAACAATGCGTATAATTCCGACATATTGATGCACCTGAGAAATAATATTAGGACTGATTTATAATGAACATCTTCGAACATTAACAGCTAAGGAAACTATGTAAAATTCGAAGCAGATGAAAAGTAAACACGGTTGTTTTTAGCAAATAATTAAAGGCAAAGAGTATAACCTTCATTCCGATAGAGAGCGATAAGAATAAGTGAACGATCTGAGAATGAGAAAACGTGCAGGTACAATTTAATTGACAGGTTTATAAAAAAGTCATAAGATATTAAAGAGAATAAGTTTAAAGTGGCGATTTTTTTTAAAAAAATTGGGTCATACTATAATTCCATAAGTCCATTTTTTTTTTTTTTTTTTGTTTATTCCAACTGCTAGAACCATTTGAACCTCTACTTTTATATACCCATTTTATACTTAAAAACTTCAGATTAGGTCAAATTAGGATATATGGCCATTTAACACAATGGTAATGTTATAATTTGTCAATGTATTTTCTAAAAGTTCTAAATGTACTTTTTCGACATTCATAATGTACAAATTAGATCAAGTTGTTGGATTACGAACGACCACAAGATCGAAAGACACCCTCGATGGGCCGAGTGAACGCTTGTTGGGGCGGGATTAAAACTAGAGGGCCAAGTATCCTAGAACGGCATGGGAAAGGGTTTACGGTTGGATTATGAACGGCCGCAAGACCAAAAGACACCCTAGAGGGAGCGACTGAACCCTTTTTGGGGACGGGATTAAATCTAGGGGGTCAGGTATCCTAAAATGGGACGGGAAAGCGTTTAGGGTTGCATTAGGCAGACTACTACCGCGAATCTACCTAATCCAACTCTAAACCCTTCGCCTTATGTGTGGTTTGTATAGCCGCAAGACCAAAAGACACCCAACAAGGGGCGAGTGAATCCATTTTTTGGTAAGGGATTAAAAATAGATCTTTGACAGTTTATTAAACAGGTTTTCCTGTTTACACTGTATATATTATGTAATTTATGTAAACAGTTTAATTAAAATGTCCATTATCTATATTCATAATGTGCATGTTTTGATAATTAGGTGCAACTAAAATATCATTAAGCACTGTTTGGAAAATATACATTATATTATATTTAAAGGTACATTAAATTATTTTAAAAAGAACATAAAACATTAATTAAATTGTAATGCATGTGATCGTTTAATAAGATAGAAAACTTCAAAATTTCATTCATATACTTAGATTATGATGTCACTATAGATAGATCTTTGACGTGATTTTAGACTTATTTTCCTGTTTTCAATGTATAATAGAAATAAATGTGCTTTCAATTTAATTCAAATGTCCATTATGTATGTTCATAATGTGCATGTCTTGTTTACAAAAGAGATTTAAAAGGACACTGAAATGTACATTATATTATTTTGCTAATTCAAGACATCATAAGTCGCTATTCAAGGAGATAATAACGTTCAAGTAAATAGCACGCCAAAAATAGACAAAAAAATACTTTAATTAAGTGCAACAAAACATTGGTTCACAAATTCAACATTTTGCTTATGCAATTACAAATCATTACACATACTAACGTACACTAGAATTTAAAACATCATACTACATGAACAGGAATGTCATCAGACAAATTCTAACGTACTGTGTAGATAATATCTGAACATTAAATGTAATCACTAGCTTTAGAGAAATGACCCTTCTTCGCATGATCAGCGACAGTTTCATGGCAATCGTTGTGCTCGAACATAAGTAATGTGCATAGATATTTGTATCGTAACACTTTAAGCACGCTCCATTTTGCAAAACGAAGCCAACAATTAACAAGATAGGCAAAACACAATGAACATGAATTTCTTTAAAATAAGAACCAACACTCACATCATTTTTCATCAGGCCACATTTCCAAGAGATTAATCCCATAAATGTTTCCATATGTCTCATTGTGTATATACCACAGTCATCAACATTGTAGTTATTTCTCCAACTAAGCTTTGCAACAATGGGATCCATAGCCAACACAACGTTGCTAGAGTAAGAAGTTTTTGGGTTCTCACCCAAAAACCTTCCAAGAGCATCAATCTATGACAAAACATTGTAAACCAGTGTTAAGCGTGACTAATAGTCAAAATTCAATAGAACAACAAAAATATGTCAAATTCAAACATACTGTTAACAGTGGAGATACACCATATTTCTTGATGGCGGCTTCATCTGAGAGTGAGTTGTCAAGAATGACGAAACGCTTCCTCACCAGGTCAACCACGTATAAGAAAAAGTGTTTCTCGTGTACAATTGGGAAAAAAAACTGAAATTACAAAACAAATAACGTACAACCATAAGTACAGTCAAACTCTTCAAAGGGTACATTTTAACTAATCATGAGGCACATGTAAAAAATGAGAACAGTACATTGCAATATAAAGTGATCTTATTTAATACAAACGCAAAGAAAATTCCCTTTGACTCAAGCAGTTGAAATAAAACAAAAGCAGAATGCAGACATGGAATGATAGTATGACTCATGGTCTATGTTCCCAACGTGTGCATATAGTTGCAACTGCTCATGTATATTAGATATTCCCCACATTGAGAAATTACAACATTAACATTGCAAATGTTTAAAAAGTACATTTAGTACGTTTAGAAAGTACATTGAGAAATTATAGCATTAACATTGTGTTAAATGGCCATTTATCCTAATTTGGCCTAATCTGAACTTTTTTAATATAAAATGGGTATATACAAGTTGAGGTTTAAATGAGTTTAGTAGTTGGAATTAATAAAAAAAAGAAAAGATTTATGCGATAATAGTATGTCTCAATTTTTTTAAAAATGCAATACAACAATGGCAAAGAAAATTGCAAAGTATGTCAAGCAAACAATAACAACTTACGAGTGCGATTGAAGCTATGTCTATTCCGGGAAAAGTGCAACTCCATTTTTACACGAGCCTCGAATAATTCATAAATTTTTTCATCACTTAAACCTGGGCTGGGTTTCGCTAATACTGATCGCATGGGAAAGTAACGAAAGAGGGAAGTACAATATTTCAAAATACATATTACACAAAACATTTAAGAGTTTATGTAAATGTACTTACATGCACAAGCGTGGTAAAAAAGAACCGCTTCGGAGTACCAAGATTATTTTCTTCCTCTTTACAATTCAAATATGATGACCAGCAATCAATTACAACACTCGAAACATGTTCAGACGGCTTTAATGACCACAAATGCATTCGCGTTGCAAAATAAGTCTTGTACGAATATAAGTGCTCACTAGAGCAAAAAATATAACAAATTACTTGTCAGGTGTGAAACACTGAAAATGACATACACAAAATGGTAATTTAGCAAGTAAACATTTTAGATTACCTGCAACGACGATTGTTAGTGCCCGGTCATCGAAAACATAATCAGCCACTTGAAGGTGCACCATGAGAAGAGGTGTTAACACATTGGTGTCATCTTGGATAGCGAGAAAACAACGGATCAAAACGAGATGACTGTTGCTTGTTCTTTGGATAGAGGTATATAAGAAGGACTTGCCATGAAATGAACCCTTTTGGTGGTAGAAGAAGATTCACCAGTGATGTGGCGATCCCGTTTAACCCCTTTAGCTGCGGCTAACCTTGCCTCACTCTCAAAGAAAGTCTTTCTCCAACCCTAAATCGAACGAAAATTCACCAAAGGATGTACGGATGAATTTCTCCACTTAGCACATTGTTCTCTGTGTTTAGCACGAGCAAGTTTCAATTTGTACGCTTTCTCAGCTGCATTTGCTACAGCAATAAACTGTTCATCCTCATCTAGTGTGCTGGATTCCCACGGCGGTGCACACGACACATCTTCGGTACCACCACCATATGTCAAATATACAAATTCGATTCTTTGAATGGGCACTGTTTGACACACTCTTCACCTGGGAAACATTGCAAACCAACCGCGTATTTCTCATCTAACACAACCATATCTTCCATGACTCTCTTTCTTTGAAGCAAAGTATAGTCATCTCGCAAACTCTGGACAAGGCACAGTATGAAGGTACATCTTTAGTACTATGAAGGTACATCTTTAGTACTATGAAGTTACAAAGAAAATATTTCAAAGTGAATCTTGAAAAGGAATAGTGAATACTTCGAGAATCAATGGATATACCTCCGGAGACGAGTACGAAATTGGAGATTTTGTATCAGTACTAACATCCATCGACACTCTCCGCACTTTTTCAACCACTTGTCTACATGGATTAGAAAATATAATTCTTTCCATCAATCGACCTTTTACACGACCAAGACCAAACTGACCAGCTTCCATCTCCTGCTTTTCCCTTGAGGAAAGTGCAGCAAATGTCCAATTCAAAAGAGTATAGTAATCTCTTTCTACGAATCGTTTTTCATGGACAACACGGTCTACATAAACAAGCTGCAAGTAAAAACAGGATTATGACCGGAAAATGGCAGGTTTTAAAACCATAATAACTAACAATAAATGTAACCCAGAAGATTTGTACCATTAGAAACAGGAGAGGTCCACCAAAGTGATTCTTCTTCCCCTTCTTGACCCAATCCTTTGTGTTATACCGCAAACTCTCCATGAAAAATTGACACCAATCAAGCTGACCAATGGCAGACACATTCCTCAGCGATTTTAGTACATGGTGATTGACGAACGGCTTCTGATTGTTGCGCATTAACAAAGACACAGCAAGCACCACAAAATTAATCTTAAATTGATCACTGTAATCATCATGACAAATAATATGCTCTGCAAGGGTCTTGATATCCACTTGACCATCAACATGAAATTGAGCTTTCCAATGCGCGTAAAACGCATCACATTCTGCATCTTCATCACTACAGCATGAAAGTAAAACAGGTTTTCCTCCAATTGGGAGGCCAACAGCATCATGAATACAAGAAGCAGAAACACGAAAGCGCTGTTTATCAGGTAGAATGATGAAATCCGAATACGGGTTGTAGTTCTCAATTAACCAATAACAAAGGCGTAAAGGAAGCCTTGTAACCCTTAGCCAAAACAATGAAGAAAAACCAATCTCTTCCAGAGCACACCATTGATTATAATCAAGGTATCGAAGGACATCAACAAAAATTTTAGGTGACATCCGGGTGGTAATACGGGAGAACGTTGGAGTAGGATCATCAACAGTAGGACTGAGGTTGTTCAACCTCGGAGAAATACGGCGTGCGAGTTCGGGATCGCCTTTGCGCTTCAATAACTGAAAGTAGTTTTGCATGTAATATTAATCAGTTGTGTTGTGTTGTACACGTTTCACGAAGAAATGTCCTATCAGTTTTATTGAAATGTGCATGATCTTCAACAATAATGTGCACGCAATTATGACCTTTTGCATGTGGTCTTAAATTGATGCTACTTACGTTAAAAGTACTTAAAATTCAACAAAAATTCAAAAAAGCACAAATTAGATCAAACTAAAAAACAACAAACAAATCGAAATGTATAAGCAAGTTACAAAATCAACAAACAATGCGACAAATACAAATTCCGATAGCATGCAAATGAAAACGCAAATTTCGATTTTAAAAACAATACTGAACTCAAAATTCATCAATAAATGAATAATCCGGCAAAATGAACATAAGAAACATTAATTTAGATTACAGTAGAGTTACATAAATTAAGGACGAAATCGAGAAAAGCTTGAAGCTAAACAGTATATACCTTTATGACGAAATAGGTAAGAGAAAATCCAACAGAAAGACGAAAATGCAACTCCACAGAGAATAAGGAGAGAGAAATATTTGAAAGCTTAACAAAGAAGGTCGGAATCCATGGTTGAAAGCTTAACGAAGAAGCGCGAGGTAAATTTCAGGGAAAAAGAAAGACAAAGCCCTCAAGTTTTGGTAAAGGAGCGCGCGTTATAGGCCCTTAGATTAGCCGCGTCAGACAAGATCCAACGACCGACGCGCGTTCTCACGGTTCTCACGCTTGTGCCATTCTCATATGATCCAAAATCTTATTATTATTATTATTATTATTATTATTATTATTATTATATATTTAACATTATTATTGTAATACTCCGTATTTATGAGTCTTGGGGTACTCTATCGAGTAGGCCTTACTCTGTCGAGTAAGGGAGTTTTACGATATAAAATAGTTTCTGACCTGTTGGGTACTCGATCGAGTAGCTGGGGTACTCGATCGAGTAAGGGGGTACTCGATCGAGTACCTTGGGTACTCGATCGAGTGTCCGGTTTTACGGGGAGTTTTCTCGGGTTTTGTTAATTATGCGATTAAGGTATTTAAACATAGTCGTCATTGTTTTAAATCACTTTTACAAAACCTAAAACCCTGTTTAAGAGAGAAAGCAACCAGTTCATCTTCCTAATCGCATTCTTAGCAATTCCCGGAGTTCAGACGGTCGGTTCTTGTCGTTATTCGTGTCGTTGAGTTCCTTGCGTCGGGGGTAAGCTTTTAATATAATTCTTATAGTGTTTTGTTAAGTTTGGTTAAACCCTAATTTTGGGATTGGGGGGTTTTTATGATTTGTTATGGTTAGATTGTGATTATGTGATTATGTGATAGGAGAAGGATTTGTAAAGGAGAGGTTTTGAGACAGCTGCTAGATCGTCTGATGATTGTGTTGCTTTCGGGCAGGATTTCTACTCAGTATTAGTCCCATAATGGGATATTGGTGATGTGTTGTACTTTGTTGTTTGATGTGATGATTGTATTGTGTTTGTGGTTGTGATTGCTGTTGATGGTTCTCGAGATGCGTTCTCGGCTGAGTGGGGTCACTTGCGGGAGTGACTTCACGCCCTAGTTTCGCCCTTCGTGGAACCCGCCACGGAAGGGGATGTGCACATTAATGGGACGGGGTTATCGCTCGGTATGATGAGCGGGGCTTAGGTGGGAATGGTTGCGGTCCCCCCTGGCGGTGGTCCGTGGGGGATCGATATTGAGATGATGGGAATTGGTTGGTGGTGTGTGTGTGTGTGTGATTCAAATTGTCTGTTTATCTTATTGTTGTTATCTATATTAATTGTGTGATTAGTATCGACCCGTTTAAATGTTTTAAAAATGTGGTGATCCATTCGGGGGTGGTGAGCGATTGTTAAGGGTATATCTTGGATACGCGTGGGATCTAGTGGGGATGGAGTCATCACATATCGAGTCTTTAGTCTTTATTTGTGTTTGTTAGGACAGTTCCTTTCAGTTGGTTTATAGTTTGAGAACAGTGGTATTTTGCTTACAGTTGGTTCTATAATGTAATCACTTAAACTTATTTAATAAAGTATGTTTCTTCATTGTCTTATGATTATCATGCCTCGGGTAACCGAGATGGTGGCATCCTTATACCTGAGTGGTCCTGGTAAGGCACTTGGAGTATGGGGGTGTTACAAATGGTATCAGAGAGACGATCCTGAAACCTGTAACCAATGAATTTAATAAATATAGGGAGTCAATTAAAATGAACCCGGAGTAAAGGTTGTAGGAGCTAATGCAAAGACTTGGGAGACGTCCTAAAGTCGCGAACTCGCCCTACAATTTTGAACCGGTCACCATGGGATATGAGTCGGGATCGCTATGTGTTTATCTTGTGAATTGTGTACCTATATGGTGATGTGTGGCATGAATCAGTGGATGTATGTATGTGGAGAATGGGGAATGTGTAGAAAAGATGGTGATAATGTGATTTCGTATGTTGTTGATTGAAAGCATGTTGTATGATAGTTGGTTTACAATGTTGGTTGGAATTGTTAGAAAAGTGTATGAGAATGATGAGTAATGTGTTGGAAATGGATGAATTGATTGGAAAAGATGGGGTAACAATTGCATGAGAATATGAATTTTGTGATTATGAATATGTTTAAGTGACGAAGTGTATTTGTAATGTTGTTGTATTAGTAACATGGAAATATGATTTGTAATGTATGAGAATGTGGTGTTACGAAAAGTTATAAAATTTAAAGTATGCGGTTAGTACATGACTAATGAGCTAAATAATATATGTGCATGATGGGTGTTGTTGCTTGATTTTTGAAAATAGTAACATATGATTATGAATACTGGTTTTAGGAGTTTTGGACTGGTTTTGTTTGCTTGGTTGTTGTTTAAGTTGTTTGGAAGTAAAATCAAGTAGTTGTGTTTTTCGATTATAAAGAGGTTGTCTTCAAACTGTTATAACTTGAGATACATAAATGATTTTGATGTGATTCCAATTGGAGGTGATAGCTTGTCCTTTTACGATTCTAACGATAGGTCACACGCCCAAAACGACCAAGTAATGAGTGAGTTATGACTGTTTTACGAAAACTAGACAAAGGTCTTGAGAATTGGGGTACTCGATCGAGTAACTAGGGTACTCGATCGAGTAAGGGGGCACTCGATCGAGTACCTTACCTACTCGATCGAGTAGCCCTGGTGATTTGTTTTACGTGCTTCTGATCTTCACCTACTCGATCGAGTAAGTCCCTTACTCGATCGAGTGGCTTGTACTCGATCTAGTGACCCTTGTTTTGGGTCACATGCTTATCTTTTGACATTCGTGCATATTATGTTTAATTCAAAGTTGTTATTTTACTTCTTATTGCATTGTTTTACATGTAAGTTGGTCTTGATTCGTAAGTTACCCAATCTTATGGGGTGGTGAGTGGCACCTTTTGGTGAGTATGAGTTTGGTGGGAGGAGATGAGCTATATGTGGTTGTGCTGAGAAGTGGAAAAAGAAAAAGAATGTTGATGAGCTGATTGAGGCATGGTGCAAGTTTTTGTGAGGCGTGGTGAGTGAATTATCCGCGAAATTGAGTGATGTAAAAGTAAGTGAAAGTGGGTAAGGGATGATGTGAGTCTAAGGAACGTGAGAATAAACAGATTGAAAGTAAGGATATGGATAGTGGTAGCTTGAGATGTGTAAAGAATTATGGAGGGAGATGGTTAGGAGTCGTGTGGGTTATGGATATATGTAGTGAAAGTTTGTTTTGAAGGGGGTTGAGAAGAGTGGTAAACAGTGAACCTTATGGAGACATGTCGCGAGGTAGATTTGTACACAGTGAGTGAGTTTGGGAGATTTGGTTTATTAAGAGATGAAACAACTGTGGGATTTCCTTGGGCAATTAATGGTATTAAATGAATTCTGATTTCTAGAGAGATACAAAGGAGATGCAATTGTTTGGACAGTGAACGTTGATTTTATGGATAGATTAGTGGCAAGTGTGAGTGATAGTATAATAAGAGAAGGTCCATGGTAAGAAAGAGAGAGATGATGTCGGTAGAAAATAATGGAATTTGAGTTTTGGAGCAACGAAAGGGTAACTGGATTACTAAAGAGTTAGCTAGAAGGAATAAGGAGTTGAGCTATTAATTGTTATTGTTGAGTGTAAAGAGAAAAGAAGGATAAAAGTAAGCTGAGAAAAATGTTGACCAGAGTTATGTGATATAGAAGTAAGGAATCGTCGAGATTTATGATATTATCATGAGGATATTAGTTAATGATTATATAGAAGTTTCAGGACAACATGATTAATAATGAGTTTCGAGGAATTAAGGGAGTAATAAGTTGGTGGAGTATTGGCAGGATACGGGATATTTGGTGGAGAGTTGGATGACAATACAAATAAGACAGTATTGGGTATAATGTTGAGGTAATTTTGTTGATGGGTTTGATGTTCGTTATTTGGGATGTTAACCAACGATAGGAGAAAAACCGTGTTATTTTGATATGAGTGTAAGAGGTTTGATATACGAGTAGTGGTGGTATTGTGGTGTTGTCACTAGTGGTTAAGGGTGATGATAGATAAGAAAGATAGCAGTCTTAGAGAGGTTGATTTTACAAAGGCCGGATTGATATATATGGTTGTAAGGGAGTATAAAATGTGGTTATATGGGGCGAGCGCTAGTGGTTGAATATTAATGGTATGGTTATACTTGGCATGAGGTGATGGTTATGCGAGCGGGAAAATATATTATGAGGGGCATATGAGTAAGCTCGGGGGACAGGTAACCTTATCGAGTGGTAACTTACGTGATCAGGATTAACTAGTTGGATGTGATTATGGGTCTAAGATGTATATAAATGTTGGTGTGAGGTTGTGACCTAACGAGAAGCGGTATAGTGTGATGGTTATAATGTTGTTATCTGAATGTTCTGTAATATATGTAGGATATGGTAACTTAATGGAATGATGATCAAAAGTGATAATTTGATTGATCTGGCATGGTCAGTTATAATTTTATGTGTATTAATAACACATGTGTATTCCGTGAAATGGTAGAGATGATGTTCATGAGATGCTTATCTGTGTATCCATATAATATGTTGCGTGGTGACTTAATAAAGTGGATTTGAGTAAGTTTTCTTGTCCGAGAAGTTATTTTTGAGTCGGTGTTTATGGGAATTGTATGCGGTTGTGATGTCTATCGGTGTAGTTGTGGTGCTTCGGGTGGTGATCCGGGCACGGTACATATCTTTGTGATACGGGTATTTTCGCACTACGGTGTGGTTGTTGGTGGCGGTGTTGTGATGCCGTCACCGGTTGTGGTGGAGTAGGCGGGATGATTATGATTCGAGTTTCAAAATACATACCGATCATACATAGATTGTTGTTTTATTTGTTGTTTCTGTGAGTTTCAGTTTGGACAAATAGACTATTGTTTTGTTTGCTAATGTTTCTTACAAGTTTCAGTTTGAGAAGGAGGGTAGAGTTTAATATAAAGAGAGTTGTATATGTTTTCGTTGTTGTCATGGTATAGTGGCATTCTGTTAATGGGATACGGTTGTGAGAGGTTGTTACAATAATTATGATCTTGTTCTAGTTAAGGTTTCAGTAGACATGGTAATGGCAAGTGAGTCGTAGAACATGTGTGGTAATGACTCGAAAGATGCAGGTGGTTCATAATCTTTTGTTGAGACAGTGAGTGTAGGGTATTGGGAACTAGTGTCATATTAAGTTATGTATGAGTTTTGCGGTAATGAAGGAAATAACTTGAGGATCTAGTGTGAGTGTACGTAACGAGCGTGGATCGTGAGTTATGCCTTTGGGTGATAGGTTCTTTACATAGAGAAGTATGTTGTTTTTCAGTAATAAGGGAGAGTTAGTATGGTGATTTTGCTACGAGCCTTATGGTATAGGTTAGGGGTGTGCATAGTGATTTGAAGTATGAGAACTGTTGAAGTAAGAGAGCCTTGAGAAATAGGAGTGGTTATGGAAATGAGGTTATAGGCGGTTATCTTTGACATGTGGTGGTGATGAGGATAATGCGATAATATAGCTAAGGATTTAGTATTAGTGAGTTACGAGGACGTAACATTTGTCTTAAGAGGAGTAGGATGCAATCAAAGAGAGTTTCATGGTGGTGCATGTTGTAATATAATTGGAAGTAGAGTGTTAGCGTAGCGTAAAGGAGGGATTTGTTTTGTGGATAATACTTATAAAAGGCCATGGCCGTGCTTGTAGTAGTGTGATGTTTAGGAGTTCGAGAGTTTTGATAGTGGCATGATGATGTTTATGAGTGTAAGTAAACTTCGAGGACGAAGTTCCTTTTAAGGGTGGTAGAATGTAACATTCCGTTTGATGTTATGAGTATTTTGGTAGTGTATGGAGTTAGTGTTGAGAGAGATATAATGGAGTGGATACGATATCGTGAGCCATGTTGTGGAGGTAGGAATAGTTAGTGGAGTTGGTGTTAATTACGAGTTCATGTTTGGGTTGGAGTTTTGTTTTGAGTTCTTAGTCATGTTGTTGTGTCTTGATCGAGTTAGTATGTTTGTTTTCATGTATGGGTTGAACTTCGGGGACGAAGTTCTTTTTAAGGAGGGAAGACTGTAATACTCCGTATTTATGAGTCTTGGGGTACTCTATCGAGTAGGCCTTACTCTGTCGAGTAAGGGAGTTTTGCGATATAAAATAGTTTTCGACTGTTGGGTACTCGATCGAGTATTTGGGGTACTCGATCGAGTAAGAAGTACTCGATCGAGTACCTTGGGTACTCGATCGAGTGTCCGGTTTTACGGGGAGTTTTCTCGGGTTTTGTTAATTATGCGATTAAGGTATTTAAACATAGTCGTCATTGTTTTAAATCACTTTTACAAAACCTAAAACCCTGTTTAAGAGAGAAAGCAACCAGTTCATCTTCCTAATCGCATTCTTAGCAATTCCCGGAGTTCAGACGGTCGGTTCTTGTCGTTATTCGTGTCGTTGAGTTCCTTGCGTCGGGGGTAAGCTTTTAATATAATTCTTATAGTGTTTTGTTAAGTTTGGTTAAACCCTAATTTTGGGATTGGGGGGTTTTTATGATTTGTTATGGTTAGATTGTGATTATGTGATTATGTGATAGGAGAAGGATTTGTAAAGGAGAGGTTTTGAGACAGCTGCTAGATCGTCTGATGATTGTGTTGCTTTCCAGGTAGGATTTCCTACTCAGTATTAGTCCCATAATGGGATATTGGTGATGTGTTGTACTTTGTTGTTTGATGTGATGATTGTATTGTGTTTGTGGTTGTGATTGCTGTTGATGGTTCTCGAGATGCGTTCTCGGCTGAGTGGGGTCACTTGCGGGAGTGACTTCACGCCCTAGTTTCGCCCTTCGTGGAACCCGCCGCGGAAGGGGATGTGCACATTAATGGGACAGGGTTATCGCTCGGTATGATGAGCGGGGCTTAGGTGGGAACGGCTGCGGTCCCCCACTGGCAGGGCTGGTCCAGTGGACAGTCAGTATTGAGATGATGGGAATTGGTTGGTGGTGTGTGTGTGTGTGTGTGTGACAGTTCAGCTGTCTGTTTATCTTATTGTTGTTATCTATATTAATTGTGTGATTAGTACTGACCCCGTTTAAATGTTTTAAAAACTGTGGTGATCCATTCGGGGGTGGTGAGCAGTTGCTTGGCAGGTATATCTTGGATACGCGTGGGATCTAGCTGGGGATGGAGTCATCACATATCAGAGTCTTTAGTCTTTTATTTGTGTTTGTTAGGACAGGTTCCTTTCGGTTGGTTTATAGTTTGAGAACAGTGGTATTTTGCTTACAGTTGGTTCTATAATGTAATCACTTAAACTTATTTAATAAAGTATGTTTCTTCATTGTCTTATGATTATCATGCCTCGGGTAACCGAGATGGTGGCATCCTTATACCTGAGTGGTCCTGGTAAGGCACTTGGAGTATGGGGGTGTTACAATTATATTAATAAGTTATTGTATTAGACCTATTATTATTATTATTATTATCATATTTTTTTAGTTATTATTATTAATATATTATATTATTATTAATAATGTAATCATTATTATTATTATTATATTACTATTTTATTTTTATATATCTTATTAGATTATTATTATTAGATTATATTAATATATTATTATTATTAATGAATAATATTATTATAATATTTATTACTCCCTCCGTTCCGGTGAATTGTTATCTATTTCCATTTTGAGGTGTATCATTCATTTGTTATCTATTTCCTTTTTGGGTAAATAGTGAGCAAGTGGCTAGTGTAAGCAAGTGGGCAATAATTCCTTTATTTTATTGGTTTGTTTCACATGCATTGGTCTTTGTGTAAAAAGCAATAGATAACAATTCACTGAGACAGATGAAGTATTATTGTTATTAGAATATCTATTATTATTATTAGTGGTGGTGGTGGTGGTAGTAGTAGTAGTAGTAGTAGTAGTAGTAGTAGTAGTAGTAGTAGTAGTAGTAGTAGTATAATCTTTTTATTATTATTTCAGTTCAGTTCATCTCAATTAAATTCAGTTCAGTTCAGCTCAGCTTCATTAAGTTCAGTTCAGTTCAGTTCAGACAATTTCAGTTCAAAAGAACAAGGTCTTAGACTTATAGTCATTTGTTATCTAAGTTGTTGTACGGCGCGCTTCGCCTATTAAAATTAGTATCGCCTATTAAAATTAGTATCGCCTATTAAAGTTGTCAGTACCCCAAGATAGTGTGACTCGCCTATTAAAATTATTAGTATCGTACTATTGTTTGTTGTACCGTCAGAGTTGGCTATTATCTTCGCTTAATTAGTATCGCACTCGCCTATATCGACATAGCTAATTATGATTGTTCCATAGAAATTTTTGCTGTGAAAGTACATTACACAATTGCTTCCGGTACTGCGGCATTTCACTTGATTATTGTTTTATAAAAATAGTCTCTCACTACATCAGTTCACCAAAAATAGAACTAACTAGATTTCGTGCCCGTGCGTTGCACTGGTTCTAATTTGTTTTTCCTCTAATTTTCTGGTCCTTTTCATATTCTTTTAAATGATACCTAAAAGTTGTGTTTCACTTACTTAAATAAGGTACTTTGTACCGTTTATTTTAGTCCTAACTTTAATTATATTTTTAATCAAATAACTAACCCATTTGCGTAATTGTACATAAATTTAAATTCGTCTTTGTATGCGTAGTTTGAGTAATCTATCGCGTTACGTTGTGACACATTATCATTATATAAATAGACCCTTTTTTATTAAGCGCTTAAACGAATCCGGTTGACACGTGTTTTTATATGTGAGTAATTCTTGTGTAAGAGGTTGTATGCCTATTCCAATCTTGTTGCAATCTAATTATACGGAAAAGTCCAGATGTGATACTTGTTCACAATCCCATATAATTGCATCATACCTAAAATAAATTATGTTTATCTTAGTCATTTCATTTTCATTTCACCTACCACCCCCATAACTTACCATCGTCACCCACTCACCCTCATGCCGAACCGCGCACCACCAGCCATTTACCCCAATCGAACACCACAACTATCACATCAACCACCACCAATCGCTTCCCCAACCTCAGATCTGTTTATTACCCATATGATATTTACTCGTTTCCGATTTCTATTGATTCCGCATCTATCTTAATCCTACATTATGACTCATTATCATGGGCGATTGAATTTTACTTGTCATTTGCGGTCTTTTTATTTCATTTAATTCTTGGAATGGCATGCAAAATCCCAAATCTTTAATCTTCAATTCATCTGATGAGGTTGTTGTATAGAGTCTCTGCTGGATTCATTGCTTAATAACTACATCAACAACTATTAAATGGTGATGAGTTGAAATTGATGGAATATACTATTGTTCCTGATTCAGTGGTTTCGGATTACCCCCCAAAGGTCCGTGTTTTCCCTTTTCGTTTAACAGTCAATAGTATTTTTTTTTTTAATTTTAAATTAGCATATGACAGGATGAATACCGTTTCAAGGCAACACTCCCACTGTTTTAGACTTAATTTCTATTATCTTATACTCTTTTTCATATTTATTATTTTTTATTATGCTTTTATTTAATAGTTTTGTAGTAGATGTCAGGCACAGGTGGGATGTTCAGTGAACGTAACCCTAATCCCCACAGACAGAAAACTTATATGATTAAAAATGGGGGCTTGGTGATTAATGTTGAATCCGATAATACATTGGTGATTATTTAAGCCATGAAGCGATCCTCACCTACTGCCTAATTGTTTTGCAGGTTTGTGCATCCCATGGAGGGATACCTAAGGGGTCAGTCGAACGTTTTTATATTACCATGAGGTATGTTATCTGTCTTTGATGACGTCATTGTTGTGTATTCACCTGGAAATTATAATTTCTGCAAGCCCAGTCCTTGAATTGAATCTAAATTGGGGTAATCTTCAACCTGTTGATGTAAGATTATGGGATGTTCTAAAATTGAAGAACTTTTCTCATGTACTGAAAGTACTTGTCGAATTAGATTTTATTGCAAAAGTTGCAGATGCAGGGATTCGAAATTTACTCGGGAGATTTGATGTAGCAGGCCCGTCTTCTCAACCGGAAGCTGATACCATTTTTCTAGCCCCAGAGTATGATCCCTACTTTTACAAACAAAAACTATATTACCACAATGTCGCAAAGGCTCTTGTCTACGGTATAGGACTATAGGAGGTCAGATGTCAACACAGTGCGGTTGCTTCCAGAATAACAAATTGCCTCACATATTCTCATATGTGGCAGCAACATAATAAATATATCAAGAGTCTGACATATAATCACGAACTTCACACGGTTCGTCAGTCTCGATTAAAATAAAGAGAGACCGTCGTCTAAATTGAATTACTTGACCTTGTAGGGTGAAGGAGTTCAGACAGTTTTCTGAAAGAAGTGACGTGTACAGTTTCGGAGTTTTTCTGCTGGAGTTGGTTTGTGGTCAGGAGGCAACAGAATCATATTCACCAGAGTCCGACCAAAATTTGGTTGAATGGGTAAGAATCTAAATCTCTGCTGGTATTTATTCTTTATTACTCTATATGAAATGTATGTAATATCTAATGATAATACATCAATTATTGGCAAAGTAAATGAAAGTAACAACTAATAATATGTAGCTATGCCACATACATCACACTGTAGCTAGAAATTTAAATTATAACAACTAATATTATGTTTTGAATCCTATAAGCTATTAAGTAGTAGTTTAGAACTATTTAGTCTTCCTTGAGATCTATCAAGTCCACCTCCTCGTGTCTTGTCTTTTTGTTGCATGACATGTTGCTCGATTCCTCATCATCTGATCCGTCCACAATCACTACTACAATTATTCTCAAGGAGGACGGTTCAAAACCGTCCTTAACTGTTAATCCAACCGTCCTAAATTCACCCGTCCTCGTTGCCTAAGAGGACGGTTAACTCTAAGTCAAACCGTCTTGTTTGGTGGTTAAAAGCAGGACGGTTGTCTTGTTGAACCGTCTTCTTTTTAATTTCTAAGAAGACGGTTGCTAATCTGAACCGTCTTGTTTTTGATATATGGCTCGCACAATTTTTGTGCCAACTTTATGACGCTTTATCAAGGAACCGTCTTCTACACATTTTTGCGCCAATTTTTGAAATCATATTCGCACCAATTTTTCAAATCAAATTCACGCAAATTTTTCAAATCATTTTACGCCAATTTACGAATATACCCTGCACAATATTGGCACATATCCATTCGCTTTCACACAACCAGATTTTTGAAAAGAAAATTATTTCATTATTCATACCGTATACGACAATAGTCGTATAGCTTAAATATTATATCTGGCTACATTTCCAAAAATCCAGCAAATATTCTTACAATTATACTCTAAAACCCAACCAATCAAAACCCAAAAAGTTTGAAGCTCCAAATAAACACAAGCACTAAAACAAGTTTCTCCATCCACAAACCATCATATAAACTATCCGATCAGCCTAATTACTTTAGACGTTGCCATCAAATACTTCCGCCTTAAAATTCAATGCATATTTAGCCCAAATTTCCCGCACCTCATCAGTTTGCTCAACCGAGTATGTCTTCGGAGCTCTAATCATGAACTGCATACAAAGTAACCAAAATAACACAATTACAATTATTTACTTACCAACATGTTTAGTTTATGTAAAATGAAGTAAATATTAAAACAAAATAAACAAATGAAAAGACGTACATTTGGAATAATATTAATATATCGTCCTCTGATAATCTCCAACATATATCGGCAGACATAATATCCACATAAGACGGTCCCAAAAGGCTGTGTAGGACACTAAAATCAAAATCACGTCAACTCCACAACGTATATAGAATAATCCCACAGCATTAAAACATAAACTATATAATCATGTCAACTACAACGTAATGAAATCATACTTCATATTACTGGTTTTAGCTTATTTAGGCTTAATTATAGTAAAAACCAATGAGTCACACACTATTATCACATAGACCGGCTTGTGTGGGCTGAAAATTGTAGTAAATAATACGGCAAAAGGACTTATACACTACTATCATACCTGACTTAAATTTTTTTGGCATAAATCTAGATGATCACAAGTTACCAAAGAAAACTAACAATGGTACAAGAACAAGACAATTCAGTTGGACCAACAAATGAACAAAAGAACTTTCTTTTTCTCTTATTAATGAGAATACTGACCTCGTCTTACATACAAAAAAATAAAACAGTCAAAAAAGAGATAAAAGCACTATTAGTTGAAGGTACCTTTATTATTTTCCATTCAAGTTGTTTTTCCTGGTGACACCCGAAAAGTGGATCCATAGAGTTTAGCTTCAGTAATTGCCCCCGTGTTAAATATACGTAATAGACTTAGCTTAATTATATTTATTCTACTAAAACAAATGTAGATTTATGAAATAATTGCAATTTCTTAAATCGTATACATGCTGAGCTTACATATTAATTGTATCCTTCAAAAATTTACGAGGCTCTAGAGTTCTAGCTGGATCACACCAATATACTACACTATCTTTCGGATTAATGGCAGCCAACATCCAATGATTACTACCATTTATAAAATAAAACAATCAACATCGCGTATTAATAAATAGCATTGAATAATATAATTAACAGTAGTATGAAGAAAAAGTACATACCCTTCAAAATACGGAGCAAAAACAAGCTTTCGACCACTTTCACAACCCGTACATGTCATAGCCTTAACAATATAGTCTGACCGATTATCTTCATTTTCAAAACTAGCGAACTTGGACAATAATGTGGGGCACAAGAATCCATATGAATTTGTACATTGCATACTCTGTATGCAGTTGATTAAATACCTACCACCAAAAAAGGTAATTGGTCGACTCGGCGTATATTAATGGTTATATGGTTTAAAAATGCAAAGATAGAAGCGATATTTGCTAGAAAACTATCTCGCTTTACACACTTATGCACACAGTTTTATATACTAGTGGATACAAGCATATTTACGGAAGGACATTAATTACAAATTATATGCAACATGCAGCTAAAGAATAAAGTAAATAAGGCAAGGATGATTGTTGCGCTTGTGGGATGACCGGCTGGCTGGGATGCTTTGGCTATGGGCCTCTCGTAAAATATAGAGCTTAGTTGTGTACTCTATGTAACTATTAAAGCGTACTAACTAATTTCAAAAAAAAATTAAGAAAATTGTATAAAACATTTTCGAAGATTAAAAATCAAACCTGATGAATACAACAATGTGAGAGGCACTTATCTCTTCTTCGTCACACCAATGAATAAGGTCTTCATAGGTAAGCATGCATTTCTGTTCTTGGTGTAGTATATGCTCTTCTATATCCACGTTGATCATCGTTGCACTTGTCTTTAACACACGAGCCTCAATCATTAACTTCTTTAATGACATGGTTCTCCATTTTTGCCTGAACTCGGGACTAACTTTTACGCCAAGAAATAAGGCTGATGTTGGGTCTAAAGGCTTAGACCTTGGTTGTGTAGAATTGGTTGATTTGGGTGTCTCATCATCTCTTGTATTTTTCTGCATGGTTATCAAAAACATTATTATTAAGAAGGATGAAAAGAAAAATCAATAGGAATGTTCCACGATTGTTTGACACGGAGAGCTGAAGACAAAGGAGATTAATGCAATTCTACAGGATTTTTAAGGTAGAGGTTTATGCGTACATGCCTCTCTATTAGGAGAGGCAATTGAAATTACCTCATTAGGACTATGAATATTACTTTCTGGCCATTGAACAAATGAGCCCTTAACATCATTTAATATCTCCATGTGGCCAGCGGGTACCGGCAACAAAGCGTTTTCGGATCCACCATAGACTTCCTTGATTGTGACTTTTTTAAAACCATTACCTAGGGAGGCACCGTGAATGGAAACAAACTCCCCATTACGTGACATGTACACCAATCCTGAAGCCACCATTTTTATCGGTTTTCCTGGCAATGATAATACACAATTTTTCCAAGCCTACACAATTCAAATTAATCATAATTACTTAAATGTTCTACATTCATACTGAAATCTAAATGTAGCATTCCCAATAGCATATAAAATAAATTTGAATTATACGACTTATAATTACAGTGTAGTTCTAAGATGCATATTCAGTGTAAAGTAATGGTTATGTTCAATAAGCAGTATCCATGTTCTTCAACGTATTCAAAGTATCAATGATCTCACATTCATACTCTATAGTATTCAAAGCCTTTTTTAAAAATGCACCATATAAATATATGATTGACAATCTGTAAAACAATGTGAGAAATTATCCATTGTTATGTTCAGATCTATCATCTAAGATACCATGGATATGTTGAAACTAAACCAAAGATTACTGGAGGTTAAATTGCAAAGTATCAGATTGGGAAACATTGTCAATGCAAATAAGAAAGTACTACAAATTAGTAAGGTTAATATATTTATGCTAGCCTGTGAAATTGAACAGAGTGACATGAAGAGCTTCCATTGAAGAAGGTTAGAGATGCCATTGTTGAGGTATGAAAGCTTAAGGAAGAAGAAACAGGAGAACTATATTGTGTAGGAGAAAATATGATATAAGGGAGAGAATATAATTTGACTACCTCTAGTGTTGAGATAGAAAACTTCGGAATGCTGGCCACTGGAGTACGGAAAACCTCATCAGATAGTGGCTCCTCACTAGATCGCCCAACTAATTTCTCCTTATCAGATGGCTCGTCATCGGGCGACTCCTCTCCAGACTCCTCTCTAGTAGCTGTTCCAGCTTCTTACTCCTCTCTAGCTTCTGATTGAGATCCCTCCATAGATGCAGAGTTTCCTTGTGTATTCTTAATCATCGCGTCCATGAAACGAGCTAATACTTCTTCACTTGGTCGCTCACCCGTTTGCCAGAACTTCAACATCATCATTTGAGTTTCCTTCAATTGCTCTTCCAAAGTACTTATCTACACATGGAAAAAATTGAATAAGAAATCAGTTTCTTATTGAACACTTTGTTAACTCTTGACTAAAGCCAATGTTCAGTTATAAATTACCCGCTCCTTCAACTCTGTTGGTGTTGGGTTTTTGGGAGCTTTCCCAAAATATTCTTTTATGCCTATGCCATTAGGAACTCCTCGAACACGACCAGGATGTTCGGCCTTGCCAAGCGCCTTAGCGAGTATATCATCGCGTCCCTTGGGAATAAATACACCTGCCTTCACGTCTTTTTTTATTGCTTCCTACACACACATATAAAATAAAATAGTTGTGTACAAAATTAGCTACACATATATTAGTTTCAACGTACATTATTTCAAATGTCATACTAACTTACAATTTTTTTTTCCACTTCCTTAACATAATCGGTCATATCTCCATTCTCAGACTTGTGAGCCCTTAGCCAAATTAAATATCGATCAACTTTTTCCACTGGGCATCCCTTCGCGACAAAATCTGCTTTCTAAAAAAGGCATTTAACTTAAGTTGGCTAAATATTCCATAAGTATGAATGCATAAAGTTAAACAATTAAAAGTTAACTTACGACTTTCTTTTCAACTTCCCGATATCCTCCTCGAGAACCATGGTATTGTGCTTGCCTTTGAGCCGCATTCTTCTTATTTTTCTCACTAATGGCCTGTTTTTCATCCCAAAATATCATTTTACATTGTAGAATGATTAATTTGTAGCCACAAAAACAGTAACTCTTATGAGAATACAATGTTAGTGTGTTGAAATTTGCCTGTGACCATTCTCAAGGTGTTATAAACTATATCGTGCAGTGGCATCAAAATAGTTTAGAATTTATAAAGGTCTGCCTTTCCTAAAATACCAAATAGTAGTTGCTTGCTTTGCAACATTCAGAAACTTGATCGCCTCAAATTGGTTTCATCATAGAGGTAGGCTGTGCTAGTGGCGGACTTAAATATCCTGTTTTCGGAGTATTAATTTTATGCGCTCAATGACTAGGCAACATGTATAAATGAGTTTATTCTTCCAGTGTTCAGACTAAGCAATATATCTATCCTCTTACCGCACCATAGACGGAAGTTTTGAGTCATTGGCGTAATGTTTTCGGTGTTGACTTGTACAGAAACTGATAGCTGTGTGTTTATAACAGGTGGTGAGTGATCCGAGCTTGACGAAATCTGGGGTTTACTGGAGCTGGAACAATAATTCTAAGTCGTTCGAGAACCAGTTGTCTAAAGAAGCCAGAAAATTGTGGGATGTTAGTGAAATCTGGGGTTTACTGGAGCTATTGAAGCAGTGTTCTCAGTAGACCGATAGTGTTGCGGGTATTGTCTTGCTTAACCAGAGATGTGAAAATATTACAGTACAAAAGTAATGGAAACAAGAGAATATTCTCATTTGTTTTCCAATTACTGTGGTTGAGTGAATAATATCAAAGAATCGGAATTAAAATTTACAAGCACTGGTATGAATGAACTCTCATAAGAGCTGGAAGTATTCATTGTATTCTAGTGAAAGTGGATGCGGCTTCAGATGGCATCCCAACCCATTGTTACCTTTTGTTCGGATAAATAATGGTGAATTTCAGAAATTTACCTTTTGCGCTAATGTTCCTATTAGGAGATTGTATTGAGGTAAAATATATCCCAAAATAATGGTGAATTTCAGAAATTACCTTAAATGCATCAGTAGTATGGGAGGCCACAAATGAATTCCATTCATCCGGTTTTATCTGCTTCCACAAGCTCGGCGGTGTCCACCGGATAACTCCTGTCTCCTCATCGTATAACCACTCACAGACTAACTTACTCTTCCACTTTCTCCATAACTCTCCTGCCTTACTAAGACACCATTCTTCACGTTCCTTACTAACTGTGAATGCCCCCTACATGGTCAAAGTAAAACAAAAATAGATATTGATAAAAACTAACCCTTTGTATAAGAAAACATAAATGATTTTAAAAACCAAGTAATTTTCTACATACTGTGATAACTTCTAACATATCTTTTCTTGTCGGCTGATCCACATCATCCCATTTTTCAACCGTGCAGCTAATGTGTCCCCGAACAGTAATTCCAATCCAACTACTGAACTTCGCAGCCCAAACTACAGTCGGCAGATTCAGCTCACTATCCCATTCTAACTTTATTGGGTCCTCATCTCTAAGAGCTTTTGATGCTAACTTTAAGACCGATCGTCCTCTCTGGGAACGCTTTTCTCTCTTAGTCGTACCATCACCAGATTGCCCGGATCTGTTTTTTCTGTTACTTCTTTTTCTCTTTTGTGGTGTCATCGCTAAACCTGCACATAAATGTATTGAATTAGTATTTTTAATTCACAAAGTCACCACCACTCTTTACAACCTAGACAGTTGGCATAAGAGTAAACTTGTAGCAAAGAAGCAAAGGAACCAAAGAGCTAATGCAGGAGCAAAGGAATAAAAGAACAAATGCAGAACTGACTTAACCATATGGAAAAGGAAGCCCTCAGTTGACAAAAAAACAAATGTTGTCTCTCTGCATGCGAAATGCTTCTCTTATAAATTAAATTACTTTATTAATATACCGTACATTTAATGAAAAAAAAAGTTACAAAATAAATTACTTGAATAAAATAATGAAATAAAAAAGTAAAAATATAAATTTGACCATGTTTACTCAAACATCAGCATCACGGGGACGTTTTTTTGAATTGGTTTCACTCTCAATCCATATGCCCTCATTGTGATCATCACGCGCATATAAACTTGAAGGGTTAACAATATCAACGTCGTCGAACCGTGATAACTGATGGTCAAAGCCCTCAAATACAACATCTTCATCACAAGTATCCAGTGCACGCCTACCCCGTACAGATAAAACAACGGACCAATTTTTGTCCACCGGATCTGTTACATAGAACACTTGTTTTGCTTGAGTGGCTAATATGAAAGGGTCTTCCTTATGACCGACTTTACCGAGATTAACCAACGTGAATCCTAATTCATCCTTGCGAACGCCATTATTACTTTCAATCCACTTGCAACCAAATATAGGAATTTCGAATTCTCTGTAATTCAACTCCCAAATCTCCTCAATAACTCCATAGTAATTCATTTTACCCAAAATAGGATTTTTATCTTTCGAACTAGCAAAGTACATTGCTTCTGCTTCTACACAAACCCCACTATTTTGCATTGTGCTCATGTCATCTTGCTTACGAGTGTAAAACGTACAACCATTAATGGCATAACCATGTGTTCTTCGATGTATGGTTGTACCTCATCCTCGTTGTGAAGGACATATGTGTGTGCAATATGCCACTTCTCTGTTGTCATATCTTGACAAACATGACCTCTAAGCCCTTTTCCCGTCATCCACTCACTATGTCGACTCTTAGGAACCCCAAGTAATTCTCGCATCGGATAAGTGAGTATAACAAAAAGAAAGTGCTTCGTCAATAATTGCACGCTCAAAGAATACACCCTTGAGCCGATATCTATTAGAAGTGTAGGACTTGTACACTTTCATCAATCTTTCAAATGGATATTGATACCTCAAATAAACTGGCCCAAGATATCTAATCTCTCTAACCAAGTGTACAGTTAGATGAACCATGATCGTGAAAAAAGAAGGAGGAAAATACATTTCAAATTGACAAAGAGAAGAAACAATTAGTTTTTGCAAGGAGTCCAACTCTGAGGGATCAATTACTTTGTTGCATATGGCATTGAAGAAAAAGCAGAACCTACTTATAGCAAATCGAACCTTTTTAGGTAAAATGGAACGAATAGCTACAGGTAGTAATTGTTGCATCAATGCATGACAGTCATGAGATTTTAAACCAGTAAGCTTGAGATCTCGCATTGATACAAGGTTGCTTATATTTGAAGAATATTCCTCTGGCACTTTAACACCATGCAAGCACTGACAAAACTCCATTTTCTCCTTTTTTGAAAGCGTATGAGAAGCGTGGGAGGCAAATAAGAACGTGTACCCTTTTCTTGTGGTGCTAGCTCAGGCCTAATTTTCATATCCATCATATCTTTCCTAGCCGCCTTGTTGTCTTTTGACTTATTTGGAACATTGAGAAGAGTGTTGATGATATTATCACATACATTCTTCTCAATATGCATAACATCTAAGCAGTGTCTTATAGAGAGGTCACGCCAATAAGGAAGTTGTTCAAAAAGAGGACTCATCTTCTTATAACCACGAGACGCCAATTTGGAACCTTTCTTCCCATATGTAATCTGAATATCTTTTACCTTTTCATATACTTCATTCCCCGTTAATATCTTAGGAGGTGGACGATGTTCGGGTTTTCCATTGAACGCTTTTTGTTGCCTACGATAAGAATGATCCTCTTCTAAAAACCTACGATATCCTAAGTAGGCTGCTTCGAGAAAATGTCAAATAGCAAGAATCTACATCTTCACCACACAAAGGGCACGCCTCCTTCCCATGTACCGTATGCCCGCAGAGATTGCCATATGCAGGAAAGTCAGATATAGTGCACAATAACATTGCTTTTAAATTGAATACGCTATTCTGATAGGCGTCAAAAACTTCTATCCCTTTATCCCATAATAATTTCAAATCATCAAGAAAAGGAGCCAAATAAACATCTATATCGTTACCAGGTTCTTTAGGCCCAGAAATCAACAAGGACAACATCAAGTATTTGCGTTTCATGCATAAAAATGGAGGTAAGTTGTAAATAGTTAAAAATCTTGGCCAAGTACTATCGACTACTCAAATTTCCATAAGGATTCATCCGTCGGTTGATAATGCAAGACGGAGATTTCTGTTCTTTGCCAAACTCCGGTACTTGAATCAATGTACTTCCACTCTAACCCATCAATGGGTGTCTCAACTTCCCATCATTAGCTTTGGCAGTTTTATGCCATGTCAATAGCTTCGCATCTTCCTTATTCGCAAAAAGGCGTATCAACCTTGGAATTATTGGAAAGTACCACAAAACTTTTGCTGGGATCCCCTCCTTCTTTTTATACCGCCACTCTTTACAAAACCGGACGGTGCGTGCATGTCTCATATTCTTTGCGATACAATATACAATCGTTAGGACATGCATGAATCTTTTCATATTTCATACCAATTCCTCGAAGTATCTTCTTTGCCTCATAGGTGCGATTGGGAAGCACATTATCTTCGGGAAGCATGTCTTTCACCAATTCTAGGAGGTCATTAAAACTCTTGTCGCTCCACCCATTTTTGGCTTTCAAATTATATAGCTTAACAATTGACGCCAATTTTGTGTATTTCTTGCAACTCTTATACAACGGCATCTCAGTATCTTTTAACTTATCTAATACAATACTTATGTCCTCCAAATCATTTTCATTAAGGTCTTCATCATCATCTATAATTTCTTCATCAACATTTATAGACGAGTTCTGTTCTTCCTCATTGTCTCCAAAAAAATCTCCCCATATATTTTCAGAGTTATCATCAGACTCATCAATCGACTCCGAATTCATACCCAAATCCGGATCTTCCAGTGAATTAGAATCCTTTTCAATTAGATTGAAACATGTTTCTTTCTCCATCTCACTAAATTGGAGATTTATACCTTCTCCAATTCCTCCTTTTATGATTCTAGATTCTCCGTGAAAAGTCAAGCGTCTATATTTTGGATTAAAATTTCTCTTTTGTAAATGAATTTTTACATCTGACAAGCTCATATAACTCATATTAAGACACATATCACAAGGGCACGCCATACTAGATGTGTTTGTCACATTCTCTCTAACAAAGGAATAAAATTCAGCTAGCCCGGCATCATATTCTGGGTCACCTCTTTTCGCATCAAACATCCAAGTACGAGCCATAATTATCTATATAATCATATAGATAAAGTCAGATGTGTAAAGACTAACTGATTCTCTACTTCACAGAATCAGTGATACGAACACAGGGACATGGAAACATGAAATCAGATTACTGAATGAGTTAAGTCGTTGTAGGCTGTTATGTTATATAGTTTGTATCTTATCTCTTTATAATTTACTTTATAGAGTTCATCACTTTCCCTAATAAAATTCTTCTTACTTTTTAACAATATTGTTTTTTCTAATGTTATTTTCTATTACTCATTACTATTTTAATAAAATTCTTCTTACATTTTAAGGCTATTATGTCAGCACTTGCTACACCTAACAACCTGAAAGAAAACAATGACAGGAAGAAGCTCAATTGTTTCATTGTAGACCTAGACTACAGTGTGCTTAATCCAAGCCGTAATGGATTCTACACCTAATGCTCAGCACCATTTCCACGAACCCGCCTCTTGGTGACTCCAGCCCATGGATAGGTTCAAGCCTTATGTAGGAATTTCCTATGGAAAGTGGGAGAACGCAATACGAGATGAAACACATCAGAAAATTCCTCGTTTTTTCAGAAATCTATTTGGGTTTATTAACATATGGTGACCACAAACTGAGTAGACGAAGAACTGATGGATACAAAGTCTGAAGTAGGCGAAGAACTGACAGGTGTGGAGTCCGAACTAGATGAGGAAGGTCTTATTATCGAGGTGCCGTATTAGAGAGAGTGATGAAAAGGATGATCAAATGCAATTAGAGGAAAAGAAAGATTGAGCTATTTGTGTTGATGATTTATTTGAGAAGCAACACCATACTTTTTCAAATGTACATGGGACACATGTGAATCAAACAAGGGTTGTAATTGGGCATAAAACTTGATGTCATGGGAAAGCAAACTACTCGCTATATCAAATGGCGAGATGTTAATGGGCACAGAATCAGAGAACCGACGCAGAATGTTAATGCAATTACTACAGTAACTTCACGCGATTTGAAAGAGCGAGAAGTTCCTGAAAATTAGAAAAAAACAACTACTCGTTGTTTGAGATGGCGGGAAGTTACAGAATCTGTAAAAAAAATAAAGTGGTGACGTTGAACCCATTCCGTGTAAATAGTTTGGAATGAGCCCCATTTTTGTATATATTTTGGTTTACAACTTCATTTAAGAAAAAAATTCTATTCCTAAACACTCATTTACCCTTTGGCTCATCAATCATAAAAGACTTCTGACTTTGGACAGACTAATCAAGATGGGCATCACTACTCAAAAGACCTGCTATATTTGTGGTACTCAAGATAAAAATCATCAACATATTTTTCAGAATTGCTGTTATACTCAAACTTGATATGCGCTTCTTTGTGACTAGCTTCAGGTTCAAATTAGGGGACAAATCACTCCTGAAAATCACTCCTGAAAAGCTACTTAGGGGACCATGACTGGTGTAGCACGAGAGGTCTGATTTAGTTAGCAAGAACAAAGGTTATATTAGTTGCAATGTAAAAATGTGTGTGTGGTTCTGGTTTCGTTTTGATGAAACAGAATGAAAGAGTCTGTGTACTGGTGATGAGGCCTTTTGGCATGGTTTTTATAATGTTACTAACATATCCACCAAAAAAGGGTGGGCTATTCTTGTTGTGTCAAAGCAAAGATCGACCGAAGCGACTAATGCTATACAGGATTGTACAAAGGACCAATCAGAAGTTGCAGAAAGTCTCAAGATTTTGAGCTTCACAGAGGAGCAAATTACAGTTAAGCACAAGCAGATTGAGGGGGTAAATAAACGAACTATTAGGAAATAATGGAGCAGCAAAATTGATTTCATTGTTGAATTGATTTATGCAAATAAACGAACTATCGGGAAATAATTATCAGCAAATAAACGAATTGATTTAAGCAAACAAACTAATTGATTTAAGCAATCAAACGAAATCAATTTTGCTGCAAACAAACGAATTGATTTAAGCAAACAGCAAAGAAACGACAAGCGGTAATCGGCAAATAAACAAATAATCAGCAAATAAACAAATTATCAATTGATTTCAGCAAAACGAATTGATTTCATTGTTCAATTTTGGTATTTACGAAACCAATTTGTACTAAATAAACCATTTATCAGGTAACAGATGAAAAATATGACAATTGACACACCTCAGTAATGAGATGAACGACAAAGTGTGATTGGCGGTGAGATGTTGGCGATTAAAGCGATGATCGATGATGAAGGACGGACGAACAACAAAGCGGTGATAAGGTAGCGTTAGGGCGATGATGATGAAGACGGACGATGATTGAGGTTTATGGTTTATTAGGGTATAAAGCTGTGTTTGAATGAGGATTGAGTAACTTAGTGGGGAAGTTGGATAATCACGACTAAAAAGTAAGAAGACGGAGGAAGAAGACGGTCAAGTTAATGACCCGTCTTGTATTTTATTAAGAAGACGGTTTTATTGACCAACCGTCCTTGTTATTTTTACAACGATGACGGATGTTCCAATTAACCGTCCTAAGTATGTATTCATAAATGGCGCCAAAATTAATGGTCGATATAAGACGGTTCCGTCTCCAACCGTACTCTAAAGGGCGTCCTCTTTGAGAGTAATTGTAGTAGTGAATATGCACTTGTCTTGGACGTTTTGGTTCAGTATGCTCTCTGTTGACAGTCTGTATTTGTGGGAGTTGTTAATATCTACGCTTTGTTAAACTGTACCCATGAAACATTTAGTAATATTTACCGCATTGAAGCACTTCTCTGAGATGTTAATAACGTTGAAGCTTTTTCTTCTTTTAAGACCATGGTTGTAATCGGCAACCTTTATTTTAAAACAGAATTCTTTTCCAACGAAGGTGTTGTATAGCAGATCCGGAATGTGGTTGTAGTCTTCATCATCCTCATCCTCAACTGTTTGGGAATCAAATAAGGTAAGTGCATCTTGTCCGATAAGTCTTTTAGCCTCTTTGTCAAATATGACGAAAGATGTAGTAGATTTAGCATCCTGCACTTTTAACTCGATACGATACCTAACAGAAAGAAGAGTCAGAAAATTAGATAACATTGTTGATAGTGTCACTATTACATCTATTAAAAATCAGAGTATTGTCTGAAAAACTAATACCTTATTGTCTGAGTTTCACTTGACTTTTTGCAAGTGTCACACCAAAGGCCAGATGCCTTGTGACGTGGCTTACTGGTGCACCCAAAACATGATTGGTAATTCCAGGGTTTTTCTCTCGGGATACCTTTTACTTTAGCGGTGCAATAACATATGAGATCCCGGGTGTCCAAAAAAGGTTAATAAAGGGCTTAGTGAACCAAAGGAGAAGAAAAAAAAAGGACAGTTAATAACTTTATACCTTCTTGTACTCAGTTTCTGCATACTCTAAGAGGCTTGATATATCTTTTTGGATGATTTCATCTCTAACTGACTTGTGTTTGAACTCGTCATTCTTCTCAATATAAATTGTACTCAGTGTGTTCACTTCAGGGAAGTCCAGATTGAGGTATAGACTACTTGTTGACGAAGTTGCTAGACTATTGTATCCTGAAAATTTTTTAAATCAAATGAATTTGGTGATATGGTCTGAAATTCAGTAAAAAGCATGGTAGTGAATAAATTACATACTTACCATTATAGTTCTTTACCGTGAGAGATGTGACGACGGCTATGGTAGGTAAATTAGAACCAGTCAGTTTTTCCTTTTGTAGATGATAGTCGGCGAGACACTGATCCCATAATGTAATTCTTACTTTATCACCCCTGTATAAGAATTAAAGGAGATTATAAAGTTTTGGAGGGAGGGAGAAAAGTAAAGCATATAGATTATAATCTAAAGGTCGGGTACATACACTTCATTTTCAATCACTATTGCAAAATAATTGCTTCCGGGTTTCTCGTCGACAACCACTCCGTATAGATTTGTAAATTACGGAGTAAAGTTAGAAAGGTAGATATTAATTACGGACCATTAATTAAGGTAAGTTTAAATACCAGTAAGTATGTAGTGATTATCACGCCGCTGATCTAGGCCGTCATGGAAAGAAGTCGAATCTATGAATAGGTATAGTACTAACTTCTAATGTCATGGCCTTGGCAAAAGTAGAGTAAAAGAACTTCAGCATAATCTTGTTGTCGCTTACAACACGATACTTAGTCCTGTTTGCGACAACCTCAAAGTTCTTGAGGATATGGATTTTTCCATCACAAATTTTTGGTTGGAAGCGTTTCCAAAAATAACCTGGGATGGTTGCCTGCACGTATCCTCCCTGTAAACATATAGTTGGAAGTCAGTTGGTTGACACAGGTGGAAAACATAAGGTATATGGACATAGGAGATAGAATATAGAATAGTTCGTTACCTCTTCATCTATGAGGACCATAGAAACATAAAGAAGGTCAGCTTTGTTATTTGGATTATGAACTTTGCACAATCTTGTGACACGAACCTTGATTTTAAAATCGTTACTGCCGGAGTCTTCGTTGTCAGGAGGTGTGGGTCTTAGTTCATTGATCATCGAATAAGATCTGTTGCAGAGAAAAATTCAAGTTAATATAATAGAAATTAACGTAATAGTAATTGGATGCAGGTACTGAAACGGTACTAAAGCTACACATGGAGAACACACCTTGGTGTCATGGTTGCTTAAAGAGTTTGCAAGCTATTTTTTTTCACAGGTTTTTCAACGTTGATATTAGGTTATTTATATAGTAACTTTACAAATCTATCTGTTCCTATAGGATTAGGAATATATGAGATAAAAGATAAGAGTCCACAAATTGTGTTCTACTCCAACATGAATTGGAACTAACGTGCAGGGGGGGTGGCATTGAAGATCGTGTGAGAGGATGAAGACAACAGGCTGTAAACCAATTTTTAATGTAGTATTTGATTTATGGTAGACTGGGGAAAGTATTTTATATATTTTTGTATATTCCGTATTCCGCAAGAGAAGATATTTTTCCATATATTTGTGAACATAGGGATAAGATAATATTTTGTAATCAGATTTTTTAATGTAGTAATCAACTTAAGATAATATTTGGGACTTTTTTAATAGTGTTTGTTTTATGGTAGAATGTGGAAAAAGATAGTTGAAGACAAAAAGCTGCACAAAAAGCTGTTATATCCAACGTGATTTTTTTAGATTAATATAATGATTATTTTAATTCGAGTGTACGTGATTTTTTTAGATTAATATAATGATTATTTTAAATCGAGTGTTTTATAAAACGTGGAGTCTCTAAAATTGCCTGAAAAAGCATCTTTTATATATATACTAGATTTAATGCCCGTGCGATGCACGGGCCTATTTGTAATGCTCTGTCGTGTATAATGTGGTAATCAAAAAGTGTTTTCATGGTCGCAACTATATACTACTCTGCTTGTGTCGTGTTCTACCACCTATGAGATTAATATTTTGATCAACTAATTGTAAATCTGATCTATTGTTTTATTATGTTTTAGGTTTTCACTTAAGAATCTTGGTAGGTTAACAACACTTCCTCAATTAAAGTCTTCCATATTAGTTTGAGATGGTTGTATATTAACTAAAGTGGCATCTCACTATGTTGCAATTACGGGCTATGCAATAAAAAACATTCTATTTTTAAGTGAATTTTACCAAGAGGTGAATAATTTGGAATTTAGGTAAACTGCCTTTAATTAGAGGATAAACTTATACTCTTTAAATTCTCACTTATGCTTGGAGAAGATGCTTTGTTACCAAATTATTGTCTAAAATATAATTTTTATAATGAGCACACTTATTTAGTCATTTATGTATTTTTGTCCAAAGTTACACTCATAAGTAATCAACGATTATTCTAAAAATGTGGCCTTAACATTCATGGTAATATAATTTTATAATTTAACAATGAATGTTTGATACTCCGTACTAAACATCTAATTTGAAAATAAAAATGTGATATTTGCATTTCAAATTTTCATTATTCTTAAATCTTTATTTTTAAGATACTTTAACATGAGTCCTTATGGCACATATTAAAATTACCGACATTCAGATTTCGTTGAGCCTAATAGTAGTTTTTGAGGTTTAGGAGTATCTCACATCGCTTGAAAGAGTTTCGGAAAACTTGAGAACGAACACTCGGTGAAAACGGTAAGAACGACCCTCCTCCCTTGGATTAAAATGAGATGTACGGTTGATATAAAACTCTCAATTAAACCCATTAATTAAATCCATGAACCCTGCTTTCTTCGTTTTACTGAAACAGTAGGCCTCATGAGAGACCGTCTCCCACTAAATTAGTGGGAGATATAATAGAAAAAAAAAAGATATTTAGTAGATCCCTCACCCCATCATGTGAAATGTCTCTCAATAACGCTATTGAGAGACCGTCTCTCCGAAGCTTTTGTTTTTACTGAAATTCATAAACAACAATTTTCTTGTCAAATACGAAGTAGAATTGTAGGGAGAGATAAAAACCAAATCATCCTAGCTTCTAGGGCTCTTAGCTGTCATATGACTAATCAAATTGTAGTAATCAATTGTTTCACCAAAAAAAAATGTAGTAATCAATTGTAACACATTGTAATTTTTTTACTTAATTTTTAAAAATTGGAGATCATAATTAAAGTGAAATTCATATATTTTCTTTATTGCATCATCATTAATATTTCGATTAATGTTAGGTACTTTGTAAAAATTAGAGTCTTTCACATGGCTTGAAAACGTTTTACAGAAAAAAGCTCAAACATGTCCATATATGGTAATATATGGTAATAATAAATCTGTGACCTACTCACCTAGATTTATAATTCATCCATTGACCATTGTGCTCCATATTCATTTGAAGCATAATTAACTCTTTTATCTTGCCGGCCTTGTTCATTTTATGATAACAAAGTCTCTAAATTCTCATGTCGCTTCCGCCTTTCTTAACGTCAAATGTGTATATGATAGATAATCTTCAACGTATTCTTTCTAGACCAATAGAACAATCGTCGACATCTAAGATGAAAAATTGAAACATATAAAACGTATAGTGTTGTAATGGTATTAGGACTGTCTTCACATAATCTCAAGTTTTAATGATTAGAGATCAATTCGTTATGTTATTAGCTTAAATAAACTGTAATACCGTGGAATTTAGAAAATTGGCTTCTATGCATTTTCACAAATATATGGCTCTTAGTCCGATTCGTATAATTAATATTATCTTATACCGGAGTATCAATTAGAGTAGTTTATAAAAGTTGGGTTCTCTAATACTGTTCCAAAGTCATTTAGGTTATTAATGCTAATAATATGATTGAATAACGCATCTAGCTATTAGCGGGGTATAAGGGCATTAACAATAGATGAACCTCTAAGAGGTTTGTTCTCATGTCACATAAGCTAATTTACAAACTCATTTATCTACAAATCTCCCACCAACAACAAATAAATATCTTCAAGGTATATATCATGGTCCACTATATTTTTTCTCCTCTCACATTCTCTCTCCACAAACCTGGTTACTAATTTGTAACCTCTCTCATCCATGAACCTCAACACTCATAACCAACAATAGAAGGTTTGTTGACAAACCTCTAAAATGATGGACATGTCATCCTACAAACCTCTTGATGAACCTCTATTGCTAATGCCCTAATAAAGTAACTCTTTTTAGTTGAGAAACCTAATTTCTATTCAGATTAATTATCTTATCTTAGTAGATATATATGTGCCTACGGTGTATGAGTATGACTCACATTACGTAAAACTGTTGGGTGGTTTGCTATAACTCAGCTAGTCTCCTTAAAACGAAGTTACGACAGTATCCGTTTTTATAATAAAACAGATCAATTATCATTCCACATGAATATATAAGACAATTTTTTTGGTTTTCCGATTCCGCTTTTGTCTTATCCCTCCTACAATGACATGTTTAACCGTCTTAATTGAGAATTTGACGCTATAAATATGGTTGATAGATACACATATGAAATTCCGTTCTAATCTTTATCATGGATAACAAATAAAAAGACATTTATCTCTCATGTAAACTCTAATGTAGATTTTATATTTGCATACTCAACACTCAACGGTTCTTCTTCCTTTAAGAAATTGATTTTGAGCATCCCTATAGGGCTATAGGCTATAGATCATCATAATGATCAAAGCAGAGCTGCAAATCAAATAGACATGTTTCGTAAACTTTTTTGAGTAAAAGAAATTTAAAAGGAGGCAAGTACATAACTACTACTCCGTAATCTATATCTATAAACTAATAATAATGTATATGAAATAAAATAAGCGTGCATTTGAGTCAACTACGACTACTACAAAAGCAACAATGAAAAAGAATGATACAAACATATACGGAATAGTAATTATAAGCTATTTTTACCATCATGGAAGTGTGTGTTTACAAGACTTAAACTTCATATTTTAGTCCATCTTAACATTAAACCGGTCAAATATAACGTCACCTAATATTGTACCTGAAATTTTAAACCAAATAAACTATGATAGAGCGTAATAACTAATAACCAAACACATTATTAGCATAGCAATTAATTAAGCGTAATATATTATGCACGTCAATATCGTTAACAAAGAGTAAATTTAGCGTATTGGAAAAGGAAACCATGAAAAAAAAAAGCTATGATAGAATTAAGAAGGAAAGTAGGAAACCAGAAAAAAATCTATGAGAGAAATTTGATGAGATTGATATTCGATTTCATTGGACGTTGTATATAGTCCTCTTTATAGGTAAAAAATTAATATAATATTGTTATTATATGAATCTACATCTATCTATCTATCTATCTATATTAATAAAGGAAGCTACTTTCAAGCGTTTATAGACAGTCCAATTTTTGCTAATGATGGAGTATGATAAAAATTAGGATTCTTGGATTTGTCGACATAGAATTATCTTCGGATTCTAATGAACGAACCTCCATCTGTCTTGCTGCAATTACCATGTTATTGTCAACGGATGAACGTTTAAATGATGGCTATTGAATGCTTACCTTTTCCAACAGTATCGTCAGAAGATTTGTTCCGCGGCGAATTGAAAAACCGTGTTAATACACTCAACTACATATTCAACCTGAAATTTTTACCAAATTACACTATCAGTATATTTGTATGGCCGTATATAAGCAAACACACGATTAACATAACAGTATACACATTAATACCATAAACGAAATAAATACGTAAATACGTAATTATAGAGAACAAAAAAATAAGAAAAAGAACCAAAAACATGCAGACTAATCATAGGTTTTGATAAACGTAAGGAATTATATATACACACTAATAACACGAAGGTAATTGCGTTTGATTAGCGGTGTTATATATTCTCACAAAATTTTAGTTTGTGAACAACTCAAATACATATTTGTATTTGAGTTGATATGGAACGTAATGTATAAGAAGATAGTGTTTTAAATTGTATAATCTATCTTAATTGAAATTAAAATAATCTTAGGTAGTTCACGAAAGTTGGAGACTCTATAATCGCTCGAAAAAAGCTTCCTTTATTAATATAGATAGATATATATATATATATTGATATATTGATTATCCGGATATGCTTTAAATTTCTTAGGGGGTGTTTGGTTCACCCAATATAGGTATGAGGTATGAGGTTGAAATGAACCAAACCATATGTTTGTTTGATGAAAATGAAGGTTTCATACTAATACATCAAACTAATGAGGTATGGGTTTCTCATATCCTGGGAGGGGGATGGGTATGAAATTGATACCCACGGTATCAAATTAAAAATAACAAAAAATGATAAAAATAATTATGTCATATTGAACAAAAATCTTTTCATATATTTATTTGATTAAATTTTATCTACATGATTTAATAATATTAAAAATTATTATTAAAAATATTGTATTTTGAAGTTTTTGTTTTTGCTTTGATTGATTTCTAATCTCATACCACATAAAAACAAACATAAGGTATGGGATATCAAGTTCCAACCCGATACCAATCAGATATGATTCTAAACCATACCCACCAGGGGCGGAGCCAGAATTGAAAATTTGGGGTAGCGAAAGTAGCGTGAAGCCGTGAACACAATAACAACATAGAATTTTTTTATAAACAATTTGTTTTTTTATTGTCAATCAGAACTACACTTTCAATTTGAAAATACGAAAAAAAATGTTTTCGCGATAATTGACGTGGTTGTTGTTGACGGGAATGATGTTGCCTCAAATCCTAGGTAGTTAAGACATTTCATCAAGCATTTGTTTTGCGATAACAATTCATATGACCATCAAACGTAACTAATAAAAAATACTAAAACTTGGGAGAGATGGTCTTTCAATAAATTATTGAAAGACCAGTCTTCCATACCCTTTTATTTGTATTTCGTGACCCTTTTGTTGTTGATCGTGACATATTAATTTCGTACCTATTTACATAATAAATGTACCTATTTTATCTTAAACCGTGATTTGTACCTATTTTATTATCTTTTATACCACTTTTTCTTAAAATTGTAAAATGGTTTCTCAACAAATTAAAGCTTATTGAGAGTCTGTCTCTAAGGAGACATACTCTTTTTTTTTTTAGGGAAATAGAGTTGGGAATTAAAGAATAGGATATTATGAGGGATATTATTTAGGTTAAAAGATATTTTGGGTACCATATATATACAAGCAATATACAACTCAACAGGTGAAAAAATTGCTTAGTGTAGGAGTTGAATCCGCATCTTCTCCGATATGTACTTGTACTTTACCACTAGACCATGTACATTCTGATGCTACCCTAAAAACTTATTATTTATTTATCCTTTGACAAATATCAGCGATATATGGAGTAGCAAAATTTCATCTTCTTAGTCAAATTTTCGGGATTTGGGGTAGCGGTTGCTACCCCATGCTACTATGGTAGCTACGCCTCTGATACCCACGAGCAAACCAAACGCGCCCTAAAGAAGCAGTAGAGCCACGATCTACTACTCCGAATCACCGTCATCTCTATTAGGGGGTGTTTGGTTCACTTGAAAAGGGTATGAGGTATGGGTTTAGAATGAGCTAAACTCATACCATGTGTTTGGTTGGCAAATGTAAGGGTTTCATACCCATACCTCAAACCCATGAGGTATGGGTTTCTGATACCCAAGGAGGGGGGTGGGTATGAGTTTGATACCCATGGGAATGAAATTAAAATAAGCAAAAATGTGAAACAAAAATTATGGCATTATGTAAATCATATCTCCTATACACTTATTTGATAAAATTTTTATTTTCATAATTTTATATAGATTTAAAATATTTTATTTTACTGATTTTAACTTTTAATTTAACTCCAAACCCATACCGCTCGGAATTAAAACAAACGCATGGTATGGGGAATCAAGTTCCAACCTCATACCACCCAGGTATGATTCCTGATTCCAAACCCATACCCATGCACGAACCAAACGCCCCCTTAGTACGCGAATTGAAAAAATTTGGAAGCGTCAAGTGTGTGGGGTACTACTTACTAGCATGTCGTCAATGAAAACACGTAGAAACGTACAAGCGTCGTACACAATTTATTATTCCGAATCACCGTCATCCCTAATTGTTCCCGCGCATTAATCCCTGCTCTTTCTTCTTCCTCCCAATTTTAACCGATTCTCCCATACCAGGTAACATTTCCGTCTTCCATCTTTCTCTTTTCCTATCGTTTCCATCACATTTCTTACCATCTTCATAAATCCCTAACTTTTCCACTTTTTTTTTTTTTTTGTTTTCGTTTTATTCGATTCATTCTTCTATTTTTGTTCTTATAATTTCTTTTATCGAAATGGAGAACAATCGAAAGAATGAGCTCTTGCATGATGTATATGTGGTAATGTCCACTATTTTCCGGGTTAGTCTTGTGTAGGACGGTTTTACACTAATATAGTTGTAAAATGGATCCAAACACAACCCTTTAGCAGGTAAAAGTGGTTACTAAATTATCTCGTTTTATGATAAATTTGTGCAAAACCTCCTTACGCAAGTATTTGTGCTATTTTCAAAGTATAAATATGGGAGATTCGGTCATTTTTTGTTAAATGTTGCAGAATTAATACAATTTTTTTTATTAAGTTGAACTCGTCGTACTGATCCCGAGTCATTGTTAAGCATGTCCAACATTTGAAGATCTGAATGTTTGATTAAATGGCAAAGCATGATGATTCAGGATATATATTTTTTTTTTTTTTTTTTTTTGATAATATTATTTTGAGCATCGGCTAGATATGTTCACCAAACGCATTTAGAGTGATTAATTCATAGATACTCTCTTCGTCCCAATCAAACCTTCATATTTATTTTTAAATAAGCATAAATAAATGGCTGTGACGGAGGGAGCAATAAGCAATGATGATTGGGAAACATCTGCTGTTTGACTTGTACAAATGTAAAGCATTGTTGAGTATGTCCTCAACCTCTGCGTTTCACTGATAAAAAGTTTAAATGTAATTGTTTGACTAAATTTTGGTTTTCAGGCAGTGATTTCGGGGAAATTGATGGTTTGGTATCGATCTTGAGTGTAAATTAGGGGGAAGACGAGAGGATGAATGGGGGTGTTTTGGTGCTAAGCGGCACAAAGCTGTCTTTCATTCTTATTACTTTGGTGTGCACTACAATTGTCATTTGGGGATGGGCTAAAAGTCCCTTCACTGTTTCATTAATTCACCAGAAGCAACTCTTCAAAATGTCATCAGGTTTGCTTCGCAGACTCATAGCTTTACCGATTAAAGATTTGTATTTATGGATTCTGATTTCTGACTGATAATGTGATTTCAGTTATAACTTAGAAGGTTTTTCTCATTTCATGTCTTTTCACATTCTCCTCTTTACACTTTTTTGCGTATCTTTGCTTCACTAATGTGCATCAGTTAAACTTGCATACGCTTTCTATAAATGAGACACTATATATGTCAAATGAGTCTTTGATTTGGAGGCTCCCCAAAGAAGCGTGACGGGAGCGATAGCACAGGTACCTTTTGATGTGCTTTACTGTGGGAATGAAGTTCCACTGTTCGGCAGTTAGCAGCAGCGTTGAGTTCTGCAACTGTTATATACTTATATGATACACTAGGAGCTTTTTTGATAGCATGTTAGGAAGGACGGGGAGGAAGGGAGTAATGTGAAGTTCCCCCATGGTATCTCATTCCATTCCAATTCATTCCAACAATTTTGAACCAAACGTCCCCTTAATCTTAATATCTTTTTTCCCCCACAGGGAGGCCGGGTTACACCTAAGATAAGATAACTGCTGCAGAAAGATTTCGTTGGATTTTTCCCCTTTCGTTTCCTCGACAAAGATGCTGTTTAGCATTTAGTAAGATGATTAACTAGTTCCTCATCTCCTTTTGCTCGTATTCCAGGCTGCAATTATGCAGTAGGGAAATGGCTTGCAGATGATCACCGGCCTTTCTATTCTGGAGCTCGCTGCACGCAATGGCTTTCAGAACCGTGGGCATGCAGAGTATCAGACCGTACTGATTTTTCATATGAAAAGTTTCGATGGGTGCCAAATGAATGTGAAATGGATGAATTTAGCGGATCCAAGTTCTTAAGATGGTACTTCTGTTCCCCATAGTTTGATTATTTTATAATATTTTGTTAGCTTGAAACTCTGTAAGTTGTAGGTTGAATCAGTTCTAGTTTATGGTCCATGATGCTTTTGTTAGGTTGTGGAAGACATGAATTTGATCATAGGAATTTCTTTGTACTCTTAAAAATCGAGGATCTATTGATTTTCATCACCCACCATTCCACATCCCCTTCCCTTCCCTCCCTTTCCCTTCCCTCTTTCCCCTTCCCCTTCCTTTCCCCCCATTGTTGGTATCCAAACAAGGCCTAAGTGTCAGTTGTCAGCATGGTACACTAGGCAATATAAAGAGCCAAAGTAACATAGTTTAACGTGATATATCTACGAGTCCTATGTTTCTCATGTCTTATTCTGAAGCTATTCTAAAACTTTATTACAGGATGCGGGGTAAAACTATAGCTTTCTTTGGAGATTCGCTCGGGCGACAACAATTCCAATCTTTAATGTGCATGCTCAGTGGCGGTAAAGAGAGACGTGACGTGATTGATGTGGGATGGGAGTATGGTCTTGTTATAAAACCGGGCGCTAGGCGTCCTGATGGTTGGGCTTATCGCTTCACCCGGACCAACACAACAATCCTCTTTTATTGGTCAGCATGCCTGTGTGACCTACAACAACTTAACCAATCTGACCCCAATTCTGAAATCGCTATGCACCTTGATCGTCCTCCATCGTTTCTTCAACATTTCCTTGATAAATTTGATGTTCTAGTTCTTAACACCGGCCACCACTGGAATCCAGAAAAATTTGAGAAAAATCACTGGGTCATGCATGTGAGAGGGATGCCCACTCCAGACAAGAATATCTTAGAGGCAAAAAATCTAGCAATCCTCAGTACTGTCAACTGGGTAAATTCTGAACTCCCTAAGCATCCGAACCTAAAAGCCTTTTATCGGTCCCTTTCACCTAGTAATTTCTTTAACGGAAAATGGAATAGTGGTGGGACTTGCGATAATTTAAAACCATTGTCTAGGGGGAGAGAAGCTGTAAAAGAGGAGAGTGTTGATGAAGATGCTGCTGTGGTGGTAAAAGGTACAAATTTGACCTTTCTGGATATCACTGCTCTTTCTGAACTTAGAGATGAAGCTCATATAGCAAATTCCTCCATTAGACCATCACCTGTAACCGAAGATTGCTTGCATTGGTGTTTGCCAGGGATTCCTGATACTTGGAATGAAATTCTTTTTGCTCATTTGTCAGCATTTAGAAAGAAACCGCAGGGACAACAATGAAAAAAAAAAAAAAAAAAGACTTTACGTGCAAGTTCTAACTTCCAGATCATGCTTCCGCTTCATGATCCGGCCCGGATAAGTCGGTGAGAACTGAGAAGTATCCATGTATAATCTAACTTTCGGGTTGAGGCTCAGTGATGCATCACAGTACCTCCTGCTAGTCTTGGTCGTTTTTATTGTTCTTTGTAAGTTCACATGTTCGGGGTTGAGGCTGATTTTTTCTCTCCCTTTGTTGAATTATCAGTGTGCATTTTAGGGTGAACCATTACGCGATAGAAATGTAAAGATTTCTAAAGAAGAAACTCGATTTCTGGAGCAGAGGAGTATCGAGTGCAGCTAACTGATCTTGTTCTTGTATTAGTAGAGTCAAGATACACTTTCACTATGGTACATTCTTCTGTATTGATTATTCCGATCTCAAGAGTCTGGGTGGCTGTTTTTGGCATTCCTTTCTACCCCATTTTTGTCGAACATTTTACTTAGCAATTGTCCAATGGCTGTTATATATCAGTACTGCTTTTACGTTTAGATCAAACTATTGCTTACAGGAAAACTGCTCGTTGAGAGACTAGTGACGAGAAGAGGATTGATCAAATTGATTCACAAGCAGTAAACTTAGGATCGGTACTTATATTGGTATTGCAGTTTAGTTAAGAAGCATACATTGAATAGCTAATATATCAAAAATAATTTTACAAGAACTATAAGATTTAAAACGGCGGTGATTCTCGACAATGTCACACCTTCCTCGGTTATTACCCTTTTGTTTAACCAATCCTGCCAGTGTAATGATCCCTACGACAATCTGGATTGTTTCCGTTATACACCAACAATTCAGAATGCAATTCCTACATTTATCCACGCGTGAAAAAAGATAACATAGCATTGATAGCAGTAATTCTGAAGTTCATGAAAAAGCTGGCATTTTGAAGCATACCAAATAAAAGTTTCTAATAATACACCATCCTCAAAACATCTCGTCTCTGTCAAAAAAAAAAAAAAAAAAAAAAAAAAAAAAAAAACCTCTTGTAGAGTAGTAAACACAACTATTTTGAAGTTTTGAAGCTGCAAATAAATGAAACCATGAAAGTGAAACATGCAGGAACCTCAGGAATCATAGGTAAGTAGAGAGATAAGCGACTCATATTTGGGAAAGAGTGAAATAAGGTGGCTTTGCTTTGCCAACTCAAAGTCTTCAAATTGGAAGGCGGGCGCACAAGTACAGCCCACAAGAGAATAGTTGCTCTCACTGTCCCTCGTAGAAGCTTTAGTTGCATTGCCATCTGGGGATACCTCAATATCCTTGGTCGGGAATGAACCGAACCAAACATTGGGGGGTACTGTGTACTGTGGTTGTTGGTCTCCCATCAAATCTGGACCAAGGCACGTTAATTTCACGCTTCCATCTTTCTCATTTAGCTCCAGGATCTGAAAATAGAATGGTATGCATGAGTGTGTATCCCAGTCCACAGATAATAATCATGCCACATCACGGTGATGGATTAGCATCATGATTCCAGAACTAGTAGGACAACAACATTACCTCGTTACCTCGACGCCTCTTCCAAACAGTGGGGCAAGGAAGGGTCAGGTGTACACAACCTTACCCTTTGAGACAACACAAAGAGCTTGTTTACATATGACCCATGATTAGAGAACTACTAGATCGAACATTCGAATTACAATAAGACTTGCCGCGTTTCTAATGTCAAAATTTGCAGTCTCTAGAATGTGCACTTGTCACCAATGAAGGAGAAGGTTAAAAAAACTCTGAAATCATCATCATATACACGAGGAAGTACACAATAAACTCCTTCCAGCTAACTTCTTCTAGGTAAGTACGGAGTAACACTATGGTATGTGATAAGATATAAAACCAAATTACGGCCGAAAAGTAACACTTAGGGGTTGGGCAAGACCATTACTTAGCATCACCCATATAGCAATGGTCTAGAATAAGTGCACTTGCGTTATTTTTAGGAATCAACCCTAGAGTATACTAGGTAGAGTAAGGTTAAAGGGCAGGTCCTAAAGAACAAGAGAATTCATATAACAAGCAAGCAGAATTTCAGTTAAAGCTCTCCAACACTTATAAATTGCGAGAAATTACCGTGATTGGCTCTCCCAAATAGAAATGCCAGGTTTCTGCACAAGGAATCCGGTGAATCGTTGACACACATCCTGATGGCAACAGGAAATAAATTGCAGTACTGATTGGTCGATCGACCTTGACTGCAAATACGCCACATCAAAGGTATATCAGCAAAATGAGTGTAAGAAAAAAGTTTTAACTCAAAAGCCAGTGAAAAATTCAATATTCATTTGGTTACAGTCACAGTATTCTAAAGTGTGAACTCTCGGGCCAAACGGATAACGGAAGCTTTCAAGCTCACATGTTCAAGAAAGCTGGGAAGAGATTAAAGGTCTAGTCTCTTTGAAACTCCTTCGAAACTTGGAACATCAATGTCTCTTTGCAACAGAAAAGAACACTAGCTCTGAAAAATTTAAGCTCTTCTTTATGCGATAACAAGAGATTTTCACTTTCTAAAATCATACAACAACCAAAAACCATGTCAATCGTAATTATATGCCAGGTAATTTGATCATCCAAGGTAATCTGTAATTGTTTACCGAGGCAAAAAGCAACATATATAGTATATACTCTCAAGCATGTGGTAACAGTATGTCTATTACTCATAATCGCCACAATAATTTGATATGGGAGCATTAAGACAATGCCGATAAAGGCAGGAATTAATCCGACATATGGGATCCTAACTTCATAGTTCATGCAATGCTGGACATATTGTTGGCGACTGGCATCCAACCCTGACATCCCTCAGACTAAAACCAGAACTTCCAAAACTGATATTGGAATGAACAGGCAAAAACCAACAACCAAACTATTTCTCAAATACACCAATTAACCAGGACTATCCCACTACACTTACAAATCTTCGAGAATTGTCACAAGAAATGAATCCTTACAACATTCAGGTACAAACTAGTTAAAACCAAATGCCCAAGTCATGATAGTAAATTGTATTAGTACAGACCTTCCTTATGTATGAGACATAACTCATCGAACGATAGGTCGCAGAATTAATTAAACTATCTCATCTCAAGTACAGGCCTTTTCTCTCAGCTTACACACCAAAAAACTACTCTATTCCCTAATTAGCCATAGAGAAATGAAAGGTGTCTAAAGCATAATATCAAACCAAACACATGAAAAAGATATAACCACATCATTTAAAAAAGCTAAAAACCTAAGAATAAAAAGATATCAACATAAAACTTAAAATGGGTCACAAATTCTCATTTATGAAGGAAAAAAGTCCCCATTTTAATGTAACCATTATCGGGTAAATAAGAATTTGTGGACGATCGCAATTTGTGATCCGTCACAAGAGAGACCAACTGAAAATGGGTGATCAAAGTAACTTTTTCCATTTCAAGTGGAGCCAAACACTAGTTTTGTATGATGATGGAATAAAGCAAAACGACTCCCTAAATTGGCCGCTTTTCTTTTTATCATAAATTTGCAAGGCACTGGGTAATCAAAGATAACATAATTAAGATGAATCAGATGATTAAAATGTAAAGACAAGTTAGAAAGTTGAAGACTTTACAGTGAGGAGGTAAGTGTGCAGTGGAAAGGGAAACAGAATGATCCCTGAAAGTTTCAGAGTAAAAACCACCTTCCACGTGTGGTTGTAGATTCAGTTTCTTGGCTATCTCTGTTGCTCCCATCATTTTTTTTGTTTCTTTGATCTAACAAAGACTTGGAATTTGGAATGCTGAATCACACAATATTTGTCGATATCTTCAGATATATTCAACATCAATGTCAATGTCTTCTTTAATCTTTTATTGACGAACTAAAGTTACTTTGTTCAAGTAAATCTCTACCTCTCATTATTGACCCCATGATGCACGGATACCCCTCTTAACTAGTGTACCCGTATTTGATATCGTGTTTGATTTTCTTCATTTATTGGATATATAAGTATATAACCGATACGTTTTCATGGTAGTTGGACACGTATCAGACATGTGTGTCTACAGTATTTGGACACATTATAATTTGAACACGCCTTAAAACGAAATCAAGATAAACTTAAGGTGAAGTGGGTATGTGGTTTTATGATATTTTTTTTTCGACAAAAGTAAACCATATATTGAAAGAAAGAAAGAAACATAAAAGGTCCAGAGCAAAGAAATACAACATGAAACTAACCAGTAGCTAAACTAACTGACCAATTACGCCGAGATCGAAGGAGAGTACGAATTCCACGCAGGGAATTACGCACATCAATTGGGACTGGCTTTTGAGAAGCCAGAATTGAACATAGTTTTTGTGAGGAAACGATAAAAGCGGTATCAGCAAAGGAAGACGCTTGACTTATCATAAACTGGTGCAAAGCATACGAGGTCGCCGCGAATAGAGAGGATGCACGCAAGTGGAAGAACTTAGGCAAGCAAGAGTCAGAGACAACGGAAGCCACATATCCATTCTGAACAGGACTCCTGCAAATGAATAGCTCATAAGAGAACGTAGCATTCAAATTTGGTGGAGACAAACGTACTGGAAATTCGCCATGGTTGAAAGTGCATGGTAGAGAGAAGCTAAACTTAAGTGGGACCGGTGCAAGGTCTCTGCCAGCCGAAGTATGCGTATAGGCGAAAGTACAGCATTCTCAAAAACAATGGAGTTTCGGGTGAGCCAAATGGATCGCAAGACACAAAAGAAATACAAAAGACCATCAAACCCCGGGGATGAAACACGATAAAGATACAGCAGGTGATCAGCAAGCCATTTAATAAAAGAGACATTTGAGTTAGCCATAGATCGAATCCCAAGCAACGAAGCCCTCCAGACATGTCTTTGAATCACATCGCAGGAACGGAATAAATGCTCAGGGGTCTCCATACCCGATTGACAGAAAGGGCAGGAAGTATCAAGGCTAAAACCTCTATGGGCGAGAACAGTCTTCGTTGGGATGATGAGATGGGCAAGGCGCCAAATAAAAAGGGGAAATTTGTTTGAGAACGGGACGAGCCAAATCAATTTCCAAGGGAAGACACATCGCTGCGGTGGTTGCGGTGATAGTCTAGGTAAAAGGTACTTGTAGCCCGACTGAATAGTATAGGCGCCATCCTCAGTGTATTTCCAATACAGAAAGTCATCAATTTCAAGAAGGGGCGGTTCCATGGCCAGAATGGCCTTAGCAGTTGAAGTGTCAAAGATACGAAAGATAAAAGATGTTCGCCATAAGCCATTCGCGTCAATCAAATCTGAGATTGCAATAGATTGACAGTTCTGATCTTGCCGAACACCTGGTTTATGACCTTGTACCCATTGACTAGTGAGAAGATTAATTAAAGTGCCATTACCAGCTTTCCATGCCATAGCTTCAGAGCAAGTTGCAACAACTTTACAAAGACCTTGCCAGACAAAAGAGGGTTGTGAGATCTTGGACTTCTGAGATGGAATAGGGAGATCCTTCCGATATCTGGGTGCGAGATATTTAGCAAGAATACCACTAGGTCTATGATGGATGCGCCAAAAGTTCTTCAAGAGGTAAGCCTGACTCAGAACGGTCACGGATTTGATACCAAGACCACCCGTATCCTGTGGAGTATGTAAGTGTGGCTGAGAGAGCCAGTGAATTGATCGTTGAGAAGAGCTCTTACTCCACCAGAAGGCCGCAATTAAAGAGTCAAGTTTTTAGAGACTCGAAAGAGGTAGAGGAACAAGCGCAAGAATATGGACCAACGAACCAATCAAAATAGAGTTAATGATAACCAACTTGCTAGGCTGAGATAAATGAAGAGATGCCCATGACGAAATACGTGTAGTAATCTTGTCCAAAAGATCATGAAAAGCATTCTTCTTACATTTAGGAAGGTCCACCGGAACACCCAAGTAAGTACCAAAGGAATCAGCAGCTTTCATACGCAAAATGGATGTCATGTGGGATTTGAAATCAGCTGGCGAATTTGGACTAAATTTAATAAAAGACTTTTGAAGATTAATCATCCGACCGAGGCGACTTCAAAATCATGGAAAATATCCCGAATGGAGTCAAAGGAAGCGGCGTCGCCTTTAAAGCAAATAAAAGCATCGTCAGCATAAAACAGATGTGATAAAGGCGGAGCATACCGAGAAATCTTGAGGCCAACTATTTGATGTCTGGACTCAACTGCCTGAAGTTGCCGAGAGAGAATTTCCATACACATGATAAATAAATAAGGTGAGAGAGGATCTCCTTGTCGTAATCCACAAGAAGGATGAAAAGAAACGGAAGGTTCGCCATTAATCATGATACTATATGTCACAGTGGAGATGCACTCCCAAATGAGATTACGCCAAGAGATTGGAAACCCAAAAAGATCCAAAGCTGACATAAGAAAATTCCATGATACACGATCAAAGGCTTTATGCATGTCAAGCTTGATGACAGAGTAATGTGATTTGTTCCTTTCTTAGTCTTGTTAATATAGTGCATTATCTCATGAGCAATAAGGCAGCCATCAGACATGAGACGATCAGGAACAAACGCTTGCTGGGATTCAGAAATAAGAGAAGGAATTACCAGCTTGAGACGATTAGCCATACACTTGGAAGCCAAACGGTATACGACGTTGCATAGGCTAATCGGTCTATACTGCGAGACACATTCAGGTTTATCAGTTTTCGGTATTAGAACAATGAGAGTATTGTTCCATTCCTTAAGCATGACACCTGAATTAAGAAACCGAAGAATTGCCGAGGTCACTAAATGGCCTATCGGGGCCAAAAGTGTGGAAAAAAGAGGTGTAATACCATCAGGACCCGGGGATTTCGATGCATCCATACCACGGAGAGCAATCAGAACTTCAGTTTCCCTGAAAGGCTCTTGCAATAAAGAGCATTCAAAGGATCCTAGCCTAGGAAAAGTTAAACCATCAAAACAGGATTTCAAGGATTCCACATGAGAGGCAGGAGCCAATGCGGTATTAGAGGTAAGTAAATGCTTGAAGTAAGTAACAATCTCCTCAGTAATATCGTCAGGGGACTCCAACCATACGTTATCAGTAGTACGAAGGGCCAGGATACGATGTTTGGTTGATCGCTGTTTAACTCGATTATAAAGGAAGCGTGTAGGAAACCCATCCAAAATCTCACTTTTGACCTTTGAGCGTTGAACCCAGTATTGTCTTTGATCTCGAAGCAGTTGTAAGCGAGAGGATCGAAGATGTAAAAAAGCTGATGCCGAAATCTCATCAACTATATGAGTAGCAGAGACAGTCAAATCAGCTTCTATTTCCGACCAATTGACCCCTTGAGAGATACGATGATTGATAACCCAGTGCAGAATTTCACGCCGAGCTATGGCAAGTTTACGGGACACCACAAACATCGCAGATCCAAAGAAAGGAGTTTCCCAAGCTTTTAAAACTAGGCCACGGACTTCAGGATAGGATAAGCACCAATTGTCAATACGATACGGGCGTTTATGTGATTTAGAAATCGGGCCTAAAGAAAGAAGAATAGGGGCATGATCCGAGACAAGAATAGGAAGATGCAAAACTGAAGCAGACGGAAAGAGAGTAAACCAATCCTGAGTGGCATAAGCACGGTCAAGACGTTCCATAATAAAATTACCATCAAACTGACTATTCATCCAAGTAAACCGGGGGCCAAAAAAAGGAACATCCATAAGACAATTCTGAATTTTCCAAGCCGTAAAATCACTTTGACCCCTAATGAATTCCGAACCTCCAAACTTATCAGCAAACAATTCAATTTGATTAAAGTCACCTATGAGGAGCAAAGGAGAAAAGTTCACAACCTGGGAAGAGATACGATCCCATAAACATCGACGAGATTCAAACCGAGCTTCACCATATATAAATATTACATATATTACATTATTTGTACAAGGTGTCATAGGGATTATTAATTTACATAATATAAAGTGAGGTTCTATATATAAAGTAGTTAGTTGTAGAGAGCTATCCCATCGCAAAAGGAGGCCGCCACTACGTCCAACTGAATCAACGCCACAACAATTAGGCAGGCCCAGATGAGATGTCTTAATTGAAGCCAAGGAAAAAGAAGTCATGGTTTCTTGAAGAAACAAAATAGACGGATGATATTTGTGGACGCTTCGATATATAAAAGGAATTGTAGGATCATCCGTCGATCCCAGCCCCCTACAATTCCAACAAAAGATCTTCATGGAGAAACGGGTGGCGAATTACGGTCCGCCACCAGACCTAAAACTGGAACTACTGCATCATCTCTGGACACAGAAAAAGGAACAAAAGTTAGACAAGATCCATCCATAAAAAACAAAGGATCACCCTGATCCAAACGTGCTTTCTTTGACACAGGACCATCAGGAGCCGAAAAAAAAGAAGAGAAAGGCCTCTTCAACCGTGAGACCAAAGAGCACGAACTCAGCCAACCAGGCGGCCGATAAAGAAAAGGCTCAGATGAAACGTTTCCCAACAATAAGGCAGTGGGTGTTGGTTCATAAACCGTGTTAACAGCCAAATCCATAACACTCGTTTTACGAGAAAGTTTAAAACGAGTACGGCTGTAAAAATTAAAACCAACCCCTACCTTACGTTTAAAAACAAACTTCACCGTCCGTCCAAAAGAGTCCAAAGCATTATGGTGAGGGCTAACGGTACCAGCAGGGGAACGAAAAAGACAACTGACATCAACGGAACGAGGAGGAGTCGAAGGTTCAGCGAGACCAAGTTCGAGAGTAGCATCAACCTCGTCCTCAGGGACACTCATACGAAACGACGGGGAAATCTCCCTAGCACGAGGAGGTGCACCACCATGAGATGGTCCACCAACCTCAAACGAGGAAAGTCCCCCCCGTGAATGCCCAGCAACAGGAAAAGAAGAACACCCAGGTGAAAAAGGACCAGGCAAAACAGAGCCTCTAATCAGCGGGAAATTCTCAAGCAATACTTCCCGAGACTCGTCCTCATGGACACAAGCATCAGGAGGAAAAGTATAGTCCATAGCATCGTCATCATCATCCGATGACGATGATGAGAAGGAAAACACGGGGGAACTACCACCCGAATCCACAAGAACAGGGTCCGAGGAAGAAAGTGTATGAACATCCGAGTTTAAATAGTGAAGACGAGGAGGAAGCCCAAAAATCTCAGGGGTATAAAAAGACGACCCAGGAGGGCCATGTAACACCTGCAGACCACGAGCAGCAAGCTCATTCAGACGGGTTCGAATACCACGAGAACCATGGACTGTACCCGAGGGGCAAAACGAAACACGATGGCCCAAAAGACCACAAGTTTTGCAGAATCTGAAAACTCCTTCGTAGGAGAATCCGACCCACAGGTGCTCACTATCATTAAGAGCAAGATAGCAACCAGGAATGAGAGGTTTGGACAGGTCCACCCAAACTTTCACTCGAACGAAATTTCTAGGTGGAAGCAGAGAGGGATACGACTCCTCTTCACAAATATCTCCCACATGGGAGAGAAGATACGCGGCAACAGAGGTGTTAAGGAGCTGAAGAGGGAGATGATGAACACGAATCCATAAAAGAACAACATGAAAGAGCAAGTTGTCCGGAACTGTTGTAGGTGAAACCGGCCTAAACACGAACAAACTGCCTTCAATGTTAACAGTCTGTCGCAGGCGAAAATAGGCGAGGTCAACAGCAGAGGAGAACTCGAAGATATAATATGGCTTCATAGCACGAATAGTAACAGAACCTTGAAGTTTCCAGTGCTCGGAAATCCGATCATAAAGGCGAAAAACATCCAAGAAACGTTGATCAAGTATTTTAGCAAGAAGAGCTTTCGAGAAATCGACACCAGTAAAGTCCGCATAAAGATATAAGGGTAATTTAATACCTACACCAGATCGACAGAGATTCGGCATAGATGAGGAGGTCATGTTTGTAAGAAAGGTATAGAAAACAGGGGAAGCTAAAAAAAACAGGGTAAGGAAAAAAGGAAGTAGAAGGTGGCGAGACGATGAAGATGGCGTTTTAAAGGGAGGGAAGGGAGACAAAGGAAGGTGAGCTGTCAAAAACAAGAGGCTGCATGCATTACAACTCAGCAAAGAAGGGAAAAATTAGGCGAGTTTGGGCGGTGGATAGGGGGAGGCGGTAGTGGAGGGTTAGGCAGGGGGAAATTAGGTTAGCAATATGAAGGTTTTAGGGTACTCTTTTTAGAGGAACTCTCTATTTTGAGAGAAAACTTTCTTACCTAATCTAAAAAGATGTATTTGTGGTTTTATGATGGAATTGCGGGGAAGCGAGATAATTTTTTTTTGGTAAACAGAAACGGGGATACCCCAAAACTTTTTTTTTTTTTTTTTTGGTGAAGGGTAATTATATTAATAAAGAATAAGCTCCAACAATTACATATGCGTCCTATAGGATATAAACAACTTAGTACAAAAAAACTCAATTACTCTAATTTCCTACGCTATCTATCCAGACTTGATCACTCTGTTTCAAAATATGATGATTCCTCTTTCTCCATCGTTGCTTGATGCTATTGACAAGTTTAGGAACAAGAAACTCAGGCCTGACAATCTGACCATGAAGTCTTGCTATATTCCTAGCATGCCAAATCTCATAAGTGAGGCTAACAAAGCAAGCACACACAAACTTACGTTGCAATTTACTCCTTCCTCTACCAGAAGCATACCAATGATCAAAGAACTGCGGAGGAAAGCTGATTCTCAGTCTCTGATGCACTTGGTACCGAAGTCACAATTATAGAAAAGATGCCTATGAGTTTCAGGGGCAGCTGCACATAGAAAGCAAGTGTCATCCTGTCTAAAAACTCATTCTAATGATCCTTTCACGAGTTAAGAGCCTCTGAAGTCTGCTTGCCCAATAGATAAAGGAAGTTCTAGGCAAATTCAGGCTATTCCAACACGCATACCTCCACTGAACTTTAGGACTTGGTGGCATTAACCATTTATAATCTCCAGCAACAGTATAAGGTTGGGAACTGTTAAGCCAAAGATTATCAGTATAAGCATTCTTAAAAATAGCATTAATTTGACTGCTCTTCTTCCAAGACCAGCTGCAGTCCTGAGGTGCAACATAGTCTTGCCAGCTCTGGTCTTTCATATAAACATGATTAACCCAACGCGCCCATAAGTGATCTTTTTTTGTAGCAAGCCACCAAGTATACTTTCCTAACAATGCTTTATTCCACAATTTAGAGTTCTTTATCACAAGCCCCTCCTCTTCTTTGGGTTTGCAGCAAGTAGCCTAATGCATATTAGGAGCCCTAGAGTAAGAATGTTTTCCCTCCCAAAGAAAAGTCCTACAAAGAGAATCAATCCTTTTCATTACTCCATTAGGGATGAGGAAGATTGTTGCCCAATATGAGTGCAAGGAGGTGAGGACAACATTCACAAGGACCAATCTCCCAGCATAAGAGAGATGTCTGGTCCCCCAAGCACGAATTCTTGCCATGATTTTATCAGTATGCTTGGCACAATCATTTTTTGTCAACTTTTTAGAAGAAATGGGGATACCAAGGTATTTGAATGGAAGAGTACCTCTTTTGAAACCAGATATCTGAATGATATTGTCAATGACATGCCCAGTCACACCATTAAAGTAAATATCAGTTTTGTCATTGTTGAGGCAAAGTCCAGATGAAGTTGAGAAAGTGGCAAAACCCCTCAACATCCACATAATTGCAGCTTCAGTTCCTTTACAAAAAAGAAGGAGGTCATCTGCAAAAAGCAAGTGGTTGAGCTTGATATGTCCACACATGGGGTGATATCTAAAATCATCTTGATTAGCAACCACACCCAGAATTCTTGAGAGATACTTCATACATAGGGTAAAGATTAGGGGAGAGAGGGGATCCCCTTGTCTTAACCCTCTTTTGCCTTTAAAGAATCCAAAAGAACTTCCATTAATAGCAAGGGAATAAGAAGGTGTAGTTATGCATACCATCACAAGCTTGATAAAGTTCTGAGGAAATTTCATTGATGTGAGCATTTGTTCCACAAAGCCCCATTCTACAGTATCATATGCTTTCCTGAGGTCTATCTTAATGAGGCATCTGGGAGAGGTTGCCTTCCTATTATATAACCTCACCAGATCTTGGCAAATGAGCACATTATCCACAATATTTCTTCCTTTGATGAAGGCTCCTTGACTACTACTAATGATGTCAGGAAGCACTTCACTTAACCTATTGCATAGAATTTTGGCAATGCTTTTGTAGAGGATGTTACAACAGGCAATGGGTCGATATTCAAGCACAGAGACAGGATGTTTGACCTTAGGAATGAGTGTAATAGTAGTGGTATTGATTTGTTTAAGAAGTTTACCAGTAGAGAAGAAGTCCATAACTGCACTGATAACATCCTCACCCACCACCTCCCAGGCTTCCTTGTAGAATTGGCTTGAAAATCCATCAGGCCCAGGGGATTTTGTGGCTGGGATGGAAAAGATACTGCTTTTAATTTCCTCCCTCGACACAGGCTTAAGTAAGATCTGCTGCTGCTGTGCATTAATAAGATTACCAGTTCTGACAGTAGGAAAGTGCACAGGTGCTGTACTCTTACAAGTACCCAAAAGTGTCTCATAATAATCCAGGAAAGCTTGTTCAACATCCTTGAAATTGGAGTGAAGGAGGCCATCTTTATCCTTAATTTGAAGAACTTTGTTTTGCATCTGTCTGGTATTGATTTGGGAGTGAAAGAACTGGGTGTTTTCATCACCTTCCTGCAGCCAATTGATTTTAGCTTTTTGACTCAAGAAGCTATGATAAGCTTTACTAAGATGCCTATAATCAACAGATGCTTCCTGTTCTTCAGCAAGTATGACCAGGTTAGTAGGATCAAGGTTCATCCTCTCTTGTAAGTTATCAAGTCTGAGTTTAGCAATTCCAACAGCTTTGCGTATATCAGAATATCCATGTCTGTTTAACTCTCTCAATGGCTTCTTAAGAGCTTGCAGTTTTTTAACAACCTTGAACATTGCAGTACCAGCAATGGGAGCCTTCCATTTCTCTTGGATCAGAGCTTTAAAGTTAGGGTCCTGCCCCCACATACAAAAATATATGAAATGATGTTTTCTTTGAGGAACAACCCTCCTATAGCACAGGCAGGGATTGTGATCATACAATCCTTCAGGTAGAAAATAAGCATAGCATTCAGGGTACAATTGCATCCAGTCAGCATTTACCATGAATCTATCAAGACGGGAGAAAACCCTGGAATTAGGTTCATGCTTGTTGTTCCACGTAAAGAAAGTTCCCTGTCCTTTAATATCTACCACTTCACAATAATCCACACATTCCCTAAAGTCAGAGATCTCACTCCATAAGACAGGTCTTCCTTCTCTTTCATTAAAGTTAAGCAGGCTGTTGAAGTCTCCACGTATACTCCAGGCTCCATTATAATTGTCCTTGATATCCTTCAAACACTACAAAAAAAACGTTTCGATGCGACGGACACATTGCGACGGAATATTAATCTGTAGCAAATTTAAACCTGCGACGGAACCTGCGACGGATCTCATACTGTGCGACGGACTTGCGACGGATTTTCCGTTGCAGCCTATTTTCCCAGACCGCCAAGTTTTCTGACATGGCGGGAAGGTCTGCGACGGAATTTCCGTCGCTATATTAAAATAATAATAAATTCTGCGACGGAAATTCCGTCGCTGCATTAAAATAATATTTTTCCTGCGACGGAATTTCCGTCGCAGACATTTTTTAGTGTCCACCTGTACACCTCTTAACACGCTGGAAAAAAAATATTATTTTATTCCTGCGACGGAAATTCCGTCGCAGGATTTATTATTATTTTATTTTTGCGACGGAAAGTCCGTCGCAGGCTTTCTTTATACGGGCAGCAGCGGAATCCTTCTCCTTCATTATCACTCTTCAATTATTTACCCCAAAATTCCCAAAAACCCGTCTCCCTCAATCCCACCACCACCACTCCCACCACCACCACCCTACTCCCCAAATCACTCCTCCTATTTCTCCTTTCTCCTTTCCCTTTTACCCTTTCTTCTTCTTTCCCCTTTCTTCTCCTTTCCCCTCTCCCTTTTTTTTCTGCCGCCGCCTGCTTCCTGCCGCCGCCGCTCCCTCCCCTTGTCTCCTTCTCTTAATTAATATAAGGTTTGTTTAATTTATCTTACTTTGCCAATTTCTTACTTTGTTGCTATTATTTAATATTTTATTTTGTTGCTATTATTTGATTTCTAACAATGTTGAAGAATTTAGTAATAGTAATGCAGGAAACCAAGGACATGAAAATGAGAATGAAGAAATACCAGCAGGTCATCAACAAGAACAACAAAATATGCCAGTTGACAAAATTCCTCTCGATTCTCTTGATCAAGATGGCGTTTGGTAAGTATGTTATTTTTTCGTAATTAATTATTTTTATAACGATTTATATATATATATATATATATATATATATATATATATATTTATTTATTTATTTATTTATTTATTTATTTATTTATTATATTGTCATTCTTTTTTTCAGGTTCAGTGATGAAAAAGTTGTGAACTTGATATCGAATACTATTGGATGCAACTATAAAGAACATGCTCCTAATTGAAAATCGTCGTCATCTACTCAAAAGAAGGATTGGTGGAATTGGTTTGAGGTATTAGCAATTGTCATTTAATTTAATATTAGGTATTTTATTCATTTATTTTATATTTATTTACAATGAAGTTTATTTTCTAACTTTATTGTTTATTGAAAAGTGGCGTGTTAGTTACGATCCCCGCGACAAGGCAAGGGTTAAGAAGGCTTGGGAAGATGCCATGAAGACCCGTTTACGGCAAATGATTTATCGAGCTTATCATAAGGAAGAGCATGAAAAGCCGGATTGGATTAGTGTTGAGTTGCACCGTCAATTGAAGAATAGACCACTTGAAGATCCTAGTTTCGCGGGAAGATCGGAGCAGAATTCGGTCAACCTTAGGTCGGGAAGTGACGAGAAAGGGAAGGCGTTAGGTACTCACCTAATGGGTCGAAAAAACACATTGCAATATATGGACTCAATGGTAATTTCTTCACTTCCTTTTTTAATTTATTACCTTTTTTTCTTTAACTTTATTTAAAGTTAGTAATTATATTTAACAAGTATCAAAATTGTAGATTGATAAAGATGGGAAAGGAGATATTCCGTCCGCTTTGCAGTTGTTGAAGAAGACAAAGAAGCATAGCACAAAAGGATGGTTATCCAAAAAAACTGGTCAACTCTTCGTAAGTTACTATAATTATTTAATTTTTAACTCATTTTTTCAATCATGATTATTTAGTAGATGGTATCTAATCTTTCGTTTTTTTATTGATATAGTGTAAAATCATCTCAAAGAAAACTGAGCTTCAGAGTCAAGGGGTCAAGAACATCGATGATAATGAGATTTATATTGAAGAACATGGAGGATTTGATAAGAAAGGTAGAGTACTTGGCGCGGGAAATGCAGCACCACAAATTTGGGAGCACCACCGCCGCTCGACTAGTAACCTCTTTTCTACTCCTCATACTCCGGGTTTTGTTGGTAGAGTCGCAAAAGAGAATGCCCGACTTAAGCAAGTCAAGGCCGAACAATCTCAAAGGATTGCGACAATAGAGGAGTTCTTGAGCCAGCAAGGTTTTACCACTCAAACTTGTAACCCCGGAGGTGTATCTCAAGCTAGAAATGACTTTGATGATGATGGTGGCGACAATGCTAGACCTACTCCTACTCCCGTGTATTGATTTGTAGTTGTTAGTTGATTAGTAGTTATCACTCCTACCCCGTAGTTTATGGACTTATTTAGCTTTCTTTGTTGAACAATTATTGTATTAAACGGTTGTAAACCTTTTATTTTAAGTTAATGCGAAGACGTTGTTTGGAAAATCTCGTCTTGAACGAGTTGTGAATTTGTCAATTCTTTGGATTTTTTCGTATGTTTGTAGGAAACCGGGAGTATATGTAATTGCTTTCAAAGTAATGGGGGAGCTGGAAAAGCGGCGTAAACCCCCGGTTAATTTCGTCTCTGCGACGGAATTTGCGGACGGATTTTCCGTCGCAAATGTTGACTTTCTGGTTGACTTTGGGGACACGTGGCCTTTATGAACAGAGTCTGCGGACGGATTTTCCGTCGCAAATATTGACTTTACGGTTGACTAATGTGCCTACGTGGCGGTATGAGCGATGAAAGAAATCGCGCAGAACTTCCGTCGCAAATATTGACTTTCTGGTTGTTTTATCAATCAATTATAGGGCAAATGTTGACTTTCTGGTTGACTTTGGGGACACGTGGCCTTTATGAACAGTAGTCTGCGACGGATTTTCCGTCGCAAATATTGACTTTCTGGTTGACTAATGTGCCTACGTGGCGAGTGAATGGCAATGAAGCTGCGACGGAATTTCCGTCGCAAATATTGACTTTCTGGTTGACTATTGTGTCTACGTGGCCTCCCATGAACAGTGAACTGCGACGGAATTTCCGTCGCAATTTCATCTTTTGCGACGGGTTACTGCGACGCTTTGATCCGTCGCAGATTTTCCTGTGCAACGGAATTCCCGTCGCAAAACTAAATTTTGCGACGGAATAAATCCGTCGTAATTCCGTCGCAAGTTCTGTATTTGCGACGGGATTGGCATATTTGCGACGGAGTTTTCCGTCGCTATGGAACCTTTTCTTTCTAGTGAAATCCCTCCATAATTCCCTCCTATCAATTTCATCATTGTGACCATACATTGCAGTGAATAAAAAACAATCACCAGAAGATGTTTCCTCCACTCTGACAGTAATTTGTTGAGAAGATATGTGAAAAAGGTTAACTGTGAAAATTGTATTGATACAAATGATCCAGACTCTCCCTCCTTGGTGATGACTGTAATTATGAATCCCGCTCCATTGTTGACCCAAAATAGCAAGAACACCATCATAGTCATTACCCTTTATTTTATGCTCCACTAAACCATACAGCCCTACTTTATTTTGATGTAAAAAAACGCTTGATATCTAATTGTTTATGAAGCTTATTCATACCCCTCACGTTCCAGCTACCAATATTATCCATTTTGATGATTATCTGGTGGTTCTCCCTGTCCTCCAGTCAGCTTTTTAGTAGGACTAGTGAGCACAGCAGCATAGGAAGGACCATGAGGTGCTAAAGAGCCACCCGTGTTGTGTTCCTGCCTCACAATTTTGGTGACAGCACTAACAGGAGTACGAACTGGTGGTGGCTCCTTAGTAGTCACAGGTGCAGTAGCAGCAGTCCCCTCAGTGGCCACAGCAACAGGTTTAGCCACTGGCCTCCATACTTGTGTGGTTTTAGGATTAGCTTTAGAGTTCTTCAGAGGAGCAGGGTTAGTGGGTTTAGGCTTCCTACAGGCTCCATTACTATGTCCTATGCCATTACAGACATCACAAGTAACAGGCTTCCATTCATATTTCATTCCTACACTGACCTCCACCCTTTTTTCATCCACAAAGTATATTCTCTCAGGGAACTCCTGACCAACCTCCACTTCAACCATTATCCTTGCATATCCTATCCTTGTTTTGTTCATTGTGGCTTCATCACAACGCATAAATTTCCCAACTAAATAAGCAATTTTCTCTAGACAAGATATTCCCCAGAACTTCAGTCCAAGCCCACAAAAACGAACCCAGATAGGCACTTTCTTCACCTTCTCTTTTGCCATACTGCCATTTTCAGTCCAAGGTTTGACAACAAGGGGTTTGTTGTCAAACATTGGAAACCCTTGTTGCAGTACTAAAGATTGGCATTCCATGGTAGGGAATCGTACTACGAACGCTCCATTTGGCAAAAAAGAGATCTTATCAAACTTATATTTGCCCTATAATTGATTGATAAAACCATTAACTAACTCCCAGGGAGGGTTTCCCCCTAACACATAACAAATAACTGCACTTTTCCAATATTCAATCTCTGGCGTAACATCTTCATTAGTGAGATGCAATAAATTCTTCCTAGGAGATGTAACAGGGGATAAAGTAGGAGACTTTGATTTACCTCGCACTTCTGTCCATCCTTCAGTTGTATCCTCCTCAGGTTCAGAATCCGTGACTGCATCCTCAACAATGGCCTCCAAATTCAGTACTGGGATTCCAACAATCTCACTATTATTCCTAGTTGATTTAGCATCGGCAGATTGTGGTCCGTCACCCATAGTCGTATCCGGTTCAGAATTATCCATATCAAGGTTATGATTTTTACAGCTGCTAAAAGAAAGACGAATTTTTGCTCGTGGTTTGATTGTTTTTTGCTTTTTCTGGGATTTTTTCGGGACGTTCTTCCTTGCCATCGTGCAATTTAGAACCTGGTAAACCCTAGAGAGAAGGATAAAACGAATAAGCAAGGCCACGAAATGAGAGGTTGAAGGAGATTGATTAAAAGACTAGGTTTAAACTCGTGAAATTCACGGGCTACTCTAATATATGGTTAAAAAGTTGAATGATTTCAAAATATATGAATGAAACACAATAAATTATATTATATATGTGTCTGTTTTAGTATTAAAATTTTAGATTTAGATTAATTGAATAAATAATTAATTATATATATAAAAGAATAATGTAAAACCGCTGAGGTGACACAATCTTCTTTGAGAATTAAGGTAATGCAACCCTCACATTCAACCTCACAAAATCAGTTTTGTTTGAGTCAATCACGGTTTTGCAATATGGCCACATCAAAAAAAAAAAATCAAAGTCCAATTAAATCTGACGTTGAATTGCCCTAACCCTTTGTCATTCTCTATGCTACTTGAGAATGACAATGAACAATTACCCTATAAACAAATTCAATTTCCAAAACAAGCGTGCCTCACACAATAACTCTCACCTGCTAACACAGTAACCCATGCTTCATTCATCTCCTCAAAATAATAACCCTATAAACAACCTCCTGTAAATACTTTCCTCTGCATTATCGTCACCGAGGTGATAATCTTTACCTCTCTTTTACTGAAAAACCACGAATTATAGTTCTATGCCAGGTGATATCTTTACCTCTTTCTTTACTTTCTGCCATTTGAATGATTTTTGTTTTTGAATTTTTTATTTTTTTGAAATTCGTTGATTTCATCCTCATATTTTTCAAGGTTTCGATTATCTGTATTATTAAGTTTAGATTGTTGAGAAATGATTTAGTTACTTTCAGTTTACCTAATTGCGAATATTGACAATTTTGTAGCGGTTAATTGATTAGTGGTTGCAATCACGACAAATTTCAGGGATGAAGATGGAGATTGGTCGGTCAAGAGATGTAAATGTTTTGACTATGAAGTGTCGAAGAGCTCCAATAGATTAGAAAACTACATGCTCCATTTATCATCTGTGTAAGACGATCTGATTTCTTTTACTACAGCTTTACTTAACTTATCCCTGCTACTACTTTTTTTGGATAACTTTTGTTACTGCTCTTTTATTTGGATTCTTATCGATTCTGTATATATGTATGTTATTGTCTCGCGTTGTAGATTCTCGAGTATAAATTTTTTGACGACCTTATAATGCGACTTGATTTTATTTTGCTTTTATAAGTTGAGACAATCGGATACTAGCTGTTATATAAATCTACATTACGAGTAATATTTTCTGCTAATTTTATCCTCCCTTTATTCATTTTTTTAGTTAATCATGCAACTTTGAACATACAAAAGGCGTAATATTTTCTGATTTCATGGGTTTTACGGGACAAAGTTACAATATCTAAAGTTTAAAACTACCGTATTCTAAGACAATATAAGCATGACAACATTTATAGTGTATTAATCCACCTTTCATCTTCTTTCCCTTGGCATTTGCTACACCATTAAATTACTATCCATCAACTAATTTAGGTGTCTTCATGTGTGTAAGATATAAATTGCCCTACTTGAGTTTTTGTGTCATCAACTAATTTATATTAGTATGGTTTCCTGACATGATAATTTGTTTTTCTGAAGTATAGTAAGGTTTCCTATTTTTGCAGGCAAGGGAAGCTCGAAAGAAAGCATTAGAGGAGATGAGTGCAGAAACAAAACCGACATTTGAGAACATTAAATTTTTCAAAATCTATCATGTGCCTACACCTAATGCCCCTGATGTATCACAAGTGTAGGTACAGTAGATTGCCCATTTTCTTTCAATAGTAGAACAATGTATAGCTTATGATGTGTGTTCTTTGATGCTTAATAGTTACTCCCTTTGTCTCAGTCATTTGTTTTACTTTTTTTTTTGTAAGGGATATACGAGTAAATTTTACCGATTTACTATTATAGTTTATTACAGTTACTGGGATGATAAACTTATTCTGTATAAATAACACGTCTAAGGTTCGAAGATTAAATAGTGATTCATTACGAATACGTTAATTGGTGGAATTTAAGCAATACACAAGGTTCAATGAAGGCACCCACAAACCCCACTAAGAATCTGATTCATTCTCTCTTCTTCCTGAGAGTTGGTCAGGCATACTACCAACTCTATGCTTTTGGAGTAGCTATAAGTTGTACAACAGTTTTGATTGAGTATTTATTCAAATATAGGGACCTTTATCTTCCTTTCCTTTTAAGAAAAAATTGTGAGGGTGACTTTGAAGTTGAACTATTGTCATGCTATGAAATAGTTTCTATAAGTTGTTTAGTTTGATATTGTTCTTGGAACAAGTCATTGGTGCCACATTGCAGGAATACATGATCTGTGAGGTGTGAACATGCTTACTCAGACTCTAGGATGTGGCCTCCTTGATGAAAACATGATGAAGAGCATAGAACCTAAAAACGCCGATGGGATCAGGTTATGACAGACAAATGTTCAAATGATCAAATATTAAAGGTTATTGCAATTGGATTTTGTGATGATATTTGTTGCTTTATGCGCAGATTGCAACAACTTCTACTGAGATTATCTCCTGAATAGAGGCTTAATACCATGTCTCATAGTCATATACTCCTGCAGACTGTCGTCAAAAGGTTCTCCCAAATGAACGTATTAATAGGAATATTTATAATAGTTGGGCATCAACCATCACCTTAAGGTTTTGGTTGAATTGGTTCATCTATCGTGGTATCAGAGCCAGTGTGACCGAAGGTCACGGGTTCAAATCCTGGCAACCTCAAAACTCGGGGGAACCGGTGCACAACTAACCACTCTTCAAGCCCAACGGGCATTTGAGTGATGAAGCGTAATAGGAATATTTATAATAGTTGGGCATCAACCATCACCTTAAGGCTTTGGTTGAGTTGGTTCATCTATCACGTATAAAGTGCTAAAGCTTCATAGTTTAAGAGCTCATGGGCCTTTATGATGCGTCTTTGTGTGTGTATTGCTGTGAGAATATTTTTCCATCTATTTTTGTTTATGGACAGCAGGAATTTGCAGCGTATTTTATTTTAATACAGATTTATTTTGCATAGGTTTAACCCCATACAATATTCTTTTTTTCCACCGTATGCAATATTTGTAAATTTTCCTGAGGTTAATTGTTAGTTCCACAATAGGTTTAAGTGGATCTAATGTATGCCCATAATAACCAGAATAAAAGGGGGGTTTAAGTAAATTCAAATGAAGTAATTGAAGATGAGGACAAATCAAATTTACATGAAGTAAACTTTAATAAATTCCTCGACACTCCCATATGTCCAGGTCTCTTGAGTCAAGAGATAAGGTTGAAGGTTGGTGTTATATTTGATGCTCCTAAAACCATTAATTTATAGTGTGGATGGTTTAGTTGCTATTTAGGCTCACTGCTCTATATGCTCCAAGTTATTCGCTCAGATATAAACGAGCAAAGTACTCTCCTATAGCATGGATCCGATATTCGATCAAATCAACTTTTTAACTATCCGAATTTTGATATATGAATATATCGGATGAAATATACGTGATCCAAACCGTATTACCAAGCTCTTTAAAACTCGAATAAAAATTTATGGAGAATCATCAAGTTAAAGTGAAAGTATAGTAAGACCCAATAATATTTAATAAAATCTGATATTCCATTTGGTTTGGACTTCTTATCTAAAACCTGACAAAAAAATATGACGCCCTGTGTTGTTTCAAAAAAAAAAGTTTCATCTTAATGCAATTGATTTGATCAATATTGTAGATTCAAACCAACCTTAAGATCCTCATTAAAACTCACTATAGAGAAGCAACAACGGTGCATTTATTCTCAAATATAGATGTATATAGACGTACTAATTTATATATTTATATTTTATAATAATTAGATAAACCGTGAGTCCATGATACATTTGATTTACAAATTTAGCAAATAAATCTAATTTTCAAAAATTTAAAACAACCCCGTGAATTTTCACGGGTGTTACACTAGTTATCATATAAAAATATACTAAAACGCTTTTAAACATGTAGGTATTTTATCGGGATTTCGTGTTTTTTAGCCAATAGGTAAGCATCAAATATGGGGGGAATTGTGCGCCGTACACATGTATTTTTGCGGTTCTATTATATACCCCTAATTTCGCAAATTATCTCTTGTAAACCCCCCCCCCTTTTTTTTAACATAAAAATATATAACTATGCGATGTGACTATGTGGGTATGGATATATATTGAATATTTCATATTCATGGTTAGTGAGAAATGAGTCTGAATTGACTTCATACCCCATTCATATTTACTTGCTTCCCCGTCAATAATTAAACTAATTTATGATATTGTTACAACAATTTATAGATTGTTTATACATGTTTTTTGAAAATCGGTTAAGACTTAAGTTATACAATGTGGTGTGGGGTTGTTACCAATGCTTAGTAATGTAGATTAGACCTGCCAAATTCGAATCGGGCCCAAAACCCTGACCTGACTCAAACCGGTTTTTCAGGATCAAGACCTGAAAATTTCGACCTGGCAATCTGTTCGACCCGTTATTTGAGGGTTAAAGCCCGATTCGTTAGATCAAAGATAAATAAAAGTATTATTATTTTATTGTACTCCCTCATATTCATAATAACTCTCTCCTTTCAAAAGGGCACGCAAATTAAGGGGGGGGGGGGGTTATTTTATTGTAAAGTATTATGGTGGTGTAAGTAATTAGAGAGAGGAAAGGTATTATTGTGGAGTAAGCTGATTAAAATAAGTATTGTTGTGGGGTAAGATGATTAAAATAAGATAAAATATGAGTATTGTGAGGTATTTTTGTGGGACGAGGTGATTAAAACAAGAATAAAACTTTACTAAATAAGAAAATGGGAGAGTTATATGAATAGATGAAAAATGAAAGGGGGAGAGTTATTATGAATAGGAGGGAGTATTAAATACTCCCTCTCATCCAGACCAAAGGTTACAGTTGCTTTATCACACTTGTCGAGGTACGTTTTGTAACGTGCATATCTTTAGTTACACATTATTAAAAATTATAAAAATTTTATATTCTTATAGCATTCATGACGATAAATCAAACAAGATATCACATGACTATATTTTATCTTATAGATTAAGAATAATATCAAAGATTACCTACGACCATGAATAGTGCCAAAAAGCAACTGTAACATTTGGTCTGGAGGGAAGGGAGTAAGTATTATAGCAAGTATAACTTTTACAATAGTCATTAAAAAAGCTTTGTTTCTATAATTATCCTATTTGTGATAATTATGTCAATATACTTATTGTATGTTGAATATAATTAATGTAAGCATTTAATATAATAAAAATATCTTTTACGTTTTAAAAAAAATATTTTTTTTTGATTAAAAAAATCGTAAAAAAGGCGTTAGAAACTATTTTTCATGGTACCCTCGAATGGTCAATATTATAACGAAAATTTTTCATGGTACCCTCGAATTTAAAAGAGACTTAAAATTAGGGGTATTATGTGTAATCTATCAAAGTTCAATGTTACCATGAGAAATTTTCAATATTATAATGATATAGCTAGTTAAATTTTCATTTAAAAGAGAGAGATATCCGTACCAATAAAACAATAAAGGGGGTATTATTTTTTAATTGTTATTTTATTGTCACGCCATCAAACTTAACGTCTATTTAACAGCCTTTACATTAGGGATACCTGGGCAAAAAAATGGAACCTCAAGGGTACCATAGGCATATGATAAATTTGACAAAATTAAGGGGTACCACGAGAAATTTTCGTATCTCAATTATGATAAAAAAAAATCGAAGAAAAACAACGTACAAATATATTGGTCGGACTCACTTGGAGGTTTAGTTTTCGGTACTTGTCATTAGGAGCACCTAGACCAAAACAATATTTATAACTTCACAAACAATTCTACTATTAGTAAAGAGGCAAGTAAAGGTCGGATCCCAAGGGACGGGTATTGAAGTGAGATTTTCAATTGCAAGTAGCGGTGTCTAGGGGTGTCACAATTTGGGGTTGGAATAGAAGATCACTAAACTAAATAGCAATGAAAGTAAACAAGCAAGATGATTAAAATGGGGTGTAAACAATTGATAAAAGACACTAGGGTGCCATGGGGTCATAGGGGATTCATGGGAATTGATCATACAAATATATTCTCAAATTATAAGCAAGCAATTATTGTTGTGATGGATCGAGTTGGTTTATATCTTACAATCCTATGAAAGTTTGGCTCCCGGAGCCGAATCGATTAGATTGTACAACACCTACAAGTCGACTTAATCTTCCCTACTCAACTATATGCATGGTCTAATGAGACTCGAGTTGGTTTATGTCTTACAAGTCTCATTGAAAAGATAAGTGATGAGTAAAAAATGCAAGGATTCATAGGCTCGCATTTCATCAAACATAACATGTGCATAAGTTGAGATCACAACAAGCAAGCACATAAACTATGAAAACATATTAAATTAAGCATGAATCATCCCCCATGTTGGTTTCCCCTAATTACCCATTAACCCTAGTTAAGAAAACTACTCACTCATTATCATGTTGAACATGCTAGCAAGGTTGTCAATCATACCAACAAAGTAAAACATGATGAATAAATGAAGATGATTAACAATAATTAAAAAGGGATTAAGAGAATTATACCTACTAATGATTCCAATAATAAAGCAAAGCATAATAGAAGTACTTGATGATTGATTGGAAGGTTGTCAATCTCCCAATAATAACCCAAATAATCTTCAATTACCAAAAATGAAAGATGAACAAAAGAGAGATTAAGGAAATGAGATTTGTATTAAGACTTGATTAAAAGTTAATTACAAGATTAAAGAAAGATTAGAATGATATAAACTACACTAAAGATTGATAAGAAGAACATGATTATCTAATTAGACTAATGAGGTATTTATAGTGGGGATTAGGTACACAAATTAGGGTTTACTAAGGGCTTAAATGACGATTAAGTCCTTGAGGAATCGCTCCTCTCAGAAAAATATGCGAGTCTCCTTTTTGCCGGTCTTTCCGAGATATGCGCATCCTTCATAGAACAAGAAGAAAACGGAATAGCTGTAACACAATCCGAGCGTCCAAGGCACGGGACGAGCGGATTCTCTGGCTGTTGGACGAGCGGATTCATAGGCTGGACTGGCGGATTGTGGCGTTTTTGGACAAGCGTCCCTCTGACAAAGACGCTCGGATTCCTGGTCTTGGACGGCCGTCCAAAGGGCAACCGCTCGGATTCTGAATCAGCTTCTTCCTTTCTTCTTTTCTTCCTTCTTCTTCCTACAATCCTCGGGGATTTTGTCGGAGATGCAAGGATCTTTTCTCATCATTGCCCAACTACTATAATATGTACAAAGGCCTTCTAGTCTTGTCTTCTCTTTGATGTTTGGTCATTGAATTCAATCAATTTAGCTCTATTTTGCCATGAAAATGCAAGGTTTGCACTCCTTTCCTACCAAGGGAACAAAACCTCAAAGAATATGCAAAACAAAGGACTAAAGACAATAAATGACCTAAATATATACTAAAAAGCATGGGAATAAGGCTAATTCGGGGAATAAATATGCTTAAATAATGGTCACATCAAATATCCCCAAACCGAACCTTTGCTCGTCCCGAGTAAAGAGGTGACAAAGACTAGGACCGTTATTTAAACTAACCTAATAGCATAGCCGTTATGAGACAATTAGCGGGTCTCACTCCGCCCCTTCAACTCACAACAAGACAACCATGAGGTAGGATGCCTTCTTGCAAGGCAATGTGGGTCTTGCCAAAATGGCGACACATCCAAGCAATAAAGCACATAAAATCAAGTAATGGATGCATCTACAAAAGAATAGCCACTTTCCTCATCTAAGTGGCGGAAATTATCTACAAGGGAAGCAATTCAAGGGTACACACTCCTTCATAGATGCAATTTCTTCAAACTACTAAGCCTAGAAGGATACCAATAAATCACCTCTAAATTGTGTCAAGCTAGGGTACCTTTGTCCTCAATCGTTAAATACTTTTGTCAAGAGTAGACTCCCTATGGTGTTAGAAATACTGGAGGATCGCGGAATTCCCCTTCTTGCCTAGACAAGAAGAAGGGTCGTCCCCTCTCTACCATGCACAAAAATGGATACGATGGAAAAAGGGATTGATAGTATTTGAGTTTCATTTGGGAGTTTGCTTTTGTTGTTTGTTTTTTCCCCCAATTTCTTGTGGCATATAACATTTGAGAACACTTTCTTTTGCCATTTCTTTTGATTTTTGGCATTTCAATACTTGATAATTTTTCAACTTTTTGCATTTCTTTTTGAACATTTTCAAAGTCACTCCATTTGTAGCGAGGGTGCCTTATATTTGAAGCATAGGAGTTTTCATTTTTGTTACTCCTTTTTTCTTTTGATGCATTTTGCAAACTTTCTTGACTTTTCTTTTCATTTCTTGAACTCAAATTTTTGAACAATTTTTGTGCCCATTCCCTTTGATGACAAAAATATGGTAGAACATGGATGAATGATGGTTGCATGGTTTCAAGGGTCACCTTGGAATAAACGGTAGCCAAGGAGTTATCACACCACATGGTACTCTTGACTAGGCCTTAATCCATGGGTCAAACGATACTAGCATGACAGATCCTAGGGTGTTTTACAAGTATTCTAACAAGCAAAATCTTGAGAAGAAAAAGCATCTACTAGGGCCTATATACACTTGTCAAGCTTCCCAAGTAGACGGTTTCACAAAATTTTTCTAACATGCAACTACATGCCATGATGCAACTAACATACATACATCCTAATGCATATGCTTCTACCAACTAATATGCCAAATAATCTAAATGCAATCCAAAATTCACATTGTTTATACCGCATCAATCAAAATAAAGCCACATAGTCATTAACATAAAGAGGAAAAAGGAGATTGGAAAGATCATACCATATGGTCTTCAATATCCTCATGTCTCGGATGTGGCGTAATCGATCAATGTGAATAAGGATAGACAAACATAATTTATACAAACAATATATACAAGACTACACGACAAAGGAAATGAACTTGTTTTTGGATTTTCAATTTTTCAATTTTTTTGATTTTTTCGAAATTTTTGATTTTTTTTGGATTTTTGAATAAAAGTCAAGTTAGAATTTCCCATCCCCACACTAATATGAGCATTGTCCTCAATGGCCAATATGATAGGAAATTATGCAAGTATGATGCATGATTTCTAAACTAAATGCAAGCTATACTAGGCTACACTACATGATGCATGGGTTTTTGTCGGAGAGCGTAATTTAGATTACCTCCCTGTTGCGTATCCATGTACTTCCCCAAACCAAGATAGACATTATTTCTAATGTCTTAAATTTCGGGGTAGTTCATACACACGAAATGCAATGCATGAAACTATATATTGTCATTTTGGATTTTTCAAGTGGGAACAATAAAAAGAACACCTTAATGGGGCCAAGGTGTTAGTCCTCCATGTTGCTAGGACTCTCCAAACAAAACAAAGATAAATATTGTACAAGTTAAAAAAACATTAAATTCTTTCATGAAAATTGAAAATAAAGAGAGGGGATAAGGAAACTTCACTTAAACTTGAGATGGGTGCCTCATGCCCGCTCCATCTAGCTATGAAGAGATCTTCTAGAGATCGCCATCATCCCCTTCTAGGTCACTATCCCATATTTCCTTGGATGCATCACTTATATTAGGGTCCATGAACTCATCTTCATCGCTATTAAGCTCCACCGTATCCCCACCGCAAGATTTGTCGCTCCCTTCATCTTGTTGCCCATTTGCCCCTTCATTTGCTCTTTCCGAATTTGGGAAGAGTATATCCATTTGTGCCCAAGAGGGAAATGTTCCCTCCTCACTAATCTTCCCTCGTTGAATCATATCGTGGAATTGAGAGTAAAGTGCATAATAGTTGTCCACGGTAGCTTCATATTGTCGAAAATGCAAGTCTTGGAGAATTCCCGTTACAAAGTGTTGGGTTCCTTTGATTGATGATAACATGCCCATTTGATGTGTGCTTTCTTAGTTTACCTTTTCAGGATTTATGATTAAATCAAGCTTGGATTAAGAAGTGTTAAGTTGTTGATCATCCCATTGTATTGAGTCTTAAGTGTCATCTAATGTACAAGTGAGAAAGTAAAGTATCTTAGAGTAATAGAAACAGTCAAGACGACTGTTACTTTCACAAGTAACAGCTGCCTGGATTGTTGCCTCAATTCGTAACACTTGAAATCTTTTTATCTTTCGAAAGCCTTTTACGTGTCTCTTATTTTTGAAAGATAAACTTCAGATTTTTATAAGGATTTGGCCTTCAATAAAAAGTGGTTTGAATAATTATCAATTTCAAAATGTTTCCTCTTTGTGCAAATTTGACCCTTTGGTCTTTTAGAAAACAAGAAATGCTTTTTGCCATATTTGTGTAAACTTGTCATCATGTGACTTGTTTTTCCCTCTTTGTTTTCTGAATTTGCATGAGCTTTTATGGATAATTTTCAAACACTCTTTCTCTCTTTTTGCCTTTGCATAAGAACCTTCTTTGGTGCAAGTATTGGGTGGTTGTTGAGACTCATCACATGTGAGGTCTTTGACCCTTCAAAACCCTAGCAACTCCCTTACCCATCTTCTCTATAAAAGGCGTGTCATTTCCTCACAAAAATCTCAAGACTTTTGCTGAAATTTATTTCAAGTTTGCAAACTGTTTTTCAAAGCTTAAAACCGTGTTTCCTTTGCAAAACTTTTAAGAGTCTTCAAGTTGTTACAATCTTGACTACTGTTACTTTAACATACTAAACTCTCTCTCACTTATGATTGTTGATCTTGTAAAAGTTGTCCACCTCAATTCTTTGTTAAGAATAAGATAGTGGAAGCTTGATCCTTAAAACATTCTTAGTGTGTGTGTAGAGTTAGGACGGAGTAGTCTTCAACTCTTTGGCAACCGGAGTAGGTTGCGAGTTGGCTTGTCATAAGAACGGAGTAGTTCTTGGACTCGCATTACAACCGGAGTAGGTTGGTGTTTTTTTTTTTATTGTACGGGTCTTTTAGTTGTCGGAGTAGATTACTAAAAGAAATCAATAAAAAGTAGATTGGACGTAGGCACTTGAGTTTCTTGCCGAACCAATTCAAAAATCTCGTGTTTAATCTTCTTTACTTTATTCCGCTGCAATTTATGTTGTTTGTTTTGCTTTGCTTAAACTTTCGAAGTAACAGTTCATCATACTGTCACATTTGGTCTGCAGTCTGTACTCCATAAACTGAGACAAATAGCCACAGTCAGAACGATTGTTACTTTCATACTTCAGCAAACATTCATTCTAATACTCGTTTAATCTTGCAATATTATTCGAAGTATTCTCTCATCTCTTTTGTTCTTATAACTCACTTTAAATCAATAAAGTTGAATTTAAAATTTTTAAATAGTACCTAATTCACCCCCTCCTCCTCTTAGGTACTTGAATCCATAAACTCTTCAATTGGTATCAGAGCCTCGTGCTCTTGATCGAGGCTAATCGCCTTAGAGTTTGATTCGTGGGTAATGGATTCCGAGAAACACTCCAAGATCCCGGTCTTTACCGGTTCGAATTTTGGATGGTGGAAACTCAAAATGGAACATTACATCAAAAGTATCGATTATCAATGTTGGAACATCATCCAAAATGGACCTCTTGTCATTGAGGAAACCGATATGCTAACCGGTTTCACCAAAACCAAAGAGGAAAGAAATTACATTGAAAATGATTTCAAACTTGCCGAAAAGAACTCCAAAGCAATGTCGATTCTTCAACGTTGTGTTGGTGAGGGGGAAGTTAGTCGAATCTCTGGATGTCCTACGGCAAAATCTATTTGGGACTCTCTTGTACTTGCTTATGAGGGGACTTCCCAAGTTAGAAAACACCGTATTGACCTTCTCATGCAACAATATGAGATGTTTAGAATGTCAACGGACGAATCCATAAATAGCTTTTCTTCACGTTTTTCTTGTATTATTAATGAGCTAAAAAGTCTAGGAAGGGATTTCGAGTTCGAGGACATCATTCGGAAAATCCTTCGTAGTCTAACCTCTAAGTGGCAAACCAAAGTTATCGCTATAGAGGAAGCCAAAGATTTGTCAACCCTATCTCCTCATGAACTAATGGGATCACTAATGGCTCACGAGTTCAATCTCGATAAGCATTCTAGTGAGTCTTCAAAGGGAAGGAGTCTCGCTCTCACGTCCTCTCCAAGCGATGGAGAAGACGAGGAGGAAGACGAGTTTGCTATGTTCTCAAGGAATCTAGTTGGGTTGGTCAATGATCAAGAAAATAGAAAGTTCAATAATAATTACTCGAAAAAACGTTTTCCTAGGAAACGACCTAGTTCCACCGTGGAATGCTTTAAGTGTGGTGATAAAACTCACCAAGTTAAAGAATGTCCCAAGTGGGATGAAATCGAATTAAAGGAAAAACGAGATAAAGTTAAAAGGGACTACAAACATAGAGTCATGACCGTAATTTGGGGAATGTCCGACTCCGAGGAAGATGAGGAACTCATCGAGGAGCAACTAGAGTCTAAAATGTGTCTTACAAGTCATCTCAAGGACAAAGTCTCAAAAAATTCAAAAAATGAACATCTTAGATGTCTCATGGCTCACCTCGATGACTCCGACTTGGACTCCGACAATGAGGTAAAGCATCTAAAAGCCAAGGTTAGATCTTACTTCAAAGAAAAGGTATGTAAGCTTCTTGACAAATTCTTTGATAAGTGTCGTTCACAAAATGATAAGCTTGATATCATGCAAGACGAAATTGAAGAAATTGCTCAAGAAAACTTTAACCTTAAAAATGAACTGAAAGCAACAGGCAGTGTCACTGTCACCTCTGAGGCTTATGATGAAGTAAAACGAGTCAACAAATTGAACAAACAATTGACTAAAGAACTTGAGTGTCTTAAGATGATTCCCACGGATGTCTCTGACCTTAAAAATGTCAACACCACCTTGGTGATGCAAGTTTCCTTACTAACAAAGGAACGTGATGACCTTTTGAAGGACAAAGGTACTCTCAAAGACGAATTGGATGACCTAGTGGTTGAGATAATTGACTTAAGAAAAACAATATCTGAGACTGTTGCTTCAAACAAAGATCTAGCTAAGTCAAATGAACATGTCAAACATTTTGTCAATGAAAATGAGTGTCTTAAAATTAAATTATGTGATCACAAGAAAGAAATAGGAGTTCCTCATGAAAAGCTTGCCTTTTTCAAAAAGAGTATGCCCGAATGTAGCACTTCTAAGTCTAAGGCTCACAAAAGATCTGAAGAATTCGTTGATCTAAACAAACGTCTTGATAAAATGACATCTAAGTATGAGGATTCTAAAGAAATAATTTGATACCTTGTGTCGAAACTCAATGCTCACACTCATGACTTCATAGTGGAAAAAAGATTGTCTATAGAAGTTGAAAAGAATGATGAACTCTTAAAAGAAAAATCTGTTTTCAAAGACGTCATTAATGACCTAGTTGATGAGGTAGAAGAACCTAAAGTAACAGTGTCTCAGACTGTCACCTCTGACAGTAACAATGAAGTTTCGAATGAACTTGTCACTAACTTATCCAAGGAGAATGAATGTCTTAAGGTTAACATAGATGCCTACAAAAGGGAGATTAGAATGCTTCACGAAAAATTTGTCAAATTTCAACATGAATCTCCCGAATGTAGTTCATCTAGATCTAAAATCGTTCACCTAGATAAATGCATCTCGAGTCTTAAGCTTAATGTTCAACAAAAATCTGAAACTTTCATGAAACTTAAATCCGAGTATGACATAATGAAAAGGGAGCTTGAAAGCTCTAAAGAAAGAAACAAGTATCTCACTTTCAAAGTCGAGGAACTAAACAAGGAACTTGTTGAGGCTAAGAATGTTTCAAAGAATTGTGAAGGTGGACAAAATGTTTTAAACTTTCCAACAAATCAGCCCAAAAGATGTGATAAGGTTGTCGGTCTAGGTTTTAAATGGAACAGTCAGTCCGACTGTTACATCCAGAAGCCTAAACCCGATTTTGGGAGAAGGAAATATGTTGGTTTTCCCGAATACATTATTTGCAACTATTGTGGTAAGAATGGTCATGTCTTTAATGCTTGCAAGAAAAGACATAATGACATTAACAAGAACATTAAAGTTGTAAAGCAAATGTGGATTAGGAAAGACATTGTGAGATATGTTGATCATAAAAGGGGACCCAAGTTTGTTTGGGTTCCTAAACTCAAAGTCTAATCTTGTGTAGGGCTTAGTGAGAGGCGGCCGCAATTGGTACTTGGATAGTGGATGCTCTCGTCACATGATGAGTGATAGAAGCCAATTCCTCTCACTCAAAGCTTATGATGGTGGCACGGTAACGTTTGGTGACAACAAAAAGGTGAAGTAATAGGCATTGGAAAGGTTGGTAAGTCATCGTTACTTTGTGTCGACAACGTGCGGCTTGTCAAAGGTTTGAAGCATAATCTACTTAGTATTTCTCAACTTCGTGATAAGGGTAATATTATTGAATTTAGTGCTAATTTGTGTCGTATTGTTGATACTACAACCCATGAGTTGATTCTTGAAGGTAGACGTGTCAAAGATGTTTACTTAACCAATTTGAACATGTTATCCGGTCATACTATGTCTTGCATAAGTGTAATGAAAAATGACTCTTGGTCGTGGCACAAATAATTTGGACATGTTAGTGCTAAAACTCTTAATACCCTTAGAAGACTTGACTTAGTTGAAGGTTTTCCTAACATGAAGTTTGAATTTGATAAGTTATGTGATGAATATGCTAGATACAAACATGTTAGAAGCTCCTTTAGATCCAAAAAAGTGTACATGTCATATTTGATGAATCTACCATTCTTGGATAGGTACAAAATAAGGATGAAGATGATGAGGATGAATTTTAGATTGGTCTTGTGAGAAAAGACTTTGTATTTGCGGATGAGGAAGCTCCAAACAATGACGCCCTACAACAGACAAACGGACTGTTACCATTCAAAGGAAAGCTGCAACTTAGGGGGAACACGTGGTACACCTGCTGCTGTTTCCTCTCTGGATGCAACAGACCCAACGACTGTTGTCTCCACCTCCAAAATCGAATTAACTCAAAACAGTGCGGATGAAGACCACTCTAAGCAAATGGAAACAGTCACTGAGACTGATGCTGCTGAGGGGGAACAAGAAACCATTGTTCCAAAGAAGTGGAAACATCAAAGCTCTCATCCACTCTCTAATCTCACAAGTGATCTCAACTCGGGAATTCGAACAAGATCATCCCTCAACAATCTCGCTCATCTCAATGAATTTTGTGCCCACAATGCCTTCCTTTCTCAAATTGAACCTTCAAATGTAACAGTCGCACTGACTGATGGAGACTGGCTGCTTGCTATGCAAGAAGAACTCAATCAATTCAAAAGAAACGAGGTATGGCACTTAGTCCCTAGACCACCTAATCGTACCGTCATTGGTACTAGGTGGGTCTTTCGCAATAAGTTTGATGACTCGGGAGAAATTGTAAGGAACAAGGCTAGGGTAGTGGTGCAAGGTTATAACCAACAAGAGGGTATTGACTACGATGAAACCTATGCACCGGTAGCTAGACTTGAGGCCATACGATTACTTATAGCTTTTGCGGCTCACAAAGGCATTAAACTCTTCCAAATGGATGTTAAAACCGCTATCTTAAATAGATATTTGGAAGAAGATGTCTTTGTAGAGCAACCACCGGGTTTTGAGGACAATGATTTGCCTAACCATGTTTTCAAATTAGACAAAGCTCTTTATGGTTTAAAACAAGCACCTAGGTGTTGGTATGATAGATTGTCTAAATTTCTTATTAAAAATGGTTTTAAAAGAGGCTCCGTTGACAAAACATTGTTCTTAAAGCAACAGTCCAGTGAACTGTTGGTTGTACAAGTATATGTTGATGACATTATATTTGGTGCAACAAATGAGCTCCTTTACTTATATTTTTCGGAACTAATGAAATTGGAGTTTGAAATGAGCATGATGGGTGAGCTAGGATTCTTCCTTGGGCTCCAAATTAAGCAAACAAAGGATGGAATCATGATCCATCAACAAAATTACATTAAGGAAATGCTTAAGAAATTTGGGATGACTAATGGTAAGTGTCATGATACACCCATGGTAGCCGGGTCCAAATTGGACAAAGATGAACTCGGTAAGAATGTTAGCGATAAGGTGTATAGAGGTATGATAGGGTCACTTCTCTACTTGACCGCAAGTCGTCCCGACATTCTCTTTAGTGTTTGTTTATGTGCTAGGTTCCAAGCAAATCCGAAAGAATCCCACTTCAAAGCCGTTAAACGAATTCTTCGGTATTTGATTGGAACACAAAATCTTTACTTATCGTATCCCTTACATTGTCCTTTTGATCTCATAGGCTTTTCGGATGCGGACTATGCGGGGTGCACGGTTGATAGAAAGAGCACCTCCGGAATTGCAACATTCCTGGGTCCTTGTTTGATCTCTTGGGGCTCAAAGAAACAAAACACGGTAGTTTCAACGGCCGAAAGTGAATACGTTAGTGCCGCACATTGTTGTTCTCAATTACTTTGGATAAGACAACAACTCTTGGATTTTGGTATTATTTTTGACTCCGTTCCCATAATGTGTGATAATACGAGTGCAATAAATATTTCCAAAAATCCTATTCAACACTCTAAAACCAAACATATTGATATTCGTCACCATTTTATTCGTGATCATGTGGAGAAAAGACATGTTAAACTTATCTTTTGCAAAACCGAAAATCAAATTGCCGATATTTTCACTAAGCCACTTGCAAGAGAAAATTTTGAGAAATTTAGACTAGAAATTGGGTTAATTAATTGCTTGTAATTTTTAGTGTGAGTTTTACAAATTTCCTTAATTGATTAAATTAAAATGGACATATGTTATTAAGTGTTCTAAGTGCATTCATATCATTTTTAGACCAAAAATTGACACCGTATTCGTGAGTCGGTAATCACTCAACCTCATATCTAAATTTACGTTTATAATATGTTACCTTGCGTTTTATTTCGAGTGATCAAAATTAATTGGTTGGGCCAACTACCTCACCTCCCTCATTTATTGGGCCATTTACTTCCTCAACCCACCATCTATCCTTAACCTACCGTCCAAACTCCATAACCTAAATCCTTCACCTCCTAACCTCCTAAACTTCCCTCATCTCACATACCCTTTAAACCCCCTTTACCTACCATGGTTAAAACATCGTTTAACATCCCTATACCCATCAAACCCGTGAAAATGACCTCACCATATGTCACATCTGACCCACCAACGACATCTCAAACCATGCCTTCTCAAAAAATCTCCCATGCCTTTCCTCCACAAAACACAGCCACGACTCCTTCACCATCACCTAACCCAGAACCACCAAACCCTCATCCAACACCTCTCTCCACTGTTCCACTAACCTCGGTCCCATCCGACGACATCCCCATCTCCACCATGGTCGGGCGTCGTACTCGAGGAGGTCGGAAAAAGAGTGCTACTGTCCCAAGCTCCTCTTCCGAGACTGTGACAGTGAATGTCGATGAAATTGAAGAAACTCCAATTGATTTGAATGAGGATCCGACTAAGTCTACTGAGTCAGATCCGGCTCCGGCAAAGAAAGGTAACAAAAGAAAGGATAAAGCCTCTTCATCCCAATTACCCCCTATCTCTGAAAGTGTCGAGCAAAGTGACATTGAAACCCCCACAATCAATCCCCCTGTTGAAACACCCAGTGAACCACCCTTGAAAAAATCAAAACCATCAAAGAAAAAATTAGTGTATCTTTCACCTTCTGATTCGGTATCCCTAATTTCTAAATGGGATGTGGTTCATGTTTGGGAACAACTTGAAAGTTTGGATCTTCCCACCTCCATCTACAAAAATTGTGAGCGGTTGATGAACCCCAAAGCCATCCATTCTCCTCGGGTATACAAACAGTCTTGGTTCGAGTCTCCCGCCTTTCACACTGTCCTTGATATGATTTTGGCTCAAGGTTGGGAAAAGTTGTTGGAATTGCGTGAACCGGTATTTGTAAGTGAAGTGATTCAATTCTTTGCATCCGTCCGAGTGGATAAATCGGGTGATTTCCTCACGGCTAAGGTGAATGGTAAGCCCCTTAAACTGACTCAATCTGATTTTGTGACCGCCCTTAATATCCCAACCGGAGGTTATGTTAATCTCCCCTCTGAAACCTGGGTTGCCTTACCTTACGCCTCACCCCTAGGTGTCGCTCAAGTTGTGTGTCCTAAAACCGTCACTTGTGGTTCAGTTATCAACACCCAAATACCCCCTCCTCTTCGAATTGTCTTTAACATGCTTTTTCGTTCCATTTACCCTTCGGGTGATCGGGGCAAATTATCCATAGCCCAACAATACCTAATTTATCACATCGCAACTCATAAAAAGGTGAATTTGATTGGGTTAATGTTTAAGCGATTTCATCTCATTTCGACCAAACTCCGTAAACCCTCCTCTAGCATGCTACACTTACCCTATGGAATGTGGTTGTCAATCGTGCTCAAGGCACATGGGGTATTAGTGAGTTCTAGTTTGGGTTCCTTAGACATATGTGACATCATGAGTGATGGTAAAATGGGGAAAATGCTTATCAAAGTGGATAATGATGAACTGATTTCTGTGAAAATTAAGACGGATCCAGAGGGTGGGTCCTCTAGTCAAGTTGGTACGGGTAATTGGCGGGAAGTTCTTCAAGCTGTGGCTGATTTGAGTGCTTTGATTAAGCACGATGCTAGTCAAAAGGACATGGCCATCTCGGCTCTTGCCTCCACCGTGGACCTCATTCGTGGTGAAGTGGACATTATCTCCACTCTTGTCTCAATAAAGGAACATGGTGATGATGCCCATGTTAATCAATTGGATGAAGATCCCTTGGGTAGTGACTCGGATGGTGACCAAGCTTCCTCTCCTTAGCCTATCCTATCCATTTCAACCTTGTGCCCTTATCCATGACTCTTTATTTTGTCCCACCATGTTGAGCCCTTCTAAGACTCTTTTTCTTTCACTCGTTGTTTTTATGCTTGGTGGTGTATGTTAAACTCTATTTAGCCATGGTGAACTATGGTGAACTATGGTTAACTTATGTTAAACCGTATGTTTGTGTTGACTTTGTTATCTTGTCACGGTTATATGTGTCTTTTTGTATTTTCTTATGGTTATTTGCACTCTAATGCCGTTGACATCCCTATCCTTTTTTATGATGTCAAGAGGGGGAAAAGGTAAACTCATGCTCTTAATCTCTTTGCATATTGATTAACTAATGTCTAGGCCTAACCTTCTTAGCTTTTACTCTTGTTTTGGGGCAATGTGAAATTATCATGGTTAGTTTGATTCTAGTTCTTGCTTTATATAAGGTAATATAGTCCCTTCTCTCATATGATCTTGCTTGATTAAAATCTTGAATTAAGGTGTTTACATTGCTTATACATTCGTTTAGGGCTTGTCATCATCAAAGGGGGAATTTGTTGGGTTCCTTTGATTGATGATAACATGCCCATTTGATGTGTGCTTTCTTAGTTTACCTTTTCAGGATTTATGATTAAATCAAGCTTGGATTAAGAAGTGTTAAGTTGTTGATCATCCCATTGTATTGAGTCTTAAGTGTCATCTAATGTACAAGTGAGAAAGTAAAGTATCTTAGAGTAATAGAAACAGTCAAGACGACTGTTACTTTCACAAGTAACAGCTGCCTGGATTGTTGCCTCAATTCGTAACACTTGAAGTCTTTTTATCTTTCGAAAGCCTTTTACGTGTCTCTTATTTTTGAAAGATAAATTTCAGATTTTATAAGGATTTGGCCTTCAATAAAAAGTGGTTTGAATAATTATCAATTTCAAAATGTTTCCTCTTTGTGCAAATTTGACCCTTTGGTCTTTTAGAAAACAAGAAATGCTTTTTGCCATATTTGTGTAAACTTGTCATCATGTGACTTGTTTTTCCCTCTTTGTTTTCTGAATTTGCATGAGCTTTTATGGATAATTTTCAAACACTCTTTCTCTCTTTTTGCCTTTGCATAAGAACCTTCTTTGGTGCAAGTATTGGGTGGTTGTTGAGACTCATCACATGTGAGGTCTTTGACCCTTCAAAACCCTAGCAACTCCCTTACCCATCTTCTCTATAAAAGGCGTGTCATTTCCTCATAAAAATCTCAAGACTTTTTCTGAAATTTATTTCAAGTTTGCAAACTGTTTTTCAAAGCTTAAAACCGTGTTTCCTTTGCAAAACTTTTAAGAGTCTTCAAGTTGTTACAATCTTGACTCTTTGTTACTTTAACATACTAAACTCTCTCTCACTTATGATTGTTGATCTTGTAAAAGTTGTCCACCTCAATTCTTTGTTAAGAATAAGATAGTGGAAGCTTGATCCTTAAAACATTCTTAGTGTGTGTGTAGAGTTAGGACGGAGTAGTCTTCAACTCTTTGGCAACCGGAGTAGGTTGCGAGTTGGCTTGTCATAAGAACGGAGTAGTTCTTGGACTCGCATTACAACCGGAGTAGGTTGGTGTTTTTTTTATTGTACGGGTCTTTTAGTTGTCGGAGTAGATTACTAAAAGAAATCAATAAAAAGTAGATTGGACGTAGGCACTTGAGTTTCTTGCCGAACCAATTCAAAAATCTCGTGTTTAATCTTCTTTACTTTATTCCGCTGCAATTTATGTTGTTTGTTTTGCTTTGCTTAAACTTTCGAAGTATTAGTTCATCATACTGTCACATTTGGTCTGCAGTCTGTACTCCATAAACTGAGACAAATAGCCACAGTTAGAACGATTGTTACTTTCATACTTCAGCAAACATTCATTCTAATACTCGTTTAATCTTGCAATATTATTCGAAGTATTCTCTCATCTCTTTTGTTCTTATAACTCACTTTAAATCAATAAAGTTGAAGTTAAAATTTTTAAATAGTACCTAATTCACCCATTCCCCCTCTTAGGTACTTGAATCCATAAACTCTTCACAAAGTCATCACGGGGGAGGATGAAGGGGTTAGGGTGGTTATTTGGTTGATATGGAAAAGAGTAGGGAGGTATTTTGATTTTCTCATCTTGTGGTTGTTGCTCTTGTTGTTGTTTGGGATTTTGTGGTGGTGGTGCTTGCCTTGCTTGGGTTGGGTTTGCGGGGATGAGGTAGGATGGGATCGGTGATAGAGGACCCCTTCTTGGCGAGATTCTAGGTAAACCGGTCATTGGTAGGTAGATTGGATCACTCCCCTTTGTTATCCACTTGATCCTTTTATCAACCCCCTCAAGGGTTATCCAATGATTATGCACAAGAAGGAGGTCTTCATTTATCCTTGTATTCCCGGAAAGAGGAGTGTACTCATTGTTCTCATTAAATTTTGGATTGAAATGCTTTGCAATCTTTGTAATGAGCCCTCCATTAACGATGTGTTTCATCCCATCATCATCTCCGTTTCTAAACTTAGCCCACTTCTCAAGTAGCACAAGAGGCGCATTAAAATGGTACCCACCCCTTCCTTGGATATCGAGATAAGACTCCATGAACACAAGATCGAGTTCGTTCACAATTGCCGGGTCTCGGCGAGCAAGGAGGGTGCCGGAAAGGAACCGGTAAGTGAGTCTCAAAATAGGGTTTTGAATGTGGAAAGCTAGACACTCCTTGATGTACATGAAATCTCGGCCAGTCATGGCTCTCCATAGGGGTGCAACACTATATTTCTTCGGTTTTGATGTCCGGGTAGGCGAGACATCAAGACCAAGCACATTAACAAATTCCACTAGAGTCATCATTCTTGAAACACTTTCCAACCTAAATTCTATGAAAATCGTTCTATTCAAGGTTGTGATTTTTAAGAAGCTTAAAAATTCAAGAACAAGGGTTCGGTAGGTTTGCTCGTGCATGCGAAATAGGGTAGAGAGACCAAACAACTCAAAAAGGGCTTCCATTTGATGGTAAATCCCAAGCTTCCTTAAAGTTCTATGGCATAAAGACTTAGTAGGGAGAATGTTTTTACGAAGAAGTCGGTGAAAAACGAGCCTTTGCACATCATTTACGAATTCAACATTAGAGAAGTCATCAAGCTTGGTAAGATCCACAATTTCTTCATGCTCCCTCCTTAGAGTGTTGATGTGAGAAGTAGAAGAGGTTTCTCTTACTCTTGGTCTTCTTCTATCCCTAAATGAAGATCCCTTTGGTCCCATTCTTTGATTGTGGAGTTGGAATTTTTGATTTGTTGAAGTATGGAGATGCTCCTTGTGGATTGAATCTTGTCTTTGAAATCCTAGAAATTGGGGGTTTTTATTTTTGTGGAATGAAAGAGTGTTTGGGATATGCTTTGGAGTCATAAGAAAGTGGTTTTTTATAATACAAGTGGAAGGAAGGGTGATGTGTCACAAATTGTGTGGTGGGGAAAATTAAAATTGTAAAAATCGGGAGTGAAGGCCGCAGGGAGACGAGCGGATTCGGGCCTGGGACGCTCAGATTTCCTTGATTTGGGACGAGCGGATTCCTGGAAAGACGCTCGGATTCTCTTACAGCGGATTTTTCCAAAAATTAAAGCAGCCAAGACGAGCGGATCGAGCTTAGGACGAGCGTCTTTTCTGAAGTAGGACGAGCGTCTTTTCTTAAAGACGAGCGGATTCTGTTACATGAACTTTTCTTAAAGTGTTGCAGCAAAAAGACGAGCGGATTCTTCTTCAGACGCTCGGATTCCTGCTGGACGAGCGAATTCTCAATAAGACGGGCGTCTTTGTACAAACCGAGCGAATTTCCTCCTTAGACGCTTGGATTCCTTGCTGCGGATTCCCTTTGATTTCCTTGACTCCGATAAAAAGCTTCCCCACACTTGAAAACTAGTTCATTTCTTCATCAAAAATCATTAGTGACCCTCCCTCACTTACTCTCATGGAAAGAATTTATGTTTATGATAAAAGAAATGCTACAAAATTATAAATACAAGTTAAAGGGGTTAGTATATTTAGAAGTGGTGGTTTAGGGAGGACTCCACCAAACTCTCCCTTTGATGATTCCTTCAAGGATGAGGAGGCCCGAGGTAGGTGACCTCGACCTCTCCAATAAATGCTCCCTCATAATATGGCTTTAATCTTTGACCATTGACCTTGAATTTGCTTCCATCTTCCGCCTTGATTTCAAAATCCCCATACTTTCCAACCTCGGTGATCACATAGGGACCCATCCATCTAGAGTTCAACTTCCCGGGAAAGAGTCGATATCGGGAATTGAATAGAAGGACTTTATCCCCTTTGTGCAAGGCTTTTTGCTTGATCCTCTTGTCATGGAGCAACCTTATCCTTTCCTTGTGGATCTTGGCATTCTCATAAGATTGTAGTCGGAATTCTTCCAACTCTTGAATTTGTATCATCCTCTTTTGACCACTTAATTTGAGATCAAGGTTAAGGGCTCGTATTGCCCAAAAAGCTTAGTACTCTAATTCGATTGGCAAGTGGCCGTCCTATAAGCTCAAAGAGCGTCATCAAGCTTTGTGCTCCAATCTTTTCGGGTCTTGTTTACAACTTTCTCAAGAATTTGCTTGATCTCTCTATTAGAAACTTCAACTTGACCGCTTGTTTGAGGATGATATCCTAAGCCAGTTCTATGTTGAACACCATACTTGGTCAAAAGGGACGCAAGTTTTTTTTCATGAAAATGCGTTCCTCCATCACTTATGATTGTTCTAGGGACTCCAAATCTTGGGAAGATTATTTTCTTGAAGAGCTTGGTGACCGTCTTTGCATCATCGTTTGGGGTGGCGATTGCCTCCACCCACTTTGAGACATAGTCTACGGCCACAAGGATATACTTATTCCCATTGGATGTCACAAACGACCCTTGGTAGTCGATCCCCCCAAACGTCAAAGATCTCCACCTCTAGTATGCCCCTTTGTGGCATTTCATTCCTCCAAGAGATATTCTCCGTCCTTTGACAAGCATCACAATGAATGATAAATTCCCTTATATCTTGAAACATCGTAGGCCAATAGAAGCCTGATTGAAGAATTTTTGCAATGGTTCTCCTTGCTCCATGGTGCCCACCGTAAGGTGACGAGTGGCATCTTTCCAAGATTCCTTGGACTTCCCATTGAGGGATGCATCTCCGGTAGAGCCCATCACTACACTCTTTGTAGAGATTTGGGTCATCCTAAAAGTACCTTTTTACTTCGAATAAGAACCTCTTCCTTTGGTTGTAGTTCAAATTTGGAGGGAGTACTCTTCCAACGATATAGTTGGCATAATCGGCAAACCATGGGGTGATGTGCCTTTCAAGTTGTGTTTGAATGGCCATCAAGATATCGTCGGGAAATGAGTCATTGATCGGCGTTTCTCCTTGTTCATCATGAAACCGGATCCTTGACAAGTGATCCGCCACTACATTTTCGGCTCCTTTCTTATCTCTTATTTCCAAGTCGAATTCTTGAAGAAGTAAAATCCATCTCAACAACCTTGGTTTTGCCTCCTTCTTTATCAAGAGGTGTCGGAGAGCACGGTGATCCGAAAAGACAATCACTTTGGATCAAAGTAAGTAGGAACAGAATTTGTCTAAAGCATAGACAATGGCAAGAAGCTCTTTCTCGGTGGTATCATAGTTCACTTGGGAGGGATCAAGAGTCTTGCTTATATAGTAGATGGCATGAAGAGCTCTTCCTACCCATTGGCCAAGAACCGCTCCAACGGCGTAGTTACTAGCATCACACATAATCTCGAACGGTAGTTCCCAATTTGGGGGTTGAATGAACGGTGCCGAGATTAGTGCTTCCTTGATTCTATTAAAGGCTTCAACACACTTATCAGTGAAATGGAATTGGGCATCTTTAAGTAAGAGTTGAGTGAGGGGTTTCGTTATTTTTGAAAAATCTTTTATGAAACGGCGATAGAAACCCGCGTGACCGAGAAAACTTCTCACCCCTCTAACATTCACGGGAGGTCGGAGTTTCTCTATCACCTCAACCTTAGCTTTATCGACCTCGATGCCCTTTTCCGAGATTAAATGACCCAAAACAATTCCTTCATTGACCATGAAGTGACAATTTTCCCAATTTAAAACAAGACTAACATCTTCACATTTTTGCAATACAAAAGAAAGATTATGCAAACATGAGTCAAAGACTTTTCCATAAACGCTAAAATCATCCATAAAAACTTCCATTATGGTCTCTAGGTAATCGGAGAAGACACTCATCATGCATCTTTGGAAAGTGGCGGGGGCATTACACAAGCCAAAAGGCATCCTCCTATATGCAAAAGTACCATAAGGGCATGTGAAGGTGGTCTTATGTTGGTCATCCGGGTGTATAGGGATTTGAAAGAATCCCGAATACCCATCAAGGTAACAAAAGAACTTGTTAGAGGCTAACCTCTCAAGCATTTGGTCAATGAATGGTAGGGGGAAATGATCCTTTCTTGTTGCGGAATTCAATTTTCGATAGTCAATGCACATACGCCAACCGGTGATCTTCCTTGTGGGTATTAGCTCATTCTTTTCGTTTGTTACCACCGTGGTACCTCCTTTCTTAGGTACCACTTGAACGGGGCTAACCCACAAAGAGTCCAATATGGGATATATGATTCCCGCATCAAGTAATTTCATAACCTCTCCCTTGACAACTTCTTGCATGTGGGGGTTTAATCTCCTTTGAGATTGGATGGTAGGTCTATGGTCCTCCTCTAGATAAATTCTATGCATACAAAAGTTGAGACTTATCCCCTTAAGGTCATCTAGACTATAACCTATAGCCTTTTCATGTTGTTTCAACACATCAAGCAATTTTCCCAATTGGTTTTCATCAAGTCTATCATTAAAAATCACGGGTTTGGTCTTTGATTCATCAAGGTAAGCATATTTCAAATTTGGGGGAAGCGGTTTTAAAGTAGGGATTTGTACCTCACTTTCCTCCTTTGAAGGTTCATTGAGAATTTGCTCCATTTCCATTAGACACTCCATTCTCATGGCATGTTCAACTTGTTCTTCGGTCTCATCAATCTTGTCATACTCGAATTCCATGACGAATTCCTCTTGCTCTCCGGCTTGTAAGATGTCTTCTAGGATTGATTGCTCATGTTCTATAGGCTGATATGCTTCCACAAGGATGTTATGTACTAATTCGGATTGCTCATGAGTAAGTTCTTTGTTAGCTAGAGCGGCCTCAAAAAGATCTACCTCCAACTCCCAATACATATTTTTAGCCTCACTTGCTTCTAAGGCTTCCAATGCTTGCATGGGGTCTTTGAAGAAAGGTATACTTAAGTGGTCCTCTACAAAACAATCTATAAGATCCATCTTGCAAAATATCGAACAACTTGAAAACAATTAGAACAAACCTTGAGGAGTTTTACTTCCCCAAGACAAAGAAAGACACAACTAATAACAATCTAAGAAAATCTAAATCAAGTTAACACCGTCCCCGGCAACGGCGCCATTTTTGGTCGGACTAACTTGGAGGTTTAATTTTCGGTACTTGTAGTTAGGAGCACCTAGACCAAAACAATATTTATAACTTCACAAACACCTCTACTATTATTAAAGAGGCAAGTAAAGGCCGGATCCCAAGGGACGGGTATTGAAGTGAGATTTTCAATTGCAAGTAGCGGTGTCTAGGGGTGTCACAATTTGGGGTTGGAATAGAAGATCACTAAACTAAATAGCAATGAAAGTAAACAAGCAAGATGATTAAAAAGGGGTGTAAACAATTGATAAAAGACACTAGGGTGTCATGGGGTCATAGGGGATTCATGGGAATTGATCATACAAACAAATTCTCAAATTATAAGCAAGCAATTATTGTTGTGATGGATCGAGTTGGTTTATATCTTACAATCCTAGGAAAGTTTGGGTCCCGGAGCCGAATCGATTAGATTGTACAACACCTACAAATAGACTTAATCTTCCCTACTCAACTATATGCATGGTCTAATGAGACTCGAGTTGGTTTATGTCTTACAGGTCTCATTGAAAAGATAAGTGATGAGTAAAAAATGCAATGATTCATAGGCTCGCATTTCATCAAACATAACATGTGCATAAGTTGAGATCACAACAAGCAAGCAAATAAACTATGAAAACATATTAAATTAAGCATGAATCATCCCCCATGTTGGTTTCCCCTAATTACCCATTAACCCTAGTTAAGAAAACTACTCGTTCATTATCATATTGAACATGCTAGCAAGGTTGTCAATCATACCAACAAAGTAAAACATGATGAATAAATGAAGATGATTAACAATAATTAAAAAGGGATTAAGAGAATTATACCTACTAATAATTCCAATAATAAAGCAAAGAATAATAGAAGTACTTGATGATTGATTGGAAGGTTGTCAATCTCCCAATAATAACCCAAATAATCTTCAATTACCCAAAATGAAAGATGAACAAAAGAGAGATTAAGGAAATGAGATTTGTATTAAGACTTGATTAAAAGTTGATTACAAGATTAAAGAGAGATTAGAATGATATAAACTACACTAAAGATTGATAAGAAGAACATGATTATCTAATTAGACTAATGGGGTATTTATAGTGGGGATTAGGTACACAAATTAGGGTTTACTAAGGGCTTAAATGACGATTAAGTCCTTGAGGAATCGCTCCTCTCAGAAAAATATGCGAGTCTCCTTTTTGCTGGTCTTTCCGAGATATGCGCATCCTTCATAGAACAAGAAGAAAACGGAATAGCTGTAACACAATCCGAGCGTCCTAGGCACGGGACGAGCGGATTCTCTGGCTGTTGGACGAGCGGATTCATATGCTGGACGGGCGGATTGTGGCGTTTTTGGACGAGCGTCCCTCTGGCAAAGACGCTCGGATTCCTGGTCTTGGACGGGCGTCCAGAGGGCAATCCGTTCGGATTCTGAGTCAGCTTCTTCCTTTCTTCTTTTCTTCCTTCTTCTTCCTACAATCCTCGGGGATTTTGTCGGAGATGCAAGGATCTTTTCTCATCATTGCCCAACTACTATAATATGTACAAAGGCCTTCTAGTCTTGTCTTCTCTTTGATGCTTGGTCATTGAATTCAATCAATTTAGCTCTATTTTGTCATGAAAATGCAAGGTTTGCACTCCTTTCCTACCAAGGGAACAAAACCTCAAAGAATACGCAAAACAAAGGACTAAAGACAATAAATGACCTAAATATGCACTAAAAAGCATGGGAACAAGGCTAATTCGGGGACTAAATATGCTTAAATAATGGTCACATCATATATACTACGTATAAATAGCAGAATTGTGCCACATCAGAAAATAATCCAAGTTTGGTGAATATATTACTTATAAATAATAGAATTGTACCACATCGAAAGATTAGTATAAGGTGAGGTGATTATATGATTATAAATAAGAGCTAACCCACGTATATATTAATCTTTTAGTTTTTTGAAAGAGATATTTTAATAATATATAAACAAATCATTAGACATAGAATGTAAACATTAAATCCTTATAACGTTTTTTTTTTTGTTTGGCATTATTTTTTGCATATAATGCTACCCACCTATTATAGATGTTTTTTTTTCATTATAAATAAGTTAATTACCCCGTTGTAACGCATTCAAACTAGTTTTAAACTATAATGAAGTGAAATATGAAAAAAGAAATAAATTAAGGTACAAATTTGGAATGAATAAAGTAATACATACTAAAAAGTACAAACTTTTTAAATATCGCGCATTTATTGAGCTGGATCTGTACTACTTTAGTATATAAACCCATAATTATTTTGACCGGATCCATTTCACCTGCCCGACCCGTGTGACGGTAGATCGACTCAATTTGCAACGATCGCCTACGCTTCTAAAACCACAATCAAAACCCCCATTTTGTAAAACCCTACCCTCAAAGCCGCAATATTCTCCAGGAATTCCAACCTTCAACAATGGAGGTCACTAGTGTGAAACATTTCAGAACTATTTCTTGCTGGAATGTCCTATATAAGGCAATTTTCAAGATTATGTGTCATAGACTGGCAAGGGTCTTACCTGATATTATTAGTAAGAATCAAGGTGCATTTGTTAAGGGGAGGAGTATCCTTGAAAACACTCTCATTTGTCAAGACCTTGTAAGATTGTATAATAGAGGCATGGTCTCACCCGGGTTTATGTTTAAACTTGACCTATAGAAGGCTTATGATACTATTGAGTGGTAGCTTGTGGATAAAATGCTACAAGCACTTAATTTCCCTAAACATTTTAGGAAGTTGATTATGCTCTGCATTACTACTCCTTCTTATACTCTTAATTTAAATGGGAAATAGTTTGGTTTCTTTAAAGGTAAGAGAGGATTGAAGTAAGGAGATCCTATCTCCCTCCCTCATATTCTGTATTTGCATGGAATATTTGACAAGAGTTATGGAGTATGCCACTGGGAAATGGTACTTTAGATATCATCCTCTTTGTAAGAGCCTGAAGTTAACTCATCTTCTTTTTGCTGATGACTTGTTGATGTTCTGTAAGGGTGATATCAAGTCAATTATGTTGATCCTAAGGGCCTTATCTACTTTCTCTGAAACATTTGGCTTGAAGGTTAATGCTTCAAAGTCAGAGGTTGTGTTTAATGGAGTACCAGATGAGGTGAGAATGGATGTTGTACAGGTTTCAGGGTTTCAACAAGGAGTATTACCTTTTAAATATCTGGGAGTCCCAATCCAACCTGGGAGATTATCTAAAGCTGACTGTCATATACTTTTGGATAAGATTGTGAACAAGATCAAAGGCATTGGTGCAAGGAAGTTGAGTTATGCAGGAAGGCTTACACTCTCCATAACTATTGGACTTCTATTTTTCTTATTCCCAAAGGAGTCATAAGAAGAATTGAAGCTATTTGCAGGAATTTCTTTTGGAGTGGTGAGTCTGAATATCACAGGGTTCCTCTGATAGCTTGGGAGAAAATTTGTTGCAGGAAAAAGGAAGGTGGACTTGATATAAAGCTGGTTGAGGTGTGGAATAAAGCTATTGTTGGTAAATTAGTTAATTGGATACATACTAAAACTGACAGGTTGTGGGTGTTATGAATTGATCATGTTTACCTAAAAGGAGCTGACTGGCAAACATATCAACCTCCTCCTGATTCCAACTGGAATTGGAAGAATATATGTAAAATTAAGGATGTGTTGAGTGCTGGTTTTGTGGGTGGTCACTGGCAGTCTGATGTTAGGGGCTACTCAATTAGTTTTGGCTACCACTGGTTGCAGGGTTCACACCCCCTTATCCAGTGGTATAATAGTGTTTGGGCTTCCTGGAATATACCTAAGCATTCATTAGGTGGATGGATGATTAAGCATCAGGGTTTGAATACTAGGGAAAAGCTCTTCCAGTTGTAGATTAGTGACAGAAACAGCTATGTGAACTGTGAACAAGCTGTTGAGACACATGATCATCTATTTTGCAGCTGTGTTTATGGATCACAGATTACTGCTGGGATTGAAATCTGGTTAAACAGAAGTTTGTATGGGTCTAACCTGAATTGTACAAAGCTGCAGAAGCAAGTTGGTAGCTTGGCATTGATGGTTACCTGGTATTGTATTTGGCAACAAAGAAATGAGTGCAGAGTATCCTTGGCTCTAGCTTCACCAAGGAGAGTGGTTATGGAGATACAGTCTATAGCGAGGGCACGCATTTTGCAAAAAGTTCAGACTGTTATGCCTAGGAAGGATAGAGATTGGCTGCTTAGCTTAGGTGTTCAAGTCTAATTTTGTTAAGTTTTGTAGCTATTGCAAGTATGGTTGAGATTGTTAACATCATTTTGTAATATTGTTTTATAATTAATAAAAGCTCACATTCTAAAAAATAAAAACAATTCAAAAGTAATCACTACTAAGCATTTACAAATAAGAGTAAAGAGGGAAACACACCAAGAGATTTGGGCAATGTTTTTGGAATTTCGGCCAGTCAAGTAGCAATGGAAACATGTGTTCATCTGTCCCCTTTTAAATCACTTATGACGCTTAATAACAGTTGAATTTGAACAGTCATAAACAGTCAACAAAATAAAGTGATGTTATTGATATTGGGTGTAATAAAAAGGAGCAACTAATGAGGGAGTGAATAGTGGAGTTTATAATTTAACTATAGGAATTAATTAATTAAAGCATATGGAAGGTCTGACAATTAACTATCTTATTATTTTCACTTTTGCCTCTTCATCTCTCCTTACTCCTTAGCCTAAGAAGAGCAGCGTATAAGCATACTAGATTTTGTGCCCGTACGTTGTACGGGTTATAATATTGATTCGTCTCTAATTGTATCTTCATAATTGAGAAGCTATGTTTACTTTCTTAACATTAGTTTTCTCGTGAGAATGTGAGTATATACAAATACATTGAAATATTTTTTTTTTATGATTTGTGTATACAAAATTTATAATCGTCATGCACGAGTAACTAAATGGTGCTCTGTTTGTAAGTGAGCTTGTACAAATGTAGTTTTTTTTGCATCTGGAAAATGTAAGTTTTTCTTCGTAGAATAAATAATTAATGAGTTAAATAAAGGCCTTGACTAATTCAATATTAATAATTATATATTATACGGAGTATGTTATATGTTATATTTGAAGAATAATTAAAAATTATTATTATTTTAAATATTTTAAATTACAAAAATAATTGAAAAATCAAGTTTATATATTTTATTAAATTAATATAATTTTTATAAATTCTTCACTATAAGTATGGTAAGTAATATTAATTATAATATTATTAGTATTGAATATGATTGCTTTTGACAAATAATCATTTTAGCTTTTTACTTTTAAAGTTTATATATATACTAATACAACTCTATCATCTTGATCGGATAAAATTTCCATAAATTGGATAAAATTTCCATAAGTTTGATGATAGTTCTACAAATAACTTTATCACCTTGATCGGATAGAAATAATTTAAAATTTTATTAAGTAGTTAAAAAAGTAAGAGTCTTTAAGGTGTATAATGTGGCCTCACAATAAATATGGGGTGTTTATTTTCACAGTAATACACACCAAACCCTATTTAAAAAAAAATAGAATTTGGAAAGACGCAATGAATTCGTAATCAATTTATTTATAACTAGTTTTGTGACCCGTGAAATTCACGGGTTATTTTGTTTCTAGTGTAATACGTTACTGATTTAATACAATAACATACGATCAATTCAATTTACGGTTTTCATGTTTTAAGGGTTGTATAAATTCAATTAGTCTTTTATACAACAGTTTATCAGAAATTAAAATTTTATACATTAGATATACTAAGATACCCCTATCAAAACTAAAGTAACTCAATGCAAGCTAAAATGAATTAATAATATAAGTATTCATATAATCAAATTAAACAAAACTATATTATCAAACAAAGATCCCCAAAGATAGAGCATCCTCACATATTAGATATCAAAATTTGATCAACAATTCTGAAAATAACATAAAACACACAATTAGAAATGTTATGACAAAACTAACATTTCATACCACCATAAAATTGAAGCTAATACAATAATAAATTGCAGTACTAAAAATTTTAAAGCAGCAACAACTTGAACAACAATTGGATCATTATTGCCGAATACTTCACCTATTAAACAATATTATACAAAAAATGTTATGTCATCCCCTCAAATTTTCCACCTTTTAGCCATATATTTCAACGTTATTGAGAGACCGTCTCTCCGGAGTTTTTGTGATATTTCAAAATATATATATAATAAATGCTCAAAAAATTATTAATCATCCACGATTCTAAGTTGATGTCATCAATTTTTAGTTAGTATGTAAAATATAGTTGTTTAAGCAATTTTAGTATTTCACTTCTTATAATCTTCTTTCTTCAATAAATCATACCTAATAAAAAAAAGTAACACAATAATAGTGGAATTTGTTTTATGCAATATTATCGTTATTAACTTAGTTTCACCTTAAGTAATAAAAAAAGAGGGAATGATAATCAAATCGTAGAGATGTAAGTATATTTACCTTGGAAGAGCTTAACACATAAATAATATTGATAGCACCTAAATGAGAACAAAACAAAAACATACGCGAAATTGAAAATGTGATGAACACTTCATAATCCAATGAAACTTCCAATAAAAAAATAAAAAAAATTAGTTAATAATATCGGTGACACATACCATTCTACTAACGATAGAGATAAGAAATTTTTTGCTTACAAATTTTACCTTCCATAAAAAATATATAAACAATTCAGAATGCGCTTTATAGCTATTAAATATTATTTTTTTCATTATTATCAAATTTAATATAGGTATAAATAAAGATCAAGTTCATGACTTTTGAGCATCCATTTTTCATTATTATGAAGTTTAATATAAACATAAATATGGGAAAATGAGAAATGGTATGTAAAATGTTTGCGTTATTATTATTATTATTATTATTATTATTATTATTATTATTATTATTATTGTTATTATTATTATTGTTGTTATTATTATTATTGTTGTTATTATTATTATTGTTATTATTGTTATTATTATTATTAATATTGTTGTTATTATTATTGTTGTTATTATTATTATTATTATTATTATTGTTATTATTATTATTGTTGTTGTTATTATTATTGTTATTATTATTATTATTATTATTATTATTATTATTATTATTATTATTATTTTTAATTTTTTTTCTTACAAACTCCACTTTGCATGAAAGTCGTTTAAAAAGTTATCTTGTATATGTAATTAAAATATGACATATTGATGATGATGATAGATATTTTGGTTTTCCTTTTAATTATATTTATAAATTTGTAGATATTAGTAGCTTTATAATCCAAATTATTAGATTTTTTATTTACTACATATCAGACCTTTTAGCTACTATCTTTATGGTTAAGGAGGAGTTAGATGAACAAATTGAATGATTTAAATGATGAGAGTAAATTCTTAATCTATTTTATAATTTAAATCATGATCTTATGGTTTCCACACAAAAATAAATATTACTAAACCTTATAATGAGTTTTAATAAATTTATTAAAGTAGCCTTAATATTAACAATATAAATTAATAGAATTTAATTATGATAATCCGACATGGCAAAAAAATTAAATGTATTAAGTTGCCTTTTAACTATATAGTTAAAATATGTCATATTGATGATGATAGATATTTTGGTTTTCCTTTTAATTATATTTATAAATTTGTAGATATTAGTAGCTTTATATTCCAAATTATTAGATTTTTTATTTACTATATAAGACCTTTTAGCTACTATATTTATGGTTAAGGAGGAGTTAGATGAACAAATTGAATGATTTAAATGATGAGAATAAATTCTTAATTTATTTTTATAATTTAAATCATGATCTTATGGTTTCCACACAAAAAAAAAATATTACTAAACCTTATAATGAATTTTAATAAATTTATTAAAGTAGCCTTAATATTAACAATATAAATTAATAAAATTTAATTATGATAATCCTACATGGCAAAAAATTAAATGTATCAAGTTGCCTTTTAACTATATAGTATAGATTATATAGATTTATAGATGTGGCATTCGTAGTGCACGCGTGGCTTTTTGTTCGCCTATGTGGCTTTGTCTACGTGGCCTTTCAAGGTTACCCTTTTAATATAGTTTTATAGATTTGCGACATTTAAAATACATATATTTGACTAATGAGATAATAATGAATAAAATAAATTTGGCCCAACTATAAAAGCTATGGTGTTTGATAAGATACTTTGACACATAAAGACTATATATTAGGTCCAATACATATCTAGATAAAGTTAGGCCCAATTTCTAGTTAAAAGCATTTAGGCGGGAAAATTTTCAATTTTCTTATTCTTTTAGTTTAAGGGGGATTTATTGTTGAAAAACATTAGTAATTTTGAGATGTATCCAATAATAATAGTAATAATAAGGGGAGGGGATTTATATCTCGAAAAAGAAGAAAAGTAATTGTAAATTTTCCTTTGTTATAAACTCAAATAATTTTGAGCAAATCGTTTTGATTTTAATTTCATTAAAGACTGTTGCATCATTCTCGTTAACTGCATTTGGTCACTCTTTTCTTTTTATCACAAATCATAGTAGCCAAAGACTATCGCATCAACGACTACAGCAACAGTACACGACTACACGGATAAGGGCATCAACCACTACAGCGACAGTACAGGGACAACCGCATCGGCTAAACACCCAATTGTTACCATGTTTTTTTCATGATTGTAATATAATTTGGGGATTCTGGGTTCGAATGCCCGACGATAATTTGACTGAACGGAGGGCTGTTGATGCGAGATGGGATGGTGGTAAATGAAGGGGATGATGGAGGTGATGTCGTGATGATGAAGCAGCAAGGTGATGATTTGGTAATGACCAATTTGATGAGGCATTGTTTCTTTTCAGGGATTTGATGAGAAAGACGGAGTTTGTTCCGAATATTTATACGTTTTTGTTCTTGTCGAAATCTTGTTGCTCAATTTTGTACAAATGGGAAGGGAAACAGTTGCATTGTCGGTTGATTAGGAGTGGGTTTTGGTCGGATATTTATGTGTCGACGTCCATGGTTGATATGTATGCCAAGATGTGTTATATGGGTTCTGCACGGAAGCTGTTTATAGTTGTCGACGTGTATATATATATATATATATATATATATATATATATATATATATATATATATATATATATATATATAGAGAGAGAGAGAGAGAGAGAGAGAAGAGATCAACTAAGGCCAAAATATATATTGAGTCCATAAGTTCTATTATGAGCCATTGGATGGAGGGAGATGGAGGGATGAGATCAACCCCAAAAAAGTGTGTTTATAAGCTAATCTCACCATCTCTCTCCTCATTCACTAATCCACTCTAATTAATCACTAATTTACTATATATTTGTTTTCCACTCATCCATTTCTCTTTCATCTTACACATTTCATTTCTCCCTTCTCTCAAACTCAAAAAAAAAACAAATAAATAAAAAAACCCAAAAATCCAAATAAATAAAAAACCCAAAAAATCCAAATAAATCAAAAAACTCAAATAAATCATTCATTCCTCTCTTCCTCATTCACCACCACCCACCACCACTGTGACACCCTCATTTATTGCGGAAAAGTAAACACGTAATTCTACAGAAAAACTGACAGGATATGTTTGTAATAGGTTCAATTGGGTAAAAAGCTGTAATTTTTAAAACCTGAACCTGTTATAAAGATATCCAAAAGGGAAGGTGTCAAACATGCAAGGTCCAAAATATGAGAAGTTATACAAACCAAATATGAGAAAGGGAGACATATGTCCCTAAAATGTATGTGACATAAAAAGGGTTTAAGGGTCACAATGAAATAAAACCAGTCTAGGTCCCAAGGTTACTTTGCTCGCTAGCTCGTCCATGTACCCCATATATGCATCACCCACCTGTCATTCGCATTTTATACAAATACGAAAGCCACAGTCAGTGGGGAGTAACTCCGAGTGCTCCCAGCCACGAAATGTCATAATTAATATAACATGTAAACATAAGAATATGAATACGAACCACACACTGCCTTAGCATATAGATGCTAAGGCAATCGTGCTTATCATGTGAACAACAATATAACGCCACATAGTCCTAGCATGTGAATACTAGACCGACTCATACTACACTATCATGTGAATCACATAACATCCAGGAATCCAAACTCTATCAACCATAGCCGGCTTGCATCTCACCTTCTATGATTCATAGAATCACCATACAAGAAAGGGCAATATATCAAAGACAGGCATAAGTTCTTAGTCCCGTCAATAGTCACTTTGTAACTCGAGTCTATACCACGAGGTAGGGAAGGTAATCGAACCGGTATCTTGGCTCAGCGGTTACTATTAAGAAAACATGGCCAAGAGACAACACAACCCTAGCCTAAAATCACTTGCAGACCTAGACATGCGGATACACACCACCGCACCCAAGACCCACAACTTTTTTTAAAACAAAGTGAAGTGAGTACCCTAAGGACACCACCGAAGGGTTGGCTAGTACTTAAGCTGACCCCATACTATCAAAATAAGTACCTGAGGTCATGCCCCAACTTGGATATAAATCCACTAGTCAGGAACACAAAGGCTATCAAGCAGTGAACATATACTCGTCGGGAGACTATAAAGACCTATCTATGATGAAGGCCGAAATACTCACCTAGAACCTAGTCCCGCCTAGTCCCGGCTTGAATACTTTAGCCCACACCACACAAGACTCACCACACAAGTCAAGTAAGACACCCACTTAACCATAAGAGGGCAAAAAGTCCAACTTACCAACATAAATGCTAACATTCTATCATGTGAAAGGCTATATAAATGTCTATTCAGCAGACAATCCAACAATATCCTCAATATCAATAATAATCCAAACTCCAGCTAACCGTTAATCTCATAATTCATGAGAACAAGCTAAAATGGCAACAAGACAAGAAGACTGAAGTATAAGGCAACGAATTCATCCAACAACCAACATGTGAAATGATAATTACAACTATTAAGGCATCAACATAAAACATCCAAAAACAACCAATCTCACCTCAAAGACAAACCCTCGACCCGAGTCCCGCGACGGGTCATCGGTCAAATCGAGGTCGATGGTTTAAACCTAGCTTGACCAAACTCGTTCGGTCAACTGCCCAGTCGAGTCTTGGCCTACTTTGGCCCAAATTACAAATTTTATCGCTATATTATTCTCATGCTATTTCCAATTTCTATCATGTGAAAAATGAAAGTAAAACATTATCAATCACCTAAACACTTAACAAACAACAAGCACCACATTTACTACTAATGTGACATTAATTCGTCGAGTAACTCGGAATAGTTACCTTAAACTAGCAAAGAGACAAGCAATAAACTTGAGAAAGCTTCTAAAACCCAAAATTACTCTTCATCTTCAACCACATATGAGTCACCTAAAATAATTATGTGAAGGGACGATATTAACGACTTATCGTTATATAAAATATGAGACGGAAATTAATTTAAATCAAAACATGTAAATCATATTCATTAGCTCTTTGTCTTATGTTCATAAACCATTATGACCCTCCCTTTTGACAGCATACCGGAAAATTGTCACAACTTTTACGCCCTAGAAATAGTCCCATAAAGCACCATTTTATCCGTCCAAAATCGAGCCTAAACCAGCCTGTCACGGCTCCCAAAACCGAGGCCAAAACAGCCCACACGGCCTCCATTTCGATTTGTCCCAAAACAGTGGAAAGTCGTACAAAAAACGGTACCAAAATAGAGTTCAATCTATCCTAAACCAGTCCTAAACCGAGTCAAAACAGTCCCAAAAAAAAGTCCCAAAGTACCTGCAAAGCGGACTCAAAAACAGTCCTAATTTACTGCACAATACCACAACTAAACAAGATCCCAAATAGCATCCCAAAACAATCTCTACATGTCAGTATACACCGTCTCAAATATACCACTTACTAGCTAGCATCCCAAATGATCCCTAGAGGTCAGTATACACCGTCTCAATCATCTCCACATATCAGTATACACCGTCTCAACTATACAACTGACTAATTAACATCCATAATGATCCCTATATATAATTATACACCGTCTCAACTATAAAACAGACTAACCAGCTTTCAAAATACACATATTTAACAAGTAATACTGAGTAACCTATCATTATTACCTTTTTCCGATTGAACTAATCATTTATGACTAACAAATATTCTACCAGACCGTCTATTTTAGTACATACAACCGTCTTATAATAAACAAAGCTAAAAATATAAATTGGGTTTGTAAAAATACATAACGAAAATGAATTTTACTTACAACGGATTGACGAGAACGACGAAAGGAGCGCTATGGAACAAAAATAGTTGAAAACGGATGACAAACGGAGTGGCAGGATCAATTTAAAAACAAAAAAAATTGAAACAGGCGTAAAAGAAGAAAAAGGAAGGGAGAAGAAGAAATGATACGTGAGAAATGATGGAGCAGCCTGCCTACCTGCTATTTATTATACGTACGTTTCTTCGTCGTTAAGAAACTTCGATCGTTATTAAAATCGTTTCGAGTTAAATTTAACCGATTTAAGTAAAAGTTTCAGTAATAAAACGGAATCAATAATAAATAAATTTAATGAGTGAAAATAAAATAAACTCAGCTAGTTAACGGAAATAATACGATATCAGCTTGAATCGGAATTATTAGCGATTTTTACGAAACTAACGGATATTAATAAAAATTGCTATTTTAGTGAAATAAGCTCAAAATAGCTAATTGGACGGTTTTGTTCCCAAAATCCATCTCGGGTTCACTTAAAACAACTTTCATAAGGACTCGTAAAGAAACGGGAATTATTAAATAAATAAACTCGAACTAATTTCAATAAACTCGAACTAACTTTAAATAAACTTATTAATGATTATTAAAATTAACGTATCGAATTATGATGAAATTAATTAATTAGCTAAGCATATATATATAAATCGTTAAATGATGTAATTAAATTCAAAATAGCAATTAAAAGAATTTTATCCATCTTAATAAAATACGGGGTGTTACAATCACCCCATCTTTTAAAAAGTTTCGTCCTCGAAACTTGAAAGTATAAATGAAAGGTTATAAAAATAAAACTGAAATTGGAATCGGTAACCAAAACATTTAAAAGGTCACTTATCGTAAGAATCAAAATTCTTTCAAAAGTTTCAAATAAAATTTTCCAACGTAACGATTCTCATCGGAGGAACGGAAGTGTTCTCGTTGCGCATTCAAGAACATCACATTCCAAATCCAAGATAAGGTCAAAGGGAAATCATTTGTATAAATCGAAAATCAAAATCTTGTCGAAACATTAATGAAAAGTTTTCAAATGTATAAGTCTCATTCATGGAACGAAATTGCTCTTGTCGTGCACACAAGAGCGCTAACTTTCCAAGTCAAAGACAAATTTAAACCGAAAATCACTGTCGACAAGAGTAGAACAAGTTATTAAACAGTTCTAATAACGAGTTCTAACATCCGATCAACGTTAAAATCAAAAGAAAAGGTAACTTACCCAAATTTTCTTTTGCAAAAAGCCAAAATAGAAATAAAGGTTTCACTTTTAAACCCAATTGGGGGTCAAATCCCTGAAAGTGTAACATTAAACTTTGACAAAAGCATCATAATTAGATCAAAGTGAATAGAAATTGGATAAAATTTACAAAAATCTCAGGTTTAGCAACTCAAAACTATGATAAAGAAGTCTATACTCAAAGAGCAATTAGAGAATTAAATCGAATTTTCATTTTTCCAAATCTTTACAAGTAGGGAAAATTTTGTAATAGTAACATAAAATTTTAGCAACGAACCAAAAATGGTAGCTTGAAATATTTAGAAATTGTACAAAAAGGAAAGTAACTTAGATAGCATAAAAACAAAGTATGTTAAGAGAGCTCAAACTTAAGCCACAAGAGAGCTATAATGACTTTCATAGGGTAAAAATTGAAGTCAAAATTACAAGGATGTCAAAGATATAGTTTCACAAGATACGAGTGTCAAATTTAAAGGAAGAGCAAGATGAAGCAAGGAAATGAGGTATGAACGGTGACGCTTATGAACGAGGAGAAAGGGAAAATTAAACAACAAAGAAACGCCAGACACTCTTATCTCAAACAACAACATCACTCAAAACGGTTCCAAAAACTTCCTAACAACAAAACTCATAACCACATCACTCCCAAGGTTTTCCTCAAATATTCCACAAGGTTCTCATTTCAAAACAAGGTAGTAACATACCAACCCCAAAATCTGAAAAATCAATAGGATCTCAAGTCTCTCTATCCTTTTACTTATCAAGGATTCCCAAAAGCGGAACTACACTCAGCTACACTCAGCTACGACATCATCCCATCATCTCAAGTACTCAATGCGACCTCAAGGTCTATACAACTATAGGGTTAACAAATTCTTCTCAATACTAAATCTCTCTCAACTCAAGAACTCTCAAGAGCCAACTAATAATCCCACATTAGCTTTTCTCATATGGTCATACCCATTATCAAACTCTCATGTCCAAAGTGATTATGGAAGCCAATCACAACTCGACTTACTTAGTCAAGGAACTAGGTATAAGTATCACTAAGTATGTCTCATCACCTTACCTAAGTCTTTCTAACATCACGACTTCTCAAAGCCAGGGTTAAGGGTCAGACACAAACAATCTCCTCAAAAGTCGAATTTTCCAACCCAGGTCAACATTCCTCACAAGAAAGAGTACTATCTAATGGCGTTAAGGGAGGATAAGCAAGGAACAAAAGACAAGTTAGGAGTACAAGCGTAGCTTTTAAAGTAAAACTGAAGGGAGTTTAGAAGGAGGATAAGCACCAAGAGATTAAGAATAAGGCGAGATACAAAAAGAACGAGAAACATCTGCAAGGAAGTAAAAGCATTCTTCAAAGGTTGAACAAATCTTCAATCCTCAGTAATCGGCACTAAACCTTGATCTTCGTAAAATATAAGTGTCCTTTCAATGGAACGGAGATACTCTTGGCGATCACTCAAGAACATCAATATTCCAATTCAAAGACATAAAAATACATTTTTACACCAACAAATGATAAAACTAATTATCAGACGTCTCCAATAACAAGTTTTAACACTAATTGACGTTAAAACCAGTGAAAAACATTAAAATATTATCAAAACCTTTAGTTCATTTTTTTTTTTTTATAATAAGGGTAATAACTCCATTAGCTATAGATAAGCTCACGGTCATTGATCCAAGAACGCAACAATTATTAAATGACAATCAACAAACAGGTTAGTACCTAACAAAGAGCAAACACAAAGAGACTACAACATAAGGTCCTAAGTCTACCCATCTTACCCATCTCTCAAGTTTATTATTTTAAGGTCAAGTTATTTATATTGGGGTGCACAAACGTGCGTCGGGAGCAAATATGCTCTGATACCAACTGTGACACCCTCATTTATTGCGGAAAAGTAAACACGTAATTCTACAGAAAAACTGACAGGATATGTTTGTAATAGGTTCAATTGGGTAAAAAGTCGTAATTTTTAAAACTCGAACTGTTATAAAGATATCCAAAAGGGAAGGTGTCAAACATGCAAGGTCCAAAATATGAGAAGTTATACAAACCAAATATGAGAAAGGGAGACATATGTCCCTAAAATGTATGTGACATAAAAAGGGTTTAAGGGTCACAATGAAATAAAACCAGTCTAGGTCCCAAGGTTACTTTGCTCGCTAGCTCGTCCATGTACCCCATATATGCATCACCCATTGTCATTCGCATTTTATACAAATACGAAAGCCACGATCGGTGGGGAGTAACTCCGAGTTCTCCGACCACGAAATGTCATAATTAATATAACATGTAAACATAAGAATATGAATACGACCACCACACACCGCCTTAGCATATAGATGCTAAGGCAATCGTGCTTATCATGTGAACAACAATATAACGCCACATAGTCCTAGCATGTGAATACTAGACCGACTCATACTACACTATCATGTGAATCACATAACATCCGGGAATCCAAACTCTATCAACCATAGCCGGCTTGCATCTCACCTTCTATGATTCATAGAATCACCATACAAGAAAGGGCAATATATCAAAGACAGGCATAAGTTCTTAGTCCCGTCAATAGTCACTTTGTAACTCGAGTCTATACCACGAGGTAGGGAAGGTAATCGAACCGGTATCTTGGCTCAGCGGTTACTATTAAGAAAACATGGCCAAGAGACAACACAACCCTAGCCTAAAATCTTGAGACCTAGACATGCGGATACACACCACCGCACCCAAGACCCACTATTTTTTTAAAACAAAGTGAAGTGAGTACCCTAAGGACACCACCGAAGGGTTGGCTAGTACTTAAGCCGACCCCATACTATCAAAATAAGTACCGAGGTCATGCCCCAACTTGGATATAAATCCACTAGTCAGGAACACAAAGGCTATCAAGCAGTGAACATATACTCGTCAGAGACTATAAAGACCTATCTATGATGAAGGCCGAAATACTCACCTAGAACCTAGTCCCAGCTAGTCCCAGCTTGAATACTTTAGCCCACACCACACAAGACTCACCACACAAGTCAAGTAAGACACCCACTTAACCATAAGAGGGCAAAAAGTCCAACTTACCAACATAAATGCTAACATTCTATCATGTAAAAGGCTATATAAATGTCTATTCAACAGATAATCCAACAATATCCTCAATATCAATAATAATCCAAACTCCATCTAACCGTTAATCTCATAATTCATGAGAACAAGCTAAAATGGCAACAAGACAAGAAGACTGAAGTATAAGGCAACCAATTCATCCAACAACCAACATGTGAAATGATAATTACAACTATTAAGGCATCAACATAAAACATCCAAAAACAACCAATCTCACCTCAAAGACAAACCCTCGACCCGAGTCCCGCGACGGGTCATCGGTCAAATCGAGGCTGACTGGTTTAAACCTAGCTTGACCAAACTCGTTCGGTCAATCTGGCCCAGGTCAGAGTCTTGGCCTACTTTGGCCCAAATTACAAATTTTATCGCTATATTATTCTCATGCTATTTCCAATTTCTATCATGTGAAAAATGAAAGTAAAACATTATCAATCACCTAAACACTTAACAAACAACAAGCACCACATTTACTACTAATGTGACATTAATTCGTCGAGTAACTCGGAATAGTTACCTTAAACTAGCAAAGAGACAAGCAATAAACTTGAGAAAGCTTCTAAAACCCAAAATTACTCTTCATCTTCAACCACATATGAGTCACCTAAAATAATTATGTGAAGGGACGATATTAACGACTTATCGTTATATAAAATATGAGACGGAAATTAATTTAAATCAAAACATGTAAATCATATTCATTAGCTACTGTCTTATGTTCATAAACCATTATGACCCTCCCTTTTGACAGCATACCGGAAAATTGTCACAACTTTTACGCCCTAGAAATAGTCCCATAAAGCACCATTTTATCCGTCCCAAAATCGAGCCTAAACCAGCACTGTCACGGCTCCCAAAACCGAGGCCAAAACAGCCCACACGGCCCTCCATTTGACCGTCCCAAAACAATGGAAGGTCGCACAAAACGGTACCAAAATAGAGTTCAATCTATCCTAAACCAGTCCTAAACCGAGTCAAAACAGTCCCAAAAAAAGTCCCAAAGTACTGCAGCGGACTCAAAAACAGTCCTAATTTCTTGCACAATACCACAACTAAACAAGATCCCAAATAGCATCCCAAAACAATCTCTACATGTCAGTATACACCGTCTCAAATATACCACTTACTAGCTAGCATCCCAAATGATCCCTAGAGGTCGGTATACACCGTCTCAATCATCTCCACATATCAGTATACACCGTCTCAACTATACAATTGACTAATTAACATCCATAAGGATCCCTATATATAATTATACACCGTCTCAACTATAAAACAGACTAACCAACTTTCAAAATACACATATTTAACAAGTAATACTTGAGTAACCTATCATTATTACCTTTTTCCGATTGAACTAATCATTTATGACTAACAAATATTCTACTAGACCGTCTATTTTAGTACATACAACCGTCTTATAATAAACAAAGCTAAAAATATAAATTGGGTTTGTAAAAATACATAACGAAAATGAATTTTACTTACAACGGATTGACGATAACGACGAAAGGAGCGCTATGGAACAAAAATAGTTGAAAACGGATGACAAACGGAGTGGCGGGGATCAATTTAAAAACAAAAAAATTGAAACAGCGTAAAAAGAAGAAAAAGGAAGGAGAAGAAGAAATGATACGTGAGAAATGATGGAGCAAACTGCCCACCGCTATTTTTATTATACGTACGTTTTTCTTCGTCGTTAAGAAACTTCGATCGTTATTAAAATCGTTTCGAGTTAAATTTAACCGATTTAAGTAAAAGTTTCAGTAATAAAACGGAATCAATAATAAATAAATTTAATGAGTGAAAATAAAATAAACTCAGCTAGTTAACGGAAATAATACGATATCAGCTTGAATCGGAATTATTAGCGATTTTTACGAAACTAACGGATATTAATAAAAATTGCTATTTTAGTGAAATAAGCTCAAAATAGCTAATTGGACGGTTTTGTTCCCAAAATCCATCTCGGGTTCACTTAAAACAACTTTCATAAGGACTCGTAAAGAAACGGGAATTATTAAATAAATAAACTCGAACTAATTTCAATAAACTCGAACTAACTTTAAATAAACTTATTAATGATTATTAAAATTAACGTATCGAATTATGATGAAATTAATTAATTAGCTAAGCATATATATATAAATCGTTAAATGATGTAATTAAATTCAAAATAGCAATTAAAAGAATTTTATCCATCTTAATAAAATACGGGGTGTTACAACCACCCCACCCGACACCAACTAACCACCCACCACCCCCGCCGCCGCCACCCCACCGCCGCTGGTTCGTTTTTTTTTTTTTTTTTTTTTCAACTCGTTTTTTTTTCGTTTTGTGTTAATTTGTATGTTTTGAGTTGTTTTTTCCATTCATTATTTTTTTGTCTTTTATTTTATTTTAGTTGTCTTTTAGTTTGTTAGTTCTCATTTTTTATTCATTTTCTTAAATCTCTTCTTGTTATACGTTTTTTTTAAGATTTCGTGTTTTAAATCTCGTTTTTTTTTTTTTGTGAGATACTTTTTTTTCATCTAAGACAAAAATGGACTAAAGTTATACAAAAATGAACCAAAGTTATACAAAAATAGACCAAAGTTATACAAAAAAAAGACTAAAGTTATATATATAAAAATTGGACTAAAGTTATACAAAAAATTGGACTAAAGTTATACAAAAATGAACCAAAGTTATACAAAAATGAACCAAAGTTATACAAAAATGGACTAAAGTTATACAAATATGGATTAAAGTTATACAGATATGGGCTAAAGTTATACAAATAAGGACTAAAGTTATACAAAAATGAACCAAAGTTATACAAAAATGAACCAAAGTTATACAAAAATGAACCAAAGTTATACATAAATATGGATTAAAGTTATACAAATATGAGCTAAAGTTATACATATAAGGACTAAAGTTATACAAAAATGGACCAAAGTTATACAAAAATGAACCAAAGTTATACAAAAATGGACTAAAGTTATACAAACATGAACCAAAGTTATACAAAAATAGACCAAAGTTATACAAAAAAAGACTAAAGTTATACAAAAATTGGACTAAAGTTATACAAAAATTGGACTAAAGTTATACAAAAAATTGGACTAAAGTTATACAAAAATGAACCAAAGTTATACAAAAATGAACCAAAGTTATACAAATATGGACTAAAGTGTTAGTCCATATTTGTATAACTTTGGTTCATTTTTGTATAACTTTGGTTCATTTTTGTATAACTTTAGTCCAATTTTTTGTATAACTTTAGTCCAATTTTTGTATAACTTTAGTCTTTTTTTGTATAACTTTGGTCTATTTTTGTATAACTTTGGTTCATGTTTGTATAACTTTAGTCCATTTTTGTATAACTTTAGTCCAATTTTTTGTATAACTTTAGCCCATTTTTGTATGACTTTAGTCCATATTTGTATAACTTTAGTCCATATTTGTATAACTTTTGTCCATATTTGTATAACTTTAGTCAATTTTTGTATAACTCTAGTCCTTATTTGTATAACTTTAGTCCTTCGTATGTATAACTTTAGTCCTTCGTATGTATAACTTTAATCCAACAAACTTATAACTTTTGTCCAAATGTATAACTTTAGTCCAAAATTGTATAACTTTAGTCCAAAAATAAAAAACCAACAAAACTGAAAAAATAAAAACCAAATCTCGCCAATACTAGATCTAAAATAAAAAAACCCGCCAATCTAACAAAAAAAACCCGTCTAAGAAAAAAAACAAATAATAATGAAATACAATACAATAACAATAATTGAAATAAAAAACGTCAAATCTAAACATTTAAATATTTAAATTTGACAAATTTATATATCGTGCGTATAACTTTAATGCACGCAGTGTATAACTTTAATAGACAAGATGTATAACTTTAGTCTAAAAAAAACCAAATAACAATGATCACTGAAGTTGTACATAAGGGCATTGAAGTTGTACACAATGACCACTGAAGTTGCACATATAAGTTTAAATTTTAAATCTGAAAAATAAAAACAAATGAGAAGAAGAAACAAACTAAACAATACTACATTAATCCATAATAACAAAAAAAATAGTAAATCAAAGAAAAAACCAAATAACAAAAAATAGTATAACTTTAATGTTTAAAGGGTATAACTTTAGTCGTAAATTGTATAACTTTTATGTTTTAAGGGTATAACAAAATTAACAAAATGAAATCTGAAAAACTTTAACCAATAAAATAATTCTGAAAAATAAAAAACCATAATTTCTCAACAAAAAGTAAAGTAAATCTAAAAAAAAAAAAAGAAAAGAAAAAGAAAAAAGAAAAAAGAAAAAACGAACACACCAACAGCAACAACAACAACCATCACTTAAGTTACACCAACAACAACATCTCTATCACTTAAGTTACCACCAAAAATCCGACAACCTCGACCCACAATCACCCGACAACCGCACCTCACTCCTCCCCCCTTCCTCTTCTTCCCCGCCTGCCACACCGACGACCACCACGAACCGTCACACAAACCCACCCGACAACCCAGATCTTTTAAAAAAAATAAATAAACAAATACAAAAAAATCGAAAAAAACCCACCATACCCAGATCTGGAATTTTTTTCGAAAAAACCGACCAAATATGTTGTTGTCATCGGGTTATGGGTGGTTGTGCGAGGGTGTTGTTCTTGTCGTCGGGTTGTGCAAGGGAGGTCGGTTGGAGATGAAGGGGAGGTGGCGCTATTGTGGTCGGTGGTGGGTGGAGGTTGTGAGGTCGTGACTGCCGACAGGAGGTCTTGTGGTGGAGGGTCGTCGGTGGAGAAGGGAGGACGGCTGGTGGTGGGTCGGCGGCGAAAGGACGGAGGAAGGAGGGAGTTTTTTTAAATTTTCTCAGATTTGTGTTTTTTTTGGTTTGATTGGTTTTTTATTTGTTTTGGTTTGGTTTGGTTTTTTTTTTGTTTGGAGAGGATAGTAGGAAAATGAGAGAGAATGAGAGAAGGGAGAGAGAATGAATAATGAGGGAGTGAGTAGAGAGATTAGAATGGGGAAGAGTTATACAGATTAGGAAGGAGTTAGGGAGGATTAGGGGGGGATTAGGGAGGGAGATTTATGACCCTTCATTGAGATCTAATCTCATCCATCCATTCCCTCCATCCAAAGGCTCATAGATGGACTTAGGGACTTATTAGATGTAATGGCCTTATAAGAAGCCTTCTCTCTCTCTCTCTCTCTCTCTCTCTCTCTCTCTCTCTCTCTCTCTATATATATATATATATATATATATATATATATATGAGAGAGAAAGGTTCTAGTAAGGCCCTCATATCAAATGAGTCCCTAAGTCCTTATAAGGGCCTTTGGATGGAAGGGATAGAGGGATGAGATTACATCTCAATGGATGGCCATAAATCTCCCTCCTTAATCTCCCTTCCTAATCTTGTACAACTTCTTCTAATCCTGTATAACTCCTTCACCATTCTAATCTCCCTTCTCACTTCCTCATAATTCACTCTCTCACTTCTCTCTCATTCACTCATTCTCTCTCATTTTCCTCTCATCATCTCTCAAAAAAAAACCCAATTCAAAACAAACTAAAAACAAAAAAAAAACCAAACCCACCATTTCCCAAACCCGACAGCCACATCCCGAGCCCACCACCGGTCTGCCGCCACATCCCTACTGCTGCCACTCCTCCTCTGAACCGTCCCTCCGTCACCAACACTCCCCTCCCCAGCTGCACTACTGCCACTCCTCCTTTGAACCGTCCCTCCGTCACCAACCGTTCCAGATCTGCTTTTCTTTTTTTTTTCAAATTTTTTTCCTTATTTCAATTGTTGTTGGTTGTTGCGGCTGGTGGTGTTGTTTGTGACGGTTGGTGTCAATGTTTTTGTGGTTGTTATTGTTGTTGCTCCGTTGTGGCGGTTGTTAGTGTTGTTGTTGGTGTCAATTTTTTTTTTAAATGATGCAGTGTCGCATCACCTTTCTCCCTCCCTACTGTATCGTCTTTTTTTTAAAAAAAAAAAAAAATTGTTTATGGAAATCCTTATCTTATTATATGTTTGTTTTAATCTCGTCTTAGTACTTATTTTTTCAAACTTCGTGTAACACCCGCGAATTTTCCATTTTGACATTTAAATTTATTAAACTGTTTGATTACTTTATTTCATATTTTTGAATTATTCAATTTAATTAATTTTATGTCAAACACGATTTTTATAAACGTATTACATAAAAGCTCGTTTATATAAAAATACGTACGATTAAATTATATCTTTAAGGCATGATTTATATAATAATATATATATACGTATTTCTGGTCCGATAATAATAATGACTGTAATAGTTTCCATCTTAACTTCCGTCTAGCAATAGACTATCACATTTTCATATGTAAGACTATCCTTAATCTCGACCAATCAAAATTCAACAACACTCATACCCCTACTCACTCACACCCCACATTTATATATTATTATTATTATTATTATTATTATTATAGTTAGTAGTAGTACTACCCGTGTGACCCCCACCCTGCACACCCTTGCTTTTCCTCACTTCTTCTTCTCCTTTTCTTGCGTTAAACAGCAGCAACAACAATCCCCTGCAACCACAACAAACCCAGACCAACAACTCCATTTTCGTGACATAAAAACCCAGATTCCGACTTCGTTTCTCAACCTTATCCCCTAATTCTTCCACCATTCTCCTCCGTACTTCCTCCTTCATCTTTCTAGGTAAGAAAGCTATGATTTTGTGGTGATTTCAGTTTGACCCGCCTCCTAAAAGTTCCGATTTTTAGCTCCTTTATTTCGTTTTTCTCCTTCTAGTTGAAGAAACCAAAGACCCGCAGGGAGGCTCACACTCTTTTGACGTTTTCCAGGGAGATTTGAAGAGCAATGAGGTAACGGTGATAGGTTACTCGACAATAATGTCGAATTTCCGTCTTAGTTGTCGTTTTATAGGCCTTGTTTGATAAAGTTTGGGTCTTTATACTTTCTCACTTGTGTGCTTAAATTTATCGTGTTAAATTCCGTCTTAAACCTTGTCTCATTGGTGTCGGATTATAGCTCAATTGAGTTTTGTTTTTTTTCCTTCTGGTACGTCGCATGTGACTAAATTGATGCATACTTTAAAAGATCTTTGGTAGGCAGTAGCTAATTGTGGTTGAAAAGTTGTACAATTAAGTATGATTTTTATTGGTCATAGAGGTAATCATTTGCCTGTTTTTTTTTTTAAAAAGAAACAATCAATGCAGATTATATAAATTTACAATTAGTGTAGCAAATGACCATAGTTTCAGGCTGTATCAAATAAATGCAAGTAGCTCTTTTGGACTGTGTTAAAACGTGGATAAAAGGGGGCTGTGAGACGATTTTTGGGCTCGTTTTTGGTCTATGTTTGGTGGGTGGTTCGAGCCAACTCTCTTACTTCCGTCTCAAGTGTATATCCAAGTATGATATGGGTCCTTTGTATGGTTAATTCCCGCCTTGTTACATGCTTAAAAACTTGTCTTAAGACGGACGCAAAACTGGTAATTGAAACGTGAAACAGGGACTATGTTGGGTGTTCTTGGACGCGATTTGTGGGCTGAAATTGTCGTTGGTTCGAGTCAACCTAATTACTCATGCCTTGTGTGCATATACATAAATGAAAATGGTCTTTTGTTTGGATGAATTCGGCCTTGTAACATGCTTAAAATATCGTCTTAAGACGGTCACAAATGAACTTAAACCGTAAAAATGGGTTTGTTTGGAGGGCGGGTCAAGTATTGGCAGGTGTAACAACTCTTCATTATAAAGTAGAAAAGGGTGCAATGTCAGCAACTCCGTATGAGGAGTATGAATGGAACGAATTGAACACATTTATGCTTTCTAATGCATATGGTGCCTTACTGAATATTTTCATGCGATCTTTTTTTATGTTTGCTAATTTCAAAGCTATTTACCTGAACGTCGAACACCATTTATATAAATGGCTTTATCTGTTATGGATTGATGAATTGTGGACGTGACTGTTAAGATGTAATGTTGTATATGTCTCATTTGTTGGATTTGTCATATGATTTAATTGTTGGTGGCCAATCTTGTGTTTTGTAGTGGGCCCATGAATGAGTCACTTGTGCTTGTCTCCATTTTATTTCGTTAATTTTCACATGACGTAAATTATTCATTACTACTTGTTATATTTTATTAATTTTATTCACCCGACATGTTAAATTATGAAGTGAAATATTTATTAATATAATACAAGTATGAGATATTTATTATAAGTAGTTACTTGTAGTGAGTCGTATTCTAGATAATGTCTAGTATTGTTCGGTTGTGAGAGTCTTGGTTCTACCGGAATACTAGGGGTGAGCCAGAGGCCCTCTAGTTCCGGTATGAACGTCGGGAGTGATGTTCCCATCTGTACTTATGGTGCTGCAAGCCATAAGTATGAATGTGACATTTATAATCCCGACCCTGAGTCTTGGTCCTATCGGATACTAGGGGCGAGCCAGAGGCCCTCTAGTTGCGATATGATTCGGCGGGAGTGATGTTCCCATCCGTACTCATGGTGATGCAGACCATAAGTATGAATGTGGCGTTAAGCATCCCGTCCCTGAGTCACGGTCCTATCGGATTCTAGGGGTGAGCCATAGGCCCTCTAGTTGCGGTGAGGTCGTCGGGATTGATGTTCCCATCTGTACCTATGGTGAGATGCAAGCCATAAGTATGAGTGTGAAATTAATAATCCCGTTCTATGTGCTTGTTTGTTGTGCTTGTTTGTTACACTTGTTTGTTGTATTTGGCCATGTTTTAAAGGTAACCGCTGAGCCAGATACTTGTTTGTTGTGTCTCGGACATGTTTTAAAGGTAACCTCTGAGTCGGACACTTGTTTGTTGTATTTGGCCATGTTTTAAAGGTAACCGCTGAGCCAGATACTTGTTTGTTGTGTCTCGGACATGTTTTAAAGGTAACCTCTGAGTCGGACACTTGTTTGTTGTATTTGGCCATGTTTTAAAGGTAATCGCTGAGCCAGATACTTGTTTGTTGTACCTCGGACATGTTTTAAAGGTAACCTCTGAGTCGGGTACTTGTTTGTAGTATTTGGACATGTTTTAAAGGTAACCGCTGAGCCAGATACTTTATCTGTTGTGCTTCGGACATGTTTTAAAGGTAACCTCTGAGTCGGGCACTTGTTTGTAGTATTTGGACATGTTTTAAAGGTAACCGCTGAGCCAGATACTTTAGAGGTCGTGCCTTGGACATGTTTTAAAGGTAACCGCTGAGCCAAGGTACTTAAGGACTTGTGTCTCGGACATGCTTTAAAGGTAGCCTCTGAGCCGGATGCTTTGCTTGTTATGTGATGTTAGTAGTCCCATTTCATGTATTGTATGTTGTTTGGGTTTTAAAGTTGGATGTATCATATGCCTTATCTATGATTTACTACGCATGTTTTGAATTATAGTCTCAGTGCTTGCATCAAATGGTTGTATTTATGATGTTCTAATATGTTCCTGTTTATACGTATTTCGACATATTGTGGCTGGGAGAACCTTGAGTTACTCCCCACTGACTGTGGCGTTCATGTTTACATGAATGACAGGTGGTGAAGATGCGTACCTGGGGAAGACGTGTGGGCTAGCGAGAACTAAACCCTCGGACCTTAGTTTCTAGTTTAGAAAACCCTTATATGTTTATTCGTGGGATATCTTTCCCCGCTTTCTAGACTTTTGGGTTGTAATAACCTATATTTGTCTATTATCGTATTTGTTTCATTTCATTTTGGCACCCGCGTGTTAATCTTTAACTAATAACCAAAAAGTTTTTAAAATATCACAAATTTCCGCTTTAATTTATTAGTTATATTTTCCGCTTTATCGTGGGGTGTCACACTTCGTCTTGTAAATTCGTTTTGTTATTATGTATTTATTTTAGATCTAATAATTTTTCAGATATAAATTCGTATTATTATAGTATTTTTTTTTAGATCTAATATTTGTTGTTGACGAAGTACGGATTTTAAAATTTTTTGTTAATTTTTTTATTAGATTTCCTTTGTTTTGTATTTCATTTAAGTTATCCTATTTATGACTAAAATTATACCCTTGAAACATTAAAGTTATACTATTTACGACTAAAGTTATACCTTCAAAACATTAAAGTTATACTATTTACGACTAAAGTTATACCCTTGAAACATTATCATTTGTGTTATGTTTTGATTTTTTTACATTTATTTGTTAGGTTTTGTTGGTTTTTTAAGTTTTTGTGAGACAGTGTGTTATGTTATTTTAGTTTTCGTTTTTTATTTTTTTAGATTTCGGTTCTTTTTTTGTTATTTCAGATTTCGTACAACTTCAGTGGTCATTGTGTACAACTTCAATGCCCTTATGTGCAACTTCAGTTATCATTGTTATTTGGTTTTTTTTTTTATATTTGGTTTTTTCTTAGATTTACGGGTTTTTTTGTTAGATTAACGTTTTTTTGTTATTATGGTGGACTATTTACGATTAAAGTTATACCTTTTTAACATTAAAGTTTAAAGTTATACAAATATGGACTAAAGTTATACCCTTTAAACTTTAAAGTTATACAAATATGGACTAAAGTTATACAAAAATTGACTAAAGTTATACAAATAAGGACTAAAGTTATAAAAAAATGGACTAAAGTTATACAAATATGGACAAAAGTTATACAAATAAGGATTAAAGTTATACAAAAATTGACTAAAGTTATACAAATATGGATTAAAGTTATACAAAAAATTGGACTAAAGTTACAAAAATAGACTAAAGTTATACAAAAATGGACTAAAGTTATACAAAAAAGGACTAAAATTATACAAAAATGGACTAAAGTTATACAAAGATGGACTAAAATTATACAAAAACAGACTAAAGTTATACAAATATGGACTAAAGTTATACAAATAAAGACTAAAGTTATACAAAAATTGACTAAAATTATACAAATATGGACTAAATTTATACAAACAGTACTTATATCAATTCAAATTTGGACTAAAGTTATACAAAAAATTGGACTAAATTTGTATAACTTTAGTCCATTTTTGTATAACTTTAGTCCATTTTTGTATAACTTTAGACTGTTTTTGTATAATTTTAGTCCATTTTTGTATAACTTTAGTTCATATTTGTATAACTTTAGTCTGTTTTTGTATAACTTTAGTCCATTTTTGTATAACTTTAGACTGTTTTTGTATAACTTTAGTCCATTTTTGTATAACTTTAGTCCATATTTGTATAACTGTAGTCTGTTTTTGTATAACTTTAGTCCATTTTGGTATATCTTTAGTCCAAAATTGTGTAACTTTAGTCCATAATATTATAATTTTAGTCCTTTTTTGTATAACTTTAGTCCAAAAATCGTGTAACTTTAATCCATAATAGTATAACTTTTGTCTAAATGTAATTAAGATTTGAAACTAACACAATGTCATTGTTGTAGATAATGTAAGTTAAAGTTATACATAATGTCAGTGAAGTTATACATAATATCAGTGAAGTTATACATAATGTTCATTGAAGTTATACATAATATCGGTGAAGTTGCACACAATATCATTGAAGTTGTACATAATGTAAATTAAAGTTATACATAATGTCAGTGAAGTTATACATAATGTTGATTGAAGTTATACATAATTTTAAATAATTTTATAAAACAAGAGGTTGGAGTTATAAACATTGAAATTTGAGAAATAAATAAATAAATATACATTTAAATTTAAATACTAAAACTGAAAATTTTATATAACAAGACGAATTTTAAAGAAACAACATTTGTAAAAATAAAAAAGTATATCACCAAAAAAACGATATTTAAAACCCGAATTTTTTTAAAAAAAAAAGTATAACAAGAAGATATTTGAAAAGAATAAGTAACAACAAAAATTAACAAATAAAATAAACCGACCCCAAACAACAAATTTAACACAAAATTTGGAAAAAAAAAGTGACGAAAATAACCGAGACGCAAATTCTGGAAAAAAAAAAAAAAAAAAAAAAAAAACGAGTTTGTAGAATTTACCGACGGCGGTGGTGGAGGTGGGTGGCGGTGGGGGTGGGCGTTGGGTGGTGTCGGGTGGGATAGTGGTGGGTGGTGGTGAATGAGGAAGAGAAGAATGAATGATTTATTTGGGTTTTTTGATTTATTTGGATTTTTTTGGGTTTTTGATTTAATTGGATTTTTTGGGTTTTATTTATTTATTTGGGTTTTGGGGTTTTTTATTTATTTGGATTTTTTGGGTTTTTATTTTTTGGGGTTTGAGAGAGGAGATGAGTTGTGTGATATGTGAGAGAAGTGGATGAGAGGAAAAAAAGTTATAGTGAATTAGTGATTAATTAGAAGGATTAGTGAAGGAGGAGAGAATGAGTGATATTAGTTCATAAACACACTTTTTGGAGGTTGATCTTGACCATCCATTTTCACCATCCAAGGGCCCTTAATAGAACTTATGGACTCAAATACATATGTTGGCCTTAGTTGAGCTCTCTCTCTCTCTCTCTCTCTCTCTCTCTCTCTCTCTCTCTCTCTCTCTCTCTCTCTCTCTCTCTCTCTATATATATATATATATATATATATATATATATATATAGATGAGTAGGGATCATGTAAGTCCACCTTTTTTGGTTGAGTCCATAAGTCCTAATCTAGGCCATTAGATCAAAAGAATGAAGGGCCAAGATTAAAAGAAAAAAACAAATCATCCTATAAAAGCACAAAAACCCTAATTATTCTCACAAACCCTACCACCTCTCTCTCTCTCTTCATTTTCCTCCCACTTCTCTCTAAATTGTCTCCCTCTGACTCCACCGCCGTCCGTCACCACCAGCCCCTCGCAGCCGCCACTCTCATTCTTCTTCTCCCTCCTTCACGGCACCACCACCAGTCACCTCCTTATCTCTCCTTCCCGGCACCGCCAGTCTCCCCAGACGACGACCCACCCCCGTTCACGGACCACCAGAGACGACGACCCACCTTCTCTTTCCTATCACCACCGACAACAACCACAACAGTCCTCCCTCGCCGTGGTCGTCCCTCATCTCCTCAACCGCCGCCTTTTCCCTTCTCGTTTTTTTTTTTAATTTTTTTTCAGATCTGAAAAAATTTGTTGTTGGTGGTGGTTGGTGATGCGGTGGTTTCAGTCGTGGTGGGTAATGATCTGGCTGCCGCCTATTCCCTCCTCCTTTGTCTTTTTTTTTTCAAATGTAGGTGGTGGTGTTGATGGTGGTGTCGTGGTGGGTTTTTCAATATTTTTTTTTTTTTTTTTGGCCGCGTGGGGGAAGGTGTCAATCTTTTTTTTTTTTTTTTCAGATCTGAAATAATAAGTGGCTTGGGTGGTTGTTGCGGTTTGAAGGTGGTGGTGGTTGGGACAGGAGGTGATAGGATGATGGTGGTGGTGGTGGTTGACAAAGAAAGTTAGTAGCATTTTCGGGACTTAAGTTACAAATTTAAGTACTAAAGTTACAAATTCAAGGACTGTAGTTACATTAGTCGGACAATAAAATTACACCTTTGTTGGCTAAACTAACAACTCATGGCTAAAGTTACATTCTTTAAAAACAAAAGTTACACTTGAAAGGACTAAAGTTACAATATTAATGTATATTAACTCAAATTTTTACATTTAAACAAGCATACGACTAAAGTTATGATTCTAACGACTAAAATTACGACTTCAACAACTACAGTTACACTTAAAAAGTAGGTAAAGTTACACCCATAAAAGTTATAAATTTAAATTTTTACTTAAGAAACATCATAGAACAAAAGTTATACTTTCAATGACTAAAGTTACACTTAAAAGGGGTAAAGTTACACTCATAAAAATTATAAATTCAATTTTTTTCTTAGAAACATCATACAACTAAAGTTACACCTTCAACGGCTAAAGTTACACTTTAAAGGGCTAAAGTTACCCTCATAAAAGTATATAAATTCAAATTTATACATAAAACCACCCTACAACTAAAGTTACAACTTAAACGACTAAAATTACACTCGTAAAACAATAAAATTACATATTCTTTTGTTAAAATTACATAAATCAAATTTCTAAATTCAAAATTTTATATACACAATGACTTTAAAATGTTAAAAATACCCTCATAAAGTAATAAATGACTAAAGTTACACTTATCGAGTAGTAAAGTTACAGTCAGAGAATGATTGGCTAGGAATAGGACTTATGGACTCAACCAAATTTGTGGACTCACCTGAACCTGACTATATATATATATATATATATATATATATATATATATATATATATATATATATATATATATATATATATATATATATATATTGTAAAGTTCAAATAAGTCTCTTACATCTATTGAGTCCCTAAGTCTTCATATGGGCCTTTGGATCTAGAGAATGGAAGGAGGAGATTGCATCTCAATGGAGGGCTAGAAATGAATCTAGCTAATCTTCCTCCCTAATCATTCCTAATCTCTTCCTTATTCTAATCTTATTATTATCATTCATTCACTCATCTCTCTTTCATTCTTTTCAAAAACAAAACCTCATCTCTCATCCTCTCTTCCTCTCATCAACAAACCAAAAAAAAAAAAAAAACAAAAAAAAGGGTTATTTCACAGGAATAATCCAACCTAAGCCCCATCTTCTCATATTAATCCCAACTAATATTTAACTGAGAATAATCCTAACTAGTACATCATTTAACTTGCACTAAACCCATCCCGTAATTAACCTGATATAACCGGTTTCTCAACAAGTGACAATGTGGGTCCACCTCTTTTCTATTTTTTTTTTTTTCATTTTTCTTCTTCTTCTCCTTCCTTCTTCATTTCTTCAATCTGTCCTTCCAATTTCTTCATTTCTTCTACTTCCTCTTCTTTTTTTTTTTTTTTTTTTTTTTTGATAAGGAAAGGAAACTAGATTGACCGAAATCAACCCATAACATCCTTGCGGATGAGAAACGTAAAAGAAAATCAAAGATTTTCATTTTACCACGGATCAAACATAAGAGAAGGGCAAAAATGAGGAAACTTTCATAGAAAAGAAATTCACTTAAAGCCCTATGAAAGGAAAATAAAATAAAATAAGAAAAATAGACATAAGGGAATAATCTTCCAAAATTATAGAGCAAATGCCAAAAATTCTAAAGGTAGGATAGTCTTCCAAAAAGAATACTCCATACGAAGAACTTCGTAAATGGGAACCAAAGACAATCCAAAATAGCAATGAAAAAAATTTTAGATTTCAATAGAAATTACTTAAGTAGAAATCTCAACAACTTGAAAGCTCCACCAAATTATCATAAACTTACATTTCTATTATATCAATAATGATATAGGTACAAATCAAAGGACTCTTGAAATGTTGCTCTTAAAATCTTGATTTAATCCTTCTTTAACTAAGACATATGACTAAAATAAACTCTCCTAGGCTAAAATGGAGAGTAAATTAAAGTCTAGTCATTAAGAAGGGAGAAAATCAAGAAAAAACTGAAAAAAATTTCAATTAAAAGACTAAAAAAGATAAGAAATCTACAAAACCATGTAGATGAAGATAGATGATTATGAAGAAAAGGAGAAGAGGAGGGACGAAGTGCTGGGGAAGGACTCAAAGAAGAGAAGGAAAATTTTCCAGATCTCTTTTTGCTTGGAATTTGAGAGAGTTTATCTCTCATGTTCTCTACTTCCTCTTCTATTTTTCTTCTTTCATTCTCCATATTTTCACCTTTTTATTTCCTTAATTTATTATTACTCCCATTAAATCTAACACAAAATTAGATTGACATGATGACATCCAAAATTCCAATAACCATTAAAATATCCCAAAAAACTCAGATTAGTGACACATCTTAACAACTCTGCTAAGCCAATTTGGATTTTTTTTAAACCATAGACCCCTTTTTTTTCCGGAAAGACAAAGCTATACAAAAATGAACATAATTTCCTACATATAGATCTACGGAATCCATATCCTACCATTTTCTATATACACATTTCCTACCCTTCAAAAGGTCCACCTGTAAAGCTTTATAACAAGGGACAAGTTACATGTGACTGAAGACTACCAAGGGTATTGAAGTTCATTTCATTTCATTTCAGGTGTAAACCATAGGCATCGAATAAAGATTCCAGAATAATTAAGGGTAGTGTTTTTATGTTCATAAACAGCCTCCTCAGATTCTCCTTGGTCAAAGTCGTCATATCAACCACGTCTCCACCGTTTACCCCAAGATTCGCTATTGTTGTTGGGTTTGTGGCGGAGATGCGAGGAGGAGGAAGAGAAGATGGGGATTGGTGATGGACGGTGGTGCAGGAGTTTTGTTTTGTTTTGTTTGTGTTTGGTGATTGATGGTAGAGCAGATTAAAGGGGATGAAGATAAAGAGGATGAAATATGAAGTTCAAGTTAATTAATTAGGATTATAGTCAAGAGAAACCGGCTCTTCAGGTTTCCCTTCCACGAGTTTAGTAGAAGTTAAATGATGAATTTGATAGGATTATTCTCAGTTAAACATTAGTTGGGATTAATATGAGAAGAGGGGGCTTAGGTTGGATTATTCATATGAAATAACCCAAAAAAAAACCCAAAATCAAAACAATTCAAAACAAATCTGAGAAACCAAAAAAATCAACCTCCCTCCCTCCCGCCCGTCCCCTGAAACAGCACGGCAACCACAACACCCGACCACACCACGGCAACCACCACCCGACCCAACTCCTCTCCACCACGACAACCAATCAAGCAACCACCTCTCCTCCATAACCGACCAAAAACCAAGATCTCGACATCGCCGCCGCCGGAAACCACCTCAGCACCACTTCCTCCTCTTCTCAACCCGACACCACCTCGCCATAAACCCAACGTGGTCGTCCTCCTTTGACCACCACATCCACCGTCTCTGACCATCGTCGTCGTCCTCTTCCTTTCGTCTCAGATCTAAATTTTACAATGATTTCTGTTTGTTTTTTTCGGTTTTTGATTTCTGTTTTTTTTTTCGTTTATTTGATTTCGATTAAAATTTAGCATTGATTTCATCTCTGACCAAGTTAATGTTGTTTGTGTCTTTTAAAAAACCGTTTTGTTATTTGTTTATTTCTTAATTCAGATTCGGTTTTTTTTGTTTTTATTTTTTTTTAATTTCAGTTTTGTTTTCAATTTTTTCCGTTAAAATTACACTTTTTCCTATTAAAATTACACTTTTGTCTGTTAAAATTATACTTTTTCTGTAAAAAATTACACTTTTTTCAAATAAAATTACACTCTTTTGTTAAAATTACACAACCTTCAAACATTCAAGGTACACTTTTTTTTTGGTTAAAATTACACTTATCGTCATTAAAGTTACACTTTTTCCTGTTACAATTACACTTTTTTTTGGTTAAAATTACACTTTTTTTGGTTAAAATAACACTTATTTCTGTTATAATTACACTTTTTCCTGTTAAAATTACACTTTTTCTATTACAATTACACTTATATCTGTTACAATTACACTTTTTTCTGTTAAAATTACACTTTTTTGTTGTTAAAATTACACTTTGTTTCTGTTAAAATTACACTTTTTTCTGTTAAAATTACACTTTTTGTTGTTAAAATTACACTTTTTTCTATTAAAATTACTCTCTCAATGACTAAAGTTACACTCTTTGCCTAAAGTTAGACAGACTAATTTGGACTATTTGAACAATTTGGACTAACTAATTTGGACAAACTAATGGAGTTATTTAGGACTAAATTTGGACTAAAATACAATATTTACAATTAAATTTGAGCTAAAATTATACAATTTTGGACTGAAAATACAAAATTTGGACTAAAAATACACTATTTACGACTAAATTTGGACTAAAAATACAATTTTGGACTGAAAATACACTATTTACGAATAAATTTGAATTTGTTTGAACTAATATAACACTATTTACGACTAAATTTAGAGTAAAAATATACAATTTGGACTAAAGTTACCCAATTCATTTGTTTTGAGTCATTGAGATTGTGCAATTTCAATCATTGTCCACTAAAGTTTAACTTTAGTACATTGATAGTGTATATATCTTTTATCGTTTTATGAGTGTAATTTTAGTCCATAAAAGTGAAATTTTAGTCCAAAAAAGTGTAATTTTAGTCCAAAAATGTGTAACTTTAATCTACAAATGTATAACTTTAGTCTATCAAAGGGGTAATTTTGGTCCACGGAAGTGTAATTTTAGTCCATAAAAGTGTAATTTTAATCCAAATTGTATAACTATAGTCCAAATTTGTGTATCTTTAGTCCAAATTGTGTAAGTTACAATTTACAAATAACTCCATTAGTTAGTCCAAATTGTGTAATTTTAGTCCAAATTTGTGTAACTTCAGTCCAAATTATTCTAGCTTTAGTCCAAAAGCGTACTTTAGTCATTGAGAGGGTAACCTTAGTAGAGATAAGTGTAACTTTAATAATAGAGATAAATGTAACTTTAATTAATACAAGTGTAATTTTAACAGAAAAAAGTGTAATTTTAACGGGAAAAAAGTGTAATTTTAACCGGAAAAAAAGTGTAATTTTAACGAAAAAAAGTGTAATTTTAACAGAAAAAAATGTAATTTTAACGTTAAAAAATGTAATTTTAACAGGAAAAAAACTGTGATTTAAACCGAAAAAAGTGTAATTTTAACGAAAAAAATGTAATTTTAACGGACAAAAGTGTAATTTTAACCGAAAGAACCGAACAAGTAAGTTTAATAGATCCTAAATCACACAATACCAAGACAAAATTTTAAATACGAAATTTGGCAAATATATATAACAAGACGGATATTAACAAAGTGATATCAACAAGAAAAAAGTAAAAAATGAGATTTCAAAACTAATAGATTTAGTACTAAAATCACACTATAATTTGTAAGAATGTCAATAACCGGGAAAAAAAAAAGACCAAAACATCAAAATTGAAAAAAAAAAAAAAACGGAAATGAAAAAAAAAACGGGTCAATGAAAATTGATTTATTTTAGTAGATCTAAGATTAAAAGTAAAAAAAACTCACAAATTTAAAACAATATTATATAGCAAGACGATATAAGGAGAAAAAAAAACAACAAAAAAAATAAAAAGAACACCCAAACATCAAGTTTAAAAAATATATATATAAAAAAAAAAAGACGTCGGGCGGCGGTGGCGGTGGTGGTGGCGGCGGCGGTGGCGGTTGGCGACTGTGGTGGTTTTCGGTTGGTGGTGGTAGGTGGAAGGTGAATGAGGAAAAGATGAGTAAATGATTTATTTGGATTTTTTGGGTTTTTTATTTGTTTGGTTTTTTGGGGGTTTTTTTTCTTGGTTTTTTGGAGAGAATATGGAGAAGTGAGATATAGAGAGAGAATGAGGAGATGTGATAATGAGTTGGTGAATGAAAGATGAGGAGAATTAATGTAGTTAATGAGAAAATTAGAGGAAGATGGCAAAATTAGAGCATTACCCTTAATTTTTTTGTTCTCATCTTAGCCCTCCATTTCCAAGATCCAATGGCCCATAATGGGACTTATGGACTCACATGTAAGAGGAGGACTCACTTGATCTTATTACTTATTACTATATATATATATAAGATCAAGTGAGTCCTCCTCTTACATGTGAGTCCATAAGTCCCATTATGGGCCATTGGATCTTGGAAATGGAGGGCTAAGATGAGAACCCAAAAATTAAGGTTAATGCTCTAATTTTGCCATATTCCTCTAATTTTCTCATTAACTACATTAATCCTCCTCATCTTTCATTCACCAACTCATTATCAAATCTCCTCATTCTCTCTCTATATCTCACTTCTCCATATTCTCTCCAAGAAAACCAAGAAAAAAAAAACCCAAAAAACCAAACAAATAAAAAACCCAAAAAATCCAAATAAATCATTTACTCATCTTTTCCTCATTCACCATCCACCTACCACCACCCACCGGACACCACCACCGCTGCTGCCGCCACCGCCGCCGCCCGACGCCATTTTTTAATTTTTTTTTTTATTTATTTATTTTTTTTTTTAAAAAAAAAACTTGATGTTTGGGTGTTCTTTTTATTTTTTTTTTGTTGTTTTTTTTCTCCTTATATCGTCTTGCTATATAATATTGTTTTAAATTTGTGAGTTTTTTTAATTTTAATCTTAGATCTACTAAAATAGATAAATTTTCATTGATCCGTTTTTTTTTCCATTTCCGTTTTGTTTTTTTTTTTCAATTTTGATGTTTTGGTCTTTTTTTTTTCCGGTTATTGACAATCTTACAAATTATAGTGTGATTTTAGTACTAAATCTATTAGTTATGAAATATCATTTTTTACTTTTTTTCTTGTTGATATCACTTTGTTAATATCCGTCTTGTTATATATAAATGCCAAATTTCGTATTTAAAATTTTGTCTTGGTATTGTGTGATTTAGGATCTATTAAACTTACTTATTCGGTTAAAATTACACTTTTTTGGTTAAAATTACACTTTTGTCCGTTAAAATTACACTTTTTTCCGTTAAAATTACACTTTTTTCGGTTAAAATCACAGTTTTTCGGTTAAAATTACACTTTTGTCCGTTAGTCCGTTAAAATTACACTTTTTTCCGTTAAAATTACACTTTTTTCGGTTTAAGTCACAGTTGTTTTCCTGTTAAAATTTCATTTTTTAACGTTAAAATTACACTTTTTTCTGTTAAAATTACACTTTTTAACGTTAAAATTACACTTTTTTTCGTTAAAATTACACTTTTTTTTCCGGTTAAAATTACACTTTTTCTCGTTAAAATTACACTTTTTTTCGTTAAAATTACACTTTTTTTCCGGTTAAAATTACACTTTTTCCCGTTAAAATTACACTTTTTCTATTAAAATTACACTTGTCTTCATTGAAGTTACATTTATCTTTATTATTAAAGTTACACTTATCTCTACTAAGGTTACCCTCTCAATGACTAAAGTACGCTTTTGGACTAAAGATAGAACAATTTGGACTGAAGTTACACAAATTTGGACTAAAATTACACAATTTGGACTAACTAATGGAGTTATTTGTAAATTTTACCTTATACAATTTGGACTAAAGATACACAAATTTGGACTATAGTTATACAATTTGGATTAAAATTACACTTTTATGGACTAAAATTACACTTCCGTTGACTAAAATTACACTTTTGTAGACTAAAATTACATTTGTGGATTAAAGTTACACATTTGTGGACTAAAATTACACTTTTTTGGACTAAAATTACACTCATTAAAGTTATACAATTTGGACTAAAGTTACACAATTTTAACTAAAATTACATTTTTGTGAACTAAAATTACTCTTTTATTGACTAAAATTAGACTTTTATGGATTAAAATTACACTTTTGGTGAACTAAAATTAAGGACTAAAATTACACTTTTTATGGACTAAAATTAAGTGATAAAAGATACACACTATCAATTTACTAAAGTTACACTTTAGTGGACAATGATTGAAATTTCACAATCTCAATGACTCAAAATAAATGGATTGTGTAACTTTAGTCCAAAATGTGGATTTTTACTCTAAATTTAGTCGTAAATAGTGTATTATTAGTTCAAATTTATTCGGAAATAATGTATTTTCAGTCCAAAATTGTATTTGTAGTCCAAAATTAGTCGTAAATAGTGTATTTTTAGTCCAAATTTAGTCGTAAATAACTCCTTTAGTTAGTCCAAATTAGTCCATATTAGATTATTAGTTAGTCCATATTGTCCATAGTGTCCAAATTAGTTAGTCCATATTATCCAAATTAGTTAGTCCATATTGTCCAAATTAGTTAGTTCAAATTAGTTACTCCATATTGTCCAAATTAGTTAGTCCGGAAAAAAGTGTAATTTTAACAGAAAAAAGTGTAATTTTAATCAAACAAAAGTGTAATTTTATAAAAAAAAAAAAGTGCAATTATAACAAAAAAAGTGTAATTTCAACAAGAAAAAGTGTAATTTCAAAAGACAAAAAGTGTAATTTCAACAAAAAAAAAGTGTAATTTCAAAAGAAAAAAGTGTAATTGTAATAAAAAAAATGTAATTGTAACTTTAATAGAAAAAAGTGTAATTGTAACAGAAAAAAGTATAACTTTAATGACGATAAGTATAATTTTAACAAAAAAAAGTGTTACCAATGTGAATATAAAATTCCAAAACATAGAAATAAAAACCAAAATACCATTGAAATTCAAACAACAAAACTCCTCTTCTGTAACCGAGAATACATCACAAAGCCAAGTCTAATAAACATCAGTACACTATGACACTATGACGATCCAACCGACAAAATTCAACGGACAAAATTCCAAATCCAACCGACAACAGTACACTATGACACTATGACACTAAAGAAAACAAATGCAACTGACAAAATTCCTCGCATCATTAAGCAAAGTCCAACATAGATTAAAGGCAACCAAACACCACAAATACAATAAACAACAGTACACTATGACGATCCCGATTGCCAAAAAGGGCTAACAATATACTCTCCATCTCAATCATTTGTTCGCCTTGTTTATATTATGGGTATTTGATTCAAAGATAAACAAATGATAAACAAGGGGAAAAAAAATACTGAAAAAACCGAGATCCAAAATGAAACAACCAACAACAACAAATATCAAATCAGAAAAAGAAAAATAAATAGGAAACAAGATCTGAAAAAAAAAGACGAAAAAGAAAAATAAAGACGACAGTGGTGTGCGGCGGATCTGGGCGTTTTGGTGGGGTGGCCGGAGGTAGTGCTGCGGTGTGCGGCGGCCGTGGGGTGTGTGGTGACGGCGGGTGGTGACAGGAGGCCGAGGAGGGAGGAAGTATAGGGATAAGCGGAGTGGTAGGTGGCGGTCGGTGGTGGTGGGTGAGGAAGTTTGGTTTGAATAATTTGGTTTTTTTGGTGGTGGTGGTTTTTAGGTTTTTTTTGGTTTTTGGTTTTTTTTTGTTTGATGAGAGAATGTGAGAATGTGAGATATAGAGAGATATGAGGGGTTTGTGATAATGATTTAATGAGGGATGAATGATGATTAGGGAGGAATTTAATTGAGTTGAGTAGCTAATTAGAGGAGATTGGTTTATAGCCCTCCATTGAGATCTAATCTCACCCATTGATTCCCTTCATCCAAAGGACCTTAGAAAGACTTAGGGACTCAATAGATGTAAGGGACTTAGGAGAACTTTGCTCTATATATATATATATATATATATATATATATATATATATATATATATATATATAGAGAGAGAGAGAGAGAGAGAGAGAGAGAGAGAGAGAGAGAGAGAGAGAGAGAGAGAGAGAGAGAGAAAGAGAGAGAGAGAGAGAGGAGTTCTAATAAGTCCTCCTCTCCAATTGAGTTCATAAATCCTTCTAAGGGTCTTTGGATGGACTCAATGAATGGTTTAGATGCATTTGATTAAGGACCATTAAAAAGAAAAGGAAAAAAATGTGGATGGTTAGATTGAGATGGATGGTTGAGATTGAAATTAACAAAAAAATTATTTCACTAATCAAATTTCTATAAACTAATTAATTTTTCTTTCTCTCTCTAGCCCCTAATTAATCAGTTTTGAGTTTCAGATTTCAAAAGTGTAAATGTAATGTTGTATGAGTTTTACAAGTGTAAATGTAATATTTTAAGAGTGTAAATTTGATTTTTGTGACGTAAATTTTGAATTTATATAATTTTAACATTTTACAAGTGTAAATGTTATGTTTTACGAGTATAAATGTAACATTTTAAGAGTGTAAATTTGATTTTTTGTGACGGAAATTTTGAATTTATATAATTTTAACATTTTACAAGTGTAAATGTGATGTTTTACGAGTGTAAATGTAACATTTTAAGAGTGTAAATTTGATTTTTTGTGACGGAAATTTTGAATTTATATAATTTTAACATTTTACAAGTGTAAATGTGATTTTTTACGAGTGTAAATGTAACATTTTAAGAGTGTAAATTTGATTTTTTGTGACAGAAATTTTGAATTTATATAATTTTAACATTTTACAAGTGTAAATTTGATGTTTTACGAGTGTAAATGTAACTTTTTAAGAGTGTAAATTTGATTTTTTGTGACGGAAATTTTGAATTTATATAATTTTAACATTTTACAAGTGTAAATGTGATTTTTTACGAGTGTAAATGTAACATTTTAAGAGTGTAAATTTGATTTTTTGTGACGGAAATTTTGAATTTATATAATTTTAACATTTTACAAGTGTAAATTTGATATTTTACGAGTGTAAATGTAACTTTTTAAGAGTGTAAATTTGATTTTTTTGTAACGGAAATTTTGAATTTATATAATTTTAACATTTTACAAGTGTAAATTTGATGTTTTTACGAGTGTAAATGTAATATTTTAAGAGTGTAAATTTGATTTTTTGTGACGAAAATTTTGAATTTATATAATTTTAACATTTTACGAGTGTAAATGTGATGTTTTACGAGTGTAAATGTAGTATTTTAAGTGTAAATTTGAAGGTTTTAGAGTGTAAATTTGGTCTTTTGAGTGTGACTTTGGTTCATTATAAGTGTAACTTTGGTCCTTTATGAGTAAAATTTTAGTCCGACTACCAATAAACACCACCATCGCCGTCCTCGACCACCAACTCATATCCACAAAAATATATGAGTGCAAATATATATAAATTTAACAAGTGTAAATGTACAGATATACGAGTGTAAATGTAAAGCAATTTAAGTGTAAATGTAAAAAAAATGAGTGTAAATGTAAAGAAAAACGAGTGTAACTGTAAAGAAATACGAGTGTAAATGTGAAGAAATATGAGTATAAAGGTAAAGAAATATGAGTGTAAATGTAAAGAAAAGAGTGTAAATGTAAAGAAATATGAGTGTAAATGTAAAGAAATATGAGTATAATAAATATATTTATTAGATCTAGAATAAAAATCATGATAATACGATTTTTTTTTTCAAAAATCTACTATATATTTATTAGATCTACGAATGTAAATTTAATAAAATGCGAGTGTAAATCTGAAAAATGAATGTAACTTTAATAAAAGACAAGTGTTTTTTTTTTTTTTTACATTTACACTTGTAAATCTGAAAAATGAGACCAACACCACCACTGTCCTCTTTCACCAACCCACACAAAATGATATTTGTGAGATCTCAAAAAAGAACCAAAAACAATAAAAAGGAACCACAAAACCAGATCTACGAGTGTAAATATAAACTAATGTAACTTTAAGGAAATACGAGTGTAAATGTGAGGAAATACAAGTGTAAATGTGAGGAACTACGAGTGTAAATTTAAAGAAATACGGGTTTAAATTTTAAAACCAGATCTGAAATAAAACAATATAATAACATGACGAGATTTGAAAGACGAGGACGAAAATCTGAAATAAAACAATATAATAACGTGACTAACATCACTCGATTAAAAAAAGACAACAACAAATCTGAAAATTTAAAAAAAAAAGAAAATAATCAAGGAGGAGGACGAAAATAACAGGTCTTCAAACCAAATCTGAAAATGACTGTGGTGCGTGAGGGAGAGGGTAAAAAAATGACTTATATTTCCTCCATTGTTTCAGATTTGTTGTATATTGGAGTGGCGGAAGGCGGTAAAAGGAGGCAGTGGGGCGTGAGGGAGAGGGTGTCGAGTGGTATATTGGAGTGGCGGAAGGCGGCAGTGGGGGCGTGAGGGAGAGGGTAAAAGGAGGTAGTGGTGGTTTTGGCCATGGTGGTGTCGGGTGGTGGCGGATCTGGGGGCGTGAGGGAGAGTGAGGAAGAGAGAAGGTGGTATTGGGCCGCTGAGATGGTTGTAGGTTGTGGTTGTAGGTGGTGGTGGCAGAGATGGTTGCTTTGTGGTAGTGTGCGTGGTGGTGGCGTGCGTGGTGGTGGTGGTGGAGTGAGGAGGGAGGTGAGGGTGTGGTGGTGGCAGAGGGGCGTCGCGGGACAGGAGGGTGGTCGGGGTGGGGTGGTGGTGGGTGAGGGTGAGAGGAATTTTTTATTTTTTGGGTTTGTGGTGGTGGGTGAGGATGAGAGGAGTGATTTATTTTTTGGGTTTTTTGTTTTTTAGAGAGATGAAAGGAATGGTAATTATGTGGGATGAGAGAGAAGTGAGTGGAAAATATATGTTATATAGTAAAATTAATGGTTGATTAGTGAAGGTAGTGAGGGAAAGTGTTTAATTAGCATTGATCCTTTTTTTTTTGCACTAATCCCTTGTTTTTCCTCTTCAATCTCAACCCTTTATCTCATCTTTTCAATGGTCCTAAATGGGACTTATGGACTCAATGAATTTGGGTGGACTCATTAGATCTCATTTCTATATATATATATATATATATGACTCTTTGGAGATTTATGTTAGGTAGGATTTAAAAATAAAACTCAATCTTTTTTGTAATTTACTATATCTCTTATTTAATTATCTCAAAATAATTATCTTCAACTGAGTTTATTATTAAAAATAAAAATCGTGTTTTTAAAAAGTTGGAATCCCTAGAATTGCCTGAAAAAAGCCTTTTTTATATATATACTAGTTTTCTTGCCCGTGCGTTGCACGGATATTAAAATAATGTGTGATAAATTTCACAATAAAATGCAATATAGACATATAGTACATCGTTCATGTCTAAGATTTTATGTATGCTGCATGACCAACGAATAATTCTCGTTAACATAATATTGACATAATAATAAAAGAGTGTGATTAATAAAAGAGTGTGATTAATAAAATACTTTTTTTTAGAAAAATAAACCAATATGAAGTTTATATATTGGACTAATTGTTTTTAGAATTTGTTCATTAATACCTGTTTGTTTTTCAATTGGTCAAGGAAAACAATAATATTTACTCTGCATAATCAACTCAATGATGCAACCAATCTCCTTCTTTCGAATAACAACCATAATTTAATCATTGCTAGATCAAATTGTAATGATCTAAAATCATTTATAGGTAGTTAGAATGTTATATCTCCCGGTTAAACTATAGTAGTACGTTTAAATATGAACCAAATTCCGACACAATACTACATGGCTAAGGCTGCTTATGTACTCTCTCTCTCTCTCTCTCTCTCTCTCTCTCTCTCTCTCTCTCTCTCTCTCTCTCTCTCTCTCTCTCTCTCTCTCTCTCTCTCTCTCTCTCTCTCTCTTGGTCCCTATCTTCGCATTTGAAACAAAATCTTTCACGCAGGCCTCTATTTTTATTCCCTATTCACACACATGATCTAAAACAATCTCATCCCTTGAAAGATCGATCCTTGTCTCCGAAACTTATCTCAAATTTATCCAACCAAGTGAAAAACTAAACCCCTACTTCTAGAAAAATCCACCATCCAATGGAAACTAACTCTTGTTCTCGAGTCTCGACAATGTATTTTTTTAGGAAAATAAAACCAAAATAAAGTTTATATATATGATACCTGGGACTGAGAATTTTTAGATTTTGTTCATTAATACCTGTTTGTTTTTCAATTGGTCAAGGAAAACAATAATATCTACTTTGCATAATCAACTCAATGATGCAACAAATCTCCTTTTTAGAATAACAACCGTAATTTAATCATTGTTGGGTCAAATGGTAGTTACATAAAAACATTTACAGGTAGTTAAATGTTATATCTCCCGGTCAAACTATAGACGTACTTTTGAATGTGAACCAAATTCCAACGCAATACTACATGGCTGGGGTTGCTTATGACACCCCACTATAACAATAGTCTTGCCCCCATCTTCTCAGTTGAAACAAAATCTTTCACGCAGACCCCTATTTTTCTTCCTTATTCACACACATGATCTAAAACAATCTCATCCCTTGAAATATCGATCCTTGTCGTCGAAACTTCTCTCAAATTTATCCAACCAAGTGAAAAACTAAATCCCTACTTCTGGAAAATCCACAATCTAATGGAAACCAACCCTTGCTCTCGACAATGTTGTTAGAATTAAGTTTTTACTTTAATTTGGATTCATGGGGTCAAGATTAAGTTTATCAGTATGATCTTTTGAGATTTCTTGTTATTATTCATGTTACCTGTATGTTTTAATGCAAGCGATATTTGCTGATAAATAATCGTATTTATTATCACTATCCTCGTTAAACTCACCACCCTCCACAAATGCACCCTCCCTCTACCCCACTAATTTACCCGCAAAATAAAACATGAGCGTCTGTGATTAGTTCTTACTACTTGAAACAACCTTCAATCCACTACCACTATCATTACCTTTCTGCCACGTTTTACATCTAAGAAGTCATAAATCATATTCAGCTCCATGAAACACCAATCTTTACTCCAGATGATATGGATCCTCATCTCCCTTATCGAAGACAATTTATTTCTCCTTCAACAAAGAAAAGTTTAAGAAACAATCTTCCCTCTTATCTCTCTCCCTTTCCCTTCCTAGTCTTTTTCTCGTCCCCTCCCCTTCCTCCATTCCAGATACTCAAACAAAGTGTTTGGGTACTATGTTTGTAAACTAAATAAGTTTGAATATTATATATATATATATATATATATATATATATATATATATATATATATATATATATATATATATATATATATATATATATATATATAGAGTGAAAGCATCCCATGAGTCTAGCATCTTAGATGAGTCTAGCATATCAATAAGAACCATTGGATCTAAAGATCCAACGCGCCTCATTGCTCCACGTCTCCTAAAAATTTGTGCGCTGAATATTAAAAGAGGAAGTCAAACGATACTTCTCATATTTAACAACTCTGTTTCTCTCTCTAAAAATCTCTCGCTCTCTCTCTAATCAGTTAAAGCACATTAATTGGTGAACCTGAAAAAATAACTTTCTGTCTAAACTCTCTCTTACCAGGAAAAAAACCTCCAAAAGCAACCAAATTCTTCAATAAATCTTCAAAAACATCAACTTAAGATCTTCAAGTTGTTCAATCGCGAGTCTAATACTTCCGTTTCAACATAATAAAGAGGTATAAATCGATTATCTTTATGCGAATTTTTTAGAAATTGTTTTATTGTGTTTAATGTTATCACATAATTTAAACTTTAATTTGTAAGTTGTTATTGTCGATTTTGAATGATACGAAGAAAATGTTCAATTTGATTGTTGTTCTTCTAGATCTAGGGTTAATATTTTTCTCAAATCGAGTAATTGAATTTTCGCCAAAAAATTAGGTTTAATTTGATTGTTGTTGTTCTAGATCTAGAATTATATACATAAACTGACAATTGATTGTATGTTCGCTTTTTCGAACTTAGAAATTCAGAAATTAATTCTCGTTGTTGTTGTTGTTGTTGTTGTTGTTGTTGTTGTTGTTGTTGTTGCTGCTGCTGCTGCTGTTGTTGTTGCTGTTCTTCATGATGTTAATGTCGATTTTATGTTTTCCAACTGTTTGTGCGAAAAAATTAGGGTTAAGACATGATAAAATTCAGTAATAATGTTCGTTTTATTTTGTGCTTGTTAAATTGCGATTTATCAAATTAACTTTTGTAAAATACTCGACACCTATTACTGTAACAATGTTACTGTAACATTATTATTATTGTTGCATTTTCACTATAACACTATAATAATGTTACTGTAATATTGTTACTGTAACATTGTTACTGTAACATTATTACTGTAACATTATTACTACATGCCATGATATAACTATTATTGAGGAATCGTTCATTCTTTGTTGAATCGAACTCGAAATATTATTATAACATTGTATATTTGATATTGTATGATTTAACTCAATTAAATTTGTTGGTATAACATTGTTATTAACTTACAAGAGATGTTGATCACTAATGATGGACCATTGGCTTTCACATATATTTTAATTATTAATGGTCGAATGTTTTATTTTGAATGTCAGGAATTTTGAAGAAGAAGGTTTGAGAATAAACCAACATAAAACAAGGCTCGCAAAGAGACGATGTATACAAAGAAGAGAAAGACGCTGACGAATCAATCATGAAGATATGAGTGAAAAAGGAAACGTTCTTGAAGTTAAAATGCTATTAGAAACTTTTAACGTTATGTGTGATTATGATGTAAACTTGCTGTAAACTTTTCACATTACTGTAATGGGGTATTGCAAATCATTTTAGCATATCAGGATCAGTTTGACTAGTGTGTATTCACTTGCCTTTTTCTTGTGCAAATAATTTAAGTTTGAACTTTTAACATTGTTTTAGTGTTACTTTGATGAATCAATATTGTTACCATAACATAATTCTTTGTATCATTATTACTTTAATGAGTAAATGATGTTTAAAGAACACTTGTTACTTTCAAGATGAGAAAAATTAATCTCTAACATTACATTTTAGAACTACATTATACACCGTCTTATATAATAAACGAACTAAATAATTATTATTGTAACATTGTTGTCATTTAACATAATTACGATTAGCAAATTAGGTATTACTATAATGAATAAATGATGTTACAAGTAGCATATGTTCTTCTTGTAACATTGTTACAAAGTAGCAATGTTCTTGTAACAATGTTAAGAGTAGCAATGTTACTGTAACAATGTTACAGTAATACTATATTACTCTGATGAGTGACTGATGTTACAGTAACACAACTACTATAACGCGGCAGAACAAGGATTAATGGTTGTATTAAATATATGAGGAACCGCATACAATAAACAACATTAGACTATATGGTCTGTTTGAAAACTTGACAATACAATCTTAAAGTAACTAAATAGGCTATATGGGATTCGAACCCATACCTTTGTACAAGCTTTGCACATTGCTCTCCCATTTGAGCTAATAGCCTTTAAACTAACTACTCAAACTTTCAAATGAAATGAATAACAATAGAGGTATCCTCCTCCTACAAGCTTAAACTTCACAATGATATAATAATAGCCATTATTCATACGGAGTTAAATTCTCTTTCATATGGCATAGATGTAAACATTGAAACAACAAATCACTTCTCTAATGTTTATCTATAATAAATGATCATTATAATGAAACAACTTCATCAAAAGAAGAAGCTAAATTAACATAATACAATTATAAAAATATTAGAATACAGTTTCACTATTATTGTAACACACTTACACAATTATATAGTAACAATGTTTCACAATTATTTCAAATTCAGTTCTGACATAAGCATTGACATTAGTACAGGAATATGCACACAGGTGGTACTGCAATGAGAAACTAATGAATGTTACAGTAACAGTGAGACTGTTACAATGTGGTGACATTAGCATTGACAGCAGAACAGGAATATTCACATAGGTGGAGCAAGGAGAAGAGCTCAAAAGCAAAGGAGTAATGAAATGTTTTCCAAAATTAATATTAACGTAGCAGCGTATTGCTAATTTCAACGGGAAAACCAAGGACGATTTTAATCTACGGAAAGAATTAAGCGAATTTGCAGCAAAACAACGATTACAAATCAAATTCGATCGAATTTGACGGAGAACAACACCGATGATAATGAAAGTAAAGGATAAAGCGAAAATTGCAAATTCAAGAGAGAAAACAACGATTATAATCAAATTCGATCTAATTTGACGGAGAAAACTAGGACGATTAGAAGCAAAGCAAAGAAAAAGGCGAATTTGCAGCAAAACATATATTATAATCAAATTCGATCGAATATGACAGAAAACAACAACGATTATCATGAAAGCAAAGGATAAAGCGAAATTGCAAATTCAAGAGAGAAAACAACGATTCTAATCAAATTTGACAGGAAAAACAACAACGATTATAATCAAAGAAAAGGCTAAAGCAAAAACAGAAAGCGATTACCTGCGCGCTAACTATTTTCAGTAGAATCGACATCCAAAGGAGTAGCAACGATAAAGCAAAAACTTAGAACGATTGAACTGTTGAATTAATTGAATGATGAATTGAAAAGTAAAATTATTTGTGTATATTTTTTGTTGGATTTGTTTTACGCGAGAACGAAGAAAAAAGAGCGAAATTAGTAGAGAGAGAAAGATTGTGAATGAAGAGAGAGAAAGTGAAATTTAATTATAATGTTAGCAGCGTGAAATCGAGCCTTATATACTCTAATTATAATTTCGAGATTTAATCTCACCGTTGATTAGGAGTAGATCTAATGGATGAGATTAAAATGCTAGACTCACCTAAGATACCTAGACTCACTTGATGCAATTTCTATATATATATATATATATATATATATATATATATATATATATATATATATATATATATATATATATATATATATATATATATATATATATATATACACTAATTTTTCTATTTATTTCATTTTGCATAAATAAATCTTACTACCTCTATCTCATTTTTATTGTCCTTTTTTCTTCAAATTTTATTATCTCATAATTATTATCCCCTTTCTAGATCTAGTAAGGAAAAACTTTAGTCAACCAACTCGTCGCAATCAACCTTATTCCCACTCGAAACAACCTTTAGTCCACTACTTAATCTCTTCGGTTCACACATATAACGGTCTAAAATGCAAAACTTTCATCTCTCTCTTGAAAAGTCCATCTAACTAACAGAAAACTAACCTCTACTTTCTGAACTTCATCATTTTTACATCCCGTAAAGATCAAGTTGAACATGACAAACAAAAATGCAGAAACTTAGGTTATCTTTGATAACGATGATTGAACGGTTTTTTTTTTAGCATTTTGAGAGTTTTTACACTATTTAAATAACAAATGTGCTATTTTCAGTGTTGATCATCGACATATTGAAATATTAGATTGTGGTGTAATTTCCTGTTTTACATTATGACCTTTAATTAGTATATTATAAGAAAATAAAAATTGAGTTTTTTTTTTTTATCTCTGAGGAAATTAAAGATCAAACTTTATCTTTATCATATTTATAATTAATATTCTTCACTTAAAATATATAAATTTAAGTAAGTTCAAATAAGTTAGCTAAAAGTTATAAATCACAAATTGTACGAAGCAGTATAATCATTTTTTTTATTAATATGAAATAAATGTCATAAACTTCATGCGAATATTAATGCGGTAGAGAACTATAGAAGAGTTGGCAAATACGTGCCCCCTTTTAGGTTTAAATATTTTCATTTATTTTTATATTTTTGCCTAAAGGTGGTTAAAACATCGTATTATGCATGACGAATATGTCTCACCCTTCCCCAATTCGTATCTCTCCTTAAATTATAGTGATGTTGTGCTCAATTTACACACACACAAAAAAAAAAAATTATAGCATCAACAATAATTAGTTTGCTCCATATAATTGAATAGTATCGTTTTTTATGCATGTAAATTTGTCAGAAGAAAAGCTTGAGAGAGACGGTCTTCACTATATTAGGGAAAGACTACTCTTACCCTTTTATGTGTTTATCATGACTTTTTTTTAATGTTGATCGTTGCTTGAATTGAATTGAATCTTAACCTTATACATTTTCTATAATAAGTGTATCTAATTTACCTTCAAGCCTCATTCAAATCTATTTTATTACTCGTGGTACCATTTTTACTTTAAATTGTAAAACAATCGCACAATAAAGTTTTTCAAAACATTTACTCATTTACCATAATATGATATTTCGATTCGCATATTAGCAGCAACTTTCTTTATCTTTTAATACTCCTTGAAAAATAGATATCAAACTTTGTACTTATCAATAATGTGTGAATATCTTATTTAAATTGTGATTAATATACTTTTATATAATGACAAATGAATGTAAATAATATAATAATAAATTATCAATAGAAGTTGAAGTGTATTGTGAGGAAAATAACTTTAAAATTAGTCGGAGAAATACATATGACATTTGAAAAATAAACTTCGTATTATGTATAATTAAATATGACATTTGCAATAACAAAAGACGTAGGGACATATTTCAGCGTTCATTTTACTCTTTACATGAGTAAATTTCATGTAGTACGTATTATGCATGCACATTTGTCACAACCAGATTCGTTTGAGAGTCTTTTAGCCTCATAATACCTCATTTTTTTAATCGGAAGTTGTCATAAAATTGGATATTATAAATATATCAAAGGTTTTATTTTCCTTCTAATTTAATAAAAAGTGAACAAATACTAATGAATATTTTTTTAGTATTAATAAATTATAGATAATTAATTTATTTCCTGTTTCTAATAATAAAATTGTAAAATAATTAATTAATTCTCATTTCTAATAGGAAAATCATATTCCTAATTATAATTGAAAAATTTTAAATAATTATTATCTCCTAATTCTAATAGTTTAATAAGGAAAAAAAAGCCTTAATAAATTGTTAATTTATTTCCTATTTCTAGTAGGAAAATTTTAAAATAATTAATTAATTCTCATTTCTAATAGGAAAATTATATTCCTAGTTATAATAGAAAAATTGTAAATATTAAATATCTCCTAATTCTAATGCTAATAGTATAATTAGAAAAAAAAAGTCTCCTTTAGTTATATACTAGATTTAATACCCGTGCGATGCACGGGCCTACATGTAATCTCGACTCGTAAGACTACTCAGATTAGGTGTCTCTTAAAATCTTAAAACCAACTAAAATTGGAAAGAAACAAATAAGAACAATGAATTACATTCTAAGTGCTCGTGATAGTAAGAGTCAAATAGCTAAAATATAAGTAAACAAATAAAAGATAACAACTATCAAAAAAAAAAAAAAAAAGAAAAAAACAATAACACTCTATAGGTTCAGCGGTTAGAACTACATAACGTTTGTACTATGTTTAATCGACCTATTATGATTTTCTACAGTCTATTAAAATCGTTATCCTCTGGTACTTGCAAAACGTAGTGGTAATGGTTTTCGAAGTTGCCCGAAGAAGAAAACTCTTCCATATATTTTTTTTTTTCAAAACTTATTAGATGCGGTGTATTTTTTTTTTTGGTAAATTTGATTACTCACACAAATAAAAATTGTATTGTATAGACTAAATTCTCCTGTTTGTGTTAGCGTAGATGGACGTGGAGATGACTGGAATTGTAGAATTTGTGATAGCATAGACTTACTAAGGATATCAAATTTCCTTTTGTACATTAGATTTTAATTTCTTGACAATTATTTGGTCCTACGGATCCTAAGTGGAACAAACAAAGAAACCGGGGTGTATGTAACTATTTTTGTTATATCTAAATCATTTTCCGAGTCTCTGATTACAGTTAGTCTCCCTTAAAACGGAGATATTAGTCTTAACATTATAACGGAATAAATATCATAATCTATTAGGCATAAAGTAAAAATATTTTACTTTTCTTTTTGTATTTTAATGTAGGAATGTCATCTTTGAAATTCTGATCTTAGACTCGTAGCTTACAAACATTTATTTGTGTTACAAATTCAAATTCCAAATTCTAATAAATTGGCTTTAACATATGTAGCATTTTCATTCAATTATTTACTTAACAAACTTCGCATGGACATAGCTAGTGATGAATAAAACTGTGTAAAACGAATATCAAACTAAACAACAACGAAATTAAAAAAAAAAAATCTTTTCTACATAAAAAGTGAAAAGAAGTACTACCTCTTTATATATTTTGTATGTAGTTCTTTAATACTCTAATGCGGTCTAAGAAAAAAACTTTCTACCATTGACGTAGCTACGTTATGGCCAAAATAGGCCGGATCCGGGTAGGAAATTTTGGAAATTTTAGTACTATAGAAGATGATCTGTAGTCGTAGTATAGTGGCTATATCCCTGTTTAACATTTTTAAAATTCGGCCCCATCTCTTATTCTATCCCGGCTACGTCCTGCGAGTTTCTACCTAAAAAGTAAAAAGAAGTACTACCTCTTTGTATATTCTAATGCTGTCTAAAAAAAATATGCATTACTACTTCGTACTCTTTACTCTTTTTAAAAATGTAAAACAATGATGTATACAAAAAATTTGTAATCTAAGAATATTCATATGTTCCCGGCTTGCGGCTTATTAATGAAAGCGTTCCTTCGTTCAAAAAAAAAAAGAATAAACAGAGATGAGTAGAAAACCGTACAATGCTCTTATACCCGGTACAATCTCTTAGAAGCACCGTGAATTGCATATTCTTTCATAATGGAGTACTAATACATTGATGGAGAAACAAAGGAAGAACAAAATAAGGATGATCAAGGCTAAGATGATAAATAGACATTGGTATTTTTAGCACCTTTTATTACGTGTTGAGCATTTATGCTTGCTTGTTGATCTTTCCACATGATCATTAACTTGTCCATATTTTCTTACGTAGACGTCATTCGCTAAAGTATAAAATTGCTTTGCAAAGAGAGAAAAATCGAAATTAAAATAAACAGTATCATTCACAAAGTGTACAATATATAAGTTAACCATGAATAGAGGTATCATATAAAAACTATGAATTTTGCACAAATACAATATAATCTGTACAATATTATCAATACCAAATGGTGGTGGGAGTACCTAAGCAAGATTATGATTAACAAAATATGAATTAATTGATTTTATAGTGTTTCATAATACAATTACAATTAAGTTAGGAGTCTTATTCGTTTGAATAGTTGCCTATCATGAGTTATATGCTTAGAAGATTTCTACAATTGATCAACTTCCTATTGTAACATATTCTATACTTTCACACTAATTCTAAATTTTATCCACTAATTGTAAATTTTATCTTTATACTAATTATTCTTATTGGTCGAAAGTTTTTAACATAGGTTGGAGTCTCTATAATCGCTCGAAAAAAGCTTCCTTTATTAATATATATATATATATATATATATATATATATATACACTAGATTTAATGCCCGTGCGATGCACGGGCCTATTTGTAGTACTCTAGCGTAAATAATTAGAAACTGAAAAATGGTGTATGATAGAAACTACAGCTATTCTTGCTTGTGACGGGCTAATCCCGTCACAAGCTTGTGACCTCTCACAAAAAAGGAGAGGGGGTGGGGCACCCCCATGTACTTCCCACTCACCTCTCAATGGGCATTTTGTGAGAGGATACGGTATCCGTCACAAGCTTGTGACGGATATCGCCCGTCTTCAATGAGATTTTGTGTAGAAACTATGAGTTACTTTGTTCGTATAATGCTCAACTCGTGAAGGGATTAATAATGTCCAGGACTCTTGGTCAACTAATTTAAAATTTATTCATAGAAAAGGTGACATCGTTTGGTTCTCATCTTAAGTTCTTTATGTATTATACTCGTATAAATATTTTATTATATTCCAGTCCCAAAGTACACAACGATACTTAGGAATACATGTAAACAATAACTTTTCATCAATTTAAGAAGTAACTCTATATTTTGTAAGTTAAGTATTTGTTTGTTTGTTTTTCACAAAATAATGATAAAGGTTTCAAAATACCAATTGAAGTAGAATTTTACTTCAACTCTATTTTCAGTGCTCACAACCCAATCTTTGGTAGGATAACCCTGCTCATGATAAGTTTTGAAACCCTAATTGCGTAAAGCATTGTTACTATTTTATACAAAGTAATGTTTTCAAGCATGTGTAAACTCATCAACAAAAAAAGTTAATATTATGGAGACAAACATTACATATGCTCTGATACATAACCAACGAAGATACTATGATAGTTGCGTTATACAGAACGGTAGTATAAACATTTGTGTCATAATAATAATACACATATTTCATTTCATATCCTAAGCTATCCTAAGTTCTTAACAGTGTACAAATTTCGTTGATTTGAAATAGTTGTAGAAGTTACATCAATGCAACAAAAAAATTTCGTTCACAAACGCGGTGTTTGAGTTCAGTACTTCTATCTCTATTATTGGTTTACCTTTAATTAGAATATTCTTTAAAAAAAGAAAAGAAAACAAATATTGGAACGAAAGGAGGAAACAATGCTTAAGTTACATTGGTAGAAAATCTTGTATTTAGACAAACATCATGCCAATCCTTTGAACTATGATATACTTACAAAATCCACATGTATGTTTGTAGTCAGATTTCATTCTCACAAACTTATACATATAATCAACTTTTTTCGATCATGTAATAAGACCATCAATATTAGTTTCCAATTCTTTGAACTATAAGATAGACTTGATAAATCCTTCTTCATAAATATCCAACTTCTCATAGCAGAGTGGCAACCATTGTATTGTCTTGTTAGACTTGATCAAAAGAAGAGTATTAATAATAATGTTATATTTCTCTTTATATGTATCTTAAATAATTAAGGAGTGACTCTATATTAATAATGGTCTTTAAACCACAACGATGTAGTTGCCCTTAGTAGTAAATTTGATTTACGCAATACCATCCTATGTTCAAACAAAAAAATTATGATACTAATCACTAAAGCATTATACAACTTTATACTCCGTATAGTGATACAAAAATCAAATGACGTAAGACTACAATGAATATTCAAAATAATAAGAGGTTTGTTACTTTCTTACCATTAATATCATTATTGTCATAGTAAGATATATTCCGTAATATCGAGTCCGTAGTAATTTTACTATTGACATTGCATTGAATCAATGACTTTCCTTACGTTTTCCAAAAAAAAATGAATTTCCTTTATTGTTCCCTGTAAAATAAAAATAAAAAGCAGGAAATTAGATCTCATAAGATAAAAGTGTATCAGGTTCACAAAGTTAATGTGATGTATATGCTCTAGAATAAATTTATGGGGGATTGGGCATCCAAAGGTTGATGGAAAGTGATTCTTTCTGGAGTTTATATACACCAAATATTTTTGCATTATTGGACGATAGCTATTAGGAAGTGTTTGGTGTGATTTAAACTTTACATGAAAATAGAATTTGACTACCTCTCCACCTATGGTACGGTTGTTTATCACAATGTGATAAAATATTATCTCTTCAAATATATAATCAAATTTATATTTTTTATAATTCTATTTAGATATATTTTTATTAAAAATTAGTTTAGGTAGTTTCAAAAAGTTGGACTCTCTGTAATTACTCGAAAAAAGCTTCCTTTAATAATATAGACTAGATTTAATGCCCGTGCGATGCACGGGCCTACTTGTAATGTTCTCTCATGTATAATGTAGTAATAGAACATTATTAAAAGTGTATGCATGATCTGAACTATAAGCTATTTATTCTTATCATGTTCTACTCATAATGAAACCGATGTTCTAATTAACTAATTGCAAATTTGGCATATCAACCTTAGTGCTAGCTCCCTCCACCCCATTTGTGAGATCTATCACGTCGAATCAATCATATTTTCTTTTAACTCATGTGTGTCATATACAGAGTTATACTTCCTACATTACTTAGTGAGAATTTAAGGGAGATAAATATAATAGCCTCGTATATGTAAGTTATTTAGAAGAAATGGTAGCTATGCATGTAATAGATAGCATTGTTATTTGAGTTAACATGGTAATATGAGTTAATTAGGACTTTGATTTAATTAACAATGCTTGAGCAAGGAGGAGGTAGATGTTTGAGCACAAATAGGATTCTACAACATGTTGTACAGTAGCATTGTACAACAGGCCCATATATTACATATTAAACTATTTAAGCCCCAAAAAAAAATTCTACACATCTCCATTTTTCCCTAATTCTGATTTTTCTCAAGTCGACAAACCCTACCCCCTCTTTCTCTTCTCTAAGTTTCTCTTAAACGATCCGTAATTCTGATCCTAATATGGTGAAAAGAAATCAATTGACATCATAATCAAAGAGGAAAAACGCATCTAATAATATTTTGGTGAACGGGAAGCAATTTACATCATCATCAAGAACTATTATTAGAAGCATCTAATAATACTTTGAGGTAAATTTTTACACCAATCATACGAACTATTATTAGAAGAATACAAGTTCAAAAATTCGAGTACATAAAAATACGAGCTATTAAGATAAGAATATGAGCTAATGTAAAAAGATTACGAGCTTAAAAGAATCACGAACTTAAAAATACAAGCACATGAGAATACGAGCTATTAAGATAATAATATGAGTTAATGTAAAAAGAATACGAGTTTGAAGGATTACGAGCTTAAAAATACGAGCGCATAAGAATATGAGCTATTAATATAAGAATACGAGCTAATTTAAAAATAATACGAGCTTAAAAGGATCAAGAGCTTTAAAATACGAGCACATAAGAATATGAGCTATAAAGATAAAAATATGAGCTAATGTAAAAAGAATAAGAGCTTCAACTATTTTCATGCATTAAAAATTTTGGATAATTTTTTTTTTTCATCACGAGTCATGTCATATGATTTGTTCCATATATTCAATTAATTATAATAAATTAAAGGAGAATATGATTCATTAACTGGATGATGGATGAAGATGGAGAGGAGTTAGAAAAATATGGAAGCAGTCAGAGAAAGAAGGAGGATTGGATTCAAAATTGGATTACGTTATTTTTTTTTCTAAAAGTATTTGAAAAAAGACTAAAATAACCTTGGATGTACAATGCTCATTGTACATCCAGTTGTATAGTCTTGGAACTGATGTTTGAGTGTGGTCCACAAAAAAATGCATAAAATAGTCCTTTATCATTGTGATGTTATTACGATCACATGTGGATGACATAATGTTTATAGTTGAGGATCTGCAGTGTAATTGTTATGATTTTATGTGAGGTTGTAGTTCATAAAACTGATTAATAAAAAAATGTTTATACAATTCTCATAACTTGCAAGTTCATATGAATTTAATTTTTAAAAAATTATTTTCCCTTAATAAACCTGTACGGCCTAGCCTCTTATATATACCCCTCTCATTCACATCAAAGGTAACACTTATTTTTAGGTGGTCTTTGAGACGATACTTTAACCATATTTTTCTTAATTTATATGCAACTTTGTTATAGAAAAAATAAAATATAATGAAGAATTTTTTTTATAACAAATATATGTATATAAGTTTCCTCTTTTAAAATTTCATACTACCTTTGAATGGCTTTGATGTAGATGAGAGGGAGTAAATTCTTTAGCTGTTAGTAATGTTTTTTGCAATTATTCACATGCATGGTTATTTACCTTGTAGTCTTTAAAGAATAATCTTAATCCCATGTTTTTTGTATCTCTTTAATTTAAGGATGTTGTTGGTTTTAATCGAAACATCTAGCTAGATGTCATTAATCAGGCATGGTATATATCACATATGTAACATACGTAGTACAATCTAACTCTTTGTAGTCTTTTTCCACTTAAATCAAACACTTCCATATTATCTAAAATAAATATTTTCTTACTTGGTCAGCCAACTTGGGTAGAGAAGGGAAATAGTATGCAAAAAGTTGGACTATTGAGCAAAAATACCTCTCATTTGCTAAACGATTCATTGAATACTTTCATTAAAAAAATTCAAATTTTAGTGAATCCTCATGTCAATATCATTATGTCAATTAGATTTTAACAAAAAAAAGCTCAAACATGTCATGTATGTTAATAATAAATCTGTTACCTAGATTTACAAATTTCAAGTATGGTAAAAAATCCGTGACTTAGCTTTAGAAATTCGTCCATTGTGCTTCGTAAAAGAACTCGTTTTACAATAAATTTGTGTAAGATCGTATAAGTGTACCTTCGTTATCAACTTACAATATATCTTTTATTATATTAACTACTATGATTATCTCGATTATACCTGCATGGATATGGCAAAGATTGTATTAGAAAAACTTAATAGTCAAACACCATACAAATTAGCGAAGAAGGGAGGATGCATTGGTTGTTTGCTGAACAACGTAGTTAGGAATTTTTACAATAAAAATAAAAAGAAAAAGGAATCGACTATATATCGCAACGGTGGGCACCCTAAAATTGTTCAAAACTCGTTTAACAAAGTTAGATTTTGTAACGTAAAACGGCGTTACACACATATTTGCCATTGAAAAGAGAAAACATGACCTACCTTAAGTATGCCAAATTTTGTAAAGAATCTGATAATATTGCACTCGGTATAAAAAGGGAAAAAAAACGTAAGTTAGCAAGTAAAAATCACAAAAACGTAAGTTAGCAAGTAAAAATCACAAAAAGACAAATAATAACATCGAAGGACTCAAATCTAAATATAAAAATTATGTTCACAATAAAAATAGAAAGGGAAGAGGAAACACAAGAGCATCTCATGTTAGGAAATTTGGAATTTTAACGTATGAAAAGCCATATGTACTTTTATACACAAATACTTTGAGTCCTATCATAACTAAAATTGATCATTAAGAAGTTTTAAAATTTATCTGATGGAGGAAACGTATAGTAGTAGCAGTAGGATTATTAGAATACAGTAGGTAACGATCTTTTTATCATTCTAATTTATTTTATTGCTTAAAGGTAGTTCGAAAAAGTTGGACTCTCTATAATCGCTCGAAAAAAGCTTCCTTTATTAATATAGATAGATAGATATTGATTGATTATCAAATGTTGCGTTGAAGGATTTTTAGAGTGCCACGTGTCATGTAAAAGAAATGTTCAAACTTGTCTTTTAATAGAATTGTATAGATAGATATAACATGTTATACATAAAAAAAATTAAAAATTACATAAAATTATATTCACATCATTTTTAACAAATATTAATTGATTTGGAACATAACGTATCGTGAAATGATATAATTCGAGAACTTAATGTTGATTGTTGCATTATTCGAATAAATTTTATTTTAATTAGTACGATATTTGATCAATCACAGAATAATTTATAAAACGTTGATCATGCATAATTAATTATCACTTATTAGTTTTAATTAAATTATATGTATTTTATTTTAAAACACTGAAGTTAAACCAAAAAAATTTAAATCGAGAAAAATTATTTTATTTTATTTATAAGTAAAAACATTAAAGGTTATATATAAATTAGGTTATTTTTCTTCAATTATAATAATTTCTAAATATCAAGAAATAATTTCTAAATATTTATTTTTATTGATATTGTTGCTTTGGAAGCATTTTAATTAGACCGAATATGGTACTCTTGATTGCTATTTTGTATTTTTGCATAATGTTTGGCGTCCGACACCTAGGATTATTATGATCGGTGCAGATTTCTTACACATATGATTCGGATCAAAATTATAATGACATTATATTCAACATCTTGCAAAATAGACTTGTGTAAATATTAGAGAAATGTTGTTTGCTTAAATATATATATAGTAGCAATATAATAACAAACCAATATTAAGGAAAGGGAAATCTATCGTGGTCATAATACAAAAAATATTTATATATACAAATAGACTTTGTATACTACTCAAATAGATATTGTGTAGTTACGCAGGTAGAATTCTCTTACGTTCAAAATTATATAACCTATTCTATTGTTGATCAAATTCTTGCAGTAGTTCACTGTCAATTTGTGATAAACATTCTTTCGTTTTCTTTAATTATGTATGGATAGATTTCACGTGGGCGTTGCTCGGGTCATATCTTAACAGTAGTCTCAATATATTTATCATGAGGTTGGTACTAAGAAACCTTTATGAATGGATTTGTTGTTGCGTTTTAAACATAAACTGATTAAGATTAGGAACATTAGGTTATTGTTGTATAAGTCGTAGATGTTTGATGTTAGACTTGAAAAAAGGCGTCCAATCTAAGGCTCTAAGCGAGTTGATACTAAATTGACTGTCTTATAAAAAATGGTAACTACCTATTATGACTGATGTTTAAATTGATCTATCCTAAACTACTTGTTACCGATCTAATTTATATCACTTGGTAGTTGGTAGTTGGTACAATTCATGATGTATAATTTTGAATATTATACCCTCCGTAGTCTCGGTCATTTGTTTAACTATTTTATTTTAGAAATAAAGATAAACAAATGACCGAAACGGAGGGATTATAATTAATAAAGAGGCCGCGATAATAACTCTGTTGCTCATGCTTTAGCTCATTTTAGTCCTAGGATTGTTGGTAGATTTGAATGGTCGAAAGTTCTTCCGCCAGCTGCGAACGATGCTGTACTCTCTGATTTAGTTTTAATGAAGTAAGATCTCTGGGTTTTCCCCTCAAAAAAGAAAATAAAGAGGCCGCGATGTTGCTCGTATAGAAATGTAAATATTGACCTATTTTTGTTATGAGTCTCCACTGCTAAAAGTGATCACTTCATATACCTCTGGTCTGCTATCAAAGAGTGAGTTTTTTTTTGTGCAACTACAGGTTATAGAGTACTATTACTAACTACTTTAATTCTATTACGATAATTTGTTTTTTTAATGGTCATAGTAGTTTATAAATCTTTGATTCTTTGTAGTATTTGACGTAGTATGGACAGATTGCCAGATTGGAGTTCATTTATCTTATACGGAGTATATTATTATTATCTTTGTTATAAAATGTAATTTGAAGCATGCTAGTGTCTTTCCCATGACAAAAGTAATTAAGCAGTCACAAAAGACAAAGGGTTGCTAGGAATCTAAAATAATGTGGTGAGTTAAGCTATTTAACTTAATGGTTATGATGAGTTTTTGAGAATTTTCTTTTTAACAAATAATTCTTTGAAAAGTAATTTGTATGTGCAATACACAACCATTTTTAAAATGATTATATAAGCAAATAAAAAAACAATAAAATCTATAGATAATTTTTTTTCACAGTTTATATAATCATTATTTTAAAATGATATAGTATCACGTGTTTATATAATCATTATCTAATTAAATTAAATAAAAAAACAATAAAACCTATACATAAAAAAACAATAAAAACAATATGGTATTTATTTGTACCTATGAGAAATCAAAGTTTAGGTCCACTTAACTTCTTAAGTAAGTCGACTTTTGCAGTTTGCTTAAATTAACTACTTTGTATAATAATCTAATAATAGTGCTCTATTTAAAGAGCTAAGATACACCGATGAAGAAAGGGCTTAGCAAAACATGACGAACGCTCATGGTAAATGTTCACTCATAGAGCCAATACTAAGTTTTTATTATTTATTTATTCATAGAAATTGATAAATGTACTCAAGAATTCTTGTTAATCTCCTTGACATAGCTTGGTTCTCAAAAATAATATTTATATATTATAGACGTCGATAATATCATCAAGACAATAACATTTATTCTCCTATAGTCGGCATACTCAGTAGTCACATTTACAATAACCATCTTACTTTTTAAAGATCGGCCACCAACAATGACACTAAAGGATTAAAGGTGGCCTCTTCGGATGATGACTATTGTCCGACAACGTAATATATAGGTTTATGTGCTCATTTTCCCGTGATCTCCACCTACAACCAAAAAAACAAAAATATAAAATCAAATTAAACATAAGTATACAAAAACTATAACTTAAATAACATAGTTATAATTCAAAGAATAAGTAGCATCATTAATAATTGCAATTGAAATTAAAAATAATACTAATCAACATAAAGAGTAATAGTTTGTGGAGTTAGGGGCACCACAATGTCACAATATGTAGCTGCGACTCATGAGCAGAGAGTCACTATAATTTGTGATAGGACTCTTGTAATCATCATACGTATGATTCTAATCTTAATTCGAGTAGATAGAATTCTCATTCGCTTAGACGACTCCTATTCTATGTAAACTGTAATCACTCGAAAAGTTCTTTAGATTTTTTTTTTTACCAATTTATGTAGATAACTTTTTAATAGTTTACAATTATTAAAGTACTAATATATTTATCTTATTTCGAATTTTATAACTAAATAATTTACAAATTTTATTTAAACATATAATTTATTTAACAAAAACAATAGCCAATGAAATTACTCTAAAGCAATAGCCAATAATATAGCTCCAAAAGTTCCTCTTTTAAGTATATATACTAGTGTTCATGCCCGGCCGTTGGCCGGGTCGTTTCGCTACATAGGCTTTTGGGATCTAATAAGGCGTTTGAGCTACACGTTTTGTTATTAGTAGTCAATTTGTTGCGGTTAGTAAATAAAATAGTTGGCAAGCTAACCTTAAGTCCTCAAACTTGATATTTTCAATTAAAAATCATAGAGATAGATCACAATAGGCGTTATTATGCAGAATGTCTTTTATGTAAATTTTATTCGATTTTTAGCTTGAATTTGTAATAGTGCTTATCAGCACAGAAGTTTACTTGCTAGTAGTTGCTCATACTATACTGATATTCTAATAATCTTCCTCAACATTATAAGAGTTAATTAGTTTTAAGATGGTTATATTCATTTCATTTTAAGACGGATTCTATTTTATACATAGACCAAAAGTAGAAGAATATATTGTTTGAAGTCAGTGGTGCAGCTGGTCGTCCCCCTGGCGGATGAAATATTTTCGTAGTTTTTAGTTAATTTTTTCGAAATATTTTCGGGGTGCCTTATGAAATTAGTCGTTCTCCCCCCCTAAAATTTTTCGCCTCCTAAGTTCAAATCCTGGCTCCGCCACTGTTTGAAGTAATATATTTGTCTCTTCTAAATGTGATGATATTTGATCCATATTTTTCTTCAGACGTATATATCCGACTTAAATAAAACATATTCACCTATTGTATTTTATCGACAAACCCGTTTGTGTGTATTATTCTTAAAGCCACGTGTTATTATTGGCGCTATCCATATTTTTTTGTTATTCATTTATTTGTGTTGTACTCGTATCTCAATTCCCAATTTTTCACTTCAATATTGCCAATTCCAGAACTTCATTCCCTTATTCACATCCCAACCTCTAGATCCTTCGTTACCACCCAAAAATCCGGCACACTAAGCTTAGCAATCGACCTTCGGGGCACCGCCACAAGGCCGTTGCCAAAGTAATACTTTTAAACTGTATTCGAGAATCAGGAACAATCCGATCTAGAGTAATTTTATCAGAATCTCAGTGGAGTGACTGGTTGTCGGAATTAGTTGAGATTGCATTAGTAGCTTTATATGAGAAACAGCATTTTGTTCTTAAGATTAAAGAATCATGGTTCTCAGATTCTTCATCAGAAAATCAGGTGCGTTGTTTATTCATGATTTGTCTTTTATCTGTTTTACTTTTATTTATTGTTGTTTATGTATTTTGCATGTACTGCTCAATTGATTGTCTGGTTCCTGTGTGATATATTAGCTCAGTAGTTCACCAAGCACGAATAGCATAATTTATGGTAATTTTAAAGAACTTAGACTGTATACATGTACGATCCGATTAGAAGCGCCAACTGTGAAAATTCACATTGATCTTATTCCAAACTTGTGTGTAAATACCACCCGTTGAGTCTCCTAATCTGGTTGTATGATAGGTAGATTTGAAAAAACTTCATTGAAAACGATATTCCTTGTGTGTCCCTTGTATTGCTGTGTTGAATCGTCTATGAAGAACTTTAGTCTTTTGGGGGATGTTGTCCTTGATACAGCTACATATAACTATCCATGGCTAAACACGGGGCTTGGCAAGTATACCCCCACATATTTCAGTGACTGACCTTGGCTTTTGTCCTTTCTTTAATTTCAACTCATGGGGAGGCAGACCCTGTAAGTTTAGGCTATTTAAATACTCTGTAGGATAGTCCGTATATTGTTCCGTGCTCTCAGTTGACGATGTGCACACTTCATCACAACTTCTGTAAATTTTCTCCTCACTTTGTATAAGGCTAGCCATATACGTGTTTATCTTGTCAGCCATTTCGTTTAGAGGGGTGAGTATCGCTCTTTCCTTTAGATACGTTTCGTTGAAACGCTCTTGTTGAAAATCTGGGTAAATTCTTTCAACAACTGTTTCAACATTCAACGGTCCGTTGCTTCCAATATACTCTTTTGGTATCTCAATCCATGTAGGCTCCGTTTCGTTCTTTGCTGCTTTAGTCTCTATCCGCCCGTCTCCCATAGCTAACAACCAGTTATTGAAAGTCCGGTTTATCTCTTGTTTCTGCGGATTGTCTGCCGTTTCTGACACCCTCATGCTTTTTGATAGTGTGAAGAGTTGACACTCATTCCATATATACGACCTGTTGATCGATGCTTGAACAATATCTTGTCTCTTGCCCTTGGTAATTATACCTTGGTGCCATTGCAGTGTTAACCTGTTGAGCGTAACAACGGATGAAAGACAGAGAAAGACAGAAACAAAAACCAGGAAGAATACTTATCGAAACAGAATAGCAGTGCCGTGGTAATTGTAATACTCCGTATTTATGGTCTTGGGGGTACTCTATCGAGTAGCCCTTACTCTGTCGAGTAAGGGGTGTGTCGCAGAATAGAATAGTTTCTGACCTGATGGGTACTCGATCGAGTAGCTGGGGCACTCGATCGAGTAGGGGGGTACTCGATCGAGTACCTTGGGTACTCGATCGAGTGTCCGGTTTTACGGGGGAGTTTTCTCGGGTTTTGTTAATTACGCGATTAAGGTATTTAAACCAATTCGTCTTTATTCTAAATCACTTTTACCAAAACCTAAAACCTGTTTAAGAGAGAAAGCAGTCAGTCATCTTCCTAATCGCGTCCTTAACAATTCCCGGAGATCAGACGGTCGGATTGCATCGTAGTTTGTGTCGTTGGATTCGTTGCGTCGAGGGTAAGCTTCTAGCATAATTTTTATAACGTTTTGATAAGATTAGTGAAACCCTAATTTTAGTAATTGGGGGTTTTTGTGAATAAGTGATTGAATAGTAGTATTCGTATGTTTATGTTAGGAGGAGAGTTCATAGAAGAGGCGTTTTGAGACAGCTGTAGATACCGTCTGCTTGTGTGCTTTCCAGGTAGGATTTCCTACTCAGTATTAGTCCCATAATGGGATATTGGTGATGTGCTGTAATTAGTTAATTGATTTGTTGATTGTAATTGTGATTGTGATTGTGGTTGTGTTTGTGATGGTTCTCGAGATGCGTTCTCGGCTGAGTGGGGTCACTTGCGGGAGTGATCTCACGCCCTAGTTTCGCCTTCTGTGGAACCCGCCACAGAAGGGATGTGCACATTAATGAGCAGGGTTATCGCTCGTACGATGAGCGGGGCTTAGGTGGGAACGGTGCGGTCCCCCATCTGGCGGTGGTCCGGTGGACGATCGATGATTGAGACGGTTGGTTGGATGTGGTTGTGCGTGTGTGTGATTAAATTGTCTATTTGTCTTATTGTTGTTATTTATTTTGATTGTGTGATTAGTACGACCCGGTGTTGTTTTGAAAACTGCGGTGATCCATTCGGGATGGTGAGCAGATATTGAGCAGGTATAGAGATGATACGGGATACCGGGATGGCCACGACGTGACAATAGAGTCTTCCGCATTTGTAGTTTAGCTTTATTTACATTTCAGTTTGAGTAGACGAGTTTGGAATAATGTATTTTACTATCGGTTTGGGTTTCAAGGATTGTATTCATTCATTAAACGATTAATAATAAATGTTGTTTCTTTATCATTTGTTGTTTGATTATCATACCTCGGGCAACCGAGATGGTGATGTCTCCATACCCGAGTGGTCCTGGTAAGGCACTCGGAGTATGGGGGTGTTACAAATGGTATCGGAGCGACGATCCCGAAACCCGTAACCAATGAACTTAATGAACGTAGAGAGTCAATTAAAATGAACCCGGGGTAAAAGTTGTAGGAGCTAGTGCAAAGGCTTGGGAGACGTCCTAAAGTCGCAAGGGGTCGCCCTACAACTTTGAACCGGTCACGTGGGGAAAATGTGTTTGAGTCATGTATGTGCTTAGTGACTTGTGCAATAAAGTGATGAAGTGTGATGAATGTTTGGTGTTGAAATAGGAAGTTGAGCGTGTGAAAGAAAATAATGATATGTGGAACATGTTAATGAAATGATAACATGTTGGATGTTTATAATGTGGCTTTAATAGCATGAGGAATTGATTTCGTTGATTAGTAGAATAGATGCGTAGCCTATTTGTTAGAATATAATGAGGTTTGATAAAGTTGGCATGTTAATATACGAATAACATGCGGGTAGCTTGTACGTATTGGGGGTACTTGATCGAGTGAGACTAACTCGATCGGGTAGGTTTTTGGCGATTTTGAGTCCAGAAACGAGTTTTGGGGCACTCGATCGAGTAGGGGGTCACTCGATCGAGTAGCCTAGATACTCGATCGAGTGGGTTAGAGATCAGAAGGTCTGTTTGGTTCTGGAGTTTGGGTACTCGATCGAGTACATGGGGGCACTCGATCGAGTAGCCCGTTACTCGATCGAGTGGGTTTGGATACTCGATCGAGTGGGTTCTGGGCAACGCGTGTTCGTGTTTTGAGGATTAGTACGCGTGTTTATGTTTATCCCTTTCTTCTATAGCTTCAAGATGCCGCCCAAGAGAAACGCTTTGTACGCGAGAGCTGAGGTTATGACTACGGATGACATCGTTAAAATGTTGGAACACCAGGACGCTCTTACAGAGACCCTGAAGAGAGTGAATGAGGACAAGGACAAGACTAAGGAGAAGGAGGTTGACCATGCTAAAGTCAGCCTCTATATCGCGAGGTTTAACCCGAAGGAGTACAAGGGAGTTGAGGAGCCTAACCACCTTGATAGTTGGTTGAGGGAGATGGAGAACATCTTGGATTTAGTTCATTTGTCCGGATGAGATGAGAGTGGATCAGCTGCATTCTATCCGAGGGAGGCAGGTGGCAAGTGGTGGGATTCCGTGAAAGTGAGTGCCAAGGAGATGTATACCAACCAGGGGTTACCTGCTATACCTTGGGAGGAGTTTCGTAGGGCTGTGAGGAAGGAGTTCGTACCAGAACATGTGAGGAGTAAGTTGAGAGAGGAGTTTGATAAGTTTAAGATGACTATTTGAGATGTCTCGTGGGTCGAGTACTACAGGCAGTTTAATGAGAAATCTAGATATGCTGAGGACATGGGTTTGAGTGATGAGAATTTGGCTTTGAGGTTTGAGAGTGGACTAACCACGAAGATTATGGATAAGTTACCCGTGGGAGTCCTCACTGATGTGAAGGAAGCATATGAGAGGGTGGGGAGAGCCGAGAGACTAGTGGAGATGGCTCGGGAGAGGTCGGGTGGAGAGAAGAGGAAGTCGGAGAGCGAGGGTGGTGGCCAATCTAATTACAAGAAAGGCAACCACAATCAATCTAAGGGATTTTCTTCTGGTTCGGGTTTAGTCGCTGGAACTTCCTTTGGGCGAGGTCGTGGGAGTGTGAGCAACAGCTGGGGAGTGACCTGCTTTGGTTGTGGTGGCGTAGGCCACAAGAGACATGAGTGCACGAGCGCACCGAGATCTTTTCGAGAGACTCCGCACGAGCTTTGCGAGCAATGGACCGGTGGATCATGGCCAAACAGGGGAGGTCAGAGCTATCAGAGTGGAGGCAACCGCAACGGCGGTAATTCTTATCAGAAGACACCGATGAACAACAACAACAACAATCAAGGGTCGGGTGCTAAGCCGACCGCATCGCCAGTAATCTTGTCCGGGGAGGTGGACGGAGAAGACCGATGGCAAGTTGTTCATGATGGACAAGAAGGGTGAGGAGGATGCGCACGTTATCAGGTACATTCCTTGTTAATGGTATTCCTACGTTTGTTTTGTTTGATTCGGGGCTTCTCGTCGTTTGTGTCTTGAGTCATGTAAAACGGTTGGGTTTGAGTATATGAGTCGTTAGGGAGCAAGTTTTCATACCTTCAGGGGAGTCTGTATCGTGTGGGAGGTTGTTTAGAGATGTATCTTTGATAGTTGGGCAAGTCGATTTCCCTGTAGACTTGCTAGAGTTTCCTTTTAATGGTTTTGAGATGATAGTTGGGATGGATTGGTTAGGGAAGTATAAGGCTAAGATAGATGTCATCGAAGAGAGTGTCGCTAAGAGGTCCTAAGGGTGTAAGTGTGTCTTATCGTGGGTTTCTAGTCAAACCCAAAGTTAAGTTGATTGCATCTGTCACTTTGAAGTCGTATCTGAGGAAGGGATGTCCTCGGATTTTGTGCCACGTGAGAGACGACCGGATAGAAAGCCCCGATTGAGGAGATACCGGTGGTGGGAGAGTATGCGGATGTCTTTCCGAAGAGATTCGGGGTTGCCACCGAAGAGGGAGATAGATTTCACCGTTGAGTTGAAGCCGGGGACGGGGCCAATCTCTAAGGCACCGTACCGGATGGGTCCTAAGGAGATGGAGGAACTTAGGAAGCAGTTGGATGATTTGATAGAGAAGGGATACATTAGGCCAAGTGTATCGCCTTGGGAGCACCGATTACATTCGTGAAGAAGAAAGATGGGAGTTTGAAATTTGTGCATAGATTAGGGGAGTCGAACCGTGTGACGATAAAGAACAAGTATCCTTTGCCAAGGATAGATGACCTGTTTGATCGGTTGAGTGGTGCAACGGTCTTTTCTAAGATCGATTTGAGATCGGGATACCATCAGGTGAAGATTAGAGATGTGGACATACCGAAGACAACTTTCACGTCGAGGTATGGCCATTATGAGTATGTGGTGATGCCATTTGGGTTGTCAATGTGCGCGGTGTTTATGGATTTGATGAATAGGATCTTGACGCAGTTCTTGGATCGTTCGTAGTAGTGTTTATCGATGACATCCTAGTCTACTCTAAGACTAAGGAGGAGCATGAGGAGCATCTGAGGATCGTGTTGCAAACTTTGCGAGATCATGAGCTGTATGCTAAGTTGTCTAAGTGTGAGTTTTGGTTGGAAAGTTGCTTTTTTCTGGGGCATGTAATCTCTAAAGATGGGGTAGTTGTGGATCCGCGAAGATTGAGCGGTGACAAAGTGGGAAGCAGAAGAATGTCGCCGAGGTAAGGAGTTTCTTGGGTTTATTTTGGATACTACGGGCGGTTTGTGAAGGATTTCTCCAAGATAGCTAGACCGATGACAGCGTTGATGAGGAAAGAGAACAGGTTCGTTGGGATGAGAGTTGTGAGAAGGCGTTCCAAACCTTAAAGGAGCGTTTAACCACGCTCTGTCTTGGCATTGCTGAAGGAGCGAGAATTTTGAGGTTTATACCGATGTGCTTGAAGAATGGGTTGGGATGTGTGTTGATGCGAGAATGGTAAGGTGATTGCCTATGCTTCTAGGCGATTGAAGCCTTATGAGGAGAACTACCCTACTCATGACCTGGAGTTGGGTGCGGTGGTGTTTGCTCTCAAGATTTGGAGGCACTACCTTTATGGAGCAATCTTTAAGGTATTTTCGGATCACAAGAGTCTCAAGTACATCTACACGCAGAAGGAGTTGAACATGAGACAGAGGAGGTGGATGGAGCTGATTGGCGACTACGACATGGAAATCATCTACCATGAAGGAAAGGCCAATGTGGTTTCTTTGATGCTTTGAGTAGGAAGAGTGTACATTCCTTGTGTACACCTCTATCTTTGATGAGGTTGAGAGATGAGGTAGCGAGCTTTGGGATTCATATGATGCAGAAAGGAGATACCATGAGTGATATGAATGATGACGGCTTGAGTTTTATGATGACATTCGGGATAAGCGAGGCTTTGGATCCTAAGATAGTGGAGTGGAGAGTGGAGTAGAGAAAGGGACAGTGTCCCGGTTTTCCATTCATACAGATGGTAGCTTGAGGTTTGATGGTAGGTGGTGTGTTCCTAATGATGAGGAGTTGAAAAAGACAATCATGACAGAAGCGCATTGCACACCATATTCAGTTCATCCAGGTGGAGACAAGCTTCTGAGATGAAGAAAACGTTTTGGTGGCCTGGGATGAAGAAAGAGACAGTGAGTTTGTGTCCGTTGTTTGACATGCCGAGAGAGTTAAAGGGGAACAGAGAAGACCACAAGGTAAGGTTCGGTCCTTGGAGGTGCTGAGTGGAAGTGGGAATCCATTTCCATGGATTTCATTGTGGGTTTACCTAAGAGTCAACAAGGTAACAATATGATTTGGGTGATAGTGGATCGGTTGACCAAGTCAGCTCACTTTGTTCCAATGAAAGATACATGGACTAAGGCACAACTGGCTATGGCCTATCGAAAGAACGTGCTTAAGTTACATGGAGTCCCTAAGGACATAGTGTCCGCGGAGATGCGAGGTTTATCTCAAGGTTTTGGAAGGAGTTGCAGGAATCGTTGGGAACGTGACTTTGAAGATGAGTACAAAGATTTCATCCTGCGACGGATGGCAGATCGAGAGAACAATCAAGACTCTTGAGGATATGTTGCGAGCTTGTGTGATGGATTTTGGTGGTAGGCGGGAGCGAGAGGTTGGACTTGATAGAGTTTTCTTACAACAACGGACTATCACACTAGTATTGGTATGGCACCGTTTGAAGCTTTGTATGGGAGGAGATGTAGGAGTCCAATCTGTTGGGACGATAGTGCCGAGGCAATGGTTTTAGGACCAGAGATGGTGCATGAGATGGTGGAACAGATTAAGATGATCGGGGAACGGATGAGAGCGACCCCGGGATCGACAAAAGAGTTATGCGAGATCTACATCGTCGGGACATAGAGTTTCAGGTTGGGGACAAGGTTCTTCTGAAAGTGTCTCCTATGCGTGGAGTCATGAGATTTGGGAAGAAAGGCAAGCTAAGTCAGAAGTTTATAGGGCCTTATGAGATCTTAGAGCGAGTTGGGGAAGTGGCTTATCGTTTGGCTTTACCATTTTACGCTTTGGAGAGAGTGCATAATGTGTTTCATGTATCGCAGCTGCGGAAGTATGTGAGTGACCCGTCGCATGTGTTGGAGGCAGAGAGCTTAGAGCTGGATGAGTCTTTATCGTACCTTGAGGTGCCTAAGCAGATCCTAGACCGAAAAGTTAGAAAGACCAGGAGTGGTGAGACAGTTTTGCTTAAGATCCTTTGGTCTAACCATGAGACTGAGGAAGCTACATGGGAGGCGGAGGATATCATGAAAGAGCGTTACCCTTTCCTTTTTGATCAGGTATGTATGGTTACGGGGACGTAACCTTGTTTCTTTTAGGGGGGTAGGAGATGATCGCGAGAGTTTCTAAGAGTTTTTACACCCTCTTGTTTATGTTGTGTCGGTATGTTGTGTCGGTATGTTTGTCGGGATAAGTGGGTTAGTAGCATGTTTTACGTTGTATTTATTTTTTGACCTTCGAGTCGGGAAGCTTATGGGAGTACCTTTGTTTGGTAGTGGTTTGAACTTCGGGGACGAAGTTCCTTTTAAGGAGGGAAGACTGTAATACTCCGTATTTATGGTCTTGGGGGTACTCTATCGAGTAGCCCTTACTCTGTCGAGTAAGGGGTGTGTCGCAGAATAGAATAGTTTCGACTGATGGGTACTCGATCGAGTAGTGGGGCACTCGATCGAGTAGGGTACTCGATCGAGTACCTTGGGTACTCGATCGAGTGTCGGGTTTTACGGGGAGTTTTCTCGGGTTTTGTTAATTACGCGATTAAGGTATTTAAACCAATTCGTCTTTATTCTAAATCACTTTTACCAAAACCTAAAACCTGTTTAAGAGAGAAAGCGATCGATCATCTTCCTAATCGCGTCCTTAACAATTCCGGAGATCGGACGGTCGGATTGCATCGTAGTTTGTGTCGTTGGATTCGTTGCGTCGAGGGTAAGCTTCTAGCATAATTTTTATAACGTTTTGATAAGATTAGTGAAACCCTAATTTTAGTAATTGGGGGTTTTTGTGAATAAGTGATTGAATAGTAGTATTCGTATGTTTATGTTAGGAGGAGAGTTCATAGAAGAGGCGTTTTGAGACAGTTTGTAGATACCGTGCCTTGTGTGCTTTCGGGTAGGATTTCTACTCGTATTAGTCCCATAATGGGATATTGGTGATGTCTTGTAATTAGTTAATTGATTTGTTGATTGTAATTGTGATTGTGATTGTGGTTGTGTTTGTGATGGTTCTCGAGATGCGTTCTCGGCCGAGTGGGGTCACTTGCGGGAGTGATCTCACGCCCTAGTTTCGCCTTCTGTGGAACCCGCCACGAAGGATGTGCACATTAATGAGCGGGGTTATCGCTCGTACGATGAGCGGGGCTTAGGTGGGAACAGGCTGCGGTCCCCAGCAGCGGTCGGGTCCAGTGGACGATCGGTGATTGAGACGGTTGGTTGGATGTGGTTGTGCGTGTGTGACAGTTTCATTGCTGTCTATTTGTCTTATTGTTGTTATTTATTTTGATTGTGTGATTAGTACCGGCCCCGGTGTTGTTTTGAAAACTGCGGTGATCCATTCGGGGATGGTGAGCAGATATTGAGCGGTATAGAGATGATACGGGATAGCCGGGATGGCCACGACGTGACAATAGAGTCTTCCATTGTAGTTTAGCTTTATTTACATTTCGGTTTGAGTAGACAGTTTGGAATAATGTATTTTACTATCAGTTTGGGTTTCAAGGATTGTATTCATTCATTAAACGATTAATAATAAATGTTGTTTCTTTATCGCTGTTGTTTGATTATCATACCTCGGGCAACCGAGATGGTGATGTCTCCATACCTGAGTGGTCCTGGTAAGGCACTCGGAGTATGGGGGTGTTACAGTAATGAAGCCACTGACTTGAAAACAATATCGGCACGACTCCGTTGGTTATCGCCTACACGCCGTACGTTTCCCAAGGTTAACACTGCAGCTTTCGAGCCGCACCACTGAAGCAAGAAAGCTTTGGAACAAACAGATACTTTACCCGGAAAAACTCAGAAGCAAAAGAAAGAGAACATATTTGAGAGTAGAGGAGAGAAAGAGAAAAGAGTGTTTGAGTTGTATGTATTCTGTGAGGTGAACAGCTCTATTTATAGGGGAAAATAGAGCTGTTACACAGACAGAATCACAACAATTAAGAGACGTAATTAAGGGATTAATTACGCTCCCTTAATCTCCGCAATTAATAGTCATAAAAAGATTTGACTAAACAGATACACTGAACCTGGACCTAAACCAAAAACACACACAGCCCAAAAAGAAAAGAGGGCCTTTGGCCCGCCCCGCAGGGGCTCTACCCAAACCCAAACCCGAGCCCGAGCCCGAGCCCGAGCTCGAGCCGGGCCGGGCCGGCGCGCGCGCGCGCGTGTGTGTTTGGATCAGACTCACAGGCCCAACACTCTCAACAAAAGCTTCCTTGGTCCAACTCTTATCCACTTGGGGACAAAGTAGATATAAAAATATCAAAACTCTACCTTTCCCCACCAATGTGGGAGAATGGCAAAACTCATATGAGTTTTTGGCTGTACTAAGCCATTACTACCAACAATCCCCCACTAATGGCGAAGAGAAAACTAAAGAGATATTCCGGGTAAGGAAGGATTGGATACTTAAACGTTCAATGTCTTTCGACTTGAATTGACGTATTAGTGAAATGAGGCAACAACTTACTTTCAACAAGTGAATATCTTTCGATTTGAATTCCTCGTCGAACTTCGGTCGTTGAATTCCCCACAACACATATCATACCTTCAAAATCTGTTTTATTCCGCGATTTCTAAGTGCAACGCTTTTAAGCCATGCGTTTACCCTGGTTTAGGTGAGTGCTCTAGCGATAATTTACATATTCACACATAGATGGTGGCTGGGCCATCACACCCCCAAAGGTAGCTCAAGTGCTTCTCAGTAGCACTTCTTACAAGAGCTATTAAGGACAAAGTCCAACCTCTATAGAAAACACAATCCATCAAGTGCGTCTCAAAAGCACCACCAAAATTGGCTATGGATATCAAATGCCATAGGAATGAGCTATAGAGTCCATCAAGTATCACACTCAAACTTGATTTAAGGACTTAAGCCCCATTCCCCTCGACATATCAAGGACTACTCTCCTTGTTAATCCCTTAGTAAGGGGATCAGCAAGATTGCGTTCCGACTTCACATAGTCCAAAGCAATCACCCCATTTTTCAGGAGTTGTTTTACCACACCGTGCCTGATCCGAATATGTCGTTTCTTACCATTGTAGACATTATTCTTAGCAATACTGATAGCTGCTTTACAATCACAGAGAAGGGAGACTGGTGCAACCTGTCCCCCCACATAGGCACGTCTGCTAGTAAGTTCCTCAACCAATCTACTTCTTGACCTGCCAACTCAAGAGCAATGAACTCAGATTCCATGGTGGAGCTAGCTATACAAGTCTGTTTTGCAGACTTCCACGATATAGCTCCTCCACCCAAGGTGAACACATAACCACTAGTGGAATGTATTTCATCATTACCTGCAACCCAATTTGCATCACAATATCCTTCTAAAACAGCAGGAAATTTACCATAATGCAAACACAAATCAATTGTTCCTTTTAGGTATTTAAGTAAACGACGAAGTGCATTCCAATGTTTAAGCCTTTGGGGTTATGTGTATATCGACTCAGCCTACTAACAGCATAAACAATGTCTGGTCGAGTACAGTTCATGAGGAACATAACACTTCCTATAATTTTAGCATATTCTTCTTGTGAGACACTATCACCCAAGTTCTTACACAAAGATATACTAGCATCATAAGGAGTTCTAGCAGGTGCAACATCAAAACTATTAAATTTCTTCAACACTTTTTCAACATAATGTGATTGACTAAGGGATATACCACTTGGGGTTTTCATAACTCTAACTCCAAGGATAACATCACTTCTCTCCTAAGTCTTTCATCTCAAAACGTGATGACAAAAATTGTTTGGTTTTATTTACAACAAATAAATTACTACCAAGAATTAACATGTCATCAACATATAAGCATATAATCACACAATCTGACCCAAACATTTTAGAATAAACACATGAATCAGAATTGTTAGTTATATAGCCATCATCAATCAAAGTGTTGTGAAATTTCTCATACCACTGTTTAGGTGCTTGTTTCAGACCATATAGTGATTTTCTCAGTTTACACACCTTACTCTCTTGACCCTTTACCACAAACCCCTCGGGTTGCAACATATAGATCTCTTCATTTAGGTCACCATTCAAAAAAGCAGTTTTTACATCCATTTGATGTACTACAAGATCATGAATAGCAGCCAGAGCAACAAGAGTTCTAATGGTGGAAATTTTAGTCACAGGTGAGTAAGTATCAAAATAGTCAATATCTTTCTTTTGTGTAAACCCCCTCACCACAAGTCTGGCCTTGAACCTTTCTATTGTTCCATCAGGTCTCATTTTCTTTTTAAAGATCCATTTGCTACTAATGGGTTTACTACCTTTATTAGGCAAATCAGTTAACTCCCAAGTCTGATTAGAAACAATAGAATCTAGTTCATTTTTAATAGCTTCTTTCCAAAAAACAACATCTATAGATCTCATAGCCTCATCATATGTTTTTGGATCATCTTCTATTAAAAAGCGAGAAACAAGCTCATCAAAAGCACAAATATCACTGCGTTTTCGAGATAAGTGAAGTCCGATAGCATCGATTCGATGAAATCACTCCGTAGCTCTTTTCAACTCTGGGCCTTTTGCTCCTTCTTGGTTCAACTGCATGATCCACAGAAATACTAGTACTCGCATGCGTAGAACTGTCAATAGGGTTAACAGGCACAGTAGAAACAACAGGAGCATCGGGTAGTGATACTGTTTCCTTCTTCAAAGGAAATACCTGCTCAAAAAACTCAGCATCTCTAGCCTCAGATATAGACCTGTCACTTAAAGACATGAACCTATAAGCAGAACTGTTTTGAGCATAACCAATGAAAACGCAGTCATAAGTCTTAGGTCCAATGGTTGGCCTCCTAAAGCTAGGTAAGCCTACTTTAGCCAAACACCCCCACACTTTAAGGTAACTTAAGTTAGGAGCATAACCTTTCCACATCTCATAGGGTGTCTTGTCTAGTTTCTTATGAGGTACCCTGTTAAGAATATGACAAGTTGAAAGCACCGCTTCCCCCACATATCATCCGAAAGGCGAACTTAAAAGCATAGCATTCATCATTTCTTTCAAAGTTCTATTTTTACGTTCAGCTACTCCATTCGATTGAGGTAAGTATGGCGGGCTCTTTTCATGTATTAAACCATTTTTCTCACAAAAATCTACTAAATAACCAGATCCATACTCTCCTCCTCGATCGGACCTGACTCTTTTAATCTTCCTATCAAGCTGATTTTCTACCTCAGTTTTGAACTTTATAAACATGTCCTCAGCTTCACTTTTATTTCTAAGCAAATATACTTTGGTATATCTAGAAAAATCATCAATAAAAGTGACATAATAATGTTTACCACCTCTGCTCATGGTGTTTTTGAAGTCAGCTAGGTCGGTGTGAATTAACTCAAGAAGACTCGTTTGTCTAGTTTGTAACAGTCTACTAGGTTTCTTAGCAAATTTGGCCTCGACACAACTAGGACACTTCTCATGAGTTTCTGAAGATAACGAAGGAATAAGTGACATAGATTTGAGCCTTTTAATCGAATCAACATTCACATGACCTAATCTACCATGCCAAACATCAATAGACTCAGCAATATAAGCAGAAGTAGAAGCATTATTATTAATGATAGGAGAATCAACATTCAAAACAAATAAACCCCCACAGAGATAACCCTTGCCCACAAAATCCCCATTGCGCGACATTACAACCTTGTCAGCCTCAAAAACAAGTTTCACACTGACTTTGTTTAGCAAGGCACCAGACACGAGGTTTCGACGCAAAGTAGGAACATACAAAACATTATTTAAAGCAAGAGTTTTCCCTGAGGTTAGTTTGAGAAAGATCTTGCCTTTTCCGGTGATAACAGCAGAAGAAGAGTTACCCATGTAGACACATTCACCATCAGCAACATCTTCAAATTCAGCAAAGAGATCCTTGTTAGCACAAAGATGCCTTGAAGCCCCTGTATCCAGAATCCAATCACTAGCATTTGCGACCAGATTAGCCTCAACCACTACAGCAGCAATTATATCATCCTTTTCAGCAACATTAGCTTCAGCAACAACTTTATTTTGAGGACACTGATAAGCTTTGTGACCCGATTTCCCACAAACATAGCAAACCAGATTTGGTTTCTGGATCTTTGAGGCAGGTTTGGTGAATTTCCCTTGACCAGCTTTCTTGGCATTCTGACCCTTGGATTGACCACGACCAGCCTTTAGCCTTTCCCTTACCCTTGAACCTATCTTCTTTTGAAGACCCACCAGTTTCAACAAGATTGGCTTTGACAGTAGTAAGAGACAATTGGTGACTTATCTTCAGACGATTAGCTTCTTGGTCCTCATGTGGCCTACTAGCTCTTGAAGGGACAAATCTTTCTTCTTATGTTTCAAATGGTTCCTATACTCATTCCAGGAAGGGGGAAACTTTTCTAGCAAAACATTAGCCAAGAAAATTTCATCTAGTTTCATTCCCTCATTAGTGACATCGGCACACAAGTTCTCATAAACATGAACTTGCTCCATAATTGGTTTGTCATCTACCATTTGAAACCCAAGCCACTGCCCGACAACATATTTTTTCTTACCCGCATCGTCAGCCCCATATTTTTTCTCTAACAATTCCCATATAGTCTTAGCAGATTTATGGACAGAAAATAAATCAAAGAGGGTATTCGACATATGAGTAAGGAGATGGAACTTAGCAGTTTTGTTATCCTTATCATGTTTCATAATAGTCTCCTCATTCGACTTAAACAAAGAATGAAGGTGGGGTAGATTCTACACTAGCAGCGGTAACAGCAGCAGGAGGGTCAGAAAACAAAACATAGTCGATTTCTAGTTGTTCAAAATACATAAGCAGTTTCTGAGACCATCTTTTGTAGTTCATACCGTCTAAGGGTTCCAATTTCGACAATTCAGACAGAATTTTGTTTGAGACGGCAGCCATTGTTACGACAGGAATTATATTGTTTTCAAATTGTTGGAATAAAAGCGTAACAACGGATGAAAGACAGAGAAAGACAGAAACAAAAACCAGGAAGAATACTTATCGAAAGGAGCAAAGTCCGTGGTAATGAAGCCACTGACTTGAAAACAATATCGGCACGACTCCGGTGGTTATCGCCTACACGCCGTACGTTTCCCAAGGTTAACACTGCAGCTTTCGAGCCGCACCACTGAAGCAAGAAAGCTTTGGAACAAACAGATACTTTACCCGGAAAAACTCAGAAGCAAAAGAAAGAGAACATATTTGAGAGTAGAGGAGAGAAAGAGAAGAGAGTGTTTGAGTTGTATGTATTCTGTGAGGTGAACAGCTCTATTTATAGGGGAAAATAGAGCTGTTACACAGACAGAATCACAACAATTAAGAGACGTAATTAAGGGATTAATTACGCTCCCTTAATCTCCGCAATTAATAGTCATAAAAAGATTTGACTAAACAGATACACTGAACCTGGACCTAAACCAAAAACACACACAACCCAAAAAGAAAAGAGGGCCTTTGGCCCGCCCCGTAGGGGCTCTACCCAAACCCAAACCCGAGCTCGAGCCGGGCCGGGCCGGCGCGCGCGCGCGTGTGTGTGTTTGGATTAGACTCACAGGCCCAACACTCTCAACAAAAGCCTCCTTGGTCCAACTCTTATCCACTTGGGGACAAAGTAGATATAAAAATATCAAAACTCTACCTTTCCCCACCGATGTGGGAGAATGGCAAAACTCATATGAGTTTTTGGCTGTACTAAGCCATTACTACCAACAGTTTCGCTACATAGGCTTTTGGGATCTAACAAGGCGTTTGAGCTACACGTTTTGTTATTAGTAGTCAATTTGTTGCGGTTAGTAAATAAAATAGTTGGCAAGCTAACCTTAAGTCCTCAAACTTGATATTTTCAATTAAAAATCATAGAGATAGATCACAATAGGCGTTATTATGCAGAATGTCTTTTATGTAAATTTTATTCGATTTTTAGCTTGAATTTGTAATAGTGCTTATCAGCACAGAAGTTTACTTGCTAGTAGTTGCTCATACTATACTGATATTCTAATAATCTTCCTCAACATTATAAGAGTTAATTAGTTTTAAGATGGTTATATTCATTTCATTTTAAGACGGATTCTATTTTATACATAGACCAAAAGTAGAAGAATATATTGTTTGAAGTCAGTGGTGCGGTGGTCGTCCCCACAGCGGATGAAATATTTTCGTAGTTTTTAGTTAATTTTTCGAAATATTTTCGGGGTGCCTTATGAAATTAGTCGTTCTCCCCCCCTAAAATTTTTCGCCTCCTAAGTTCAAATCCTGGCTCCGCCACTGTTTGAAGTAATATATTTGTCTCTTCTAAATGTGATGATATTTGATCCATATTTTTCTTCAGACGTATATATCCGACTTAAATAAAACATATTCACCTATTGTATTTTATCGACAAACCCGTTTGTGTGTATTATTCTTAAAGCCACGTGTTATTATTGGCGCTATCCATATTTTTTTGTTATTCATTTATTTGTGTTGTACTCGTATCTCAATTCCCAATTTTTCACTTCAATATTGCCAATTCCAGAACTTCATTCCCTTATTCACATCCCAACCTCTAGATCCTTCGTTACCACCCAAAAATCCGGCACACTAAGCTTAGCAATCGACCTTCAGGGCACCGCCACAAGGCCGTTGCCAAAGTAATACTTTTAAATCGTATTCGAGAATCAGGAACAATCCGATCTAGAGTAATTTTATCAGAATCTCAGTGGAGTGACTGGTTGTCGGAATTAGTTGAGATTGCATTAGTAGCTTTATATGAGAAACAGCATTTTGTTCTTAAGATTAAAGAATCATGGTTCTCAGATTCTTCATCAGAAAATCAGGTGCGTTGTTTATTCATGATTTGTCTTTTATCTGTTTTACTTTTATTTATTGTTGTTTATGTATTTTGCATGTACTGCTCAATTGATTGTCTGGTTCCTGTGTGATATATTAGCTCAGTAGTTCACCAAGCACGAATAGCATAATTTATGGTAATTTTAAAGAACTTAGACTGTATACATGTACGATCCGATTAGAAGCGCCAACTGTGAAAATTCACATTGATCTTATTCCAAACTTGTGTGTAAATACCACCCGTTGAGTCTCCTAATCTGGTTGTATGATAGGTAGATTTGAAAAAACTTCATTGAAAACGATATTCCTTGTGTGTCCCTTGTATTGCTGTGTTGAATCGTCTATGAAGAACTTTAGTCTTTCGGGGGATGTTGTCCTTGATACAGCTACATATAACTATCCATGGCTAAACACGGGGCTTGGCAAGTATACCCCCACATATTTCAGTGACTGACCTTGGCTTTTGTCCTTTCTTTAATTTCAACTCATGGGGAGGCAGACCCTGTAAGTTTAGGCTATTTAAATACTCTGTAGGATAGTCCGTATATTGTTCCGTGCTCTCAGTTGACGATGTGCACACTTCATCACAACTTCTGTAAATTTTCTCCTCACTTTGTATAAGGCTAGCCATATACGTGTTTATCTTGTCAGCCATTTCGTTTAGAGGGGTGAGTATCGCTCTTTCCTTTAGATACGTTTCGTTGAAACGCTCTTGTTGAAAAAACGGGTAAATTCTTTCAACAATCTGTTTCAACATTCAACGGTCCGTTGCTTCCAATATACTCTTTTGGTATCTCAATCCATGTAGGCTCCGTTTCGTTCTTTGCTGCTTTAGTCTCTATCCGCCCGTCTCCCATAGCTAACAACCAGTTATTGAAAGTCCGGTTTATCTCTTGTTTCTGCGGATTGTCTGCCGTTTCTGACACCCTCATGCTTTTTGATAGTGTGAAGAGTTGACACTCATTCCATATATACGACCTGTTGATCGATGCTTGAACAATATCTTGTCTCTTGCCCTTGGTAATTATACCTTGGTGCCATTGCAAAGTGAAAGACGAAGACAGAAATATTTGTGCAGTTATTATCTCGATTCGATGTGAATGTGAATAATAAGATGGATGATTGATGTGTATTTATATACCGTTGTGGTTGCAGGTTTGAGAGAAGCGTAATAGAAGTTGAATTTGCACAAACATTCAGATATAGAGAAGAGGTGGAAGTGCAGTTTGATAAGAATTTGAAGAAGTGTCGAAGTCGAAGCTGTTGGAGAATTGGAGTATGAGAAGGGAACTTATTTTAATAAGCTTACTTTTCTGAACGATGTCATAGTGTAGTTAGACTGTTTTGTAGAGACTTATTTTAATGTATATATATTTTATCTATTTAATACACATAATTTATTCAACCTAAATAATAGCCAATGAAATCGCTCTAAAGTAATAGCCAATGAAATCGCTTCAAAAGTTCCTCTTTTAAGTATATATATATTGATATATTGATTGATTGATTGTAAAACAGGTCGTGCGAAACGTGAGATACTATACATATAAACCCATCGTTATTTTAAGGGCGCTCATAAATTCACGGGCAAAAACAACTGAGCCGCGGGATTCGTTGGATACATACCCACAATAGCCTTTGATAATTTATTAATTTGCATGACGTGATGCCTTCCACTCACTCTCTCTGTACGGCTGTACCTTTATTTAAACTTAACAATTTAATCTGTTTCAATAAGGTCGTTCGCCAATTAACAATTTAAAATTGTTTCAAGGTAAAAATAATTTGGTTGGGCATTTATTTATATGTAGATTATATGTAGATAGAAAAAAAAACAATAATTCTTATATGTTACTATAAGACGATTTCATAATTATTTTATTAGTATTAAATGAACGACTTTTTTTTTGATAGAAATATACCACTTTATGATGTGAGACCGTTTTACTCTATAATTTGGAGGAAAAGTCGTGACAAACTGTCAATAATGTTATAGTGCCTCCAAAATTGTGAAAATAACGTATTTTTTAAGTAGACTTGACAAAATTGCCCCACCTGATTAATCAAACCTGACGCCCGAACTCAAGACTCGAACCCGAATTGATCTGATCCAGTATAACTCGACCAAAAATTATTGTTGCAAAAATAATTATTATTGGCAAATAACTTGATAATAGTTGACACAAAAATGACTCCAGCCCGAAATGACCCGCCCCGACCCGAAGTCTGCAAACCCGAATTGGTCCGACCCGACTGACCAGTTTGTTAGTCTATTTTTAAGCATAACTTTTGTTTAAGACAGAACAAAAAAACTTGTCTTTTTTTTTATCGCGTTTGAGTGTTATTGACCCGTTTTAATTTTAAGAATGATATACTCTGTACTTATTTTTAAAAAAATCAATAATGGGATCTCCCAAGGAAGACTTGCCGGAGTTTTCTTAGAAGTATACAAGAACAATAAGTCTCCCTTACGACAAATATATATATCACAAACTTAAGACATGTAAAATATCAGTCACATTGGTAAATAAGTTAGAATTATGAGTGTTTAGGAAATGAGAAATAACTTATCTTTATCTATCCATATGAAATTTATTTGATATATTACAAACTTATGACGGATATTTTTTTGCAAATGAGAAGTGATATAAGAAATCACAAATTGTGAAGGCTACAAAAATTCCCACAATGCGAGTCGTGTCTCGTGTGACATACTCAGAGTATAAAGGAAAAAAGAAAAAAAAATATGAGGGGGTGTTTGGTTGGGAGGTTTGGAATGGAATGGAATAGATTTTAGTAATTCTAGTGTTTGGTTGGGGTGTTTTGGAATGGAGTTAGAATCCTGATGGATTCTCATTCCACCCCAACCCCTTGGAATCCCATACCCACCTCCTCATGGATTGGATTCAAACTCCATTTCTTCATGTTTATTTTTCTAATGAACCAAACATGTTTTGGAAGGTATGGAATTGGAACCCCATACTCCTATGATTTCTCATTCCAATCCATTCCATTCCTAAGTAGTGAACCAAACGACCCCTGAAAAGAGTCATGATGGCAGGTAAAACAGTCAGTGTCTCAGCCTCGGTGGAACTTTGGAAGAAATATCATTTGGCCCGCGGATTTAACAGCGCCCTATTTTAACCGGATCCGTTTCACCCGCCCGACCCGTGTGACGGTAGATCGACTCAATTTGCAATGATCGCCTACGCTTCTAAAACCACAATCAAAACCCCCATGTAAAACCCTACTCTCAAAGCCGCAATATTCTCCAGAAATTCCAACCTTCAACAATGGAGGTCACTACCATGGAAGGTCTTGAAACCAATCAACCTTACAATCACGAACCCGACAATGATTTCTGCATTTCAATCCTCAACAAATTCACACCAACTTCTTCATCAAACGAATTCCACCAACACATCTGCAAAATCATCGGAGAAATCTCTCAGGAACTTACAGACCGCCACGTGTCACTGTCCAACATCGCCTACTTCGGCGCCATCTATTCATCTCTACGCAACCTCGTACTAGACCCCACTTCGTCGACACCTTCACTCGATGCGCTTGTCGTTTTGTTGTCCCTCGTTCTTCCGACGATATCGTCGGGGATTTCGAGTAAGAAGAAGACGGAGTTTTTGGAGTTGGTTGATAGGGTTTTACGCGGCGGTCGGGTTTCCGAGAATGGGGTTGTTGCTGGGTTGAAGTGTTTTTGTCAATTGTTGTTGATTAGGAGGGAATCTTGTTGTTGGGATGATGTTGCCAATTATTATGCCTTTCTTCTTAATTATGTTACTGATAGTAATCCCAAGGTATATTATTTTCCGTCTCAATTATTTGTTTACTTTATTAAAATACCTGATGGTGACTTGCAAACTATTTTTGAAGTCTATGCTATCAGTAACATAATTCAGAAGTTCTGTTTGAAACTTAAACGCGAGTGCGAATATGCTAGTTCACATCTCCTTTTGTGGATTAGTGCTGCAATACTGAAGGGAGTTCGGCATCTAGATCTGTACATTTTTTACCAACAAATCTCTTTGCCTAACTGTATCCTCAGTTCTCAAACTTTGGTGTCACTAGAAATTCACTCGGTTAGACACAAAGTGGACTTGAAAGTCCCTAGCTTCGTCTCCTTGCCAAGCCTCAGGTTTCTTAAACTCATCAAAGTAACATTCTTGGACGCCGAGTCCGTTAAAAGGTTTTGTGTTGGTTGTTCACGGCTGAAAGAGTTGGTTCTTATCGACTGTGGATTGGGTACAGAGTATGTTCGCGTTTCTGCTTTAGCACTTGAAAATCTGACAGTATACTTCTGTCGAGGTCATGTCGAGTTTGATGCCCCTAATTTGGCAAGTATATCATACTTGTGTTCATGGTCTGATGTAGGTGTGGATATGACCTTGTTGATGAGAAAATCATGCTCTCCTTCTAGAGTTGAAGTAGGTTTTCATTCACCCCGGGGCACCTTGTTAATAAACTATGTACTGGTTTCACATCTGTTTTTGAAGTCTTATTGCCAATATGTGTTATGTGTTGTTCTTGTTCCTATGGTGACTTGCAAACTATCTTGAACTTTGGTTTGAATGAGATGAGCGTTGGTGAATTTATACCTTCTTGGATATGCTTATTATAAATGTTATTTGGCTAGAGTGCTAGACATTTGATTGTTTGCTTCTTTGTAGGTGAGGAAGCAATCACATACATGTATTCGAGATGTCTTACAGAGCTTTCAGGGTTCACCATTTCTGCCCTCAGCAAGTGAAGGATTTACTAACATGTTAGAAAAATTACTACTTTTTACTGGATCATCAAAAGGCGCCCCTGCTGAGAAAGGAGCCCAGGAAATCCTGCACGTTCTTGAAGCCCTAAAAGACTGTCTGCCTTATCTATCCATGAAAAATAAAACTTGTATTTTAAAGCATTACAAAACTCTTTTGGGATTGCGTAAGCCGCTTGTTACAAGGCGTATTTCAGACAGTTTGAATATCCTTTGTCTTCACCCTACTGTGGAAGTTAATCCTGAAGTGTTGGTCGATGTTTTAAGCTTATTGGCAGTATCGAACCCAGTAGATGAGACATCTGCTGATGGCCTGACATTTACAGCTCGTCTATTGGATGTTGGGATGACGAAGGTTCACAATCTCAATAGGGAAATCTGCGTTAATAAGCTTCCAGTTATCCTTAATTCCTTGCAAGGTTTTTTTGGCTTTCTCGATCTTTCCAAATATGAAAAATACAGTATTTCGAGTCCTCCATAGTCACCATTTGCTCACTTGTATTTTTTCATGGCAGATGCTTTTGGATCTGGGTTTGAAGGGGCGAAACTTGCTGCTACTGAGGCAATGAAGAATCTTATACAGACTTGTATAGATGAAGATCTAATTAAAGAAGGGGTTAATCGAATAAAAACTACTTCAGACCTCAATAACAAGAAATCTGTACCATCCGTCATTGAGAAACTGTGTGCTACTATTGGGAGTTTGATTGACAACCGATATCGTGATGAATGGGACATGGCATTTCAAGTGGTGGCCGTAATGTTTGACAAATTAGGTAATTTGAACCTCCTTGCGTCCAAACTGTTGCAACACTTCCCATATTTTTTTGGTTCCTTTTAATTACTATGGTAGCTCACATTATCTTTTGTAGGTGATTCCTCTTGTCTCTTAATGAAGGGAACCCTTGAGAACTTGGCAAACATTGAAAAGGAAAGTGGCGAGAATTTTGCCGAGAGAAAACAGGTTGCCTTGCTATTCTTTTATTGTTGTTTTATCAGTTCTCAGTTCTTTTTTTTGGTTAAAATCTCATTGGTTAAATCAAATGAAGTATGCTGAGGTACTGAATACAATCAGGGTCTATGAAATAGCTTGCCTTGCTATTGTTGTTTCAATTTTTATAATTTGTCATTGTTTATCAAAGTATCATTGGCTCATTAAGATGAAGTATGGTGGTTGGTGGCATACTTAACAGGTTGTGGTCTATCAACAGTGGTCTTGCTTGTATGCAGTGGGAAACATACTCCCAAATCATATTGTGGTTCATTGTTTCTGTTATTTGTGCCTTTGTGGTGCCGCTGTAGGCTTCAGTAATATATTTATTTTTGATAACTTTAGTAAAATAGTTGATAGTAATATGCCATCCTCATCAAATAGGACTGCATCATTAAAGTTTCTGTAATAAGATGATTTGCATTAATTAATTGCCCTTCCAGGAGTGTGGTGTATAACATGCTATCATATATTAGTTTACTTTATATGGGCTCTCATATTTATTTTGTTAGTTTGTTGGTGTTCTGAAGCTGCTCGTTTCTTTCTTTTGCAAATCTATAACATATGTGCTTGGTCTCATTTGCAGTTGCAAGAATGTATTGGATCAGCATTAGGGGCAATGGGGCCTGAATTATTCTTGAGCATTCTTCCTTTAAAATTGCAAGCTGATATATCTGAGATCAATGATTGGCTTTTTCCAATTTTAAAGCAGTATACAGTTGGTGCCCGTTTGGGTTTCTATGATGAGTCTTTGTTGGTTGAAGTTGAACATCTTAAACAGAAATCCCAGAAGGTAGGTTATCACTGCTTCCAGTAAAAGCTTCTATGGCAGGGCAAGAAGGGGTTAGCAGGGGATCCGCCCCAAGTGAAAATAAATATGATGTTTTTGGTTTAAATTATCACCTTTTTTGTTGCTTCCTCCAATTCTTTGGAATTGCAACATTTACTTTTGGCACGACTATTAGGAATTGTGAGAAGGAGGTGAGTCTCAGTGTCTCACACAATAAAGTGGTATAATTTTATTCAGAAAAATAAGACCCAAGTAGAAATGTTGCAATTCCATGAATAGGCCAAATAAGGAAAATGTTGCTATTCCAAAGAATGGAGGGAGTTCTTTAATTTTTTTAACACCCGCAGTGCCCCCACACCACCACCGACAAAGAAAAAAAAATTCAATCTAACTTTTTGCCACGGAACCTCAAAATCTGTCTCGCCACTAGTAAGTGCTCTACTTCTTCAGCCTTTTGTCACTAACAAGTTCAATAATTTTGTCAGCTTAAACTGGAGGGAAGAATCCAGTTGTCAAGAGTCGTGGATTCAGTGATATATCATATCTGGTCGTTATTGCCTGCCTTTTGCAATTATTCATCCGATACTTCCAAAAGCTTAAATTTTCTGAAGAAATTGCTACACATTGCCCGAGTTGGAGAATCTGATCTTCATGGCATCATATGCTCTAGTTTGCAAATCCTTATTCAACAAAACAAGTGTGTTTTAGAAGGAACTAGTTATTTGCAGAGAGGTAGACCTACTATTTCCTCCGAAAGAGCTATCAGCCGTTACAGCAAAGAGGTGGCTACTGCTAATTTAGCGGTGTTAGGGGACTCTGCTCTGGACCCTTTTTCAGCTCTATCTGAAGTTTATCAGAAGTCCTCAAAAGATCCCGGCGGAAGTTTGCTGGTAAGAATATGTACTCTTCTCCTTGGACAAGCAGTGAAACAACATATTCTGAATAATTAGTGTTCTGATCTGTGTGAACCGTGAAGATGACTTTCAAATAATTTTTTTATGTTAATGAGTGCCACACTTCTGTTTTCAGTTAATGGTCAGTTGGATCCATGGTAGGGCTTAATTTATAGTATGCCCTGATACAAATATGCAACAGGCACATAGAAAACACACTTTTTACACGGTTATACATGTATTTTAACCGAATGTCATAATACAAATATACGAAATACGTGTGAATAGGTTCGCAGTTCGCCGGGTTTGAGCGAATAAGGAAACCAACGTTGGAATAATGTTTGTCTCTCTGTTATTGCAATTTAGCTTATTATGCCCTACCCCTTTTACCACACTCGGAGTGAGAGCTTGTTTGGAGGCTTTGATCTGAGGATAAAGATTCATTGCTAAACTGATATCCTCTTATGTAGAGTTGTCTGTTGTCTCCCATTTATCCGTGCCGTCTATAGGCATCGTGTTCCCTTTGAACACAGCCTTGTGTAGTACCAGTCTGAATATTTTTATTGCCTTTGGTTGGAGGGGAGTTTGGAATCGGGGTTGCAGTTCTTTGTTCCACATTAGTCATCTGCCTATCATCTTTGTTTTTGTTTTTGCTCTCTATTTTTGTTCTTGGTCCACACACCCAACACTCTCTCTCTACACACACACAGTGTATTCAAGCTACGCTTGATTCATATTTTGGAAGGTATACATCATTCTTTTTCTCCGTTTTCACTGCTTAATCATTTCATCCATTTTCTAGGTTTGATTTCATTCAATTTGGAGATCTGCTGTTAAGTACAGTGTGGGATTCCTAGGTTCTCCTCTTTTTCTCCCGCACCTACACACCCGATTCCCTCCGTTCCGATCAAAACATCTTTATCGGTTCTGGTTATCATATAAAAACGTGTGGACTGGTGTTCTTGGTACCTTTATCGATAACTGTAGCCATTACAGCTGCTTCATGTCTGCTTATATTGCCACAGCGCACACATGTATATTTCATGAAGCTTACATTGGTTTTGTTATTTTTGCAGGCTACACTTGGCGTATTCGCTTCAATAGCGGACAAGCAACGTGTCTCAGTATTCTTTATGGAAACCATGACGAAGCTCTTAAAAGTCACTCAAGATGTTGGTAGAATGGAGAACTCTAAATCTTCAATGCAGATTGACAATAACTCACTTTCTCATCAAAGGTGTGGTGCATTGCCTGCTAGTGTTAAGTCTTGGAAGTGTACTTCAAAATTTTCAATGAAATAATTCCCCATTCGTTCTAGTGTGCATTCATCTAGGATTCTAGGGAGTATACATTAAGGATGGGGGTAGTTTTGTAGTCTTTAGTTAGAAATTCAATTATATTTTCTGTGTGCGCCAGCTGCCTTATAAGAGTGTTGATAAGTGTTAATCTTTTCATCCTTTTTATTGCAGAGCACAGCTTTTTGATTTGGCAGTTTCGCTTTTGCCTGGTTTGGAAATTTCGCAGACAGAACTGTTGTATTGTGCAATGAAACCAGCATTAAAGGTTTGTCATTTCTGAGCTTTAAATTTAAAAGATGCTCTTTTAGATTACTAATTTTGAGTAATGCCTGGATGACTCTCAGGATGTGGATGGCTCAATCCAAAAGAAAGCATACAAAGTACTTTCAATGGTTCTCAAGGTGCCTTTAATCTCTTACTTTCAATTTCATATGCATTGCATCCTATTGGCATATTTTCTTTGTGAAATATGATATCAATAAATTATGCTTCTACTTCAAAAGATATTTGTAATACTATGTGTCCATATATGGATATCCACTGCTCCACCTTTTTATTTTTCATTTTCTTATGTTCGTGCTCACTTAATATATGACTCACATTTTACTAGATTATTACCTTCAAAAGCATGATGCAAATATGCTTATGCTCAATGCTTGGTGAGGCAGTAGCCAGAAGTCCAGAACACCTTGTGTGTCTCTTGTGCGCCTTCTGCATTAGGCACTTCATGCAATTTCTTTTATATTTTTCTTCTGTTCTTTTATGCCCTTTTCTATGCATTAATCTTACTTTTTTTTTTAACTTGTTAATCCAATTTAAAATTAAGAAACTGCTGTTAGTTGCACACGACCTTTATTTCGAATAGACAATTTTCTTTGCAAAATTAGTGCATCTTATGTGCATGAGGCGTGCGGCTTGACCTTGAGCCTTGCTCATCATCTACTCATCTCCACTGGCCAATTGCCGTAGCAGGGCTTATGCCTTTTAAAAGCTATTAGCCTATGACTGGTTTCACAAGCTACTCATTACTCGTAAATCATGAATTGAGAATAACTTCTTTGTTGTCTCTCTTTTTATTTGTAAGGCCGCAATGGTCCCACATCTAACCTCATATTTAGTACATATTAAGTTCGATAAGAAGCTGTCCTTCTATTGATATTTGTTAGACGTTATTCCCTCTATTTCACTAAGATCTTCTTGTTACTTTTGGGCACACTATTTAGAGAAGAGGAACATGTGTTTTTATTTATGAAGGGTGTGGGGGATAAGAGACGGGGGTAATATTAGCCGCGTATTTTTTGTCAAAAAAGAAAGAGGAAGATCATAGAGAAAATACCCGAAATTGAAGAAAATCTTTGTAAAATGGAGGCAGTACCTGCTAGGTGTTTTTATTTTTTGATTTTTATATCTTCTCTCCTAAGACAACATTTAAGTGGGTAAAGCCTATTTAAGTGAAAATAGCTATGGCTATGTTTGGTGCCTTAAAAATTTTACTTGTATAGTTGTATCCAATTACAGAATCAGTGGTTGAAAAGTAAATGTGGCCAATATCACCCCAGAATGCAGCCACAGCTTACAAAACTTTAGTCACGCGGCGTCTCAATCCAGATTTGAAAAGGCGCCCCTCGAGTGCGCCTAAGGCACGCCTTGGATGAGGCACCATCCAAAACACCTTGGTGCACTTTAGGTTCGCCTTTTAGACAAGGCTCACTTAGCGAGGTTCATTAGCATGTCTACATTTTTAGATATGCCTTTTCTTTATACCATTATTCCAAAACTTTACTCCTTTAGATGTTAGACAACTTGAAAACTCCTCAAAGGAGTATTGTTGCCCAAAATTTTATTCGGGAAATAATATTAAGCTGAAAAAATAAGGCGCCTCGCGTCTAAAAGGCGCGCCCCTTCACCTTGCGCCTTGCGCTTCATCGCCTCAACCTCTTAGCGCATAAGTGCGCCTTGCGCCTCTTCAAACTAAGGTGTCACTGTAGAGTGTGGAACTGTGGATTTAGTACCATGTTCTTTTTCTAGCGTTGTAAAAAAGAGCTACGCATTTGTTTGTCACAGCCTACAGTAGAAATTTAAGATATTTTTGTCATCACAATTTTGATAAGCTTTTCATATAATTTATGCCTTGTTGCCAGAACTCAGATTGGTTTATTGCAAAATGGCATGGAGATTTGGTCAATCTGATGATTGAAGTGCTGCCATCATGTCATTTTTCAGCCAAGCGTCACAGACTTGACTGTTTATATCATCTTATCGTGTACAAAGCGAAGGTATTTGCTTATTTACTCTTTATAAACTCCTGTAGATCCCATGAAATAATTGATTGTATAATTATATGTAAAAGTGTTAAATTATCGTATCCTTGCTTTTTACCTGAAGGATGAAACAGAATTGAAAAGAGTTGAGATCATCAGTTCATTCTTGACAGAAATCATACTTGCTCTGAAGGAGGTATGCATTATTATTCAAATTGATAATCAGTAATTGCTTTTAGAGTTTTAGTACACGTAATATCAGCCTTCAAGTAAATCCCGAATAGTTTTGTACTTCTTATTTCGATATATTTTTGTGCTTTACATTTTTATGAGAGGAAATTGTCTTCTAGTAATTTTGTGACATTGTGATTAATGAAGTTCTTACATAGTATTCTACTGTTTATAGGCGATCCTTTATTTTTAGGTGATGGGGAGGTTTAGATCTAAGGCCCTGTTACTTAATGTAGTTTTGCATGGTGCTGGTTGGAACAGTTGTTACATTCAAAGTTCACCCTATCAATCCTTTTTATCCATTGTGGGGCATGAGATTCATAAATCTTTATAATAGATCAAAGTGTATTATTGGATATCATAACAGGAAATTACATGCGGATATTCATCAGTAGTCTTGTACCTCCGTACGTACGTCATATTACTAGAATGTTTTTCATAGCTTTCATTCACTCACAGCTTGTTTATTTATTATTCAGCATGCGTTGTTAAGCACTCCGTACTATTTAGAAATGTAGAATAGAGCTTGGTGGGAGAGATAAAATTTATAAGCTCTTGTGGGTACTGTTTAGAATAGAGATTTATAAGCTCTTGATGAGTTGATGGTGATATTATATAAGTCGTTTTAGTTTGGAGTCTACTTCAATGGATGGAGGTCATTTCCTTCTTATAGCGTCAGTAATGAGGCGGATAGATAATAGACACAAGTTGAATGCCCGGCTCATAGTGGAAAGGAGTGGGCCTGCTGTAATGAGAGTTCATATTTGCCAAAACTTCTCCGTGTGATACTTATTCATTTTTACCAAGTGATGGCTGTTTATTTTGCTGTCATTGACAATCAGGTTTGTATATAGGTTAATGGTTAATGTATTTAATGTTGCTGTGTATATCACTCTTCTTGTAAGAGGTTCAAGGCAGTTGAAGTTCGTCCCGAAGTTCTCGTAGACTGCAGAATTTTTTGCAAATCAATGTTATCCTATGACAGTAATATTTGCCTCAACGGTGGATTGAATTGTTCAGTAGCAGCTTTATGTGAAGTCTTAAATAGCTTAGAATTTCTCATTTTAGTGTCATGAATCAAATTACAATCATGTTTAGGCTTATGTTTTTCTCCTCAATTTATGAACAATATCACACATTTTTAAGAAGCTAACCCTTTCTGAGATTATGGTTTCCTTGTTTCGGTTTCTCAAATGTCCATCCTTGCCATTTGTTGTGTTATTATTTATTATACTACATAAGCTGTGCCTTGTGTGGCTGGGTCTTCATTGAAGTTATTTGATGTGCTCCTGCATCGTTATTCTTGCAGGCAAACAAGAAAACCCGTAATAGAGCTTATGATGTATTGGTCCAAATTGGCCGTGCATTTGAAGATGAGGACATCAGTGGAAAGAAGGGTAGATTACATCAGTTCTTTGATATGGTATGTTTTTTCCTTTCCTTAAGGGCTTGATTTGGATGGGTGGTTTTAGAGGGGAAGGGTGACGGATACAAAATCTTCTGTATGGATGGGAAATGGGGTAGGAGGGAAATGGAGGGAGAGGAATTTGGAAGGATCCCTTTTCCCTCCCCTCCAAGCTTAATCAAAATCCCTCCACCATAGGAAAGATTTGAAGGGAAATTGTACCCAAACAACCACACCCCATTCTCCGGACCCTCACCTTGTGGGGACGCCATCGTGCACCGACCTGCTCTTTTTATTTGGTCTTAAATGAAGTGTTGTTTCAGAATGTTTGATACGCGATACAAAAGGGTAATGTTGAAACTTGAAAGTAATGTAGGTTTTGTAAGATAGTACTACATATATAACTTTTTTTGCAATTCACGTGCTCTTGAACAGCTATTAAAACTCGTCCACTAATTATATGGCTGTTATCAAATGACTCTTAGTTTCTATTATGTTATTTACCCCTATATGATGCATGATCAAAGGACACCCATATTATGGCCATGACCACATCACCACATACCTAAGAATATTTATCTCAAGAATAAATCTTTGATATTTCACGGCGTCTTCTGTAGAAAGTGAACCATCTTGGTCTTAAGCATGGTTATGTTACTACCCGTTACCTGACCGAGCGTTTGAATGAAATTTGGACAGTAACAAACCGACATCATACTCAAAAATGTTCAGTCATTACTTTTTAATTTGTAACAATGTATTTTTTAGCGATTTTATCTATACAACCTTTTTTTTAAAGAAGAAATGATGGGTAAATACACTGTCATTTGTGTACTCGGCCGTTTGCATTATGTTTCGTGACACCGGTTGTAGGCCAGAGAGTTTGATAATTGGGCCCTGACAACATACTTAAAAATACTGACTACTTAAACGATATCTTTTTGCAACTTCATTTATGCATTTTTAAAATGTGGGAGAGCGGACACATTTCCGAAATCGTGTGTATTTGTGAAACAAGTTCATTAGAAAGATAGAGTAGATTATTAGCATGAAAAATCTACTTAAATTTGAGATTGCATAATTGAAATGAAAACGGGAGTGTTAACACTTTTGGTAAACAGCTTAGACGCTACGTCTGCATTGGTTGCAAATGTGCAATCCGTTACATTGCATCCCAATACCGTGATGTCGGAATCGATTCTGCAACCATGATCAATTTCATTTTGTTTTTAGAATGGTGTGGACTGTGGAGGGTTGGGGACTTGGGCCCATCAGTTACATGTCCCCATATACTATATAGTATTATACATAGCATCATGAATAATTTATTATACCTTATGAAGCAGTTTGATTTATATAATGTTGATCGAATTTATTGTGTGAATTTGGCCATTTGAATCATTTTGTTGCAGGTTGCTGGATGCCTTGTTGGTGAAACTCCACATATGATTAGTGCTGCTGTAAAAGGCTTAGCTCGCTTGACTTATGAGTTTTCTGATCTTCTATCTGCTGCTTACCAAGTGCTGCCCCTTTCATTTCTTCTACTTCAAAGGAAGAACAAGGAGATCATAAAAGTATGTCTCCGTTCGATTGGTCAATCATGAAGTTTGATTATTAACTTTTAAACTTAATTGAAGGATTGTGATTGACCATTTTTTTTTAGGCTAATTTGGGTCTACTGAAGGTTTTGGTTGCAAAATCACAATCTGAGAACCTGCATAATCATCTAAATGTCATGGTTGAAGGCCTGCTAAAGTGGCCATGTGAGACAAAGAACCATTTCAAAGCTAAGGTCTGTATCCTAAATACTAAAGTTGCTTTATGTTTCCATTGAAGTTATTTACTTCTCCCGACAGTTTGTTGGTTTTATTTCTGGTTGTCTTTAAAGCCATCCTTAATTGTTTCAATTTTCTCGTAGGAGTACAGAAAAATCTTAATTTTTCTCTTGGACCTTTTTTTAAGAGTTTTTTTTTAATGTTTGGAGTAAATGCTCAATTTTGTTGGTAATTAAGCATTTCAAGCATTATAAGACAAATCAAGGATTTGAAATTGTTTTACCTGTTTGTGTGGTATGGGATTGACTGGTTTTGCTGATAAGAGCGTTCTTACAATTCATTTTTAAGCTCTGAAGTTGGGACTTTGATGTTCCCTGCATATATAAGAGAATCTTGATTTGCACTAGCCTCCGCAAATCTATAGAATTCATCTTTGAGTTCTAAAGTCTGTCCTTGATTTATTGCTAGGTTAAACATCTGCTGGAAATGCTTGTGAAGAAGTGCGGCCTTGATGCTGTGAAGGCTGTGATGCCTGAAGAACACATGAAGCTCCTTACTAACATTCGCAAGGTGTGATGAATTATTTTATTGATAGTGTCTATTTCCGTGTATAAATGACTCTGTTTATGTATTTTCCCGTATTTGCTTGTTGATTATACTCAGATAAAGGAGCGAAGAGAGAAGAAATTTGCAGCCAGTTCTGAGACAGGATCTTATCTGTCAAAGGCAACTACATCTAGGTAATTTTTGGTAGTCAGTGTTTCTTTGATCTGATCGTGAATTGAATTTGAATCTCTTCCAAGACATAGTTACTCTTTATACACCACTGCAACTAGAGACGCCAATGGGATGAAACCATACCGGATCCTGCTGCATCCGTTAACATTTCCATGGGTCCTAAAATTCTTAAACCATATTAGGATTTGTCAGTTCAATGTCTAACTAATCCAACTAAATTTGTGAAAAGTTGCCTATTTTTACAGATCTAGATCTGGAGTAAAACTGACCCCAGAAATATTCTCCGACCTAGATCCATAGTCCACTTGTCCCCCATCTGCAAGACTGCAACAGTCAATCTACAAAAACTCTATCTGGGAAGGAATATCCGGGTGTCCTTGACAAATTAAGTACTTGTTGAGGAACTTTTGGCGAGTGTTTGAAGTCACATTTTATGTGCGGGCATGGCTAGTAAAACAAATTGGAAGATATATTTGCTCCGATATTTACACGTATATAATTTTGTCCTCTGTAGGCGAAGTGAATGGGGTCACACAAAAATATTCTCAGACTTTGGTGAAGAAACAAGCAATGCTGATACATCAGTTGGTCGGCGGAGCATGTTGTCTTCAAAAGTGAAATCAAATGCATCTTCTTTAAGGTTAGTCTGTGTTTTAGAACTCTATGCTGCAGTCTCTGATATCTCTTATTTCGAAAGTGTCTGCTTTATTCGACAAGAAGTCCACGGTCTCTGTGGCGGAGGGTAATATACAAAATGTTCCCCAATTTACATGAGTTAAAAATGTTGTTATAAAGGAAAAATATTCAATGGCGAGTAAGGGGGTGTCCAATGTACAAAATAAACCTATGTAACACTGGTTTTAACAACGCATGGATTTTGTTTTCGGATGACCCATAATGAGAAATGAGAATTGTGTATGGAATAGAATCTAGTATTTGGCCCCATTTAGCTCATTTATAGTAAAAATTGGGAGTGGTTCCACTTTGATATTGAAAGTTTTATCACAGACTCAAAGTAAACTGGGAACATGGTGTATAGATTGCACATTTCAAATAAAGTAATCTAAAAAATACTTGGATTTCAAAGTGTATTGACGTATTGTGTACTGAACTAAACTATATGTCTGATAACTTGTATGTCCAGGAAAACTACAAAATCAGGAAAAACCCTATCAGAGGACTTCCTTCACCAGATAGAGGACGAACCCCTTGATCTTCTTGACCAGCGGAAGACAAGGCTCGCTCTTCGATCAGGGGGCCATCTGAAAAGGAAACACGATTCCGATGATGAGTTGGAGATTGATGAAGACGGGAAACTTATTATTCCCGATGAAGGAAAGCTAAAGAACATGCAATCTTCTGATCATGACTCTGATGATGATGAAAGAAGTGAAGTTGCCAGCTTTGTCTCTAAGAAATCTAACAAAGGTCAAAAGCGGAGAAAGACATCGGAGTCTGGATGGGCTTACACAGGAAAGGAATATGCAAGTAAGAAAGCACGTGGGGATTTGAAAAAGAAGGGAAAACTTGAGCCATATGCATACTGGCCACTAGACCGGAAAATGTTGAGTCGGAGACCAGAGCATAGGGCTTCCGCAAGGAGGGGAATGGCTAGTGTTGTTAAGTTGACAAAGAGGCTTGAAGGGAAAAGTGTCGCAAATGCACTTGCTGTCAAGGGCAGCAAGTCAAAGAAAGTACACAAGAAGAGATGATGGCCTGATGGGTGGGAGTGTGAAGTTATGTCGTAGATGTCTGGTATTTATTCTTTTGTAGGTTTTTGAAATATAGAATACATGGTTTCCCCTTTGTAAACTGAAGTGACGAAATTTCAGTCAAATGTAAACCCATCTTTTTGGTATACAATGCCTTCTGTTGTTTTGAAGAAACTTTTTTACCTTCTGTGTACTGTAATCAATGGCAGAGTTTGGACTTTGAAGGTGTATCATCTTTTAATGTGTGGAATTGAATCATTGCAGAAGACTGTTTGCAGTCATTTGGGTATAGGTTGTGAGACGACAGTTGCTTCCTTGTAGAGGTGGAAGGTAGGCTGTGGAGTGTTAGGGAAATCGGAAAGGAGCCGTGTTTGAACATGCCCTAACAATCCCTTCAGTTTAATCTTATTTGTTTGTATTTCGGACATGTCCAAATGTGCTGTGCCCAGATGGGTTTTGCCGTGCATGGACTAGGCGCGTTCTTTCTCAAGCTTTGGCCTAGTTCATGAACTATACAACCATTGTGCAGAATCTGAGTTATAACAAACTTTACGAGTTTTGTTTTAAAGAATGAGTTTTATTGTAAAGTTTATGAGTTTACACACTTGATCATAAGAAAAATAAAAAATGGAAAAGTTCAAACAAAACCACAAATTCTCATTTAAGACAGATCTTATCCGTCACAAGCTGAAGACGGATAGTGTTCCTCTCACAATATGCAAGTGGCAAATCAAGTGGGAGTTAAATGGAGCACCCCACTTGCCCTTGTGACGGATAGTGTCCGTCTTTAATGAGACAACCTGAAAAAAAAATACATATTAGCTCAGATAGGCGTACGTTGGTTGTACAAAGTTATTGTACAACTGGTTATATAATCTTATTTGTGGCTTCGGCGCAGGCACTGTTCCGATGCGCTGCATTGTGTTGGGTCATATCAAACTTGTGTCGTGCTAAAATGGGACATAGGCTGGGGCGTGCCATCCCTAGTACCCATTTGTTGATATCAACTTCTGTGCAACATTAACGAAGCGGGACATGAGGAAGAAAAAACTGGGTCAAAATCCTTCATTTTTTAACAAGGATTTTGCTTAAAAGAATTTTAGGAATAAAATTGCCTAAAACAGTAGAGGAATGACTCGTGAAGGAACTTCCAATATCTTTAACCCTTTAAAAGGGAAGAGATTGTGAGTGCAGTTGCACACTGAGTATCAATAATAAAATTTCAGGATTCAACAAATGAACTAATTCTGAGAATTCTATTCTTAGAATAAGGCAATGATAACTTGCAAAAAAAAAAAAAAAAAAAAAAAAAAAAAAAAAACAGGTCTCTATTACACATCTTCTACATCCATGAAACAAGTATTCGATGTAGAAACTGGGCTGGGCCATGATACAGCAGTTGAACGTATAAACTCCAGACGAGAGGTGCTTTTCAACCCAGCTTTCTTCGTCTCAAAGACCGCTTTCATATTCAGATCAAATACAAAATAATTCGCTATTGCCGTACGCCTCGAGGCCTTTGCCCTTGTAATTGTAAGATATAGCAAGCCATGAACATCCACCCTGTATAAAGCACAAATGCCATTTCAGTTGGTGAATGACATAAACTCGTTTCCGCCAAAACCCCCACAATGAAAAATGATCCAACTCTTACGGCAGTGTCAAGCCTATGTTACTTGGACTCTTCACATTACCTCAGCATACACAAGTCCGACAGTCAACATTTGGACTTACGAATGAGTGGATGACAATTGGACAATTCCTTTCAAGTATACATGGCAAACGAGTCGTTCGGATCAATATGGGTATATCAATCCATGTTATTTCGTTTACGCGAGTTGTGGTCCAGTGTTTTTTTTTTGTGGGTCAATTTGAGTTGGATCTGATCGGGTGAATTCAGGTTATTTTTTTTTAGGTACAGGTCACCAGTTTTGCCTTAATTCACAAACGTAATGCCGGTGTCTAAAAAGGTAATCTGCACATGGACACACATGAGGCACCCGTATATGATACTTCTAAACGAGTTTGAGCAACACAGGCGCTGAGAAGGAACAAATGCAACATCAACCAGTATCCCTTAGAAGGTTGCTCTTACCAGGGCACTCGCTTTTAGTAAACAGTTCGCCGAAGAAAGACTGTTAAACAGAATTTGTGGCTGCTAAATAACAGAGCTATAATTTCTATCTTATTCCTCGCTGTTTTATATCAGAAAGTCTCGCCAACAAGAATTTACAAAACCAAAGATAAAATCAAATGACAGAAGAGAAAAGCTTCAAACCTGACAATCTAGCATTGTTCTAGAGCGAGGTTCTAGGAGGATAAATGAACTACTTGTATGGAGCAAAAATGATTGAAGAGTTCTGACCACCAAACCCAAATGAATTGGATAAAGCTGCCTTCACATTAAATCTTTCTTTCTTTGGGCCGACCAGTAAGCTAGTATCCTGCTTTGATTGTTTCAAGTTGGATGGATATTCAGATCTCACAGAACAAAATCACTCATTTCATTGACAAAAGTTGCTCCAAACCAATGCATCTCCACATTAGTTGAAAGAAAAAAATAAAAAATAAGGAAACAAAACAAAAACTGTTTCTAGATAAACCGAAGGGTATTAACACAGAACGATAGCATGAGTCAGAGTACAATAGAAAACGTGCTAAAGCATGCTAACATCGTGCACTACAGGAAAAAAAAAAATCACTATCTTAAATCCCTCTAGAATCATCCATTTATATGCATTCAAGACGACAAGAAAAAAAAAAAACTGAAGCCTTCACTACAGATTACAGAAATAGCACTACAAAAAAGCAAAAGCACAAGAACAAAACCACATACCACGCCTTCGTCAGGATTTTCAAGGTTGATGTTTGGATGCAGCCATCCTGTCCGTATTGCCTGCATAAAAACCAGCACAACAGAGAGGTGTTGGTGATTGCTGTCCTTTAAGGTTCTTTTAAATGGAATTTCAATAGAAATTGGAATGTGAATGCCACTAGGAACTTAGATCACCTTTAGCCCCAATCAAACAATAGTAATTAGCCAAAAGGGAATGTTGAAGACTAAATCGAACAACCACATTCCCTCAATCCCTCATGCATGGCGCCAATGAGTTTTTATAGTCCACTAAATAATTAGTTAATTTTACTTAATCTATTCAAATCAGTTTTCCAACTTAACCTGTACAGTTGCAACAGCCTCAATACCACCAGCTGCTCCAATAAGGTGACCAGTCATGGATTTTCCAGAGTTTATCTTCAACTGTATACCAGAAAACTTAATTAGATTCAAAGAAGATATTGCTACTTCTGTTTTACAGTGTTCTTACGGTCCGACTTTTTGAGGTCATAATTTTTAAACTTCGACTGTAAATGTGTAAAATAAATCTATAATTTGATAGTACTAAAATATGTATATTATTTGTTGTCAAAATAATCTTTCACAAAAATACGTACTCTCGTAATATTTAAGTGCAAAAAGATATGGTTAAAGTTCGTCTTAGAGACCACGTATAGTTAGATGAAAAGAACATTGTGAAACAAATGTCGATACCTCGGGATTATCACCTAAACAGCGGACCAAAGCTTGATACTCCTTTAGATCTCCCATTGGTGTTGATGTCGCATGTGCATTCACATAGTTTATATCTTCTTTGGCAAGACCAGCATCAGCTAAAGCTTTCTCAATGCAGAGAGCAACTCCAACCCCTTTTCTCGGATGATACAATGAAAAATAGTTTGAATTAATTTGAAATTTTCAAATAGGTGATTACACACAAAGCAGCTGAAATGTTAAAATCATAATAGTTAATGCAGTTTGTAATGCACAGGACTGTATCTTCACACTTCTCACATTGAAAGAAGTAAAGAATATGCCAGAGTCATCATTTGATTCAAACTTTGTACAAAATAATTAGCGAAAGTTAACTACAAAGGCGTGCATACAGTTTTCTGTCATGCTCTTCCCATATTTGCATATTTATCCGGTTCTTTGAGATTGGTGTAAACATTGATGTCTGTACTTTCATGATATTTGAATAATGAAAAATCTTTTCTTGCCAAAAAAATAAAAATAAAAATAAAAAAGCTAAAGTCAAATAAAGAATTCCCTCTTCTCATATCAAAACCAGGCAGAAGATATCCTCCTCATTACTTCATGACATGTAAGAGACAAAATATATTGCAGAAGTAATTTGGGATCACATATGATAATGAAAGATGTCTGCTGACGATAAAAACTCTGTAAAGTACCTTGTGGGTGAGGCTCTGTCATGTGATACGCATCGCAAGTGAAACTTCCACCCAAAAATTCTGCATAAATATCTGCACCTCTTTCCTGCAGCATCAATATGCATTGGTGATAAAATAACACACATGTACTATTGATTAATTACTCCACAAAAAAAAGTGTCAAGCACTTAGTACCAGAGCATGATCTAATTCTTCCAGTAGCAGAACCCCGGCTCCTTCTCCCATAACAAATCCATCACGATTCTGTTTGACCACGAAACCACATAAAGGTCATGTTAAACATCCTCATACCCACTAGCAAGCGTAGAATTTGTCCATTGAAATATTTACAATGAATTTTTCAAAATTACTATAGTTTATTTTATTAGGTTTGTGAGACACTTGGGTGGTGTTGTAGAAGAGCAGGAATATATGGAAAAGTGCGCGGGCAGTGCACCGTGAAATGCTAATCACCTTCTTCCTCTCATTTATATTGTCTACATTTGACTATAGTGGTCAAATGATCTCGAATTCAACCGGTATATTCTCAAAAACAATAGTTACAACCTGTTACTTTTTTTATAGCTCAAACATGACAAAGTGTCATTATAGCTCTACAGAAGAGCATTAATGGTCACAGTTGACAACGATTGACCAACAAAGTCAAATGGGAACAATAAACTTTGGACATAAATAGCACTTTGCGAAAAGTAACACAATTCACAGGAAAACACAAAATGTTCAGACTGTGAATCATACAGCATCCCAGGGACGTGAAGCTCTGGTGGGGTCACTGTTCCTCTGTGAAAGCGCCTTGCAGGCCACAAACCCGCCCAACCCTGTTTGAAACTGTTGGTTAACAACGAATATGTAGTACTGGCCAAGTATACGAAATCGGAAAGGTCAATATATGTACCGATTGGTATTATTGCTGAATCTGAGCCACCACAAAGCATTAAATCCTGCATTTTCTCAGAAGGATTATTTGGGAGATATTAGTTCTATAAAAGATATAAAAACAAATGAACTGTGTTCCCACGTCCAAAAAATGAAGTTGCACTTACAGCTTCCCCTCTAATTATGTGGTTTGCAGCATTCAAGATACAGAAGTTGCTTGTAGCACAAGCAGCTGAGATAGAATAATTCGGCCCCATCCACCCCTGTTGTTAAAAAGAATTGAGCAAATAATCAAATATAATACACACATTACAAAATCAGCTCCTAGGTATTAACTATTAAACACATAATGAAGGGTGACTCACCAAGTCTATTGCAAGCATGGCGGATCCCATATTTGTTGTCGCAAAAGGTACACAAAAGGGGTTCATCTTCCTATATGAAATATTAAGACATTCTATTGCATCGTAGAAAACCTGCTCGATTATAACATGAGCCAAAGTGAAATATTATCTCGGCAACAGAAGCATGACTAGAAATTACTTATGAAGCAAGAAGATTCACACAAATCTCATGAGAGTATGAGACCAAAACTAAACCAACTGAATATTCTTCCCTTGGTCATCAAATATTTTTATTTACATATTTATCTCATTTTATATATCCATTTATACAAGAGAGAGAAAGGAAGGCAGCAAAGCCAGACACGAGGGTTTGGACTCTAAAATCCAGTTAGATAATAATGAATATTCAGTATGGCTAGATACTTCCTTTCATTGTCAACAAGAAGAAGTGAAAATGAAGATTTCATACCTTCATTCCACCCATTCCAGACCCAATAAGAACTCCACATTTTGCCTTATCTAATTCATTATTCATATCCTCCGTAATTCCACCGTCTGCCAGAGCTTTCTTCCCCGCAGTCAGCATATACAACATGAACTTATCCATTCTTTTTGAAAGTTTAGGTGCAACCCATCCTTCAGTTGAAAAAGACTTGATTTCTCCAGCAATTCTCTACTCATACATGTAAAAGAGACAAAAAGATATGAGAAATCAAAGGATCAAAACAGAAAACTAAGGAGCAAACCAAGGAAAAAGTTGCTAAAGTGACTTACTGTAGGAAAGGAGGCACAATCAAAACTCTCTATCTCACTAATGCCACTGACACCCTCAAGCAAGTTATTGTAGAAGACATCAATTTCATGTCCTAACGGGCTCACCACACCCATTCCTGTCACAACAACACGCCTTTGCTTTGTCACGGGCTTATTTTTTGTTGCGGCTTCCATTGATGGCTCAACTGCCACAGCCATCGCTCCACCTGAAAAGCAGGAGTATACTATGAACAGGCCCAGAGATTGCAGCCACGCATTACTATTGTTTTGTCGTCAAATAGCATACCAATAGAAAATATGATATCAGATGTGATAAATACAAATTATAAGGTAATCTGATTGTGAGCTCAGGTAGCTTGTAAGGCTCAGTGACTGAATCACACATGTGAGTCCTGACTCGTGAATTAGAAGTACGAAATGGCACAATGGACTGAAATGGCGGGGAGAAGGGGTCAGATGTATGCATCATCGCAGCGTAACCCTTGTGTTAACAACACAAGGCAGCTTCGGATGACCGAAATAAAATATGGTGACAATTCCATTGAATGACTACTACTTCACAATAAAAAGAAACACAGCCACTTAAGTGAGTCATTTTCCATCATTCAATCATTATCCAAAACCCAAAAAAAAAAAAAAAAAAAAAAAAAGTGTCTTTGGTTCTATTGAAAATTAAAAATAAAAAAACACCTCAGAGCCAAGAAAAAATAACACATGCTAGCACAGTCTAGAAAGGGCATATTCATGCATCCTAAAAGTGAACAACAGGCGACTCCACAAACAGTTGCATTATAAAAGAAATAATTGTTTTGCACAACTGCTCCATAACACGCAAGCAGCTTACTAGAGGTGGATACAAAGTCTAAACCAGAATCAACGTGTCGTCCAACCAAGAATGACAACACCACAAATACTAAAACCATTTCTACCATTGACAGGTCTAATGATGTCCTAATGTAGTATGCATGCCACAAGACAGGCCCTTAGAGGATCCAAGATAGTCTAAAGGGGTTGAATAAAAGGCAATCACAATTACTGAGAAGACTTGCTCTCGAATGAGACATAAGTAATAATGCATGCTGCCCCTAGAGTCAAAACTTTACTATTCTTTAATTTTGGAATATACGGAATAAAGTAAAATGGCTCACTAAATGGTATGTACTTCATATTGTGAAGTAATCAACAATCAATGCAAATTGCAACACAATTTGCACAAAGCGTCATCTGGAACCAGCCTATCTGTGATTTAAACACTAAGGGTAAGGTTGCGTATGTCCGCTAGGGCAAGAGCTTTTGAGGCACTGGGTTAATACTGTTGTTGTTGGTACCCCCTGTGTCGGTCACTGTCAGCAAACAGGACCCTTGGCTGTACATTATGTTTGAATGAATAATTTCTTCACGCAGGCTGGACAGATGCTATTTATCATCCTCTATCTTCATAAAATACACATGATAATGTCACAGGCATGAATCAAAGACAGACTACTAAGATACATGGCAAATGTAAACAGTATATACATGGGACCATGAAGCCCAACAGATACCATTTACTTCTGCCCCTACCATCCTTAAATTGGCTCACTGATAAAGTTCAGTCAAGAACAGGAAGTCCCTGCAATAATCGCTATCGTACAAATTTAATAAGTTATAACCTACACTTTAATAGTTACATATACCCTCCACAAACGCAGTCGATTCACACACTAAACTTCTGATAATCATAGTGACTGTTTTACGGAAGAAAAGGTTGATGCAAGAAAGAGAAATACGACAGCCTAAATCCCATCGTAAGCACGTTACCAACCATGTTAATGTTCATGGATGACAAAACAACTTAATTCAGGATAACAAAAACATCCCCCTCACACAAATTGCATGAAACAAAGTTCTCAGTCACATAGAATCACTCACGTTTCACCAACTTTAGCAAAATCTATGACATACGTTTATGTCAAATTATAATATCACTATACTCAACCAACACACACATCTTCATCTTAAATTCCTTTTAATATACACAAACATAGAATCTAACGAAACCCCATCTCAATACATCATTACCCGGTGCGCTCCCAGTAAACAAGATAGCGGCTACAGATTCCCTCGTCATCCAAATAAGAAAAAACATACTCCGCACATCATAAGTTCATAATAACTGTATACCTAAGACACCACGCGCACAAATGACAGAAACATAGTACAGAACAAAGATTAAAGTAATCAATTAATTAATAAATATAAATATAAATATAGTGATTAAAATAATAAAATAAAGTACCTGAATGAAGAGCTCGATTACTCCGCCTGTGCTTACGGGAGATATGACCAAATTTGGATCCAAAAAAAGATGAAAAACCGTAATCACCCAAGAATCCCAAAACAGCATTATCATTATTATGATCATTATGATTACAATTACGATTATTGTAGAATTCATTACAAGGCTCAAATGCTAAACAAGAACTCATCAACCCATGTATACTAGAAGATCCACCATTTATGGAAGAAACGCCATTTCTAGTACTATTACATTTAAACTCCATTGATGAAGAAGAATAACTTCTTTTCTTCTTACTTCTTGGAAAGCTTGAAGAAGAAGAAGAATGTCTGTGTTTTCCACCATTGTTGTTGTTGTTGTTACTAGTGTTAGTAGAACTACAAATGCACGCAGCAACAAACCACGTGCACAGTGGAGACGCCACCGTGTACGTCGCCATTAAAGACCCACCAAAGAAAATCAACAAAGTTTGGAACTTTATGCAGTAAAGAGTATACCCAGATGGAAAAAATGAAGAAAGTTTGAAACTTTTATATTATTATAATAGGAGTGATACAGTAAAGTTGATATTTAATTGCGTCGGAGAAAATTATGCAAATGCTGGAAAAATGAGGGTGGTGAATGGTGATGGAATTAGGGTGTGTGTGTAAATGAACGGGCATTTGATGAAATGGAGAAGTGGGTATTAATGAATGGGAAAAAAAAAAGAGTGGTTGTGAGTCGTGTGACTAGATTCAATCTCAATAATAAAATCATAATCAAGAGACTTGAAAAGATAACACTATATCAATTTTTTTTAGAAAAAATAAGGGTATTGCTTTTTCACATACGCTTTTTACTCTTTCACATACGTAATTTACAAGGTTACCTTGTCATTTCTTCATCCTTTTCCCCAATCAATTATTTTTCTCCCTTCCCTAGTCCCCTTCACCATTAAATCACCCCCACCCATCTCCATTAACCACCACACACCTCCATTAACCACCATCTCGCCGGCCGCACTCCCCACTCCCCGCCACTCCAGCCGACACCAGTCCCTGCTCCGACCTCGGCCAGCCATCCCGCACCGGTCTCCCTTCCCCCTGCGACTGCCGCACTCCCCTCTCATCCCCCTGCGATTCTGAGTCCGGCTACCACCGCACAACCCTCCTTCCCCAGCCCACCACCGACTACCACCGCCACCATTATTATTATTATTAGGGATATTCTCTCGTGTACCTCTCAGCTTTTTTATTTTCTATGATATACCCTTCTTTTCATGCAAAAAAACTTTGACCGTCAATAACTCTTGGCTACAAGTTCAGAATACGATAAACTTTTTTTCCAAATTGACTGTCTTTAAGAGGTCTTCCGTTTGAAAAAAAAATCACCGACGTCTCAACTTGTAGTCGCGAATTATGGTCGGTCAAAGTTTATTCGTTAAAAAATGTTTGACCAACCATAACTACCGGCTACGAGTTCAAAAAGCGGTGAATTTTTTTTTTCAAATTGAAGGCCTTGACGAGATAATTGGTTTGAAAAAAAAATTACCGTTTTCTGAACTCGTAACAGAGAATTATTGTCGGTCAAAGTTTTTTTTGCAAAAAACGAGGGTACACCATAGAAAACGAAAAAGTTCGGGGGTACACGAGAGAATATCCCTTATTATTATTATTATTATTATTATTATTATTATTATTTACTCAAATTCGATTAATTTTCATACTGCGATTCCGAATCCGGCTACATTTTACCTTTCATCTTGAATTCTAAACCATTGACAAAGACGAGCATCACGGCATTAAGCCATCATTTTCAAGAGATGCTTCAATCTCGATAATTTACATGGAATCTAGACTCCCATGGTATTTCTCTCATTGGTAAAATGGTGCATGTGAGTCCTACTGATAATATGACAGTAAATCAATAATAATCCAACAATGATTCCCTCTGGATCCTTCTTCTTAGCATAGATTTGAGCATTGGCTTGCTGCCGACCCTCATAATCTTAGTCTCAGCATCGATGTTGGCAGCGTTGCTCAAGTTTTAGAAGATTAGGTTTTAATTTTAGGGAGAATGGTATATAAAAAACCTAGTTTGTTTAGATTTAGGAAAAGGGTAGAGTATGGAAATTTTATGAAAAAAAGTATGTGAAAGAGTAAAAGGCGTATGTGAAAGAGCAACACCGAAAAATAATGGTCTAATATTATAAATAATAAGAGTAAAGAAAATAAATTTTAGAGGAAATGTTTATAGGACATCGGATGGCATGAATTTACTCCTTAAGCATATGTTAAGGCGTGATTCTCCGAAGGGTTCCCGTCATCTCCGAGCTGAAAGTTTCCTTGGCTTACCACAACTCCGTGAAGAGGATGGTTGAGAGGCAGACCTATTGTTTGAAGTCTCACCTCAGGCATAAGGTTAGGACTTAGGCGTGATCGTTCGAAGAGTCCTAGTGGTCTACCTCACCTTGGGTTCAACCTAATGTTAAATATCTATGTATCTCTTTTAGCCCGTTCTCTGGTTTAATCTAACCCTTCTAACTGACTTGGTCATTTGAGGCTCGTCTTTTTTACGACATGAGTGGACCTCTCTGTGTCTCTTTTATGCCGTTTTCTTTTTTGTTTGCTTAGTCGATGCAATTATGTAGTCATCTTGTGGACACACCATGTCGGCTCCTCGTGACTTTTGAGCGTTATTCGACTTGAGGTAAGCGTCACGAATCGAACTAAAACATGTGGTGTAATACCTCTGAATTTATAGTTGTGCACTCGGCCGAGTACGACAGAGTACTCGACCGCGTGGCACTCACTCGACCGAGTTTGGTGACGAGTGTCTTCTAGGTTTAAACCCAGATTATGGTTGTGTGTCACTCGACCGAGTGTGGTGCACTGTTACGTACTATAAACATTTCACCGCTTCCACTACTTCTATACACACTTCTACTCAATCACAAACTTACACAGTTTCTTAACACAGTTACACATACTAGCATTAACAGAGGCTCCATCATAAACATCTCCAACATAACCATTATACACTAAGCACATAATTCCCAACTCGACATTCCCATAACCGGTGACTGGCTTAAGCATAATGGGGCCATAATTTTGAAATGAGGGTGCCTACTCACCCAAAATCTAGCATCAGTTGGGGCTCCCAAGATACATACAACAGGTTCATTTTGTTAGACTCACTACGTTCATTAGGCTCATTTGTTACAGGTTTCAAAATCGTCGCTCTGATACCACTTTGTAACACCCCCATATACCAAGGAGCCTTAACAAGACCTTCTCCAGCATATAAGGGCGTTACCATCTCGGTTGCCCGAGGATAGTAATGATCAAATATCGATTAAAGAACATTTAAGTTAATTACAAGTGATTAAAAAAACCAAAGATATATAAAGGTACAACTCAAAACCACTATCAGCTATGTGAACTACATCTGTCGAGACTCGTGATAGACTCATTCCACCAAGCACCCATCTATCATCTAGATCACAACCTGCTAAGACTGACTGCTCACCATAGTGGATCACGGCAGACACAACAAAAACAAACAACAAAACAAAACCACACAAGGTCTGCAACTGAGGGAACAGACACAACACAGGCACAACAATATACACACACACACACACCACATCTCCTCCAATCAATCACCATCACCGACTGTCCACTGGACCAGCCCTGCCAGTAGGGGACCGCAGCCGTTCCCATCTAAGCCTCGTTCATCATACCGAGCGAAAAACCCATGTCTATTAATGTGCACATCCCCTCCCGTGGTGGGTTCCACGGAGGGCGAACTACAGGCGTGAAGTCACTCCCGCAAGTAACTCCACTCAGCCGAGGACGCACCTCGAGAACCATAGACAAACAATTACAATCAGCTGTACCACAACAATGATAACCAAAACGACACAACACCAACCAATTGCCACAAACAATCAACCATACCGATACTACATCAACCAAACCACATCAAAAGACACTCTAGACAATCAACAGTACTGCGTAGGCGAACCTACCTTTAGCCAACCGTAGCGATTCCGCGTCCGAACACATGATACCAATAAACCAATAAACACACTTATACAAACAGTACAATCATCTATCACTATCACTACAAACCCAACCAAAACAACGATGACGATGATGATGACGATAACATACCTATACATAGCAATCCGGTGTCAAGACCGCTGCCCGACTCAAGCATCTCATCCCCATGGTGTAAGCATCCTCCAAGAACCTCAAGGTAAGGACTATGGTGAAGGAGGAAGGGAGTGACGGCATCTAGGTTTAGGAAATGAAGTGAGGAAATGATTTGAGGTTTCACGATTATCGATTTATAAATCCCCGCTGTAAACTTGTTACTCGATCGAGTAACTAACTTACTCGATCGAGCTCCCAAGCTACTCGATCGAGTAGTCTCAGCTAGATCGAGTCCCACGCAAAACACAACTCACATCGTCACAAGATATTGCTCATAAGGTTTCCCAAAGTCAAGATCAGTGTCTAAGCTTGGTCAACGTGTTCCTAAAAGGACGGGTATTACATAAAGGTAAAGGCAAACCCATCCCGCGCGGATGGCATCCGCCTTTTGGCCGGACTCAGGGATGGCAATGTCAACTTCGTCTCCAAGCCCCAGCATTTCTTTGATTACAGGTGTAACACCCCCATACTCCAAGTGCCTTACCAGGACCACTCAGGTATAAGGATGCCACCATCTCGGTTACCCGAGGCATGATAATCATAAGACAATGAAGAAACACACTTTATTAAATAAGTTTAAGTGATTACATTACAAAACCAACTGTAAGCAAAATACAACTGTTCTCAAACTATAAACCAACTGAATGGAACTGTCTTAACAAACACAGCGGAAGACTAAAGACTCTGATATGTGATGACTCCATCCCCAGCTAGATCCCACGCGTATCCAAGATATACCTGTCAAGAAACTGCTCACCACCCCCGAATGGATCACCACAGTTTTTAAAACATTTAAACGGGGTCAGTACTAATCACACAATTCATATAATCCAACAACACAACAAACAACACAGCTCAAACGGTCACACAAACACAATCACACCCACTCCAATCAATCTCTGTCACCGACTGTCCACTGGACCAGCCCTGCCAGTGGGGGACCGCAGCCGTTCCCACCTAAGCCCCGCTCATCATACCGAGCGATAACCCTGTCCCATTAATGTGCACATCCCCTTCCGTGGCGGGTTCCACGAAGGGCGAAACTAGGGCGTGAAGTCACTCCCGCAAGTGACTCCACTCAGCCGAGAACGCATCTCGAGAACCATAGGCAACCAATCACAATCATAATATCAACAACCATCTGAATCTATCAACAATGTACAATCACAATCACAGCCGTCACAATACAATTACTATATCAAGCAATCAATCTCACACATCAACAATCATCCCATTATGGGACTAATACTGAGTAGGAAAATCCTACCTGGAAAGCACAACAGTCAGACGGTATCAACAGCTGTATCAAAAAGCCTCTTCTACGAACCCTCCTCCTATCATATAACACATAGAGGCTACACATCACATACTACACACAAAAACCCCCAATCTCTAAATTAGGGTTTAACCAAATCAAGGGAAAAACAATAAAAAGGGTACATAGATCTTACCCTCGACGCAAGGAACTCAACGATACGAATAACGACAAGAACTGACCGTCTGAACTCCGGGAATTGCTAAGAATGCGATTAGGAAGATGAACTGGTTGCTTTCTCTCTTAAACAGGGATTTAGGTTTTGTAAAAGTGATTTAAAACAATGACGACGAAACTTAAATACCTTAATCGCATAATTAACAAAACCCGAGAAAATTCCCCGTAAAACCGGACACTCGATCGAGTACCCAAGGTACTCGATCGAGTACCCCCTTACTCGATCGAGTACCCCAGCTACTCGATCGAGTACCCAACAGGTCAGAAACTATTTTATTTCGCAACTTACCCTTACTCGACAGAGTAAGGCCTACTCGATAGAGTACCTCAAGACTTATAAATACGGAGTATTACAACAGGGATGTCAGCGGTGGTCAGGGAAGAGTCGCAATTGTGAGGATGAACAAAGAGGTTGCGGGACGGAAAGGTAGGATCTGGGTTTAGGTCGGCCGGAGTAGAGGTTGAGGCGGTGTGGCGAGTTTTTCCCATAATTAAAAAAAAAAGGAAAGAAAGGAAAATAAAAGAAAGAAATGAGTACCTGGTGAGGACAGGCTACGATGGGGACGACGGGAGTCCGGCGAGAGAGCAAGGAGAAGAGGAAGGGTTTAAGGGAGAGTGAAGGTTTTAAATTTTGGAGTTAATGGGAGAAGTAGGTGGAGTAGTTGGGGTTATAAAGAGAGAGGTAGAGATATGGTCCGGGAAATGAGGGGGAAAAGTAGGGGCAATGATGAGTGTTTGGGAAAGTTTTGTGGGAGAGGACGGCGCGGGTTTTAAAATTCGTAATTCCTTATTCAACATCTCAAGGCGTGTCTCACAAGGAATTAAGGGCAAACTGTTTGGGCCCAGTGCATATTGGCCTAGTGAAAAATAAGTCCATCTAAACTTACTTAATTGGGCCGAGCAATCTAGTGGCTATAAGGGGCCCGTGAACGAAAGAAGCCAGGGAGATTCTAGGGAGATCAGGGAGAATAGAATACAAGGCAGCGTTTATGGAAAGAAGCACGGTAGGACCAAGATTCCTTGCCATACAAGGAATAGGACTCGAATAGGGTTTCTACCCTATAAATAGACAAGAAGATAGAGAAGGATGATCATTCAAGAACTACCATACAAACACAATACATTGTGCTAGCTGTAATATCGCGCCACCTCCTTTGTACTCATTCTCATATTAAAAGCTAGTGCAATCATTGGAAGGGTATCGTCCCTTCCCGCGGTCGTTTCCCACATTGGGTTTTCCGCGTCACCAAATCCCTTTTGTCAATCTTGATTTACATCTTTAATTTCCTTACTTAGTATTAACATAAACGATACAATCAACATACAACGAATAAGACCGCATTGACTTTACTAAACCTAATTCGGTAGAAAAATACCAAAACATATATGAAGCATGAATAATAAGTATTATAATATTATTGTTGATGGGGCATATTCTGCACCACTGACCAAGTCAACACACTGAGCAAGGTCAAAGATATCCACAGCAAGTCAACGACTTAGTGGGCCTAGCCGATGCAGCCAATCGGCCTGTCACCTGGGTCACGGCCGACAACTAGCCGGTAGGGCACATATCCGCGTACTCACATCCAAGACCCTCTACGGCCCTGCCATAGGTCCATCGGCCGAGGGTAGAACGGTCTTTCCACCTGATAGCCACTTGGCCACTTGGCCACTACGTGACAAAAGGTGAAAGCCTATAAATACTCCTCAACCTTCATTGAGGAAAGGATCCAACTAATCCCACAACTTAACCTAAATACACTATTCATCTGGTAATATCTCCCTTATCTCTCTACAATATATACCTAGCCAAGTAACACAGCTTAATCCTTTAAGTTTACTGACTTGAGCGTCGGAGTGAGTACGCTTGGCACAAAGCCAAGCCCTCAGTTCGTTCATTGTTGCAGGAGAGGCCGAGAGGAACGATAAGGACAAGAAGGGCTCAACTCAAGACATTATTCTACAAGCCACGGGTGGTAACGATACTTGCTCTGGAATTACACCCGGAACAATTGGCGCCGTCTGTGGGGAAAGCACTAGAAGCTAGTCACATTCATTCCCAAACAAAAAAAAAAAAACCAACAAAAACCCACCCAAAAAGCTAAGAAAATGTCGAAACAACAAGATGCAGTCGTAACCGGCGAAACTGCATTTTACCAAGATGATACTTTCAACAATTCCGGAGTCATACAGCCCTCCACCGGCGGTGTAATCCAACCGGAGTTCGGGATGCCATCAATACCCGACACGCCGCTGCCAGCCAACCAGGTCACCGTCATGGGACATGTGGTTGACGTAGCAAAGCTGAAAATGCTCCTAGACCTAATTAGTAGTACGCCTGCTCACACTGTCACATCGACAAGAGCGGCGGAAACTGTCCGGGAGACCAGGGCTCAAAATGTGACTCCGAGAAATTTGAACGGAGCACTAGGAGAAGCTGACCCAGCCAAGTCGCCGGGGGAGCCCAAAGTGGGCGCGGTAGACCTAAGTCCTTCCCGCACTCGTGGGAGGACAGCGTCCCCGCCGCACGAACGAGGCTCACCCCGAAGGAGCCAGAGGAGTCCGACTCAGCAGAGTTGGAGAAGAAGTCCGAGTCGAAGAAGGAGCCCCTCCCGCTATGGGGGGAGGAGCCAGGTTAGAGACGCAAGGAGCCGATCGCCGCGTGTCGTTCGACACGTGGTTAGGCAGCCCCTCAACGCCTACGTCCTAGAAGTCCCGGTGCCGAATAAGCTCAAGCTGCCACCTCTGTCATACAAGGGAGATGGTGATCCAGTCGACCACGCTGAGGCCTTCGAGTCTTACATGTCGGTATGGGAGCAGCCCGATGAGGTCTGGTGCCGAATTTTCCCAACAACTTTGCATGGGATGGCTCAGAGCTGGTACAAAGGGCTTCCTGATGGCTCGGTGTACTATTACGCCGACCTGAAGGGCGCTTTCCTAGCCCAGTACTCCTGCAATAAGAGAAGGGCCGTAGAGACATCTGACCTCCTGACCATCAGACAAGAGGGGGGCGAGTCTCTCCGGAGCTACGTGAAGAGGTTCGATGGAAAGGTCCAGCAGATTCGAGAAATTAATCCGAGGCGGCCTTCGCATGATGATGAAGGGCCTCCCAAGGGGAGCCTTAAAAACGAGCTCATCAAGAGCGGAGGCCGGGCCTCGGACGCCGCCGAAAGTTGGCCGACCAAGCCATCAAGGTGGAAGACTACCACAAGACACGGGAAGATCCCCGCGAAGCCGAGCAATCGAAAAAGAAGAGTCACAGGCGGGACAGTCGGGGATGAAGGACGCGCGACAACAACGGCTCGCGGTCCGACAAAGAGACGCCGTGAGAACAACAGATCACGGTCGGACGATCCGACCGGAGGCAAGACTCAGCGGCGCCGGGTGGAATTCGAGAACGTACCACCGAGGCGGTATAGTGAAAAAACCCCTCTCGTCATATCACCGCCAAGTCTTCGCCCGAGCAAAAACGAGGGGCGAAGTGGGAGAGACCCCCAAGCCAAAAAGTGACGGTGACACGAGCGATCGTGAGTACCACGCCACACCGGCCATTTAACCAACGATCGCCGCCACCACGAAGAATGCCATAGAAGAGCGATCCGGAAGGAAGCCTCGGCAAGTACGTTGCAAAAGGCCAAAAGGCGACGCGGCGGTTCAGATAGGAAGTCCGTCTTCGAGCGGATAGGCGTGATTCATGTTGTCATCGGGGGCAACGAGAACGGAGGGTCCGCTCATGGACACAAGCGGCACCTAAACGAGCTATATCAGGCCATCAACTTTGTGCCCAACTCAAGGATCCCCTCTGCAAGCATCCCCGATATAACTATCGGAAGAAAGGACTACGAAGGGGTCATCGCCCCTCACAGCGACCCGCTTGTAGTCAATTTGGACATATCCAACCACCTGGTCAAGAGGTGCCTGATTGACACAGGTGCATACACGAACATCATGTTTAGAGAGTGCTTTCTCGGCCTCGGCCTGAAGATCAAGGACTTAAGCCCCTTCACCAACCCCTATACAGCTTCTCTCCGGGGCCGGCCTGGTACCGGGATCAATTAGACTCCCGGTGACGTTCGGCGAGAAGAACGCGGCTAAAAACATCCTAGCTGAGTTCGTCGTCATTGACGGCTCGTCCGCCTACAACGTCCTCATAGGCCGAGTCACCCTGAGCGAGGCTGACGCAGTGATGTCCATCCGGGCCCTAACACTGATGTATGTCTCGGACCGGGGGGAAGCGCATAAGCTCGTCTCCAAAGACGAGAAGGATGAGGTGGTCAACGTCCGGATAGTGCCGAGGTTGCAACATGCAATCCCTCAAAGAGGCGAAGAAGTCCGAAAAGGGAAAAAGCCCGTCCTTACAACGGGGGCGACCTCATGGATACGACTAGTGGGCCGATTGGGGGGATGTCACTGTGATGAGCCAATAGGGCATTGGTAATCTTGTAAAATTTATGTAGCTACGGAGGTGTCCAAGATAGCTGTGGACACCCCAACGCATGTTTTTACCTAGTGAAAAAAAAAAAAAAAAAAAAAAAAAAAAAAAAAACATCCAAGCCTTCCATCAAAGCAAAATTTTCCCATCAGTCATTTACCAAGAAATAGACGCCGGCTCACACTGTCATACCGACAAGAGCGGCAGTCTCCATCAAGAAAAGACGCCACAGCGCTCACACCGTCATACCGACAAGAGCGGCATTTCTGTCAAGAAATTAGCGCGTCGCAGTCACCCCAAGTAGTAGACGCCACGGCAGTCACCCCAAGAGGTTTGATGCCGTCGCAGTCACTCCAAGTGGTAGACGCCACGTAACACGCTATCAAGAAACAGACGCCGGCTCACACTGTCATACCGACAAGAGCGGCATTCTCTGTCAAGAAATTAGCGCGTCGTCACCCCAAGTAGTAGACGCCACGGCGATCACCCCAAGAGGTTTGATGCCGTCGCAATCACCCAAGTGGTAGACGCCACGTAACACGCTATCAAGAAATGACGCCGGCTCACATGTCATACCGACAAGAGCGGCATTCTCTGTCAAGAAATTAGCGCCGTCGCAATCACCCCAAGTAGTAGACGCCACGGCAGTCACCCCAAGAGGTTTGATGCCGTCGCAGTCACTCCAAGTGGTAGACGCCACGTAACACGCTATCAAGAAACAGACGCCGGCTCACACTGTCATACCGACAAGAGCGGCAGTCTTTGTCAAGAAACCAGCGCCGGCTCACACTGTCAATCCGACAAGAGCGGCAATCACCCTCGTCAGGCGGGTACCATGACAGCAACGGCCATCGCACACTACACTCGCAAAAACAAACGAAGTGTCTTGGAAGCGTTGAAACACAGTTGAGATACGCACTATAAAACGGCCCCGGCCAAGCCAATCCGAAAACAAAAAGGGCGCTCAATTAGGAATACAGGAAGACAACTCTGACAAAGATGAGATAAAGACCTCGGCCAGGCCGGAGGCGAAGGAAACAAATTATTATTAGAAGATAAATTACAAGGTTACAAGTGAAAAGAATGCAGACGACGGCCCTCCCCACGGGGATAAGCCGAATCGCAACCTACCGAGGTTGTACAAAAAAAACTACTATTATGTTCACGTACAAAGAGATAACGGGAGGAAGGGCTGAGTAACTGGCCCCCGGACAGCCGAAGCAGATCTGCTGTAAACTTGTTCTCATCAAGCAACACATGGTAGCATGTGAGGAGCTGAAACAGATCTGCTATAAACTTGTTCTCATCAAGCCGCATCTTCTTCAGCGGGCAACCCAGCAGCTATTCTAGCAGCCTCAGCCTTGGCTTCGGCAGCCTCAGCTGCCCTCATCCTTTCGGCTTCTTCCTTAGCCACCCGAGCCCTCTCAGCAAGAGCTGCTTTCTCCGCGGCCGCCTCCCTCTCCATCTTTGCCTTCACCGCCTCCTTGGCCTCCTCCACCGCGGCTTTCTCCTTAGCCTCGAGCTTGTCATCAAGCAACGCGCCGAACCCGCTTACGGGAAGGAACCATCAAGAGGGAAAAGCTCCCGATAACTTCCCTAGCAAAAGCATCTTCGGCCAAATCCGAACTTGGCGCACGATTTGGGAAGCATGTCGGTTTGCGACATCTCGATGTCCGCCTCCTTTTGCTTGATGATGGCATCTCTGCCCCGAACCACCTCCGTCTGAGCCTTAAACAGTCCCGGACTCGTTCCTCGCTTGAGGTAGAGGTCGGCGCGCCCGAGCGAGCTCACATTTCCTCAGCAGATTCGCAGCCGGCGGCCCGCGGCCTCGGCTTTAGCCCTCTCAAAGAAGGACCTCCTTTTCGGGCGTCCTCCCTACGTTTTCTCTCGCCCAAGAACGCTTTCTCGCTTCTACCCCGAGCCTCGCTCATTAAGGAGACCCAACCGCCGATGCGGCCACCGCTTAGTGGCATTACGCTCATGAACGGCCCGAGCCACGGCCTTCTCTTGCTCCATGAGACGAGCACCAGTAACCACATTCCACCTCGCCGGCTGACTCCCTAATTAGCTTCGTGCCCTCCTCTATAAGCTCGGAGACGGAAGCCTTCTGGGATGAAGGGACGGTGGTGACAATTTGACCACTAGCCTGGGCCGGGAGACAAAAGCCTTCGGGATGAAGGGTTGACGGTGGTGCCTTGATCACCAACCTGTGCAGAGGACCCCACCGCCTGCTGCCCAACGTGAGCGATAGCCGACTGCGGTTGGTGCGTAAATTCAATTAAAACATCAGTATCAACATCAACTTATCAGAAACACCTAATGGTTCGGCTAAATTTAAGCCACAAGCTAGATAGGTACCATGTTTGGCCTTCGACCAAGAAGGCACTTCTTGCCACGGTAGAAGTCGTCCCTTTCCTCTTACGGATTAGGGAGATCCCTCCGCGTCGAGAATCCCCCTCATCGGGAATATTAACAATCTCCACCTTCTTAGGGGAGGGGATGGGGGTTGAAGGCAGGTGTCGACGCCGGTGCTTGGCCAAGACCTAGTTTTCCGCGTCCGACGTACCACGCCGCTAACAACCCTCGCCTGCGCCTCCTCCTTGCTCAAGACCTTCAGCCGCTGATCCATAAGGTCATTCGGCGACATCCTGCGGTCATGGGCTAGAGCTTTGGGGTGCAAGTTAGCAACGGTTTTATCCTTGTGCAGCCCCATTCTCCGAAGAAGATCCTCAGATAGGTCCGGTCCAAAGTGGTCTGCAAAAGAAACAAAACAAGAGTCAAGTAGAAGAAATGAATCGGAAGTTCGAAAATAAAGAAACATTGAGAGCGGCGGTGGGCCTCACACCGACCCCACTCACCCCGTGCTAGGGCCGGTATGAGGCCGACATAGCAAAGCGGCTCATCTCGAAGAATGATCGCGTTGGGGGAATCCATCTTTTCGGCATCCCACTCTTGTCCACCTCAAAGAGCCTCATTCACCGACCTCTCATCCTCCTTAAGAAGGACCGCCAAAGATCCATTTTAAGATGCTTCCGAGTGACCCATCCGTCATGCTCCGCCCTAGTCTCACACCGCAAATTAACCGATCTTTGGAAGGAGCGGGGGGCAATGGATAGTCCTCCGGCACTTTAACATACACCCACCGACCTTTCCAGTCCTTGCAAGAAGAGGGTTTGTCAGCAGAGACATAACCCCGCTCCGTTTTACATAATCGTACCATCCAACACGGCGAGAAAGTGACGGTTTGAGATGATGAAGCCGTGAGAATAAATCCACCGTCGGAGCCTCTCCCTTAAAAAGACAAAGCCAGACAAAACCAATTATGGTCCTCATGGCAGTGCGGTTGCGGTTGGGCAACAAAGAACGTTCATGGCTCTAATTATGGCCACAACGTACCCGTTCAGCGGAAACCGGAGCCCGTACTCCAAATGCCGCAGGTATACGCAAGATCTGACCCGACGGAGGGCAAGATACGGCCCGACCCTCCTCGGGGATAACAATTTCGTACCCACTACCAAAGAAAAAATGATCCTCGAGAAGTTTCCCTTTAGGAACAACGGGCAAGCTTACGGGACCAAGCACGATCAAGGTGGATCTTACAGACATAGCCGTGATCCATGACGATCGTCTCCCTCACTAGGACGAGACCTTTCCGCATCATCACCAAAATCATCACCAAGATCACCAAAAGAGTCGGAATCCTCCCATTCCTCCAGAATTTGAGGATCAACTTGAGAGAAAGAGACCTAGGGCCCCCACAAAGTTTACTAGGTCCAGATCGTTGAGAAGACATGATTCACAAAAATTACTAGCAAGAAAAAAATAAAAAGTTTGCTTGTTTACCTTAAAAGAAAAACACTCGCCGGATCAAATTTTCCGAAGCTTAAGAAGACAAAGACAACCCTTGAAAGTTTGGAGAGACGAAGATTTTAGAGAAAATTTTCGAAAATAAAATGGAGGCCAAAATCACGGAATAACTGCCCTATTTATAGGGAAAAGCCCAAGGAGAAGGACCAATCAGGGCACAGCCCATGAAGCGTCAACCAACCAGCGAACATACACGTGTCAAGCATGCAACCGCGGGATGTCAATCGTCGCAACAGTTGAATGTCAATCAATGCAACAGTGACCAAGCGTCTTCAACACGCCCATTCACATCTCTTCGACTGTTCACCTCCCTCAACAAACTCCTAGGTATCTAGTCTCCGCCGGCTACCGATCAACCAAGCCGGGAAGCACGGGGGGGCAATCAAAGTCAACCTAAGCACTCTCTCCCTGGTCTCGGCCAGCGTCATGTTCTTTTCCACATCGGATACCCTTTACGCATCCATGTGGAGGGGGGATATGGTATATGGTACGGCCTAACAAGAGCCCCGCCGATACACAAGAAGACACCGATACAGAGAAGTTTGCGAAATTTACTTAGTGCAGAATATATGCTCAGCATACATCGGAGCCCATACCACGGCATAGACTACGCTGGGGGCAAATTGATGGGGCATATTCTGCACCACTGACCAAGTCAACACACTGAGCAAGGTCAAAGATATCCACAAAGAAGTCAACGACTTAGTGGGCCTAGCCGATGCGACCAATCGGCTGTCACCTGGTCACGGCGACAACTAACCAGCCGGGGCACATATCCGCGTACTCACATCCAAGACCCTCGGCCGGCCTGCCATAGGTCCATCGGCCGAGGGTAGAACGGTCTTTCCACCTGATAGCCACTTGGCCACTTGGCCACTACGTGACAAAAGGTGAAAGCCTATAAATACTCCTCAACCTTCATTGAGGAAAGGATCCAACTAATCCCACAACTTAACCTAAATACACTATTCATCTGGTAATATCTCCCTTATCTCTCTACAATATATACCTAGCCAAGTAACACAGCTTAATCCTTTAAGTTTACTGACTTGAGCGTCGGAGTGAGTACGCTTGGCACAAAGCCAAGCCCTCAGTTCGTTCATTGTTGCAGGAGAGGCCGAGAGGAACGATAAGGACAAGAAGGGCTCAACTCAAGACATTATTCTACAAGCCACGGGTGGTAACGATACTTGCTCTGGAATTACACCCGGAACAATTGTATTTATAGAATAATTTTTCTTTTTAAGACGTTAGATTGATATCTCACTTGTTTGATCTTAGTCGTTGCATAAGATTGCGGATAAGATTGGATAATAACAATTGGATAAATGAAATCTCAGTTGATCGATCATGGTTGGTCTATATAGATTACAGATAAATTTGGATAAATGAGATCCTAGTTGTTTGATCATGGTTGGTCTATATAGATTACAGATAAGATTGGATAAATTTGGATAAATGAGATCCTAGTTGTTTGATTATGGTTGGGTCTATCCAGATTACGGATAAGATTGAATAATATCGATTGGATAAATGAAATCTCAGTTGTTTGATCATGGTTGGTCTATCTAGATTACAGATAATATTGGATAATATTGGATAAATGATATCCCAGTTGTTAGATCATGGTTGATCTAACAAGATTACAATTCCTAATTTTTTCTCTATAAATAAGTAACAATATTGACATATATCCCAGTTTGTTAGATCATGGTTGATCGGCACAAATCAAAATAAAATTGCACTTTAGGTTAAAGTCAAAAAGTTATTTGATAAAGCACGTAAATCTAATCCAACTCTCATGCTTAAAGATAGAAATCTAGGCATGTTCGTGTTCGCCAGTAGAATATCGCATTTGTTATGAAATGGGTTGGTTGTTATGAACAAGCTCTAAGGAGAAAGTCTAGTGGAATGAACGAGGAAGATGTAATTCAAGAAGCTCACGCACTTCATAATGAAACAGAGGGTAAGTTTCAATATGAACGTGCATGGATTTTGTTAAAAAATATCCTAAATGGAAAAAAATTGTCGGGCGCCATGTTGAAGAAAACATTGGTACCAGTGCCAGCAATAATAAGTCATGAAAGACTATGTCTGTTGATGTTGATGTTGATGTTGATGTTGATGTTGATGAATATCCTGATCCAGATACCCCTACATTTGGTAGTGATCCTGACTCAACTGGTAGTGGTAAGAGATTCAGGTTTAATGAAGGCGGATTCTCTACACCAAATAGGGGAGACGATGAAGAAGGTATGGGTAGCCAACGCCCTCAAGGTATAAAGGCAGCTAAAAAGAACAAAGGAAAAATGAAAGTAGGCGAGGTTGCCTATTTGGCTGAAAGCATTGACCGTTTTGGTGAAAAAAAGTGGGCCAGTGCGGAATTGCAATGGGAGAAAATAAAATATCAAAATAAAAAGATGGAGTTGAGGGCTAAGCAAATAGCTCTCGCCAATAAGAAGATCCAACAGGATGAAAGGTTGTACAAATGGAATGCATATCAATCGCTACAATAAAGGAATGATTTAACTCCGGTAGAAGAACAATGAAAATTATCACTGTTTCAAGACTTGCAAAACAACTAGATTAATGTTTTCCATTTTCAAGTGTTGTATTATCTTCAGAGTGTTGTATTTTCGTTTGCAAAGTGTTGTCTTTTCGTTTTCTAGAGTGTTGTCTTTTCGTTTTCAGAGTGTTGTATTTTCGTTTTCAGAGTGTTATCTTCTTGTATTTAATTTACCTATGTAATATATGTGGTGTGTTTTTTAAAACATTGTACTAATGATATGCCAGTTGTTTGATCATGGTTGGTTCTATTCAGATTACGGATAAGATTGGATAATATCGATTGGATAAATGAAATCCCAGTTGTTTGATCATGGTTGGTTCTATCCAGATTACAGATAAGATTGGATAATATCGATTCGATAAATGAAATCCCAATTGTTTGATCATGGTTGATTCTATGTAGATTCCGGATAAGCTTGGATAATATCGATTGGATAAATGAAATCCCAGTTGTTTGATCATGGTTGGTTCTATCTAGATTATGGATAAGATTGGATAATATCGATTGGATAAATGAAATCTCAGTTGTTTGATCATGGTTGGTTCTATCCAGATTACGGTTAAGCTTGGGTAATATCTATTGGTAAATGAAATCCCAGTTGTTTGATCATGGTTGGTTCTATCCAGATTACGGATAAGCTTGGATAATATCGATTGGATAAATGAAATCTCTTGTCTATATATAGATATATACTTATTCACTTAGTTGTATTATTCATCATACTCATCTTCCTTCTTTTTCACTTCAAATGGATTTTTTATTTGAATTCTCATCATCTTCTTCCTCTAGTGATGACAATATAGAAAATGAAAATGAAATAATAGAAGAAGCTATTGTTCCTGGTATATCTCAAGTACCTCGAATAATCAATCGTAATTGTTGAAGACGTCCTTATCAAAGAAGGTACATTGGGAGGAATCCTGAAACTGGTCACGACAACCTCTACAATGACTACTTCTCCCCTAATCCTACCTATCCTCCAAACTTGTTCCGGCGTATATTTCGAATGCATCGACACGTATTCCTTTGCCTAGTGCAAGCAGCGAAAGTCTATGATACATTTTTTTGATTCAGGTCCTGACGGAAGTGGTAGAGTGCCAATATCGTCTTTGTAGAAGTGCACTGCAGCCTTATGCATGTTAGCGTATGGAGAAGGAGCAGATAGAACAGATGAGTAATGTCGGCTTGGTGAATCAACAACATGTATTGCATTAGAAACATTTGGAGCAGAGTATTTACGATCACCTAATGCAAATGACCTCCAAAGGCTTCTACAAATCGGTGCTCACTGAGGGTTCTCTGGAATGATGGGAAGTCTTGATTGCATACATTGGCAGTGGAAGAATTGCCCGGTTGGTTGGAGGGGGATGTATTAAGGCCGAAGTGGTAGAGCTACTGTCATTCTTGAAGTTGTTGCCTCACAAGACCTTTGGATATGTCATTCTTTTTTTGGGATTCCAGGGTCTTGTAATGACTTGACTATATAGTTAATGGAAAACATTATAACACGGGGTATTATCTAACCGATGGGATCTATGCACAGTGGACGACCTTCATACAATCAATTCCACTCCCACAAACACCCAAGGATAGATTATTTGCAGAGCGTCAATAAGCGGCTCGTAAAGATGTTGAGCGGGCGTTCGGCGTACTACAAGCTAGATTTGCAGTCATTCGTAAACCAGCACTTATTTGGAGCGAGCAACTGATGCACAAAATTTTAAAATGTTGCATCATAATACATAACATGGTAGTGAAAGATGAAAGAGATACGTATGCTAACTACTCCAACCCTACTGAGTTCGACAATAACGGGAATGAGGAAGGTCATCTTAATGTTGAAAATCCCGAGTATGAAGTTAGATATACAAACTCATATAATCGTGTACATTCAAAACAGAAATCGTAAAAGAAATGCAAGGGCACATCAAGTCCTAAGAGCATATCTAATTGAAAATATTTAGCAAAAATTTGGTGACCTCAACTAATGTTGTACTATTTTCTTTTTCAACGGTCTTTTAATTTATTGTATTTTCTTTATCGTTTTATATTTTCTTGTATTTAATTTATCTATGTAATATTTGGTGTGTGTTTTTAAATATTGTATTAATGTAATCTTGTAAAATATTGTTTTAAATGTTATCTCTTTTATGTTTTTGAAATTGTCTTGGAAAATATTTTACCTTTTTTCTATAATAAAACCGAAGTCGGTAAATTATCGAGTTGTAAACCTGAACAAATTACGAAAATAGATTTTTAATGTAAAAAATGTGTGGGGTATTTTAAAATAAGAGAGATAAATGATGAAAGAGAGTGATGAGGAATAAGTGTAAATTATTGTTGGAAGTGTAAAATTGAAAAGTTGAGGAATAATGAGGTGAATGAGTAAGAAGTGATAAGAGAGAGTGAGATGAGGAGAATAAAAACTAATGGTTGGAGATGGTCTTAGTGTGTAACTCGACGGGTGACACAGAGTTGCTTATTCTTTCTTTATTTGTGCGAACTTTTCACATTACCTGACTCAACCCAATATTTTAATCTTTAGGAAAGTTAAAAGTGTCATTCTAAACTTCTCCTACTTACACGCAGGTTTATGGAAACCCACAACTTATATATATTCACACTATTCTTATCACCCTAAACACAAGTTATCAGTGCAAACCCCTTCTTGACGACATTTTCTTTTCTTCTGCAAATTCTAATCTTACCCTTTTCCGTTGGTCCTTCGATAGAGTTTATATAAGTTATCGTCATAAACTTATGAGTTCGTAGAAGTTTGCACTATGATTGATGTTTGGCATCAAGATTGGATTTTGCACACTTTCCTTCAATTTGAGCTGTCTTTGTTTGCTTGCTTCACCCAAAATAGTTAGTTCCAAAAGTAATGAATTTTAACACAAGTTTGTCTCAAATTGATTTTTTTTTTTGCTCTTATTGGAGTATGATCGTTTATCCTTCCTAACATTCCACTTCTTTGGTTTTGAACAACTCAATTCATCCCATGAACTTGGTATATTGACCCACGCTTCAAGGCTTCAAAACGTGAATTTTTTTTTGATTTTGCAACGACATAGCTTCAATTTGGACCCGAAAGACCGACTAGGAAGGAGGGTGCGGAGTGATCACTGTTGAAAACGACCAGGTTAGCCATCACGAACGGAGCAACCATCGATGTGCCCTACATATAGATAGATGTGGGCCTCACCAAGCTAAGCGACTGATACGATTGTTGTAAGAACCGTTTGTAAGGTCTCTTGTCCATGTTGATTATTGGTTACAGGGAAGAAGAAGCCTTTTTTTGTTCTCATAATCAGTGTTAGCTTGCTTTAATGATGACGTTCGGATAATGAAATTTAACGGAAGATATGGGTACATATAATGGCCACCCATGGCTATTTTTTCTGATTTGCTAATTGATGATTTTTTTGTTTCTTTGTTGCAAATTTTCTTTTGACGCATCCTTACAATATAATTCATGTGTATCATTTATTGCCTTTGCAGTTTGATTAACAGCCAATGTTACGGTCTTTTTGAGGTAGCATTCACATCTTTGTTTACACCTTACTTGAATATAATACGTATATACTCTTTAATTTTCTTGTATACTCGTCTGTCGGCCGTTCATGCACGAATCATGTTCCGTCTTTCTAGTCAAGCAACTTCACTTGTTAACATTATCATGCAAGCAGTTTTATTTGTTCACCGTCGAAGATTTGTTATTTCAAACAAGTTATTTCAATCTCCAATTGAATTGTCAGGGTGAATCAGTTTGGGTCATCGCGACAGGGTGAATCCGTTTGGGTCATTGCGTTAGGGTGAATCCGTTTGGGTCATCGCGATAAGGTGAACCTGTTTGGGTTATCGCGTCAGGGTGAACCTGTTTGGGTCATCATGTCAGGGTGAACCCTTTTGGGTCATCACGTTAGGGTAAACCTTTTTGGGTCATCACGACAGGGTGAACCCGTTTAGGTCATCGCGACAGGGTGAACCCGTTTGGTTCATCGCGATAGGGTAAACCCGTTTGGGTCATCGTGCCAGGGTGAACCCGTTTGGGTCATCGCGACAGGGTGAACCTGTTTGGGGCATCGCGTCTCTCTATTGAGGAATTATGCAATGAACCTAGCTCGTCGATTGCAACAGGTTCAAGAGACAAAAGACTGTGAGCTACTCCGAGTAGTATGATTTCAGCTCTCCTAGAAGAATTGGCATACTGACTTGTTGAATGCAAGAAATCATGAGCTGCTTCAAGCTGGGTCATTTCGGTTTCTCTTTGGAGTTACCATGCAATGAACCCACCCGTCGACTGGAAAAGACTACGAAGTACTCCGGGCTGGGTCATTTCGGTCTCTCTTTGGAGTTACCAAGCAATGAACCCAACCGTCGACCATTAGAAAGTTTGAGCCACTAAGTGTCAAGTCACAATGCTACTTCATCAAGTCGTACGATGACCTTTTTATTAAAGTCCTTTAATATTCGTGATCCTCGCAAGGCTAACCATGAAGCAAAGAGTGTGAAGACTCAGCTAAGGAGAACTCGTCATGAATCAACATAGGCTTGGACTTTACAAACTTGGTTGACGATTGATTGTAACTTTAGTCGTGTACAGTTTAAGCTCTTGCGGGCCAGGAGCATTTTTTTTGGGTGGCTTTGATTTTTGTTTGGTCAATTTCAATGCCTCTATGCCTGACTACGAACCCTAAGAAGTTCCCAGACGTGACACCAAATGCACACTTGAGTGTATTCATCTTGAGTTGACATTTTCTAAGTCTTTGAAAGACGGTTCGAAGGTCTTTGATATGGTTTTCTCTTTTCTTTGATTTGACAACCACGTCATCAACATAACACTATTGTTTTATGCAGCGTGTCATCGAAGATCTTTTGCATTGCGCGTTGGTACGTAGCACCCGCATTCTTCAATCCAAACGGCATGACCGTGTAGCAGAAGATACTTTTGGGGTTCGAAAACCCGTTGCTTCCTGATCGTCAGGTGCCATATGTATTTGATTATAACCAGTTGTACAATCCATGAATGAGAGTTCTTTGTGACCAGTGGTTGCGTCAATCATCAACTATATGACTGGCAAAGGGAAGTCATCCTTCGGGCATGCATTATTAAGATATCTGAAGTCGAAGCATATGGGCAATTGTCCATTCTTCTTTCTGACTGGGACAATGTTCGCTATCCAGGTAGGAATGTAGGATATTTGACTTCGCGAATGAAATCCACCTCTATGAGTTTGTTGACTTCCTTTTCAATTTCAGGTACAAGCTCCGGCCTGAAACGACGTTGAGACTGCTTTTTGGGACTGATGCCTTTAGTGTTTGCTAGACGACGAACTGTAATTTTTGGGTTGAGTTCAGGCATCTCTTTATAGCTCCAAGCGAAGACATCTTTGTACTCGACCAACAACTTGTAGTACTCCCCTTCTTCTTCCTTATTCAGTAGAGCACTAACATATATGGGGCGAGGATCTTTAGTAATTCCCAAATTGAGTTCCTTGAGTTAATCCACGTATTGCATTGCCCCCCCCCCCCCCCCCCGTTCTTCAAGTGTTTCAGAGGCTTCGTCACCCTTAACTTTTTCATTTTCATCATGTGACACCCCCATACTCCGAGTGCCTTACCAGGACCACTCAGGTATAAAAACGTCACCATCTCGATTTCCCGAGGCAATGATAATCAAATGACAATAACGAAACATAATTTAAATAGAAAAAAGTTTAAGTGATTACAATTCCAAAACCAAACCGATAAAAATACTAGACATGTTCTCAAAAACCAAATGTATCAAACTACTAAAATACGACTGCGGAAGACTCTAATCAGGTCGTGGTGACACATCCCAGCTAGCCCCAAATGCCTCTAATCAAACCTTTCTCACTTGTTGCTCACCATCCCCGAATGGATCACCACGGTTTTACAAAACAAAGACGGGGCCAGTACTAATTACACAACATAAATCACAATAAAACAAGTACCAAACAGCTCAATCGTCACATCCAATCCCAACTCCATAATCAATCTCCTCATAACTGACTACACACTTGTAGTCCTGCCAGAGTACCCATCGCAACAGGTACTCCACACCGCCAGTGGGGGACCGCAGCCGTTCCCACCTAAGCCCCGCTCATCTCCATCGAGCGATAAACCCAAGTTCATTAATGTGCACATCCCTTCTGTGGCGGGTTCCACAGAAGGTGAATCATGGGCGTGAAGCCACTCCTGCAAGTGACTCCACTCAGGCAGGGACGCACCCCGAAGAACACAGATGATAAACAATAACCATAACACCAAAATCACCGCCCGAATCAATCAACAATATACAATCTCAACCGAAATCTCAATCAATCAACAATCACTAACTACAAAGACAATCACCACACATATCATATAACTAATACTGAGTAGGGAAAACCGTACCTGGAACGCAACACAAACAGCAGACGATCTACCAGCTGTCTCAAAATCGTTCTTCCACGAATCCTCCTCCTATTCACATAATTATACAATCACTACTAACACAACAAATCATAAAAACCCCCAATTCCCAAAATTAGGGTTTAAACAAAGTCAACCAAATGCTATAAAAATGGTACGTGGATCTTACCCTTGACGCAAGGATTACTATGATGCAAAGAACAACGAAATCCGACCTCTCTAGCTCCGAGATTTGTCAATAAAGCGGAATAACAAAGCAACGTACTTGAGAACTCTCTTAAACAGTGAATTAGGTTTTAGCAAAAGTGTTTTAGGAAAATGACGAACTTATAATATATTAATCTGCTTTATTAACAAAACCCGTCAATTAACACCCGTAACCCGACTTACTCGATCGAGTAAGTCTCATACTCGATCGAGTGCCAAGGCTACTCGATCAAGTACCCTACGGGCAGAACACTGTTTCGTAAATCAAAACACCTTTACTTGACAGAGTAAGGCCCACTCGATAGAGTACCCATAGACTCATAAAACCGTAGTATTACACATCAGGTATCTCTTCCACCGTGATGTGATACGACGATGTTGAAACTTCTGAGTCTTTTGGCTTCTTTGCATCACAGGGACGTGAAGATGAAGGCACAAGCTCTTCAACATATTTTGGCTTACCAGTGAGAACTAGTACGCGCCTCCTTGCTTTGAGTGGCTCATGTTGGATGATATGCACTACTTGTAACGCTTCATGCGAGATGGTATTGCGCTTCTCAAGTCATCACTTGCTCTTACTTTTTCTTCATTTTGTTTTGCAGAAGTTGAGAGAGGATGACCCTCACCATTATTCTTCTTGGGAGCCCCTATTCGGCTGAAGACTGTTTTTGATGGACCACCCAAGCGATCATGTATTGTGCCCTTCTTGTTTATGTGCAATGAAGGCGTTGATGTTTTGAGTTTACTTTCACCTTGATTGCCAAGACTAACAAATACAAAAGTGTGTTTGGTTGAAGCACTGCCTTCTTCTTCATTTTCTTCAACCTCTTCCACTGTGATATGCTGAGAAGATGTAGTAGCCCATTTTCTACGAGCCCCAATATCCACAGGCGCAGGAGACTCATACCCAAGACCAGCCTTGGTCACCATGAAGCTCCCTTCGTGCTTGAACAGCTCTTGTTGTGTCTTATTAAGACCATATGGCTCACTTATATAACCTTCCCAAGAGGAGTTGGATTTGTAAAGTCATATCCAACTTTTGCCAATAGTTTGTAAGCTTTGGAATCAAACATCCCCGTGTTTTCCTCGCTTGATGATTGACTGGATGAACAGACGAAACCAATTGGAGGAGGTCTCACAATCTTCATTTGAGATGAACTTGGTAGGGGTGCGATGATTTTTGCCACCCATTCTTGCTTGATTACCTAACTCGACTTATTTTTGACCTTAGGCTCTGTCTTTGATATCGGACACTCTGCAAAAGGACTCTCTCCATATTTGCGGTGAGACTTCGGGATATAGCGTAGTACTGGCGATGTAGTCTTCTGCGCCATCTCTTGCTTCTTGGGTGATGGAACAGGAGTAGCTGTTTTGCTTGGCCTTACTTTCATTTAGCTTGACATCATCTTCTTTAAGAAGACTTGCAAAGCTGTATCTTCCTTGATGATTTTATTTTCGAGACTTATATCCCTTTACCAGATTGAAGATATGGTGGTCGGCATGAACTCACTAGAAGTACCATTCTCTTCAAAGAATTTTGCATCGGCAAAGAAAGAGTCGACCTTAGAGAAGGGTTTGATGTCTCCATCTATTTTCCTTTCGCCACCACGATAATACTTTAAGCATTGATGGAGGGTTGAGGCGACAACTCCATTCTCGTGCTTTCAAGGTCGTCCCAGCAACAGTTTGAATGATGTCTTGCCATCAATGACATGGAACAATGTGTCATAAGAAAGATCACTCATGGTAAGGTTCACGCAGATCATGCCAACTGCGCGCTCCCCGTTCAAGTTAAAACCATGAATCACTGTTCGACTACTGGAGAGTTCATCCATCGTGATCCCTAATTCGTTCATGATGGCTTTTCGCATGAGATTGACTCCTGAGGCTCCATCTATTAAGATGCGCTTGACCTTTTGCCCCCGGATGTACCCAGACACATAAAGTGGCCTGTTGTGAGGCTTGGATCCAAGAAGCAAATCCTAATCTAAAAAACTCAAGGCTGCATTGCAGGAGACCCATCCAGTTGATTGCTCAGCAGACTCGATCTTATCTTTCATCTTGCCCGCGTACAACTTCGGCTTCTCAAGTCCTTGAAGTATCAGTTGACGTTTTTCTTTAGGTAGATGAAAGATTTGTGTCCACCCCATGTTTGTAGGAAGGGCGTCAAGAGCAGCCACTACTTTGCTCTCCTTTTTAAAATGAGACTGTTGTGGCGATTCCGCATCATCTAGGCCTCCTCCCTCTATTTTCTCTTTATCATCACCACCTTAAGTGGTTGAGATAGTGCACACGATAACCTTGTTCAAGAAATCTTGTGGTAAGAATTCTTTTAAGGTGACGGGACTCAGTGGTTCTTACTCCAGCAAATCTATAGGCAAGACATGTGGTCAAACCACATGTTGCGCTATGGACTTCTTCTTCCCTTTGGACCGGCGAAGATTTGTCCGCTTTGATTGCTTTCTTCGACGGTGAACAGGTTGCGTTGTCTGCCTTGTTTGTTTCTTTGACTTCTTGCGCGTCAGCAAAGTCTAACCTTCATCATCATCTTTATCTTTCTTATCCTCATTCTTCTCTTAAGAAGCTAGCTTTCCTTCTATTGATGTTGGAGAGGGCGAAGGCCATGACCATTGGATCCATAATGCAACAGGCTCGAGACTTCTGAACCACAACATATTCACACACCGTCCTTGATGCATCGTTGGCTCTTCAAGTGGCTCTAAGACTACAGTAGTTTGATTCGTGACTACTGTTTCATCTAAGTCAAGAAGGATCTTCCCATCCCTGGAAAGCTGCATGATCTTCTCCTTCAGTGTTATGCACTTCTCGATAGGATGACTCACGAGCCTGTGGTAGCGACAATAGTTGGGATCAGCCTGTGGTAGCGACAATAGTTGGGATCACTCGTCTTGTTTTCTTGCTCATGGCGCTTGGACTCTGGCAGTTGTATAACCTTCTTTTACAGGGGATCATCTAGCATCCCTGACATGTCAGAATCAGGAAACGGGTATTTCTTAGCCTGCAACTCTTTCAATGTAGGCCTGTCTCGTTGGTAGTTATAAGAGAATGACTCTTTCTTCTTTTCATACTTAGGCTTAGATGAGATTTTCACAGGTGCACTAATGGTTTCGACGACCATCGTTTCCTTTGTCGACGACTTGGAGCTCTTATCAGTTTTCTTGAACTCTTTCTTTTCACTTGGCGCCTTAGAAGAAGTTGACGAGTCTTTCCACGTCCTTTGAGTGTGATCTCCATGCGACCCCAGCTATCAATTAACTCAGATTCTAGATCTATGTACCAGTCAAACGCGATCCCTTTGAGCGAACGCACAAACTGCTTCACCAAACAATCACCATCTGTCCCAGCATTGTTGCATGTCTCGACGAAGTGGGCGATGTGTTACTTTGGGTTCCACTTCCGGTCAAACTGTTAAATTTTGGAGACTGATTGCCAAATAGCATGGGCAGACCGTCAATCCTCTTAATGTAAAGCTTGATGTAGCGTCCACTGCTTGTTGAGCTGTCATTTTACTGACTTTTGATTGTCTTGGCTATCAACTCCTGAATCTTCTCTTCACTAAAAGCGTTGATTTTAATTGTTTGGCTTTCCATCGTCATCCTCGCCAAAGATCCTTATCGTTGCCAAGCATCCTTGTCGGTGTCACCATTCTCGCTCGGGGTCTTCCTGTCATGGAGTGCCACCACCTCTTTTTGGAGCTCGACAATTTTGTTGTTCTTTTCTTCATTCTCCTTTGCCATCTTTTCATGGAGTTTATTCATGTTATGGACTTTCTCCTCAAGAGTAAGCGCCACTTATCACCATGACTGAAGCAGCTATAGGAGTCGAGGTTTTTTTCTTCTTTGGCGACGCCTTGGGTTTGCAAGGGGAAGCCTTCTTGTCAACCTTAATACTTTTAGTCTCCTCGCGGGAAGAAGAAAAGGCAGCCAGGAGTGTTGTAGCGGCAGCAGCTATGGAGGCTACAGAGATCTTACGCGACCTAGTAGGGACGCGTGTAAAGCGAGATCGGCAAAGATCGGCGTTGACAATGACCTTCTTCGTCATTCCTCTTGTCGGATGATGCAACCGATCGCAGTGTTTGAGGAGGTAGCAGCAATGAGAGTACCCTACAAGATATTTACGTAGGTCTTCTTGGATGCACTAGAGGAGATGATTTGATTGGTAGACATCTTCTTGTTGTGGTAGGTTTGATTAAAACGGCAGTAGAGATGAGAGGTAGAGATATTCACGTTGGGTTCACCAAATTTTGTAACAACAAATTTTGTATTGCGATAACTGAAATACAAAACAAGAAAACAAATAAATTTTATTAATAAATATCAAAAAGAACGTGTACAATCTCTAACGTATCCTCTAATTCCAATATGTCGTAAGTGGTACGTGTACGCGGTACACGTGAGGGGTGTGCGTGTAGACAACTTTTATTGCTCTACGCGCGATGTAGATTTGATTTCTTGAGAGGGTTGCGATGACTTGAATCTCTCTTGAATGATTGAATTTTCAACGCATGCGGCACGATTTGATGTGCTTATTAACTACTTGCAATAATTTTGATAGAGAGGATTTGTAGAAATTTGTATCTTGTTCTCTTTAACTCCTTTGCAATTATGAATTTTCAACCTCTCAAATGAATGAGGAGAGCTCAATTTATAGAGTTTTGATTCTCCTTGTTGGATTTTGGTAGTCACAGGCCCATTTGTGGGTTTACTTGTGAACTTGGCCCAAGTTTGCTTCTTTCTGGGTTTCGTGATCCGAATAGCTCCTTTTGTAATCCAAATCGACCCATATTTCATTTAATCGGGATAAAATAATTAAATTAAGGGTTTTTTGTCAGAAACTACCTTTTATTTAGAGTCATTTGTGAACAACTACGTTTCATTTTATTTTTGGCTTTCAACTACCTTTTATTTCTTTATTTTGCGAAAGACTACCAAAAATCTACTTCCGGCGAGAAAAAGTTAACTTTTCGGCGTTGACTTGCTCTTTTCTCCCTTTTTCACACATATAACCCATATTTCTCCCTTTATTCACCCAACAAAATCTGAAAAAGCTCCTCTCCATGGCCAACACCTTATCAAAAGTTTTTTCAAAGCAATACAAACGCATCAACCATCTCAATCTCCATCTCCATCTCCGTCGTCACCTTTAGGGGTGGGCACCGGTCCAAAAACGGACCGGACCGGAACCGGAATCGACAAAATTCATGGACCGGGACCGGACCGGATTACAAAAATTCCGGACCGGGACCGGACCAGAAAAATTCCGGTTCGAGACCGGACCGGACCGGTTGGACCGGAATTAGCCACTTTTTCAAATTCCGGTCCAAAAATTCCGGTTCATTTGACCGGATTGGACCGGAATAAAAATACAATTTTAAGAAAAAAAAATGAAAATAACAATAATTCCGGGCATTCCGGTGCAAACCGGTCCGGACCGGAAAATACCGGTCTCGGAAACCGGAATCTTGGAAAATGGTGGACCGGACTGGAATTTTTAATTCCGGTTCCGGTCCACTAGATTCTGGTCCGGACCGGTCCATTTTTCCGGTCCGGACCGGATTATGCCCACCCCTAGTCACCTTTACTACCACTGTCACCTTCACCCTTACATTTCAACAACCTTATAGACTACTCATGATTCATCAACCTATTGTCCATCTAAGTCATATTAAAGTACCTTCTTCTCTCTTCATGGTAAGATGGTGGTTATAAGAAAACTAATGAGATAGTAGTACACAAGTGATCCTAAGAGTGAATCCATGATTATTTTCAAATAGTTAATATTCGGAGTTAATTTTGCCAACAAGGCCATAATAGATCATTATTATTAAAAAATTATTTACCATGTTAAGATTGATATCAATGATGTTTTTGTTTCGGTGATTAGGACTTTGATTCGGGTAAGAGATTGACAAATTGAGGTGATTAATGTTGGGTTTAATCAATCTTTATCATCGATTATTAGGGTTATGAAGTAAAGAGTTAGATTCAACATGAAATGGTAAATCAACGCCGAAAAGTTGACTTTTTTTTCGCCGGAAGTGGATTTTTGGTAGTCTTTTGCAAAATGAAGAAATGAAAGGTAGTTGAATGCCAAAAATAAAATGAAAGGTAGTTATTCACAAATGACCCTAAATAAAAGGTAGTTTCTCACAAAAAAACCTTAAATTAACTTAAAACTAGTGTAGATCCCCGTTCTACAGCACGGTATTTTTTAGTTTTGTTTTATAAAGAGACATTCTCATTAAATTAATTGCATAAATTAACCGTATTTGCACTTTAATGTTATAATGTATTAATATAATCTTAGTACGAGGTAAAAAAATGAAATTTTATTACCATCAAAAGACACTTTAAGTTAAGTTATTTTTGTCTTAAACTATTTTTACTTTACTATAAAAATTAACTCTATAATGTTATATCATTGCATGAAACTAATTTATGATATTAAAATACAATTAAGTGGTGTAAAATCTAATTAAAACGTGTATTAACCTTATAACGAAAAAGGTAAAAACAAAGATACCACACATTTAAAAAGACGATTTAAGAATAATTAAAATAATATTTTTTTATTTCTAATAAAAAAAATACATAAAAATTGTTAAGTCCTTTAAAAAATACATCATATTTAGAGTGTAACTAAAAAAGGATAATATAAGAAGCAAATTTACGTAATTTTAGAGTGTAAGTGATGATAACAATTATGGTAAAGATTGCATAAGAAGCAGATTTGCGTAATTTTAGAGTGTAACTGATAGAGAATAATAGTTATGAAAATGGAAATGATGGCATAATAAATTAGGGATAATGATTGTTTCTTGTAAAAGAGGTAAATATAAATGAATATAAATTTGTTATTATTTCCATATATAGTTGTAGCACATGTTTAACGTGATAATTGAAATGCAATATAGTGAACTGTTAATAATCTCATTCCTTATCTCATTCCCAGTGAGTATCCAATTAAATAGGTCCATTTGAGAGTTATTCTTTTAGGCGGGAAAATTACTAAGAGTTTTATTCTCTTAGTGTAGTAAGGAGGATTTGGTATTAACTCAAAATAATTAATTTATTTTATTTATTCGGCATATTAATAAATTTTATGTGCCTACAAAGGGAAATAAGTAAAAGACTACTTAGAACTTGTGATGGTTTGATAAATTTTGATGCATAATCTGATTTTATAATGGTTTAAACAACAACGACAAACCATGTAATATTTTGCAGCTACTAATTATGCATAGCATTTTGTAATGGTTGTGAAAACACCAAAAAACACAATAAATTTTTAGACTTAAGCTTTATTAATCTCATAATTTCTTGCATTACAATTTCTTGCAAATTAACACAACTGAAATCAATTTGTTCCAATAAAACGGCTTTATAAGGCCTCCATCAAATTTCTTCTTCAATCCAACTAAGTATTTACTAAAGCTTCCCTTCCTTGAGACTTCATCAACTTTATTTCCACATAGAACTTTAACAGCTCTACTTAGAATGACATGCTATTCCCCAACCCACATTACAAAGTGGTCACATTCAAGACATTTGAAATATTCTTTCCTTTGGTTACTTGCAGATCCAGAGATCTTAATGACCGTATTTCTGCCGCAATAAGTACAAGCTTTTGTTTTAAATTGAAGACCCGCAAAATGGGAGTGTTCCTCCAGCAAGCCAAAGAAGTCAACAAAATTTGGTGCAAGGTAGTATCCAAATAAGATTAAGAGAATAAAGAGGAAGAAAATAAAAATAGGAGAATAAAGAGAGAAGGGGAAAATAGCATATAAATAGAAGATTTGAGGAGGGATGTAAAAAAAATAAAGATGAAAGTTAAAGCAACAAAAATGGGGGGAAATTTTTTGAAAAAATGGAGGGAAACCAAAGTTATATATAGGCATAGTCATGGATATATGTCCAAGTCATCATGCCGCATATGCACTTAATGTCTAAACTTGACGTTTTAGAAACTAATGGTCACGTTTAGGGTTAAGTAATAAAGTTTAAGGGTACAACTAGTAATTTAAAAACGCGAGGGTAACACTTATAAAAGTGAATAGTTCAAGGATACCTCATAGAAAAACCCTATTCATTCAAGACATCATTTTTTCGTCGGAAGTGGATTTTTGGTAGTCTTTCGCAAAATGAAGAAATGAAAGGTGGTTGAAAGCCAAAAATAAAATGAAAGGTAGTTGTTGACAAATGACGCTAAATAAAAGGTAGTTTCTGACAAAAAACCCTAAATTAAAAGATAAAACTTTATAAACACAGTGAATGCATTGCACGGGATTTATACTAGTTTTAACTTATGAGTATAGTGGTAGGCTAGGTAGAACGAACACTCATCCTAACTAACCGTCTCGTGTCCGACGCCGTGTCGGACACCCGACACTCGTCGGACACACGCCTAAACATGTTATAGTTTAGACGAGGAATAAAATGTCAAAAGAGATTGATTAAAGCTTGTGATGATTCAATGATTGTAATCCTTTTTATTAAAATAAAGTTTTAATAAATAAAAAGAAAAAATATATTAAAATATAAGTGTATTAGAAAAGAAATAGAGAAAATGTAATGGAGAGGATTTAAATTGATAATTTTCAAGTTCCCATGATTTAAAGGGGCAACTAAACAACACTTAAAAGTGTATCACACATGAGTAATGCTTGACTTGGGGAATTTGGATGTCAAAATCAATTCAAAGATACAAAAAGTCTTGTATGCACTTCTTGGTGTCTTTACGTCTAATTTAATGTTGGCAAATAATTGTTGACGCACTTGTTTATTCTTCATTTAATTAACACTTATTGAAGCCGTAGCTGCCCACATGTCACTTTGACATGTCAAGTGTCAAGTGTCAAGTGTCAACATTACTCAACAAATCAACATACCCTGAAATCAATCACACAACACACTTGAGATAAACATAGAGAAAATAATAATAAAAAAAAATGTAAAAAAATAGCTATTTATTATCAGTGGTGAAGTTAAGATTTGTTGTTATGAAATGAAAAGGTTTAGAATCTAACCAATTACTAACGAGATACAGGGGAAAAAAAGATCGAAAAAGTTCACTAAAAATCCCAAATACTCCCTCCCATCCAAACCAAAGGTTACATTTGACTTTATTACGCATGCCGAGGTGCGTTTTGCAACGTAAATATCTTTAGTTACACATTATTAAAAATTATAAAAACTTGATATTCTTATAGAATTCATGACGATGAATTAAATAAGATCTCGCATGACTATATTTTCTCTTATACATTACTAATAATACCAAAGATTATCTACAATTATGAATAGTGCCAAAAAGTCAAAGGTAACCTTTGGTTTGAATGGGAGGGAGTATTATTCAAGGTGAGCAACACCAACACTTCCAATATTATTATTATTATTATTATTATTATTATTATTATTATTATAGAGTTGACACAAAATCACGAGATATTTTACTGAGTGTTATAAAATTTAATGATAATTTTTTTACATGATAATCACAACTCACAAGCTTGTTAGGTCTCTGGTGTTACCTAGTCGAATAGAAATCTAACAAATTAAAGGTAACACATTAAAAACAAAAGATAGGGTAGTTTTGATGTTGACGAGTTATTAAGGTGGTTTACGATGTCGGCCTATATGTGTATATATGTTGATGAGGATTTGAGAAGTTGAGATGGTCTTATTATAACGTGTTATCTGTTCACTGACATTTTGTCCACTTATCTGATTTGTGTATCAGAAATATTTGTGGCTTTTGTGCATTTTGTCACCTATCCATCTCATTTTGTCTTTGTTCCGGCTACTATAACTTTATTCAATCTGTATTGCTCGTCACCCGTCTTCAGATTGTGAGTTGCGATTTTTCACCACCTCTTTTCTCACTTGCTCTTTATGAAAGGTCTTTTTAAAGAGACGGACTTTATCCGTCTTCAATGAGAATTTGTTAAGTTTATAAAGCTTCGTTATCTCCAAATCGGTTTTTTTATGCAAGTACTCTATATAAAAATGATCACAAATAGAGTTATAGCGATGATAATTATTCCAGGATTTAACCAAAATACATCGACTTAGACACTTAAGACCCTAATGAGATGGGTCTAGACTCATTTTTCTGACTTACTATTTGGATCAGGTCAAGGTCGGCAAAAATTGGGTTGGGTCACATCTCTAAGACTCTAGCTCAGTCAATGAGTATTTTTCTTAATTTTTAACTATATTATGAATCGTTTAAGAACTAAGTTTTTTCGAACCAAATTAATTATCATTTGTCTTTTAAAGTCTCAAATGCCAATGTACTCCAATGGTCTGTTATTGGAAAAATACTTGTGTTCTCCAGGAGGACCTGAAATATTATAAGGGTTTAGATGTAAGGAGTACGGTTCTTCCGGATGACACAAATTGTTTTGCTGTTAATGACCTACTTATAACATAACTAAAACAAAAGCATATTTTAACGGTCAATAATACTCAAAAAGGATTTGTAAACACGATTATATACTACTACTATCATCATATAGTAAAAAGTCACATCGCATTCCAAATCCCTTTAAATCAAATTTACTAAAATGCTTTCAATTAAAGCTTCCTCGTTGATTCTCAACCAAAAAAACGCTTGTTATCAGCATCATATTTACTGGAGATTATATTATCAACCGGAAAGTAAATTAACTATACACTAAAATGCAATTAACTGCTATGCTCGCTACTATTGAATGAAATCCCTAAATAAATTATCTATAACCACAACAATATTAATGTACCTTAATTTATGGTAATCATGTAATTAAGCTTAGTGATCCTTTATTGTGTTCGAGTTTAAAATTTTTACTAATAATATAATAGAAAAATTAGACACGCCTTGTCCGGTTATATTTTTATGCATTGTCTAAATTGATACATTGTTGATGCATTCATTTATTGAAAAATAAGGGCTTCATTATCGTTGCTAGATGGGTTTACTATGTTTTATAGTAAAACGATTTTACAGGAGTATTTACTACAAGTATACGCGTAAAGTGTAATTTGGCATCGAATGCTGGTACAAATTAGGGCATCAATGTGTCTCAGAAGAGGACCCAACAGAAACTAGGACATTATGGTAATTGGTATCGACGTGAAGGAGCAATAAATAAATGATTATAAATGCGATTAATATTTCTGTTATGTACAAAATCGACCACATAGAAGAAAGTTCCGACAAACCATATAAATAACAATTTGTACAACACAAATAGGCAGACGTATTTGAACCAAAATTAAGATTGTCAAATCAAACCTTTCTGGGTAAGAAAGCCTTTGTTTTCCAAGTATGGTAAGAGCTGCTTAACTAACTCAACCCCTGGCCCTGTTTCAGAAGCACAGATAAACTAATCAACTTGTCATTCATCAAACCCGGCAATGAAATATTACTACGACAAATTCATCAAATGACTACTATATGTTACTTCGTAATAAATAAGCGTAAGCATTTTAGAGAGTTTTGGGTCAATAAGCTCATGATGACATTCGGAAGTGCATTCATATGTATTTTTTCCTTAACCAAGCACCTCTATATACGGCTATACTCGCAGCACTTGTCAAAATTGTGAATCTATAAGCTTGAGGTCTCACAACGCTGTAATCTTACAATTGAATATCAAATCCAAGCATGAATGAAGTCCATAAATAAAAGTAACAAGTTTTACTTGACAGAATAAGCATACAACTTACCACCTGTTCTGCATCTCTGACCGTCAAAAAACATACGTAAACAAGGGTGGAAAAGGAAAGTATGAGGATAATTAGAGATTATATGGTCTGCGGTGTCTATTTAGTTAACATCAGTATTCCAGTGACTCTAGCTCCCATCTGAGGCAGGTAAGTGTTAAAAAATCATTGCAAGATATGGGACTTAAGCCCCTCCCCTTCTCTTCTTTTAGCTAGCTTTTGAGGTGGATGCTTCCATTATTCGTATCAATGGTATTAGAGCTAACCACCATCAGCCTACACCTTTGACGGTGATGTTGGTATTGCACTGTTCTTTGGGGAACAAGCTGCCTACTACTGATGCCAATGTGCCAGTGTTCGCACGGGACTAGTAGGTTCTACAGTATACAAGAAGTGTAGATTTCATGAAGCATTTTGCTTTATCATATTCCAAAGCTAAAAAAAGCGAGTCTTTGGGAGTTTGGTCCCTCTAGAAATGGATAAATTTAACATTCAATAGAATTGTTCAATATGAAAGATAATTACAGTAATCATCATACCAACTATAATTCTATCCTTGAAGGCAACTAATCTCATCGGAAGTTCTTAGTCAACCCAAAGCTAGTTTCAGATGTAATTATTCTTACCTCCATCCGTCCATCTGAAGGAAATCCTTGAGACTGCTGCTTTTCAATCAGTGTTTGAACTCTCTGAGATCAACAAATTACAGACACAGCCATTGCATTTAAAATTGTTCAACCTGGTTCAAATCTGGCCCAAAGTGCAAAGTCAGTAAATGTGTACCTTGATAGATGAGTCAACTTCCTCTAATTTCTGAAGAAGTCCCCGCTCACTAGGTGGTAAGGCATCTTGTCTGAAAGATTGTGAATGATAAATCTGCAGACAAGTATAAGAAAAACATTATGTGGAAGAGAAATATAATGGAAAAGATGATAGGAATTCAGTCTTTAAGATATGCTTCCATCTCAACAATAAAAGAAGACTATTAAATATAATAAAGGAAAAACAGTCGATATAGAGCTTAGGCACCACAGCAATTTAATCATACCATCTTTCAAAATTTCAGTTAGTGGGCAAAAGTTCAAAAATTGTAGATGTTTATGTTTCTTCCCCTTGCCCTTGCTACGTTTATACTTGCCACGTTTCTACAAAAAAAAGTAACTGCTGTTCTTTTCCAACCATATTTCTCCAAAGTATAAACATATCCATAATTCAGAACATTTAAGCACCAGATACGGGATACCTATTATATCCTATGGTTGAATATCCCAACATGTTGAAGAGGATGAGGGAATCTACATAAGAAGTCATAATACGCAAGTCGCAAGGAAGGAATGCAATTTTACAGGCATATCACCGTAAGTTGGCTTATTCACTTGCAGTCATATTGGTTGGTATATGTCGGGACTCGGAAGCAGTGAGAAAGCCCTGTATCTTTGGCTAATCATAGTGCAAACTACAAATATTCACATTTGTTGGGTATATGAGCTGAGCAAAACCCATGCATCTTTTAGGGATTGAAAAGGCCTTTAAGTGTGTCGTAGAACAAGTAGTTTTCTAGCCTATAAGTGGGGTAAAGCAACGAGCGCTTGCAATATTGTCGAGATATAAATTGACCGAATAGAATACTTTCGTAAATCGTAAGCCAGAAATAGGCAGAGACTATCGCGTCTACAATTGATTGGTAACTTAGTTTCAAAATGCTTAAGGTACATCAAGGGCCTCTGGAGATGAGACGAAAGACACAGAGCGAAAGCGCATCCTCATGCACAGGTGGTGCACCGTTTTTGCAAACAAACTTGTATTTCAATATAAACATTGTTATGCAGAAATACCCTTTATGGATTTTAAAGAGGACTAACTTCTAAGAAAAGGATAATGAGGCAGCACAAATGGCAAAATGAAGGAATTATTGCCTAGGAGAGAACATTGCTTGCTGCCTCATCACTTCCATCAATAAGCAGTTTAGAAGTACTACTACTAAACTATGTCAGCTTTTGAAAGCTAAACAAAGAAGCAAAACTAGATGCACAAACAAGTAATATTGATTGCATAACTAAGACATGCCTCTGAAGTTTGAGGATAGGCCGTCCTAGTTGAAGCATCTTCAGTGAGAGAGGATTGTCTGGGGAAAGCCTCAGCCTTCATATTTGCAAGTTGAGTTAGAACAGCCTGATGAAGAAGTATCAATTAGTATATGGGGATGTCAATGACCAATGATCAAATCATAGAGTCGGCATAAAATACCTCAACTGAGGCAAACATTCACCTTTCTAAATGCATTTGGATTCGCAACACCTTGAATCTGAAGATCATCGCTAGGTGGCCTTCTAACTCCAACATTCTCAATTCTAACAGAGTAGATATCAAAAAAGGACTGCAAATATCCTGATAAGGAAGACAATTGTCATATGAAAGCAAATAGATGCATAACCCACAAGAAAGGACACCACACAATAAATACATTAACAATGTCTCCAATGAGGCAATGATGAATGCGATACTGCAGAAAGACTATTTCCAGGACCGGACCAAGTCAATCAATAACAGATGTGAGAAAATACTCCCTGAATAGGAAGAGTGATGCCAATAGGTATTGGATCTATCTGAATCCAAACTAATTTGATATATTGGAGTTTTGCTGCAAGCAATGTTGTTGTTAGGAATTAGGATCGAGATCCTACTCTCGATTGATGAAGTAAGTCGGAAACTTGAACAATCTTCCAATCTAAGGTGATCATCCATGTCTCACCGCCTTTATTCTACTAAACTTACACTCCAAATATTCAATTGCATGCTCAATCGAAAGCTTAACCTTCCAAATACTGCCTTTAAGGGTTCAAACTTACATTCAACACCTTTATAACTTACCAATCTGCATATTATCGTGTGTAAACATCATCTTACACCATGGTATAACATCTTGAAGTGACCTCTCTATGAACCGAACCCTCTTTATCCGTCCATGGCTATAACAAAGAGAGAAGGTGTAAGCGTAGAGCCTTGCAAACTCCTTCTGTACTAGAGAACGTTCTGTCTTCCCAACGTTAACCTGTACACTCATACTAACCTCCTCATACATCCTTTTACAGCACAAAAGTGACAATGAGTAGCCCTCATAAGGTTATAACCAGTTATCAACAATTTCTCGTTGCCAGATCCACACTAATTTTAGGTTCATTAAGCAGCAAAAGTTGTTTTCATTTCCAATAGAGCCTCCTTATGTTGATTCTGGATTATAATGAAATAAAGCAAAATGACTCACTAAAGTGGTTGCGGCTTCTTTCTATTGTGAAGTATCAGTCCCTCAATACAGTTCTCGGCGCAAATTTCATCCTGGGTCATCGGAAACAGCCTCCTTATGTTGTTAACAGAAGGGTAAGGTTGTGTACGTCCGACCCCTTACCCCGCAATTTGTGGGAGCCATTGAGGCATTGGGGTAATGTTGTTGTTTGTAAGCAGCGAAAGTAAACCACCCTGGGCCACTAGGCTATTATTTTTCTAAAAGTCAGTAAATACATCTAATGTTATTTTTGGTGCAGAGATCATTCACAAAAAAAAATTCGTGGAGTTCTAGCCGAGATGGGATGTAAAACGTCGCGAAAATTTGCATCTCGCTAAATTTGGACATCCAAGTGCAAGCAACAAAAGGACAGGCTACAAACATATCTATCAGCACTCATCCCCGAGCCTAAAGCTTGATCTCACACCCACGCATTGTAATCTATATTTGCTTATTGCTAATATAAAATAGCTGCACAACAAAAAGAAGTTGGTAGAGAAAAACTTGTCTATTTTCTATCGGCAATAAATACAGTGAGTATAAATATAGAGCTTGTACGATCTGAACCATGAAAAGTTATTGTACCTTGCTCAATGACAATATCCGCTACAGAAGGCAGCAGAACATATTTTTCCTTCTTTAATACACCAAAACAAGGAAATGACGCTGGTTTTGTGACCTGCAATTAGAAAAAGACACATCATCATGGCCACAGCCCACAAGAGCCAACTAAGGTAAATATGTCAATATGTCATTGCTTGTAAAATATGATTATAGATTGTTGCGCTGGATACTGATGATATCTGGTTCTACATAAGACTGCATGAGTGCATGGTTACTAATTTCCAATCCTCATCAAAGGTATCATAAAGAAATAGAGAAGGTTTAATTCGCATTCTGTGGTTATCCAAGAAATAAAAAGTTTAACGCTTTTGTTAAAAGGTCAAACCATAGAAAATGCGGTGTCTGAGGAAGTGTGGTATCCGAAAAAAAATAACACAAGTTAATCAAATTTGAGGACAGAGGAAGGGCTAAGAATAGCAGATGTAAATCATAACCCGAGAAAGTACTAGCTGGTTAGAATTAATCATTGAAGAATTCTTTCAGATCTTAGGGAGGCCAGTAAGCACTAAATAAAAGAAAAGGTAAGAAAGATTAACCACCAAAAGTTACTGTATATAATTAATAAGGTTTACACATAGAAATATAGGATATTAGAAGCTGGATATACATCTTGGAGAATGTCTATTATAAAATTCAGTTGGATGTCAAATAGGCAGGCATACAAATAAAAAAAACCATCACTTCACATATTTTCTTTTTTCGGACGCTGCTGAAAGATCTCATAGGCACGCAGATGGGTTCGAGTGTCTTGCTAAAAGTTTAATCTAATACCAGCACATTAATCTTTCAGTCTCTTCTGACAGATCTCACATGCACAAGCAACAACTAATAAAACAACTTCAAATATTTACTCGAGTTTCAACCTGTTAGGCTGTTGCTCCTTACATTCATTGTTTCATCTAACTTCAAACTGAACCATGATCTCATAGGTACGATGTATTGAAACTTCAAATATTTATTCCAGTTTCAGCCTGTTAGACTATATCAATCTGCATATTATCCATCCGTGATGTTTTCATTGAAATGGGTACATCACCCTTTTATGAAAGAAACAGAAATAGTCTATAGGGAAAGATTCAATACATCGTCTTCCATATAAGGCCATTGCATATCTGGAGGACAGGTCTGAGAGCCGATTGCTTTTTAATCGATGGCACTTGGTTTCCTTTATACCTTTCAAATAAAACCATGCAAGATTACGATGGCGGTACACAGGAACAACTATTTGAGAGCTGACGAGAGAGCGTGAAAAAGTCACCCTTAAGGGGAGGAGATTCAATACATCGTATTCCATCTAAGGCCATTGCATATTTGGAGGACGGGTCTGAGAGGCAATTGCTTATTTATCCATGGCACTTGGTATCCCGTTATACCTTTCAAATAAAATCATGCAAGATTAAAAGGGCGTCATACAGAACCAAGATTTGAGAGCTGACATTGTGAGAAAGTCATCCAAGATTCCAAGGGGAGGAGATGTACTATGGCTGGCTTTATCACCGTTGTAGTTCTTTATCTGAAACTCAGTCCTAGCAGCATTTACTCTTGTACATGGATGATGTGGAATGAGTCTTAGTTGAGCTTGAAGTCAAGTTTTGGATTACAAAAGCTCAATTCCAAACTTTGGAACAGTTAAATATGACGATAAAGGTAAATCCCATTGAAATGAGCCTGATAAAAGGTCCTATAAATAACTTTGTAATATTTTGTTAAGGTTAAGACTAAAAGTTGTTTATTCGTGATAAGTAAGATATGGTATGAATTAAGAGACACCAATTTGTGGGATAAAGTTAGTCTAACGTGAATGACCAAACGACCCTAGCTATCTCTTACCCACAATCTTTGGATCACCCGCCTTATTTTCAAACCATAACAAATTTAGTTCGGCTAAACAGTTGGGACTACTCGGTGGATTCCACAAGCCATGGAGATTTACTTACCTAGTAAACCATATCCCGATACCCCTAGCCTCTAGTAATCACAACACAACAATTATTAAGATGGACAAAACCGTCCATAATCCGTCATCAACACGAAGCCTTAATACCAGAATACAAATGTAGCTTATTTTGAGAAAATTAAAACAAACCCTTCTTTCTTGTTAAACCATATTAATCAACAAAGCTGTCAGCCTATCATCAACCAGACATCTCTCTTCTCCGCCTCAAAGTCTAGTTTACAACTACTAACTACTTGGTTTCCAAAATTCCACCAGAATGATCAGGTAAATACCTTGTTTTGCACCTCAAACATGTCAACAGCACAAACCTAACCTCTTAACCCATTACCCATGGCAGCTAACTGGTTTCAGCAACATTTCACAAAGCATGAAACTCTTTTCTCGACGCAAACTAATGACAATACCACAAATCTCTAAAAGCTTGTGAATGCTTGCTACGCAATTAATCACGCCAACAATCCAATCAGATCATCACCAACATAACAGCGCATCAATTTCTCATGGAATAAAAACTCAAAACTAATCTTGCCACGATATTCGATTATGCAAACATCATCGCCATTAAAAAAAAAAAAAAAACAATCAAATCATTAACAACGAAAGTAACACCAAAAGAAAATACAAATATAAAGGCACTTACTTTATAAACAATGGCATTGGGAGTAAGATACAACATCCGTGAACGAATATCACGGCGCAATACGAAACGACGAACAGGCAAATAAAGAAGCATAAAAAAGCCAATGCCCCATGCCAAAACCAACAACAACGAGTATAACAACCACTTTGATGTGTAATACTTGAGGAAATCCTCCTCCATGTCTAAAAACGACGCCGTATACAAAATCGGAGTTTCCCTATCGTCGTCAATGCCGAGATTACCTCCATTGTTGTCGGCGAGATCATTTTCTGGCGGTAAAAGAGCCTTTTCTAGGGTTTCGATTTCGACGAGCGCATCTCCCGTCTGCATGATTAATGGTGAAATTGGGAAAATGGAATAGGGTTGAGAAGGTGAAAATGAGGGGAAATTGGAGGAATTTCAATGGTGTTATTGCATTAGAATGAGTTTGATTTGATGATGAATGTGTGCCCAGTTTTTTATGTGTTCTGTTACTAACAGTTGTTATTGTGTTACCCAGTATTTTTGTTAGTCACTGGCTCCACTCGCAAGAGCCTAGAGTTGCGAAGGCCATGAATGAGTTTTTTTTGTCAAAAACTACTTAATATTTATCTCAGTTTCATAAATACTACCTAAAATTTTTAATTTTGCGAGAAACTATCTAAATTTTCTTGACTTTTGTCGGACACTACAAAATTGAAAAATCCGATTAAATTAGACAAAATTCTAACTCGAAATCATTATTTTTAACATTGAACATACATTATTTACTATACTTAATCACCGTCAACTGTTTTGATTAGCTACTAACACATTCATTTCAATTTTTTTACTACAATTTTGACTAGTTTGGCCGAGATTGTGGCTAATTTGGACAAAATTATGATTAATTTGATTGGCATTTTGACTTATTTGTCGGAATTTTAGTTAATTTGGAAAAACAATTGTTGAATTTGCTCATTATTTTCAATTTGGTAGTTTTCGACAAAAGTAAAAATATATTAGGTAGTTTCTCGCAAAATTAAAAATTTTAGGTAGTATTTATGAAAATTAGGAAAATATTAGGTAGTTTTTGACAAAAAAACTCGCCATGAATCTATGATTCGGAATTTTGGATTTGGGTAAAGGTGACCCGAGTTACTATGCAAGTTCGAAATAAGTGGGAATTTGTTTCCTTTTCTTTGTAGCCGAACCACTATAAATGACTGACTAGTTTTTGAATCCGTGCATTATACGACTGGAAAATATTATTAAAAGTAAAAACTTGCGCTTTTTTATATAGTATATTACTAAATTTTAGAAAATTCTACTTTGTCTAACCATACGCTTTTGATAAGTTTACGTTGTTTAAATATTTATTTTTCTCGACTTTTTAATTTATGAGAGATAAAATCTAAAAAGTTGATACTCCCTCCGGCTTGCTGTTTTCTTCCCATTTCATATAATACTCCTTACATATATTAGAGAAACGGGAAGAAAAATAAAAGCCAGAGAGAATATAAAATTATTTTAGATTTCATAATTTGTTTATTTACGCAAAATAAATTAAGTTTTCCTCATTGTTGTATGCTTTTTTTTAATCATATTACCTCTCTTGTTTGTTCTTGTCTCAATTCTTTACCTTCTCTCTCATTTCCCCTCCCACCCACCGTCGCTTGTACATCTAGAGGAAGCGTTCACCATCACTAACCGACTACCTCGAGCTCACCAACTGACCCTTCACCGCAATGGTGACCGCATCCAACACCACATACCACGACGTCCCTCTCAACCCCTATCTCAGTAGTCCCCACAACTAACCACCACCGTGCATCCATATCCTACGTCCTCCAACTACCTACTCCCTCTTATTTCCACCATCCCCTATATCCCCGTCATACCTCAAGCATAAGCATTATCCCGCCCTACCCCATGCATGAACTATTGACAATGTTTGACATTTAATGTCATTTTATTCTCATATTTTAGTATAGCATGTTAAATTAGGATATTCTCATTTTTAAAATTTTAGATATTATGTAGCCATTTTCCTAGGTGTGACACGTGACAACAAAATAAGCACCTGATATCTATTTTAACATAATATAAATATAATATGATATGCACCGAGCAACAATTTAAATTAACCAAACCCAGCTCATATTGACCCAAACTTATTTGCAACAATATTGTACCAATAAATATTCAAATGAACATCTAAATTCAAAATTAAACACATTACAAATTGCATGATCAAAACAATCTTATATAAATCTAATTTAATTTGTTCTCGACGTAAATCTTTTATATGCTAAAGACTTAAACTTTGAATAACTAAGTGGTTTAATTTATTAAGGTTGAAATAATGTCTTCAATCATTCTTTTACAATTATTAATAGTAAATGAGATGAATATAAATGATACAACCTGCGAGGCTGCGAGCAAAATTGAATTGTTGATATGTGACACCCCATACTCCAAGTACCTTACCAAGACCACTTAGGTATAAGAACGTCACCATCTCGGTTACCCGAGGCAATGATAATCATAAGACAATGAAGAAACATAATTTAAAGGTAAAATACGGTTTAAGTGATTACATGTTCAAAACCCAAAACTGTTAACTGAAATACAAGGTACTCAAAAATGTCTACTACCAAAATTGTCACAACTATAAGACATCGTCTGACACGGCGAAAGACTCTTCTAACAGCCACGTGATGACCCGCCCCAGTTATCCCATATGCGTCATATCATACCTGCTCAATAACTGCTCACCATCCCCGAATGGATCACCACAGTTTTTCAAAACAAACAACGGGGTCAGTACTAATTACACGATACACAATGAAACAAATGTCAAACAGCTCAATCAACACATCAATCCCCAGTCTCCATAATCAATCTCCACACAAATGACTACACACTAAAGTGTGTAGTCCTGCCAGAGTACCCTTCGCAACAAGTACTCCACACCGCCAGTGGGGGACCGCAGCCATCCCCACCAAATCCCCGCTCATCAGCCACTGAGCGATAAATCCAAGTTTCCTTAATGTGCACATCCCCTCCTGTGGCGGGTTCCACAGAGGGCGAACCAAGGGCGTGAAGCCACTCCTGCAACTGACTCCACTCAGCCAGGGACCCGCCCCGAATATCACAGACAGTTATACAACAACAATCAACAATATAAACCAACAACCGTCACAATCACCAGCAATATAATTAATCAATAACCACAATACAACCACCACACACATCATGTAATTAATACCGAGTAGGGAAACCCTACCTGGAAAGCAACACAAAATCAGACGATCTAACCAGCTACTCAGAATCTTTCCTCAACAAAGCCTCCTCCTATACATACATACATATTGTCACTACCGTAACCACATAATCATAAAAACCCTCAAATTCCCAAATTAGGATTTAACCAACATTAACCAAATGATATAAATGATATGTAGAACTTACCCACGACGCAAGGATCACAACGGTATAAAGAACAATGAAAACCGACACCTCTAGCTCCGGGATTTGCTAATAATGCGAAGGGACAAAACAACGTAACTTGAAACTTCTCTTGACTGTGATTTAGGTTTTGTAAAAGTGTTTAAATAAAGATGACGAAACTTAATATATATTAATCCGCATTATTAACAAACCCGTCGCAAATCACCCGTAAACCGACTTACTCGATCGAGTAAGTCACTTACTCGATCGAGTGACCCTTACTCGATCGAGTGTCAAGCTTACTCGATCGAGTACCCTACAGGCAGACTACTGTTTTGCATAAAATCCAACTTACTCGAGAGAGTAAGCCCCACTCGATAAAGTACCCCAGTCCCCAGGACACATAAAACCGTAGTATTACAGTCTTCCCTCCTTAAAAAGAACTTCGTCCCCGAAGTTCAAGCCACAACAAAAACAAAAGCACGCAAACATCCTCCCGACACAACAACACAAACAAAACTCAATGTAAAACTTCAAAACATACCTCCCAAACCAACTCAACCCGACTCAAAACAACTACTAACTATATCAAAACCAACATAAAAACATGTAAAAACTCTATGCGACCATCTCCTACCCCCAAAAAAGAAACAAGGCTACGTCCCCGTAACGATACATACCTGATAAAAAAAAGACGGGTACCGCTCCCTCATGGCCTCTTCCGCCTCCCATGTAGCCTCCTCAACCTCATGATTAGACCCTTAAGCAACACTGTCTCACCATGTCTAGTTTTCCTAACTTTTCGATCAAGAATCTGCATAGGCACCTCAAGATAAGTGTGACACCCCCATACTCCAAGTGCCTTACCAGGACCACTCAGGTATAGGAACATCACCATCTCGGTTACCCGAGGCAATGAATATCATAAGACAATAACAAAACGTACTTTAAATGTAAATATAATTTAAATGTTTACAAGTTCAAAGCCAAACTGATAAACCAAATACAAGTTCCAAAACCAAATGTCCACCAGCCAAAACTGAAAACTAAGGACATCGTCTGACACAGCGGAAGACTCTTCTAATCCAAGTGACGACTCATCTCAGCTAGCCCAAAAGCGTCATATCAAACCTGCTCAACAACTGCACACCATCCCCGAATCGATCACCACAATTTTACAAAACAAACAACGGGGTCAGTACTAATTACACAACACAATCACAATAAGACAAATGCCAAACAGCTCAATCGTCACATCAAACCCCAAACTCCATAATCAATCTCCTCATAACTGACTACACACTAGAGTGTGTAGTCCTGCTAGAGTACCCATCGCAACAGATACTCCACACCGCCAGTGGGGGACCGCATGTAATACCCGCCCTTTTAGAGGCCCTTTGACCAGCGTTGACTAACCTTGGGAGCGTGAATAGTCTTAGAAGTGTGTGCCAAAACTATCTTGGGTTACGTGTTAAGAGTGGTACTCGATCGAGTAGCTAGGTTACTCGATCGAGTACGGGGCCACTCGATCGAGTATGTGGGGTACTCGATCGAGTACCGAGTTTTCAGCGAGGGTTTTATATCGCGTTTTGTTATATCCGCAATTCATTTCCGCCCCTTTCCTCATATCCTTTGGTCGCCTCTTTCTCTTCCCTTCACCATAAAACCTCCATGGAAGCCTTTTGAAGATCCTTGTGCTTTAGGAGAGCGTCACTTGAGTCGGGTAGCGGTCTTTTGCCGGGTTTCTCCTCATAGGTATGTCATAATCATCATCCGTATCCTCGTCTTTGCAGTTAGGGTTTGCTTGATAGTAATAGATGTTTGTATGGTGGTTATAGGCATTGCTTGATTGCTGGATATGTTGTATGTCGGCATGGATTGGTTGCAGTTGCTTAAAGGTAGGATTTCCTACTCAGTATTAGTCCCATAATGTGATGTTGATGTGTTGTGGTTGATTGAATAATATAGTAATTGTATTGTGACGGTTTGTTGATTGTGATTGGTTGTCTCTGGTTCTCGAGGCATGTCCTCGGCTGAGTGGGGTCACTTGTGGGAGTGGCTTCACGCCCTAGTTTCGCCCTTCGTGGAACCCGCCACGAAAGGGGATGTGCACATTAATGGTCAGGGTTATCGCTCGATATGATGAGCGGGGCTTAGGTGGGAACGGCTGCGGTCCCCCACTGGCAGGGCTGGTCCAGTGGACAGTCAGTTACAGAGGTTGGTTGGATTATTGTGATTGTGTGTGAGATTGATAGCGTCGTGTCGTGTTGATAGCTATGTTGTTGTTGTCGTATCTTATCTCAGTACTGACCTTGTGTGGTTGTTTTGTTTGTTATGTGTCTGCCGTGATCCCTTATGGTGAGCAGTCAGTCTTAGCAAGTGTTGATGTTGTTGATAGCTGGAGTCCAGGCAGGGATGAGTCCTCACGAGATTTGTTAGCATTAGAGTGTAGGTTTGAGTTGTATCTTTATATCGTTTGTTGGTTTAAATCACTTGTAATATAACATAATAGTTCTCTCATCGAGATTTGATTATTACTATCCTCGGGCAATCGAGATGGTAACGCCCTTATATGCTAAGGAAGGCTTAGTTAAGGCTCCTCTGAATATGGGGGTGTTACAAAGTGGTATCAGAGCGACGATTTTGGAACCTGTAACAAAAAAAAAATGAACGTAGTGAGTCTAATAAAATGAACCTAGTGTATGTGTAATGGGAGCCCCAGCTGATGCTAGGTTTTGGGTGAGTAGGCGCCCTCATTTCAAAATCTTGGCCCGATGATACTTAAGCCAGTCACATGGTACGGGAATGTGGAGTCCGTGTGTATAAGTGTGATGTGTATGTTAATTGTGTCAGAACTACCTGTGGTTGAGTCTTTGCTAACATAGAGGTAGGTATGGTAGTTACGTTTGGATGGTGCTTAGTGAAGTTTAGGCATGATTAGTGAGCTTGCATGATGATTTTTAGATATGTGACAAAAGTCTATTCGATAGGAATACGTGGAAATGTGAATGGATGTGCTATAATAGAAGAATGAACATGTTGGTGTTTGCTATAAGTTGATGGTGACGGTAGTCATGTACGAGTTTATAAACCCTACCGTGATTACGATGATGATAGTTATAGAATGATAAAGTTATAATATGAAACATAGCATATAGTAGTGCATTTATACCTTGTTTATTGGTTGAAATTTTTCCGCTGCGTAATAATTGATTTGTGTAAGATGATTTGCTTATGATTGAATGCAGAACATGATAGATTAATTTGTTATGAAGAGTATGCATTTATATGATATGTGAAAGAAAGAATTGATGTTAATTATACGCTTCAAGTTGAAGTGAACACGTGTTTAGTAGTAATGTGTAAAGTAAGTTTAAGTGTAATATGATGGCGTGATTATGTTTATAAATGATTCGGTAGCAGGTAAACCGAGTTGGGTAATTTGTGTAGCGTAATGTGACATACACCTTAGGTGTTGAGACGATACACTATGCTGGAGTAAGAATAGTAATGCGTGAATGAGTGTGATAAATAGTGCCGAATTCCGAACTTAGTTTGGAATCGACACGCGATGTTGTTTTTGCAGGAATCTTCAAGTTACTTCGTATTTCTGACCGAGTACTTAACTATACTTGACCGAGTGCGAGTGCTTACTAGACCGAGTAGACCTCACTCGATCTAGTTAGGAAGCTATGACGTCGGGATGTGGGAAAAAAATTTCTGCAGATACTCGACGAAATAGCGCCTACTCGATCGAGTAGGGTGGTACTCGATCGAGTATCCTAGGCACTCGATCGAGTAGGTTACTGTACAGTGAATCCTACGGGTTTCTTAAAACCCCAATTCTTTCTATTTCTTCTCATTCTTCTTCTATATTTCGATACTTAAGCTCTCAAACCCTCATAATCTCTCATACTCTTGTGTTGGTAGTGGTTAATTTGGGGTTATTTTCTTTGTTTGATTTCGTTTCTTCACTTTACTACTTAATCAAGGTATGCTTTTCTTCCTAATTTACATGATTTATTGATTTGGATGTGTTAGAATACTTATATAATCTGAAATTTTCGATTCATATGGATAGATTGTTGCTTTTAATTGTTGAAATATGATTCACATGCCCTCTTTCTTTGATTGTTGGTGATTAAGTGCTGTAAATTAGACTAGAAATTGCAAAATTGAAACCGAAATTTCTAGGGTTCCAAAATTGAAATTGATTTTTGATTGTTTTACATTGATTAGATGATGGAATTGGGTAGTATACCTTGTTTATATCATGTTGAAGGATGGATTTTGATGATTTTTCACCTTAAAAAGTTGCCTTAAAACTCCGTCTTAAAAGTGCCTCAAATGGAAATTCGTGATCTATAATTGGAATTTGGCGTTGTATATGACTGTTTAAGTGAAGGTTGAACTTCAATATGGTAGTAGTGATGATAATTGATGAATAATATGTCAAAATTGTTACAGCTATAGAGACCGTCTGAAAAGTTTAACTGAGTTATTTGTTTCTAATATTGAAGGTGATGATGATATGTCCTAAATTACTTCTCCATGAACTTGTACAATTGCCTCACATGTTATTGGGAGTGTTACGGAGTAGCCTTAGTGAAGCAAAACAAATCACCTTAGGCATGTTTTTGCCCGGTTTTGGTCCCTTGACCGAAATAGGGTCCAAATAAGAAATCCGTCTAAGAAATGTGGAGCTTTTTTGGTTTGAAAGTATTCCATGAAGAGTCTAGAGTATTTTTGTCCAAGAGCTTGTGCCTTGGGAAGGAGATAATCAAAGAGAAAAGCAAGGAACAAAACCGGTGGGGCTAGGACTACACGGTTTGCAATGGTAAGTACAAGGGTCGCTTTCAAGTCCCTTTCATCCTTCCTAAATTAACCAAGACATCCACAAGGCTCCTTTTGTTGCTCTACTACTCTTGCACAAGAATGGCCGAACCTCTTTTGAAGCTTCCAAGAGTCCTAATTATCATTGTCCTCATTAGTTTACTTTCTTGTTTTTCCTTTAAGATTTTTAACTTGTGTAAAGCCTTGGGCCACCTTTTGAAACCGGTTTCCTAGGGGTCTTTTGGACCGTTAGATTACTAGGTTAGATGAATGGATAGGATTATTTTGCTTAGTCTATAAAAGCAAGGCATTCCTTAGTGTAAAAATTAGAATTTGATGAATGAACAAACACAAGTTAGAAACCATGATTTCTACTAAACCTCTTTTGCTTAGTGCTTAGAGTCGGGTATTCTTCTTTGCTGTGTGCTTGAAGATAGTCCTTGGGTATTGTTCTTTGATGTGTGCTTGAAAATTATCCTTTAGTCTTAACCTAGTGGCTGTGTGCTTGGGTTAATTCATATCCTAATCACGCCTTTACTCTATTCGATTGTAGAGTTCAAGATTTCCGTGGTGCCAGACAGTTCTGTCGACTGTTCGATTGCAGTCCTCAGAGTTTCTGCTCTGTTTTTAGTCCTTTTTATCACGATTAAACAGTTTAAATCACTGTCCAAATCGAGTCAGTTTCAGTCCAAATTCGAGTCTTGAAGGTTTCACTTCAAATGGTTATCAAAGCTTTAGGTTTAACACAATTCCATTGTTGTGTTAGTCTTGGGTTCAACCTTTGTGAGTTCATCTTCCTACCTACATCAAAAACACAAAAACAACCATGAGTGAAGAAAGGCTACTTGGAATTGAGACTCAAGTAACACAACTCTCCGAGAAATGCGACCTAATGATAGATTCCTTCAATGCTATCATGGCTAACATTCCAACACCACCAAGGGGCCAAGGAAGACCTCCACCTTACCGTGGTAGAGGACGTGGCCGAGGGTTTGGAGTAAGAGACCACGAAGCCAACCATGAAGAGGAGGATGTGCACTCGGATGAAGAGGGTTCTTTCATGGAGATCGAGCATGAAGAGCATCCTAAAGACCTAAAGGTAGAAATTCCGGACTTCCATGGTAGTTTAAATCCCGATGACTTACTAGATTGGTTTAGGTCAATTGAAAGAGTCTTTGAATTTAAATCATACTCGGATGCTAAGTCTTTCAAGGTTGCTATTTTAAAATTCAAAGGTTATGCATCTCTTTGGTATGAAAACATGAAGAGTCAAAGGAAGAGGGATGGTAAAGAGCCCATAAAATCTTGGTCGAAATTGAAAAAGAAGCTTAGTAACAAGTTTATTCCTAAAGAGTATACTCAAGACATGTTCATTAAACTTACTCAACTAAAACAAGATCAACAACCACTTGAGTCTTACATTAGGGATTTCGAACAACTCACTTTGCAATGTGAAATCAATGAGAAACCGGAACAAAAAATTGCTAGATTTGTTGAAGGGTTGGATGATAAAATTGCTAGTAGGGTCCGAATGCAACCATTGTGGTCTTTCAATGAAGCCGTGAACTTGGCTTTAAGGGTGGAAAAATGGGGCAAGGGGAAACCGTCCACTTCAAAATTGCCGACCAAAACAACCACCAAGACTACCTATGCCGAGACCAAACCCAAAGAAATCCACACCCCAACCGTGACCCCCACACTTGACAAAGGAAAAGGCATTGACTACTCACAAAGAAAGACCTTACCCCTAAAAAAATGTTTCAAATGTCAAGGTTATGGTCATTTTGCCAAAGAATGTCCAACTCAAAGAGCCCTTAGTAGCTTTGAAGTGGTTCATTGGGGAGAGGATGAGATTCTTGTGTGTGATGAGGATGAGGAAACCGAGGAAACTAAGGATGAGGAGGTAGTGTTGCCGGATTCCGGGATGAGTCTAGTCACTTGGAGAGTGTTGAGTGCTCAACCATTGGAAATGGATCAAAGACAACAACTTTTTAGGTCTAGGCGTACCATTGGAGGGAAAGTTTACAACCTAATCATTGATGGAGGTAGTTGTACTAATGTGGCCTCTAGTATCCTTGTTGAGAAACTTTCCTTAACCACCCAAAACCATCCATGTCCTTACAAATTGAGGTGGCTTGACAAGGGAGCCGAATTGAAGGTTGACAAACAATGCCTAGTATCTTTTTCCATTGGCAAGAATTATGTTGATAAGGTTCTTTGTGATGTTCTACCCGTGGATGCTTGCCATCTCCTACTTGGTAGACCTTGGGAGTTTGATAAGAGTGCGGTGCATTATGAAAAGGATAACACTTACTCCTTTGAAATTGACAAGAAGAAGATCACTCTAGCACCTCTTCCACCATCCTCCATGCTTGAACCTTGCAAAGAAGTGATGCTAATCAAGGAGGCCGAAATGGTCCCCGAAAAGAGCAATGAGAAAGGTGTTCATGTTCACTTTGCCGAGAGTGTATCCAAGAAACAAGATGAAACAGTCCCTAGCATGGTTCAAAATTCGAACAGGTTCTTTCGAGGTGATCCACCTAATGTCGAGCATGTATCCAAGGAGCAAGATGAGCCGTTCACTAAAATGGTTCGAACAAGAGTCAAGGTCCATGAAAATGTTCCTCCAATTGCTAAACCAAGAATGAATGCCGAGGTCCCTAAAAATCCTTGGTTCGACTATGATGTCCATAAGTTGAAAGACAAATTAGGGGAGTGTTCAAATGTAAAAGAAGAACCCAAGTGGAGTAATGCCAATGATCAAGTCCAAGATGAGCTCCTTGTCAAGAATGGAACCAAGGGTATCATTGGTGGGATGCAAGTTCATCATCCCGTCTCGCCCGCCACTAATCCAATTGGGAATGAAAGCAAGGACAAGTCAAGTGCCTACTTGAAAGATCAAGGAAAAAGGGTCAAGAGACGAGTTCAAGAAGGGATCCTTAACAATGTCCAAACCGTGAGTGTCCAAGATGGTGTGCATTGTGGCTATTCCGTACTCCCTATTCCAAGTCTACATGAATATGAGCACAAGAATCAGACAGTCAAGGAGAGTGTTCACTCAAGCAAGCAAGGGAATGGTGTCAAAAAACGGGTTGAACAAGGGTTCATTCGTCATGGTCAATTCATGGCCAACAAAGGGAGGTCCAAGGGTTCCAAGCAAGGGACAAAATTCAGAATTGGGGATTAAGTGTGGGTCTGTTGGTGCAAGTTAGGAACCCTTACAAAAGGGGATAAGCTCATGTCAAGAGAAGGAGGTCCGTTCAAGGTCACTAGTCAAGTCGGGTATGATGAGTACAAAGTCGATTTGTTGGGAGCCCGTGCCACATTCCATGCTAGTGAATTAAGTCATTGTGAGGAAAAGCCTAGTGATGAAAATGCCGAGGATTTGAGGACAAATCTTTTTCAAGAGAAGGAGTTTGAAGCAAAACAAATCACCTTAGGCATGTTTTTGCCCGGTTTTGGTCCCTTGACCGAAATGGAGTCCAAATAAGAAATCCGTCTAAGAAATGTGGAGCTTTTTCGGTTTGAAAGTATTCCATGAAGAGTCTAGAGTATTTTTGTCCAAGAGCTTGTGCCTTGGGAAGGAGATAATCAAAGAGAAAAGCAAGGAACAAAACCGGTGGGGCTAGGACTACACGGTTTGCAATGGTAAGTACAAGGGTCGCTTTCAAGTCCCTTTCATCCTTCCTAAATTAACCAAGACATCCACAAGGCTCCTTTTGTTGCTCTACTACTCTTGCACAAGAATGGCCGAACCTCTTTTGAAGCTTCCAAGAGTCCTAATTATCATTGTCCTCATTAGTTTACTTTCTTGTTTTTCCTTTAAGATTTTTTAACTTGTGTAAGGCCTTGGGCCACCTTTTGAAACCGGTTTTCTAGGGGTCTTTTGGACCGTTAGATTACTAGGTTAGATGAATGGATAGGATTGTTTTGCTTAGTCTATAAAAGCAAGGCATTCCTTAGTGTAAAAATCAGAATTTGATGAATGAACAAACACAAGTTAGAAACCATGATTTCTACTAAACCTCTTTTGCTTAGTGCTTAGAGTCGGGTATTCTTCTTTGCTGTGTGCTTGAAGATAGTCCTTGGGTATTTTTCTTTGCTGTGTGCTTGAAAATTATCCTTTAGTCTTAACCTAGTGGCTGTGTGCTTGGGTTAATTCATATCCTAATCACGCCTTTACTCTATTCGATTGTAGAGTTCAGGATTTCCGTGGTGCCGACAGTTACGCATTTGTTCGATTGCAGTCCTCAGAGTTTCTGCTCTGTTTTTAGTCCTTTTTATCACGATTAAACAGTTTAAATCACTGTCCAAATCGAGTCAGTTTCAGTCCAAATTCGAGTCTTGAAGGTTTCACTTCACTTAGAATCATGCTAGGTTGTTGAAATTTGTTGAGCATGTGTATTTACCATGATAAATTTTTCACAACTATGGTTTATGAGTAGCTATAAACTGAAATTATGTATCGATTTGGGAACTTGTTGGTAAATGTGTGTACTTAGTTGAGTATTCAAAGTTTAATGGCATGAATTATGTGCTTCACATGTCGAGCTTTTTGGTGAATTTGTGTATCTAGCTGAGCATAAAAAACAAAAAAATCCAAATTACGTGAAGTATATGCCTTACATGTTTATGCAAGTTGTTTAAGTCATATGATGAAACAGATGCCGAGACCGAACGTAGGAACCCGTCAAAGTAAACGGGGGAGGGTTACTCAACCTGAGATTGGGGGAAGGGAGTGGACCCGTGGTACCCGCAGTTCCGGAGTACCCTTCTGTTGTTTTTGTCGATTTCAAACAGAGAGAGCGTTTTGTAGTTTTACAAAAACGCAAAATGAGACCGACAAGGTGTATAGATACTACACTGTTGGAGGATTTGGAGATAGAGACGGATGTCCGTCACATATTTGAGACTTTGGGCCTTATTGGTTTGTATAGACTGAGGAAACACTCTTATCCTTTTCTTACCTTGGAGTTTATGAGCTCCTTTAGCTATGACCCAGCTGCCCAGACCGTTGAGTTTAGGTTAATGAACACCAGTTTTCTGTTGACTATGGATCTATTTGCGTCTCACCTTGGGTTGGCCAAGCCTTCCAAGGATTCTATCACCGATATCCCTTTGAGTGCGGTGTCGCCGCCTAATGCCTTGTCCATTTGGAAAGCGACTCCTACCTCAAGTAACATGTTAATTAATGACGTTCAGTATGTTACCTTGAGGGTCTTTCTCCGTTCTCTTTCGAACCTCCTTTATGATAGACCGGATATCAGTAAACTGAATAATCATGAGGTGTTGCTTCTGATGTCTTACCTCAACCCGGAGCGGGCCAGGAAAGTGTTCTTTAATGCTCCTTCCATGGTTTGTGCTGCCCTTGCCTTAATGGATACTTCCTCTTCCCGGTACTTGAGTTGTGGCGCTATCGCCACTCGGTTAGCTGAAAAGCTAACCTCTTTTGAGGCTTCTTCGGAGTATGTGCCTCTAGCTACCCCAGTGCCCACTATGGACCGTGACTACTATCTCGACCTGAAATGGTTGAGAACTTTGGCTGACGGTAGCCTAGCTTGGAAGGTGTGGGGCATGAGTTGGATGAAGATTCCAGCTCCTGAGCATCTCCCACCGACGGAGCCCTTAGAGTCGGCGGTAGTGACTGTGGACTCTGATGATGAGGAAGAGGAGGAGGAGGAGGATGTTGATAGACCCCGCCAGCTACAGACCTACCTCATCGACGACACGATTCTCGAGGTGATGCCAGAGCCGAAGAAGGGCGAGAATGCGGCGGTTGTGGTGGTGGAGAGACCTAGGTTGGGGAGAGGACCCCGTCGAGTGAGGGAGAGAACCTTGGAGACTAGGCCACGGCCGGTAGCACCACAGCAGCAGCATCCTTTTCCGTGCTACCCTTACCTCGACACCACGGAGACGCGATCCAGCTACTTGGCGGAGAGAGTGTCATCTACTTTGACACTCAGGAACATGCACGAGATGGCGTACACTCAGGGGATAGAGATCGAGGGACCGCATCCGGTTTGGTGGAGTGGAGTTGGGGACTACACATGGGTTTTCCACTCCTACGGGGTGGATCAGTCGACGTGGGGGACACCTCAGTCCTTTGCCTACGGTGGCTTGACCCCATGGTACGTGAGTCCGGGAACCGGAGCAGGAGTAGATGCAGGGATTGGGTCATCGAAAGCGGGTACTTCTGGAGGTGGTGGTGATGATGAGGTGATGGTTGAGCAGCAGCAGCAGCAGGAGGAGGAGTGATGCTCCTTGTTTTATCTTTATTTATGTTCGTTGGTTTTAGATGTTGGTAGCATTGTTAGATGTTGGTAGTTGTTTTCGTTGAAACTTTGGTTATGGATTTGTATTGTTGGCCATAAGGCCGGATTTGATATTTGACCTTGTTGCAGGATGTTGGGAGTCGGGGAGTCATCCCGACTCGGGTTACATGACGGCTATGCATATATATCTTGGTTTATGACAGGTTTTATAAGGCATTTTGGCCTGTGCATACTCGACAGAGTACCCCGTACTCTATCGAGTAGCTGTAGGCATGTATGTAATAAAGGTTTCTGATCTTTGGGCTACTCGATCGAGTAGCCAATACACTCGATCGAGTAGCACGACACTCGATCGAGTACCACTACATACTCGATCGAGTGGCACTGTTACAGGAGGTTTTCGAAAATGAAAAGTGTGCACTTGTTTTATAATTGCAAGTTTGATGTTTAATGTGGTTATTAGTGCGCAGTAACACCTTTGAACCGTTAATTTCATATGTTGGAAGCCGCGCTTGGGTTTTATATGCATGTTTGTCACAATTAGTGAGGTGATGACGGTTTCTTGTTGTTTTAATATTACATATGCCATATTACTACTTAGCCTTTGAAGTTACATCTCTTCATACGTTTGTGCATACGATATTAACATGATTTATCGACGGCGGCTAGTTATTCCGGTAGTTTGTGTATGATTTATAATTTAACGAGTATATGCTTAGCAAGTAATGTCCATAATAAATAATATGGTTCTATTTCATGTTATGAAGCAAGTAATAGGTAATATGTGTTATAATTTTGGTGGTGAACTTCGGGGACGAAGTTCCTTTTAGAGGGGAAGAGTAATGTCGCAAAATAAAAAGGTTGTTTTTGAAGTTATGTTGTTATTCGTTTACAAGTTTTTGTTGTTTAACTACTAAATTTTCTAGTACGTTGATCACATTGCTTATATGAAGTGTAAGTGGTTGCTTTAGTTCATTGAAGTGAATGTGATAGTATGTTTTAAAGGACAGTCATAAGGAGATGGTTGTGGTGCAATGTGTCGTAATAGAACCGCGTTGTTGGGTAACATGGTGGTATTAGTTTTGCAGCATGAAGTTGATATGAGACATGTTTCGGGTTGATAGTTGTTACCATATGAGGGGTAATCATTGTTTGTGCTTCGCATTGCGAGGTTGATATTTTATATATGATAGTTTGTAAGCGTTGATGTATACATATAAGGTGACAGTTGATGATGATAATGTTTGCATGATAGTTGTAAGAGGCGTTTTGAATAGAGCGTTAGACGGTGATGATGATGACATGGGGGATGGTGTTTCCAGGGAGTAATAACTCAAGTAGGAAGAAGGGTGATGTCGTGTTTTCCCGTGTCTTGTGCGTTGAGATAGGTGAGTTGAACTTCGGGGACGAAGTTCCTTTAAGGGGGGAAGACTGTAATACCCGCCCTTTTAGAGGCCCTTTGACCAGCGTTGACTGACCTTCGGAGCGGGAATAGTCTTATAAGTGCGTGCCAAAACTATCTTGGGTTACATGTTAAGAGTGGTACTCGATAGAGTAGAGGCTACTCGATCGAGTAGCTAGGTTACTCGATCGAGTACGGGGCCACTCGATCGAGTATGTGGGGGTACTCGATCGAGTACCGAGTTTTCAGCGAGGGTTTTATATCGCGTTTTGTTATATCCGCAATTCATTTCCGCCCCTTTCCTCCTATCCTTTGGTCGCCTTTTTCCCTTCCCTTCACCATAAAACCTCCATGGAAGCCTTTTGAAGATCCTTGTGCTTTAGGAGAGCGTCACTTGAGTCGGGTAGCGGTCTTTTACCGGGTTTCTCCTCATAGGTATGTCATAATCATCATCCGTATCCTCGTCTTTGCAGTTAGGGTTTGCTTGATAGTAATAGATGTTTGTATGGTGGTTATAGGTATTGCTTGATTGCTGGATATGTTGTTTGTCGGTATGGATTGGTTGCAGTTGCTTAAAGGTAGGATTTCCTACTCAGTATTAGTCCCATAATGTGATGTTGATGTGTTGTGGTTGATTGAATAATATAGTAATTGTATTATGACGGTTTGTTGATTGTGATTGGTTGTCTCTGGTTCTCGAGGCGTGTCCTCGGCTGAGTGGGGTCACTTGCGGGAGTGGCTTCACGCCCTAGTTTCGCCTTTCGTGGAACCCGCCACGAAAGGGGATGTGCACATTAATGGACATGGTTATCGCTCGATATGATAAGCGGAGCTTAGGTGGGAACGGCTGCGGTCCCCCACTGGCAGGGCTGGTCCAGTGGACAGTTAGTGACAGAGGTTGGTTGGATTATTGTGATTGTGTGTGAGATTGATAGCGTCGTGTCGTGTTGATAGCTATGTTGTTGTTGTCGTATCTTATCTCAGTACTGACCTTGTGTGGTTGTTTTGTTTGTTATGTGTCTGCCGTGATCCCTTATGGTGAGCAGTCGGTCTTAGCAGGTGTTGATGTTGTTGATAGCTGGAGTCCGGGCAGGGATGAGTCCTCACGAGATTTGTTAGCATTAGAGTGTAGCTTTGAGTTGTATCTTTATATCGTTTGTTGGTTTAAATCACTTGTAATATAACATAATAGTTCTCTCATCGACATTTGATTATTACTATCCTCGGGCAACCGAGATGGTAACGCCCTTATATGCTAAGGAAGGCCTAGTTAAGGCTCCTCTGAATATGGGGGTGTTACACCGCAGCCGTTCCCACCTAAGCCCCGCCCATCTCCATCGAGCGATAAACCCATGTTAATTAATGTGCACATCCTTTCTGTGGCGGATTCCACAGAAGGCGAATCAAGGGCGTGAAGCCACTCCCGCAAGTGACTCCACGCATCCAGGGACGCACCCCGAAGATCACAGATAGATACAACAACAACAACAACAACAACAACAACAACAACAACAACAACAACAACAACAACAACAACAACAATCAACGATAATAGACAACAACCGTCACAACCACCAATAATATACTTTAACAACAAACACAATAAAACCACCAATCACATCATGTAATTAATACTGAGTAGGGAAACCCTACCTGGATTGCAATCACAAATCAGACGATCTAGCAGCTGTCTCAAAATCTCTCCTCTACGAATCCCCCTCCTATACATATATTCATACAATTACTCCCTTAACCATATAAAACATAAAAACCCCCCAAATCCCCAAATTGGAATTTAACCAACATCAACCAAAAGATATAAAAATGGTACGTAGAACTTACCCTTGACGCAAGGATCACAGTGATATCAAGAACAAATGAAACCGACTCCTCTAGCTCCGGGATTTGTCAATAGAGCAGAAGAACAAAGCAACGTAATATGAAATCTCTCTTAATCAGTGAATTAGGTTTGTAAAAGTGTTTAATGAAGATGACGAAAAGTATTATATATTAATCCGCCATATTAACAAAACCCGTCAAATAACACCCTATAACCGACTTACTCGATCGAGTAAGTCTCGTACTCGATCGAGTGCCACTTACTCGATCGAGTGCCAAGGCTACTCGATCAAGTACCCTACATGCAGACTACTGTTTCGTACACCAAAACATACTTACTCGATAGAGTAAGCTCCACTCGAAAGAGTACCCAGAGACTCATAAAACCGTAGTATTACAGTCTTCCCTCCTTAAAAAGAACTTCGTCCCCGAAGTTCAAACCACAACAAAACAAAAACACACTAACACTCTCCCGACACAACAACAAAAACAATACTCAACATAAAACTCCAAAACATACTTACCAAACCAAACTCAACCCGACTCAAACAACTACTAACTATTTCCAAATCAACATAAAAAGATGTAAAAACTCTTCGCGACCATCTCCTACCCCCCCTAAAAGAAACAAGGTTACGTCCCCGTAACCATACATACTTGATCAAAAAGAGATGGGTAGCGCTCTCTCATGGCCTCTTCCGCCTCCCATGTAGCCTCCTCAACCTCATGATTAGACCAAAGAACCTTAAGCAACACTGTCTCACCATGTCTAGTTTTCTTAACCTTCCGGTCAAGAATTTGTTTAGGCACCTCAAGATAAGACAAGGACTCATCTAACTCTATGTTCTCCACCCCTAACACATGTGATGGATCGCTAACATACTTCCGTATATGAGACACATGAAACACATTATGTACCCTATACAAAGCAGACGGTAAAGCCAACCAATAAGCAACCTCTCCAACACGGTCTAAGATCTCATTTGGTCCTATGAACTTCTGACTCAGCTTCCCTTTCTTACCAAATCTCAGGACCCCACGCATAGGAGACACTTTCAAAAGAATCTTTTCCCCAACCTGAAACTCTATATCCCGGTGATGTAGATCTGCATAACTCTTTTGTCGGTCTTGGGCCGCTCTCATCCTCTCTCTGATCCGCTTAATCTGCTCTACCATCTCATGTACCATCTCTGGTCCTAAAACCACTGCCTCAGCACTGTCGTCCCAACAAATCGGACTCCTACATCTCCTCCCATATAAAGCCTCAAATGGCGTCATGCCAATACTGGTGTGATAGCTGTTGTTGTAGAAAAGCTCAATCAAATCCAACCTCTGCTCCCAGCTACCACCAAAATCCATAACACAAGCTCGTAACATATCCTATAGAGTCTTGATGGTCCTCTCTGTCTGACCATCTGTCGCAGGATGAAATGTTGTACTCATCTTAAACGTAGTTCCCAAAGACTTATGCAACTCTTTCCAAAACCGTGAGGAAATCTCGAATCTTTGTCGGATACTATATCTTTAGGCACCCCATGTAATCTCAGCACATTCTTCCGATAATCCATAGCTAACTGTGCCTTAGTCCATGTATCTTTCATTGGCACAAAATGAGCTGACTTGGTCAGTCGATCCACTATAACCCATATCATGTTGTTACCATGTTGACTCTTCGGTAAACCCACGATAAAATCCATAGAAATGGTCTCCCACTTCCACTTAGGTACCTCAAGAGACTAAATCTTACCTTGGGGTCGTCGCTGCTCCCCTTTTACTCTCTGACATGTCAAACAACGGGCCACAAACTCAGCTATTTCTTTCTTCATCCCAGGCCGCCAAAAAGTCTTCTTCAAATCCTTGTATAGCTTGTCACCACCTGTATGTACCAAGTATGGTGTGCAATGAGCCTCTGTCATGATTATCTTTTTCAGCTCCTCATCATTAGAGACACACCACCTCCCATCAAACCTCAGACTACCATCTGTATGAATAGAGAATCTAGACATTGTCCCTTTCTCTACTCCAGCTCTCCACTCCACAATCTTGGGATCCAACACCTGTTTACCGCGAATATCATCATAAAGATCAGGCTGCACTGTCAAATCTCCCATGGCATCCCTTTTTCTGGATCATATGTATCCCAAACTTCCCAACCTCATCTCTCAATCTCATCAAAGATATAGTTGTGCACAAAGAATGCACACTCTTCCTACTCAAAGCATCTGCAACTACATTGGCTTTCCCTTCATGGTATATAATATCCATGTCATAATCGCCAATCAACTTCATCCACCTCCTCTGTTTCATGTTCAACTCCTTTTGTGTGAAGATATACTTGAGACTCTTGTGATCTGAAAATACCTTAAAGGTCCCCCCATATAGGTAATGTATCCAAATCTTAAGAGCAAACACAACTGCACCCAGTTCCAGATCATGTGTAGGATAATTCTCCTCATAAGGCTTCAATTGCCTAGAAGCATAGGCAATCACTTTCCCATTCTGCATCAACATACAACCCAACCCATTCTTTGAAGCATCCATATACACCTCAAAGTTCTCACTCCCTTCAGGCAATGCTAAGATTAGAGTTGTGGTCAAACGCTCCATTAATGTTTGCAACGCCGTCTCACAACTCTCATCCTAACAAAACCTGCTCTCTTTCCTCATCAAAGCTGTCATACGTCTAGCAATCTTGGAGAAATATTTCACAAACCGTCGATAATACTCAGCTAAACCCAAGAAACTCCTGATCTCAGCTACATTCTTTGGTGCTTCCCACTTGGTAACTGCCTCAATCTTTGCAGGATCCACAACTACCCCTTCCTTTGAAATCACATGTCCCAGAAAAGCAACTTTCTCCAACCAAAACTCACACTTGGAAAACTTTGCATACAGCTCATGCTCCCTCAAGGTCTGCAATACAATTCCCAGATGCTCCTCATGCTCCTCCTTAGTCTTAGAAAAGACTAAGATGTCATCTATGAAAACCACCACAGACTTGTCCAAAAACTGACTAAAGACCCGGTTCATCAAATCCATAAACACATCTGGTGCATTAGATAACCCAAACGGCATCACCATATACTCATAATGGCCATACCTCGACGTGAAAGTTGTCTTTGGTATGTCCTCCTCTCTAATCTTCACCTGATGATACCCGGACCTCAAATCACTCTTAGAAAAGACTGCTGCACCACTCAGCTGATCAAACAAATCATCTATCCTTGACAAAGGATACTTGTTCTTCACCGTCACTCTATTCAGCTCCCTGTAATCTATGCACAACCTCAAGCTCCCATCTTTCTTTTTCACAAATAGAACTAGTGCTCCCACGGTGATACACTACGTCTAATGTATCCCCTTTCAATCAGATCGTCTAACTGCTTCCTTAACTCCTCCAACTCCTTAGGACCCATACGGTACGGTGCCTTAGAGATTGGCCCCGTCTCCGGTTTCAGCTCAACACTGAAATCTATCTCCCTCTTCGGTGGCAACCCCGGAATATCCTCTGGAAACTCCCCCACAACTGGTATCTGCTCAACTGTCGGACTCTCCACTCTGTCATCCCTCACATGGGACAAGATTAACGGGCACCTCTTCCTCAGATAGGACTTCAAGGTCCAGCTGCAATCAACTTAACTTTGGGTTTGACAACAAACCCACGATAAGACACACTAATCCACTTAGGACCTCTCAGGGAAACTTTCTTTTGATGACAATCTATCTTAGCTTTGTACTTTCCCAACCAATCCATCCCGACTATCATCTCAAAACCATCTAAAGGGAACTCTAGCAGGTCTATAGGTAGATCAACTTACCTAACTATCATGGATACATCTCTATACAACCTCCCACACGATACAGACACACCCGAAGGTATAAAAACTTCCTCTCTTACAGACTCATACTCTCTCAAACCAAATTGTTTAACATGACTCGAAGATACAAACGACTAAGACACCCCCAAATCAAACAAAACAAAGGTATAAACACCATTAACAAGAAAAGTACCAGTGATAACATGAGTGTCGTCCTCAGCTGCTTTTTTCTCCATCATAAACAGCTTGCCATTGGTCTTCTGCCCACCTCCATGGACAGTACTAGCTGAGGTAGTCGTCTTAGCATCCGACCCCTGGTTGTTGTTGGTGTTCGTAGCTGGTTTCTGATAAGAATTACCGCCATTGCGGTTACCCCCACCGTTGTTGTTTTGACCTCCCCTGTTGTTCCATGACCCAACCGGTCTGTTGCTCGCATAACTTTGTGCAGGACCCTGTGAAAAGCTCCCCTGTACCGGCCTCTGGAAACCCCCACGCACCGCACTGGTGCACTCATGTCTCTTGTGGCCCATACCGCCACAGTTAAAACAGGTAATCCCCCAGCTACTGCTACCACTCCCACGGCCACGCCCATATGAGGCCTCGGCACTAAACCCCGAGCCAGATAAATATGCTCTCGCTTGAGTGTGGTTACCCTTCTTATAGTTGGATTAACCACCACCCTCGCTCTCAGCCTTCCTCTTCTCAGCACCCCTCTCTCTGCTCATCTCCACCAACCTCTCAGCCCATCCAGCTCTCTCATAGACTTCCTTAACATCTGTAAGGACTCCCACCGGTAGCTTCTCCATAATCTTGGGGGTCAACCCCTTCTCAAACCTCAAAGCTAGGTTCTCCTCACTCAGCCCCATATCCTCAGCGTATCTGGACTTCTCATTAAACTTACGGTAGTACTCAGCCACTGTCATATCAGATGCCATCTTAAACTCATCGAACTCCTCCCTCAGCTTACTCCTCACATATTCCGGCACAAACTCACGTCTCATGGCTCTCCTGAACTCATCTCAAGGTATTGCAGGTAGTCCCTGCTTCATATATATCCCCCTAGCACTCACCTGGACCTTATCCCACCACTCACCTGTTGTTTCCCTCAAGTAAAACGCAGCTTGTTCCACTTTCAACTCATCCGAGAAGTGCACCAACTCTAGGATATTCTCCATCTCCCTGTGCCAATTATCCAGAAGAATTGGCTTCCCAGTTCCCTTATACTCTTTCGGGTTGAACCTCGTGATATGGATGCTGATATTGGAGTGATCAACCTCCTTATCCTTTCCCACTCTCTTTAACGCTTCCGTAAGATCATCTTGGTGCTCCAACATCTTTACTATATCATCAATGTCCATGCTCTCAGCTCTAGCATACAAGGGGGTTTTCTTTGGCGGCATCTTGTAACTATATAAGAAAAGGTGGACATAAACACGCATATTATAACCAAAAACACGCAAACGACCTGTACAGAACCCACTCGATCAAGTACCAAAACCCACTCGATCAAGTTGAGGTCACTCGATCGAGTGCCCAACCTACTCGATCGAGTGCCTCAACTTCAGAACCTGATCAGACCTCTGCTCAAAAACACACTCGACCGAGTTGACAAGCCACTCGATCGAGCGAACCCTACTCGATCGAGTGCCCCTACGTACTCGATCGAGTACCCAAAAACACATTTCTGCCCAGAAAAACACTAAACTCCCTACTCGATCGAGTCACACCCACTCGATCGAGCACCTCACCTACTCGATCGAGTGCCCCCCACTCGATCGAGTCATGCAGACTCGTATACACTACCCGCATGTTCATCTTACTTTCCCAACATTATATACAACTTCTATACTTTCAACATAACAACAATAACTATGCTTGCATATATACGCAACTCTTTATATATCAACAAAACAATCGACTTCATATTACCAATATGCCACATTACAAACAAACAACATGCTTTTCATCTGATTTAATATATAAATCACATATCTTTCAACCTCTATTCCATACCTCTAATCCTCAACATTCGACATCCATCAATTCACACCACATACTACTATCTAGATACACAACCAGAAGACAACACATACGTCCCGACACGTACCCCATGTGACCGGTTCAAAATTGCAGGGCGAGTTCGCGACTTCAGGACGTCTCCCAAGCCTTTGCATTAGCTCCTACAACTTCTACCCCGGATTCATTTTAATTTGACTCCCTATGTTCATTAGATTCATTGGTTACAGGTTTCAGGATCGTCTCTCTGATACCACATTGTGACACCCCCATACTCCAAATGCCTTACCAGGACCACTCAGGTATAGGAACATCACCATCTCGGTTACCCGAGGCAATGAATATCATAAGACAATAACGAAACGTCATTTAAAAGTAAATATAATTTAAATGTTTACATGTTCAAAGCCAAACTTATAAACCAAATACAAGTTCCAAAACCAAATGTCTACTAGCCAAAACTGAATACTAAGGACATCGTCTCACACAGCGTAAGACTCTTCTAATCTAAGTGACGACTCATCCCAGCTAGCCCAAAAGCGTCATGTCAAACCTACTCAACAACTACTCACCATCCCCGAATGGATCACCACAGTTTTACAAAACAAACAACGGGGTCAGTACTAATTACACAACACAATCACAATAAGACAAATGTTAAACGGCTCAATCGTCACATCAAACCCCAAACTCCATAATCAATCTCCTCATAACTGACTACACACTAGAGTGTGTAGTCCTGCCAGAGTACCCATCGCAACAGATACTCCACACCGCCAGTGGGGGACCGCAACCGTTCCCACCTAAGCCCCGCTCATCTCCATCGAGCGATAAACCCATTTTCATTAATGTGCACATCCTTTTTGTGGCGGGTTCCACAGAATGCGAATCAAGGGCGTGAAGTCACTCCCGCAAATGACTCTACTCAGCCAGGGACGCACCCCGAAGATCACAGACAGATATAACAACAACAACAATCAACGATAATAGACAACAACCGTCACAACCACCAACAATATACTTTAACAACAATCACAATGAAACCACCAATCACATCATGTAATTAATACTGAGTAGGAAACCCCTACCTAGAATGCAATCACAAATCAGACGATCTAGCAGCTGTCTCAAAATCTCTCCTCTACGAATCCTCCTCCTATACATATATTCATATAATTACTCCCTTAACCATATAAAACATAAAAACCCCCAAATCCTTAAATTAGGGTTTAACCAACATCAACCAAAAGCTATAAAAATGGTACGTAGAACTTACCCTTGACGCAAGGATCACAGTGATATCAAGAACAAATGAAACCGACTCCTCTATCTCCGGGATTTGTCAATAAAGTGGAAGAATAAAGCAACATAATATGAAATCTCTCTTAATCAGTGAATTAGGTTTGTAAAAGTGTTTAAGGAAGATGACGAAAAGTATTATATATTAATCCGCCTTATTAACAAAACCCATCAAATAACAACCGATAACCGACTTACTCGATCGAGTAATTCTCGTACTCGATCGAGTGCCACTTACTCGATCGAGTGCCAAGGCTACTCGATCGAGTACCCTACAGGCAGACTACTGTTTCGTACACCAAAACATACTTACTCGACAAAGTAAGCCCCACTCGATAGAGTACCCAGAGACTCCTAAAACCGTAGTATTACAATAAGACAAGGACTCATCCAGCTCTATGTTCTCTACCTTTAACACATGTGACGGATCACTAACATACTTTCGCAGCTGAGATACATGAAACACATTATGTACCCTATCCAAAGCATACGGTAAAGCCAACCGATAAGCAACCTCACCCACACGATCTAAGATCTCATACGGTCCTATGAACTTCTGACTCAGCTTCTCTTTCTTACCAAATCTCATGACCCCTCGCATAGGAGACACTTTCAAAAGAACCTTGTCCTCAACCTGAAACTCTATATCCCGTCGATTTAGATCAGCATAACTCTTTTGTCGATCTTGGGCCGCTCTCATCCGCTGTCTGATCAGCTTAATCTGTTCCACCATCTCAGGTCCTAAAACCACTGCCTCAGCACTATCGTCCCAACAAATCGGACTCCTACATCTCCTCCCATATAAAGCCTCAAATGGTGCCATGCCAATACTGGTGTGTTAGCTGTTGTTGTATGAAAACTCAATCAAATCCAATTCCTGTTCCCAGCTACCACCAAAATCCATAACACAAGCTCAAAGGTCATCTCAGTCTGGCCATCTGTCGCAGGATGAAATGCTATACTCATCTTTAAGGTATTTCCCAAAGACTCCTGCAACTCTTTCCAAAACCATGAGATGAATCTTGAATCTCTATCAGATACTATGTCCTTAGTCACCCCATGGAGCCGAACCACGTTCTTCCGATAAGCCATAGCTAACTGTGTCTTAGTCCATGTATCTTTCATTGGCACAAAATGAGCTGACTTGGTCAGTCGATCCACTATAACCCATATCATGTTGTCACCTTGTTGACTCTTCGGTAAACCCACGATAAAATCTATAGAAATGGACTCCCACTTCCACACAGGTACCTCAAGAGACTGAATCTTACCTTGTGGTCGTCGCTACTCCCCTTTCACTCTTGGACATGTCAAACAACGAGCCACGACCTCAGCTGTTTTTTTTCCATCCCAGGCCACCAGAAAGTCTTTTTCAAATCTTTGTATAGCTTGTCACCGCCTGGATGTACCGAGTATGGTGTGCAATGAGCCTTTGTCATGATCATCTTTTTCAACTCCTCATCATTAGGAACACACCACCTCCTATAAAATCTCACACTACTATCTGTATGAATAGAGACACTGTCCCTTTCTCTACTCCGGCTCTCCACTCCACAATCTTGGGATCCAACGCCTGTTTACGGCGAATATCATCATAAAGGTCTGGCTGCACTGTCAAATCGCCCATAACATTCCCTTTCTGGATCATATGTATCCCGAACTTCCCCACATCATCTTTCAATCTCATCAAAGATATAGTTGTGCATAAAGAATGCACACTCTTCCTGCTCAAAGCATCTGCAACCACATTGCCTTTCCCTTCATGGTATATAATATCCATGTCATAATCACCAATCAGCTTCATCCACCTCCTCTGTCTCATGTTCAACTCCTTTTGAGTGAAGATGTACTTGAGACTCTTGTGATCTGAAAATACCTTAAAGGTCGCCCCATATAGGTAATGTCTACAAATCTTAAGAGCAAACACAAATGCACCCAACTCTAGATCATGTGTAGGGTAGTTTTCCTTATAAGGCTTCAATTTCCTAGAAGCATAGGCAATCACTTTCCCATTCTGCATCAACACACAACCCAACCCATTCTTTAAAGCATCCGTATACACCTCAAAGTTCTCACTCCCTTCAGGCAATGCTAAGATTGGAGCTGTGGTCAAACGCTCATTTAATGTTTGGAAGGCAGTCTCACAACTTTCGTCCCAGCGAAACCTGTTCTCTTTCCTCATCAAAGCTGTCATAGGTCTAGCTATCTTGGAGAAATCCTTAACGAACCGTCGATAATACCCTACTAAACCCAAGAAACTCCTAATCTCTGCCACATTCTTTGGTGCTTCCCACTTGGTAACTGCTTCAATCTTCGCAGGATCCACAGCTACCCCTTTCTTTGAAATCACATGCCCCAGAAACGCTACCTCCTCTAACCAGAACTCACACTTGGACAACTTTGCATACAACGGATGTTCCCTCAAGGTCTGCAACACAATCCTCAAATGCTCCTCATGCTCCTCTTTAGTCTTAGAAAAGACTAGGATATCATCTATGAAAATCACCACAAACTTATCCAAGAACTGACTGAAGACCCGGTTCATCAAATCCATAAACACAACAGGTGCATTAGATAACCCAAACGGCATCATCACATACTCATAATGACCATACCTTGACGTGAAAGCTGTCTTTGGTATGTCCTCTTCCCTAATCTTCACCTAATGGTAACCCGACCTCAAATCAATCTTAGAAAAGACTGCTTCACCACTCAACTGATCAAACAAATCATCTATCCTTGGCAAAGGATACTTGTTCTTTACCGTCACTCTGTTCAGCTCCCTATAGTCGATGCACAACCTCAAGCTCCCATCTTTCTTCTTCACAAGCAAAACTGGTGCTCCCCACGGTGATACACTAGGTCTAATGTATCCCCTCTCAATCATATCATCCAACTGCTTCCTTAGCTCTTCCAATTCCTTAGGACCCATAAGGTAAGGTGCCTTGGAGATTGGCCCCATCCCCGATTTTATCTCAACACTGAAATCTATCTCCTTCTTCGGTGGCAACCCCGGAATCTCCTCTGGAAAAACATCTGGAAACTCTCCCACCACTGGTATCTGCTCAACTGTCGGACTCTCCACTCTATGATCCCTCACATGGCACAAGATCAACGGACACCCCTTCCTTAGATAGGACTTCAAGGTCACTGCTGCAATCAACACACTAATCCCCTTAGGATCTCTCAGAGAGACTCTCTTTTGATGGCAATCTATCTTAGCCTTGTACTTTCCCAACCAATCCATCCCGACTATCATCTCAAAACCATCTAAAGGAAACTCCAACAAGTCTACAGGTAGATCAACTTGCCCAACTATCATAGACACACCTATATACAACCTCTCACAAGATACAGACTCCCCCGAAGGTATAAAAACTTCATCTCTTACAGACTCATACTCACTTAAACCCAACTGTTTAACATGACTCGATGATACAAATGATGGTGACGCCCCCGAATCAAACAAAACAAAGGTATAAACAACATTAACAAGAAATATACCGGTGATAACGTGAGCATCATCCTCAGCTGCTTTCTTCTCCATCATAAACAGCTTGCCACTGGTCTTCTGCCCACCTCCCTGGACAGTACTAGCTGAGGTAGTCGATTTAGCACTCGACCCCTGGTTGTTGTTGGTGTTTGTAGCCGGTTTCTGATAAGAATTACCGTCATTGCGGTTAGCCCCACCGTTGTTGCTCTGACCTCCCTTGTTGTTCCATGACCCAGTCGGCCTGTTACTAGCATAACTCTGTGTAGGACCCTATGAGAAACTCTCCTGTGACGGCCTCTAGAAACCCCCACTCATCGCACTGGTGCACTCATTTCTCTTGTGGCCTACACCGCCACAGTTATAACAGGTCATACCCCAACTACCACCACTACTACCACGGCCACGCCCGTATGAAGCCCCAACACTAAACCCTGAGCCCGATGAATATGCTCTCACCTGATTATGGTTACTCTTCTTGTAGCTGGACTGGCCACCCCTTCGCTCTCAGCTTTCCTCTTCTCAGCACCCCTCTCCTAGGTCATCTCAACAAACCTCTCAGCCCTCCCAGCTCGCTCATAGACTTCCTTCACATCGGTAAGAACTCCCACCGGTAGCTTCTCCATAATCTTGGGGGTCAACCCCTTCTCAAACCATAAAGATAAGTTCTCTTCACTCAACCTCATATCCTCAGCATATCTGGACTTATCATTAAACTTGCGGTAGTACTCAGCTATCGTCATATCGGATGTCATCTTAAAATCATCGAATTCCTCTCTCAACTTACTCCTCACATGTTCCGGCACAAACTCACGTCTCATAGCTTTCCTGAACTCATCCCAAGGTATTGCAGGTTGCCCCTGCTTCATATACATCTCCCTAGCACCCACCTTAACCTTATCCCACCACTCACCGACCGCTACCCTCAAGTAGAACGCAGCTTGTTCCACTTTCAACTCCTTCGGGTAATGAACTAACTCAAGAATGTTCTCCATCTCTCTGTGCCAATTATCCAACAGAATTGGCGCCCCAGTTCCCTTATACTCTTTAGGACTCAACCTAGCTATGTGAATGCTGATCTAGGAGTGATCAACATCCTTATCCTTCCCAACTCTTTTCAAAGCTTCTATAAGAGCATCTTGGTGCTCCAACATCTTCACTATGTCATCAACCGTCATACTCTCAGCTCTAGCATACAAGGCGGTTCTTTTCAGCGGCATCTTGTAACTATATAAGAGAAAGGTAAACATAAACACTCATACCATATCCCAAAATATGCATACGACCTGTATATAACCTAGTCGATCGAGCCCCCACGCCTACTCGATCGAGTTGAGGTCACTCGATCGAGTTGCCCCACCTACTCGATCGAGTACATCGACTATAGAACCTAATCAGAAAACTCCCAAAAACACACTCGATCGAGCTTACTAGCTACTCGATCGAGCTGACCCCACTCGATCGAGTGCCCCTACCTACTCGATCGAGCGCCCAAAAACCTGCTTCTGCCCAGAAAACATAAAACTACCTACTCGATCGAGTCAGACCCATTCGATCGACCCTCTCACCTACTCGATCGAGTCATGCAGACTCGTATAACTACCCGCATGCTTATCTTTCTTTCACAACTTTATATACAACCTTTATACTACCAACATAACGCCAACAACAATACTTATATATACTCAACTCTTTATATACTCAAACAAAATAACTTTACTTCCATATTTCTAACATGCCATATTATAAAACAAACAACATGCTTCATTCATCCAACATACAAGTCACATACTCATCACCTTTTTATTCCACACCTCTTATCCTCCACATTCATACATCCACCGATTCACCACATGTTATTATGTAAATATGCAAACAGGAGAATAACACATCACGATCCCGACACGGACCCCATGTGACCGGTTCAAAATTGTTGGGCGAGTTCGCGACTTTAGGACGTCTCCCAAGCCTTTGCGTTAGCTCCTACAACTTCTACCCCGGAAGACTCTTCTAACAGCCATGTGATGACTCACCCCAGCTATCCCATATGCGTCATATCATACCTACTCAATAACTTCTCACCATCTCCGAATGGATCACCACAGTTATTCAAAACAAACAACGGGGTCAGTACTAATTACACGATACAAACCACAATGAAACAAATGCCAAACAGCTCAATCAACACATCAATCCCCAGTTTCCATAATCAATCTCCACACAACTGACTACACACTAAAGTGTGTAGTCCTGCCAGAGTACTCATCGCAACAAGTACTTCACACCGCCAGTGGGGGACCGCAGACGTACCCACCAAATCCCCGCTCATTAGCCACTGAGCGATAAACCCAAGTTTCCTTAATGTGCACATCCCCTCCTATGGCGGGTTCCACAGAGGGCGAACCAAGGGCGCGAAGCCACTCCTGCAAGTGACTCCACTCAGCCAGGGACCCGCCCCGAATATCACAGACAGTTATACAACAACAATCAACAATATAAACCAACAACCGTCACAATCACCAGCAATATAATTAATCAATAACCACAATACAACCACCACACACATCATGTAATTAATACCGAGTAGGGAAACACTACCTGGAAAGTAACACGAAATCAGACGATCTAAGCTGCTACTCAGAATCTCTCCTCAACAAAGCTTCCTCCTATACATACATACATATTGTCACTATCGTAACCACATAATCATAAAAACCCCCAAATCCCCAAATTAGGATTTAACCAACATTAACCAAATGATATAAATGATATGTAGAACTTACCCACGACGCAAGGATCACAACAGTATAAAGAACAATGAAAACCGACACCTCTAGCTCCGGGATTTGCTAATAATGCGAAGGGACAAAACAACGTAACTTGAAACTTCTCTTGACTGTGATTTAGGTTTTGTAAAAGTGTTTAAATAAAGATGACAAAACTTAATATATATTAATCCGCATTATTAACAAACCCGTCGCAAATCACCCGTAAACCGACTTACTCGATCGAGTAAGTCACTTACTCGATCGAGTGACCCTTACTCGATCGAGTGTATCGAGTGTCAAGCTTACTCGATCAAGTACCCTACAGGCAGACTACTGTTTTGCATAAAATCCAACTTACTCGAAAGAGTAAGCCCCACTCGATAGAGTACCCCAGGACACATAAAACCGTAGTATTACAGTCTTCCCTCCTTAAAAAGAACTTCGTCCCCGAAGTTCAAACCACAACCAAAACAAAAGCACGCAAACATCCTCCCGACACAACAACACAAACAAAACTCAATGTAAAACTTCAAAACATACCTCCCAAACCAACTCAACCCGACTCAAAACAACTACTAACTATATCAAAACCAACATAAAAACATGTAAAAACTCTATGCGACCATCTCCTACCCCCAAAAAAGAAACAAGGCTACGTCCCCGTAACCATACATACCTGATAAAAAAGAGATGGGTACCGCTCCCTCATGGCCTCTTCCGCCTCCCATGTAGCCTCCTCAACCTCATGATTAGACCCTTAAGCAACACTGTCTCACCATGTCTACTTTTTCTAACCTTTCGATCAAGAATCTGCATAGGCACCTCAAGATAAGTGTGACACCCTCATACTCCAAGTGCCTTACCAGGACCACTCAGGTATAGGAACACCACTATCTCGGTTACCCGAAGCAATGAATATCATAAGACAATAACGAAACATACTTTAAAAGTAAATATAATTTAAATGTTTACATGTTCAAAGCCAAACTGATAAACCAAATACAAGTTCCAAAACCAACTGACCCTTTACCGCAATGGTGACCGCATCCAACACCACATAACACGACGTCCCTCTAAACCTTTATCTCAGTAGTCCCCACAACTAACCACCACCGTGCATCCATATCCTACGTCCTCCAACTACCTACTCCCTCTTGTTTCCACCATCTCCTATATCTCCGTCATACCTCAAGCATAAGCATCATCCCGCCCTACCCCATGCATGAACTATTGACAATGTTTGACATTTAATGTCATTTTATTCTCATATTTTAGTATAGCATGTTAAATTAGGATATTCTCATTTTTAAAATTTTAGATATTATGTAGCCATTTTCCTATGTGTGACACGTGACAACAAAATAAGCACCTGATATCTATTTTAACATAATATAAATATAATATGATATGCACCGAGCAACAATTTAAATTAACCAAACCAAGCTCATATTAACCCAAACTTATTTGCATCAATATTTTACCAATAAATATTCAAATGAACATCTAAATTCAAAATTAAACAAATTACAAATTGCATGATCAAAACAATCTTATATAAATCTAATTTAATTTGTTCTCGACGTAAATCTTTTATATGCTAAAGACTTAAACTTTGAATAACTAAGTGGTTTAATTTATTAAGGTTGAAATAATGTCTTCAATCATTCTTTTACAATTATTAATAGTAAATGAGATGAATATAAATGATACAACCTGCTAGGCTACAAGCAAAATTGAATTGTTGATATGTGACACCCCATACTCCAAGTGCCTTACCAGGACCACTTAGGTATAAGAACGTCACCATCTCGGTTACCCGAGGCAATGATAATCATAAGACAATGAAGAAACATAATTTAAAGGTAAAATACGGTTTAAGTGATTACATGTTCAAAACTCAAAACTGTTAACTAAAATACAAGGTACTCAAAAATGTCTACTAGCAAAATTGTCACAACTATAAGACATCGTCTGACACAATGAACGACTCTTCTAACAGCCACGTGATGACTCACCCCAGCTATCCCATATGCGTCATATCATACCTGCTCAATAACTGCTCACCATCTCCGAATGGATCACCACAGTTTTTCAAAACAAACAACAGGGTCAGTACTAATTACACGATACAAACCACAATGAAACAAATGCCAAATAGCTCAATCAACACATCAATCCCCAGTCTCCATAATCAATCTCCACACAACTGACTACACACTAAAGTGTGTAGTCCTGCCAGAGTACCCATCGCAACAAGTACTCCACACCGCCAGTGGGAGACCGCAGCCGTACCCACCAAATCCCCGTTCATCAACCACTGAGCGATAAACCCAAGTTTCCTTAATGTGCACATCCCCTCCTATGGCGGGTTCCACAGAGGGCGAACCAAGGGCGTGAAGCCACTCCCGCAAGTGACTCCACTCAGCCAGGGACCCGCCCCGAATATCACAGACAGTTATACAACAACAATCAACAATATAAACCAACAACCGTCACAATCACCAGCAATATAATTAATCAATAACCAAAATACAACCACCACACACATCATGTAATTAATACCGAGTAGGGAAACCCTATCTGAAAAGCAACACGAAATCAGACGATCTAAGCAGCTACTCAGAATCTCTCCTCAACAAAGCCTTCTCCTATACATACATACATATTGTCACTACCGTAACCACATAATCATAAAAACCTCCCAAATCCCCAAATTAGGGTTTAACCAACATTAATCAAATGATATAAAAATGATATGTAGAACTTACCCACGACGTAAGGATCACATCGGTATAACGAACAATGAAAACCGACACCTCTAGCTCCGGGATTTGCTAATAATGCGAAGGGACAAAACAACGTAACTTGAAACTTCTCTTGACTGTGATTTAGGTTTTGTAAAAGTGTGCAAAGAAAGATGACGAAACTTAATATATATTAATCTGCATTATTAACAAACCCGTCGCAAATCACCCGTAAACCGACTTACTCGATCGAGTGACCCTTACTCGATCGAGTGCCATGCTTACTCGATCGAGTACTCTACAGGCAGACTACTGTTTTGCATAAAATCCAACTTAGTCGACAGAGTAAGCCCCACTCGATAGAGTACCCCAGGACACATAAAACCGTAGTATTACATGATATGTCTTACATATACTTCCAAATGGTAAAAAAGTTACGAAGTATTGAATAGTTCAGTTAAGTAATCCTATGGTTTAGCCCAAAATTTTTGAAGAGACAGTCTCTCATTAAGGCTCCGTTTGGCAAGGCATTTCAGGTATCTGATTTGGTCAAAGTAGCTTATTTAACCAAAATTCCAGGTACCTTATTTTTTTTGTACGCGTTTGGCAAGTAGCTTATTGAACCAAATAAGCTACCTGAAATGAAATGCTACCTAGAGTAGCATTTGAGATTTCAGGTACCTGTTTTGATTTAATTTTCCATTCTTACCCCTTCAATTTATACTATTAAATAATTATCATATCTTTTTAAGTCATTTCATCAAAATCAGTTACCTTTTCATTTAGTTTGTCAAACACTTTTATATATAATCAACCACCTTATCAGTTTTTAATTTTCAGTTACCTTTTCAGGTTTCAGTTAGCTTTTCAGTTTTCAGCTATCTTTTCAGGTTTCAGCTAACTTTTCAGTTAGTTTTACTAAACAGAGCTTTCAAGTTATTGAAAGACCTTTAATCGTATCCCTTTTATTATTGGTTATGATCTCTTTTATTTGGTACTCCCTCCGTCATGGTCGTTTGTTTACCTAGTCCATTTTGAGCTGTCTCAGGCAATTGATTACCTTTTTATTTTAGGAATGCCTTTGATGAGCAATTTATCCTCGACGCTTAATTTGTTTGACTTGTCATTCAATAATTGATTTGCCCTCCTTTCTTTCCTTGGTCTTTGTGTTATATAACAAAACGTAAACAAATGGGTCCTTCAGGATGTCCTTCCTCGTTTACCACCCTGGTTATGATTTCGACTGGGCTAGGTCCAACCTCTTTACTAGGTTTGGTTTGGGTAGTTGCGCATGGCCCTTTTGAAGACCATGATGGCTTGGTTTTGAGGGGTAAACCATCAGAATTTACTTGACTGACTGGTGGTAGTGCGCCACTATGCCCCGTTGGTGCTTACTGAGGCTGACTTCTTGTAGGCCAACTGATTGCTCCCTAAGTGTTAGGTGTATTATGACTGATTCCTGACATGGTTTTTGGATGAAGCTTATACGCCTTTTGACTATAGAAAATGACCACTACGTCCCATGGTGGGCGCCAAACTATTTTGGTAAAAATTACCTAGTTGCGATTTATATGTGGGTTAAAGCGATTTATCTATTAGTTGATTTACTTGAAGTAATTTAAAGTAGCTGAACGTAAGTAAATGAACAAGTATGAAAGATTGACACAAGTGATTGATAACGCGGAAAAATCCAATGTGGGAAAATAATTGCGGGTGATCAGAATCCTACCAATTATCCACTAGAATCAAGAAGTTTAGTTGAGTACATTGTGGAAGAGGGATGTTTCGTCTTCTTCTTCCTTCTGCTTCTTGGGCCTTACTTGACAACAGTCCACTTATCCTCTTGACTTCCCTTTCGTGTAGTGTAATTTGATCAGGCCCATATTTATAAAAGCTGGTCCCAAACATCCATATGTTAGAGCATTACAGAATAAAGTGTTTTATGGTAATTCTAATTCTATTGTGTGTATATATATATATATCTCCTCATAATGGAATAAAGTCACATGAGTCTTCTTTATTTTATTTCTATCTTCTCCATATAATTATTTTTCCCTTTATTTCACAACACAATTACATTTTTTAAAATAGCTATTGTATCACGGCTAGCCTTTTTAAGCATATTTTCAACAAACGCTAATTCTTATGTCTATCAAGGAATAATTCTATTTTATTAACTTTATTAACTGTGTTATATCAAATTAAGAAGATTAAATTAACGGAAAATTCACGTGGTACCCTCGAACTTTTTCATTTTGCACATGGTACCCAACTTTTTAAATTTGTGTACATTATACCCTCCATGTTTGATTTTTATGCACAACATATCCTTTTTGTCGCTGTAAAAAAACTCAATTGCGCATAACTCCTAGACCGGAATTATGAATCGACCAATTGTTTTTCCTAAAATGATTATCTCATCATAATCTACGATTTGTGGAAAAAAAAATTGTCGACTGACATTTTATAGGGGTTTTTTTTAATGAAAATCTCAAATCAACCATATCTTCGATCTTAAATTTACGAATGACCATTTTCGTTTTATCAATCTATAGCTCTCGAAGAGATAATCAATTTGAAAAAAAAAATTAATCAATTCCGATTTCTGGTCTATAATTTATGACCAATTGAAAATTTAAAAAACGATAAAAAGACAAGTTGTGCTTGAAAATCAAATTTCAAGGATATTATGTGCACAAACTTAAATAGTTGGGTACCACGTGAAAAATGTCAAAGTTTGAGGGTACCACGTGGATTTTCCGTTAAATTAATTTAGACTAATATAATTAGGGATTGAAGAAATTTTTGTCAAATTAGCATTTTGCTAATCTTCTAGAGACCTTTTTTTAAGAAGATCTACATTTGCTAAAGGCAAAGAAGACAACAGTATGCAAAACTGAGAAAATGTGTGTGAAATCGATCATGTCCAACAATAAAGCTGTGTGTTACATTTTTATTTTTCCAAGATTAGCTTCCTCGCAAAAAAATATTTAAGACTTTCTAACTCTGGGCGGTGAAAATAGATGGCACGCAACATCATCAAGTGTGTCATGTCCTTCGTAATATCATAAGCATTGGGTGGTCGGCTAGTCTAGGGGTGGTTTAGGACCGATGGTTTGGTTGGTACGGTTGATGGAGGGTGGTGTGGTCGTCTCGGTGGTGCGACTGGTCCGGTGTCCGAGATAAGAGTGGGTGGGGTGGTCCAATGGTCTGGCCGTGCAGAGGAGGCGACGATGGAGGATGGCTGGTGGTTTGTTGGTGGTAGACGGGTAGGTGGATTGATTAATTAGAGAGATTTTTTTTTTTATTATGAAAGAAAAATGAGAGGGTATAAATGTATAATTGTTATTCATGTATATGATTGAGTAGATCATGTCCATGAAAGAGCATAATCATTTAATAATTTTAAACAAAGTCATAAAATCTACTTTGTTAAAACAGAAGTACTAAGCGTCTAACATTTTACCTTCTTTAACCTTATAACTAATTTTAACTTAGAAAAATACTTTCACATTGATCCATTTTCACTCTCGCGAAAGTGGCAATATGCCCCCTTAACTTTACCCAGTGGTGAAATTAGGCCGTTTAAGTATTAGTTTTAGAATCAAACCCTATAACTTTAATCGGAAGTGAAATTAAAGCGCATTGTTTAATTTTTCATGAATATTCCACCAAAATTCATTTTATAAACCAATTAATCAAATATAAAATTTAATTTTTAAAATCTTACAACTTTTATACAACATATAATTGTAATAGCGAGTTTTTCTGATAATTTTACAATTATTAGACAATTTATTATAAATGTGAATAGTAATTTTATTATATTTTTATTTGTTTATATATTATAGATGGATGTCAAATTATTCTTTGGATAAATAATTGATTTTATGTAGATTAATAAAGTTGAAATTAGCAATTTTTATGAGTTATTAGTTGTACAATATAAATATAAAATGAATTTTTGTTGAGATTTATGTGAAAAAAAATTGGGACTGAATTTCACCTTTTTTTAAATTTAAGGGGTTCGTTGTTACAAGCCTACAATTGATACTTAAAAAGTCGAATTTTATCATTGAGCAAAGTTTTTTTTTTTTTTTTTTTTTGGGGTGCGAATCATTAAGCAAAATTAAAAAGGGTAAATTGCCGCTTTTGTATTTTCACTCTCAAATACCTCGAAGAAAATTATCCCAACTTTATCAAATACCAAGTACACTCTTAATCTTTTGGTTAAAGACTAGTATAGATCCCGTGCTCTGACAGACGGTATTTTTAGTTTTGTTTTATAAAGAGACATTCTCATTAAATTAATTGCATAAATTACCTGTACCTTTAATGTTATAATGTACTAATATAATCTTAGTGAGAGGTAGAAAATGAAAGTTTATAATCATTAAAAGACACTTTAAGTTAAGTTATTTTTGTCTTAAACCATTTTTAATTTACTATAAAAATTATAATGATATATCATTGCATGAAACTAATTTATGACATTAAACTACAATTAAGTGATGTAAAAATGTAAAATCTAATTTAAACGCGTACAAACTTTATAACAAAAACAGGTAAAAACAGTATACCGCGCACTTATAAAGATGAATTACGAATAATTAGACTAATATTTTTTTATTTATGATTAAAAAATTACATAAAAATTATTACGTCCTTTAAAATATACACCATATTTAGAGTGTAAATGATGAAGGGTAATATAAGAAACAAATTTACATAATTTTAGGGTGTAAGTGATGACAATAATTATGTTAAATACTGCATAAGAAACAAGTTTGCGTAATTTTAGAGTGTAACTGATGAAAAATAATATATTTGAAAATTGAAATGATTGCATAATAAATTATGCATTTTAATGAAAAATTCACAAATATGAATTTTAATTAAAAGATTAGAGTTTAATTATAAGAATATATTAATTGAAAAGATAACAATGTAATGAATTTTTTATTTTTACTTGTTACTTTATTTAGTTAGATGCCTTTTGGAGGGAAAACTAAGAGAATTTTTATTCTCTTAGTAGTAAGGGGGATTTTATAACATCTGATTAACAATAGGATATTTGTAAATTATCGAACTTAGTGAATAATGATATTGTAAATCAGATTACTAACATTTCACTGCCACATAATGATACTCCAGATACCTTCATTTGGGGTTGTCCGTGGATGAAAATTTCTCTACCAAAACAGTAACATGGTTAGCGCAAGGTTTGTTCGATCAAACTCTTGACAAATGTGAATTTCAGTGGATTTGAAAACTGAATATTCCTCCAAAGTTAAATTTGTTTATTTAGAAAGCTTGTGTTGACGGCCTCCCAACAAAAGGTAGGTTGCTCAAGAGTCATGTTAATGCCCCACTTCATTGTGTTTTATGCAACTATCTTATTGAACACAAAGATCATTTCTTTTACAAATGTCCCTTGATTGAGTCTGTTTTCCAAGGCATGAACATTACTAGCTTTAACAATATTTTGTCAAAATATGATGATATTGCAAGTGAAAGTTTTGTAATGAAACTCAATTATCTCAAAGACTCAATTCCAAAAGATGATTTCATTAAGACTATCTTTATATGGTGGAATGCCTAGTTTTATAGAAATAACATTATCTTTAACAATGTCCATATCAATATCAACAAACTTATTACTTTATGTAATAATAACATTAAGATCTGGAACGACACTAGACATACGGATCTCAATAATCCTGAAAAAAGACGAGTCAACTAAACCAATTTTAGTAAGGACGAAATCTGGTGGGAGAAACTTAGAAACGGTTTAATAAAGCTAAATTTTGACGGTTCGAGAATAGAAGGCAATAAAGTTGCTTTAGGATATTGTATAAGAGATCATAATGGTAATGTCATTTTGTTAGTAGCAAAAAAGTGCGGATCCAATAGTATTCTTGTTGCGGAAGCTCTCGCTTTAGCAGCTAAATATTTAAGAATCTCAAAGCTTATTGTGGAGGGTGATAATTTATGTTTTATTAACTCAATTCGTAGTATTTGGCAAATTCCTTGGGAAATCTCTAGTATTATCAAGGATGTGAAATTTAATTAAACATTGCTTCCGTGAAGACAACAAAGTTGCTGACGTTATGACTTCTATTGTACATTCATGTTCACCTCTTTCGAGGTGGTTTGAAAGCCGGTGGTTTCAACTTACCTAAATCATTCGAAATGATGAGATAAGTTGGTCTTATACCAGATAATCAATCTAGTTTCTTACCTTATAAAAAATAAAAATAAATAGTCTCAAATCTATCTCATTCAATTAGTCTTACTGTAGACGGATATATCGGTCTAAAGTGAAAGACGGGTCAAATATGCTTAAAGTAATGACATTTATGGGCTCTATCATGCAAGTTGTTGCTTGTCTTATGTTTAAAGTGGGTGGATATTTAGCCCGAATATCCCGTCTATAATGAGAATTTGTGATCATCATTATTCATTAGGCCTAAAGTTGGATAAAAATGTGTAACCCCAAACTCGTTGAATAAACCCTGGACTGTTCTCCCTTCGCCCTCCTCTCCAAACCGTTGCAAACGAAACACACAGCATAAACAAACTGCAACTCAACAATGCTGCGTAAAACAATGACTGCCCAGAAATCTCAGAAACAGCAGCAACAGCAACTCAAAAACAACACTGATGATGTCTTTGCTTCATGCTCTTTTTCTAGCCTTGGTCTCCAATCTTCTCTTTGCGATGAGCTCAAAGGTATCTCTTTCCATTTTCTCCTATTTAATTTTAATTCTTTTATTTTTCTTACAATTACAGTGTTTCTGATGTTATCTTGTTTAATTGTTGAGTAGAAAAGTTGGGTTTTGAGTCTCCTACCCAAATTCAAGCTGAAGCTATTCCTGTAATATTATCAGGCCGCCATGTGTATCCTTTTTTTGATATAAAATTGAAAAAGTTTGAATCTTTGGAAATTATACATGATTTTGTGAAGTGGGTTTTGTTTGTTGTGTGGTTTTCTTTAATGGGTATGTTAGACTTGTTAATGCACAAACTGGAAGTGGCAAGACTATTGTGTATTTAGCTCCAATTATTCATCACTTGTTGCAGCGTCGAATCCAGAGGGCTGATGGAACTTTTGGTATGCGATTACTACTTTTTCCTCGTTTCGCACGTATTTGTAGAGTTGTTATGTTTATGGATTTGTGTTATTTGGAAAGAAGTCCTGAGGGTCATTCTTCCAAATTGATAGGAATATTGTGTATTAATAGTGACCAACTTGCATGCTCATGAAGCTTGATAGATTTGTGTTAGAGTTCTTTCAACCTTGGTTAATGATAATGGATTAGGGTTTAATGTAGGCTTCAGTTCTTTGTGATTGTAGAATGTGTTTCATCTTGTACACAAACGCGTAATTTTAGCAAGCTAAATCAAAGGGGATCAATCTGCAATGGAAATATGAAACTTGTTGATATTTCTCGATGAGCCCATGAGGGTTGTCATTCTGCAATATTGTAGTGAATTTTTAGGGAGGACAAGAAAGCCCTGCATCTGCAAAATAACTCTTGTATGAGTGATTGTTTAAGCTTTCTCTAGCTCTTATGTATATGCTTATATGGACAAAATATAACTGTTCTTTCAGTAGTTCACATGGGTGATGGGTTAGAGGAATTTGAACATCCTGATCTTATCTAGCACACATTTCAACTGAGTAAGCAGTTCATTTCTTGGTATTATGAGAAAAGCTGACTGTTATACCTTATATGCTTGAATAACATGTAGTTAGGATGAATATGTTATTCGTGTTCCATCCACTGTCCATTTACCCTTCTCCTCCGTATTTTAAATTTAAAAAGAACGTCTTGGGCGTGCCGAAGCCCAACACTCACCGAGACACTAACCAAAACGCCTTGGTGTGCCTTAAGTACGCCTTATAGACGAGGCACACCACTATGCAATATTTCAGTATTTTTTCTTCTCTTTCATTTATGCCGTCGTCTTTGACACATTGTTCCTAATGTTTACTCCGTCACAAGACTAAACCCTCTTTAATATCCAAAAGGCGGGAATATTGCATGGAACGTTATCTAGAAGATACAAATTTGTTTGTAAAAACTGAGTGTCTCGTGTCTATTAGGCGCGCGCCTTTGCCTTGCACCTAGTGATTTGTTGCTTCGAATATTCCCCGTCTTACTGCACCTTGCCCCTTTTAAAACTAATCTTTCTATAGTTTATTGGACATTTTTTATTATCGTGGCACTTGTAACAACCACCAACATCGTCTATCCAGGCGTAGTGGCTCTCTGTCTCTTTTGGTTGTGAAATTTCTCGCAACAGCATTAGCCCTTTTGAGCACTTATTTAGCTTTGGAATTTAGAGTATGGTGATAGGTCCTTTTAGTTGTTATCATTTTTGGTAAAAATAAGCTAATAAGTTCATTAACCTATATCTTCTTTAATTTTTGATATTGTTTGTGAATCTATATTCTTCCAGAAAGATATCATTCTTAACTGGTTTACATGTCATTTCGTTGCAATATTCACTAATGCTTTTGTCACAGCATTGGTTCTCGTGCCAACGCGTGAGCTATGCACGCAGGTCTATGAAATCCTTCAGAAAGTGCTGCATCGATATAATTGGATAGTACCAGGATATCTAATGGGCGGTGAAAATAGGTCAAAAGAGAAGGCAAGGCTACGTAAAGGTTAGTATCAACTACTAGGAATCCGTACTATCGTTGCATTCTCCATTTATTTTGTTATAAAAATTTATGTGAAGAGGTCTACATGTTCTTTGTTGTGGTTACTTATCTTTTGATAAGATTATCACGAAGTTTCTGTTTTACTTTTCATGTTTTTTTTTTTTTTTTTTTTTTTTTTTTTTTTTTTTATCAAGGAGAATATATCTTGAAGGGTGTTGTTTCTTTAACTAAAATATTGACGCTTATACATTCAAGGGTTCGTATAGTACCTTGTGACTTGTGTGTGTTCAGCTGTAATCTTCTTGGACTCATTTTATTCTTTTTTTTTTGTTCTTGATGATGGAAAAGAAAGGCTGATTTTGCTTTCGTTTTGGTTAGAAATGTGTATCATGGAGAAAGTAATTTAAATGAAGCTTTCGTTTAAGCTTTTAATTTTGCCTTTCCAATGCTAGTAGAATTTTTAGTACAGTCCTCATTTGTTCTTGAGGTTGTGCTTCTTCACACCTTTTGTGAGAAACTAAAGTTGCCGTGGTTTTTGAGCCTATGGATGTCTCTCATGGCATTCCCCTTCAAGGTAGTTTGAGAGTCTTAGGCCTTCACACTTCTTTTTCATCCATAACAAAGAGTGTTGGTAGAAGCAATCTAGTTTCCTTGCTGAAAAAATACATAGTAAATAATAACCCTTTCCACATCCATGGGTTGATGTTTGGCATGTGACTAGCCCTTTCAACATCTTATGTGGAGATATCCCTTTGAAGCTTCAGTGAGTGGTATTATTGTTGGTGGGGCTGGATTGGGCTTTTGCCTATTGTCTACAATTCCCCTCTGCTGCCTATGTCATTTGAGTTTGTCATGATCCAAAATACGTTAATTGGACATGTCACTGTCTGGATCATGTATTAACAAATATATGAAACCATAAGTTCATCTAGCACTAGGTTGAAATACTCTGTGATCGTGTAACCAACCTTTCTCATCTCGTCATGTTAATTTTGATTTGGTTGAATGGTTTCTGAGCAGCCAGTGAATGTGATAACAAATTTTCGGGATTTTGGATGCTCTACTTGATTTCAGTATTTAAATGAAAATACATTTTAGTTGGTATTGGTTGCATGAATCTAACTTGATGATGTTACCAGAAGGATTGTAGAGGTGTAGGCCCCTACAAAGGTGAAGAACTTTAGAATTCATTTATTTGCTAAAATTGAAGTCAGAAATGCATAAATTTCTAATTTATTGGTTTATTTCTTCTGTCATGCTATCACATCGTGATGCAAACGTTTAGTATTTTTATTTTTAAATTCCCTTGCCTTCCCTACTTTGCCGTAGGCGGGGAGCCTGAAGCATTCGGGTGTTCTTGAAGTCATTTGGAGTTATATGTAAATGGTCATACTTCTCAAACCTACATGTGACATAATAATATATTTCTCCTGTAAACTTGAGAGTCATTCCTGTATGACTTTCTTTTGCTTATCTGTTTAATTAATTTCGTGATTTTCTCTATTTCATATACTCGCTTGCGGCTGGTGTCCTTATTTTTTTCCTGAAGTTACAGGATACCTTGTTTATCCTTTAGCTTATGAAGCAAGAAAATTTGCTGACTATCACTCTTTTGTCAAAGAAAATGCTTAAACTTGTTTGTTGGAACCTCTTTTTACCTTTTAGCATTTATTTCTTGTTGCATTTTTTCTGTCAGCTTGATGTTAATAAATATTTCCACTGTGACTACTTTAATTGTGCTGGAATTTGGTTTTTGGCTGAGACAATAAAGCTCTTGGAATAATTAGTAGATGCCGAACAACTTACTTCTGTTTCCCTATATGTATTTGGTAAGCCTGTCTAAATGTCGGACTTGGCCATTTAAAAAAAAAAAAAAAATCTCGTGTTTTTCGCCTCAAGTGTGCAAGGTCATACCCATGATTTCGGTGTCGAGTGTCACGGGTATGTGAGGTGATATGAAGAGTCTGAGTACTATGGCTCTCAAGATGGTGCTAAGTTTGTCTAATGAATCATCAAAGCATATCCTTGAGATAATTTCCCATACATTGTTTGTCGTAGGTATTTCTATACTTGTCGCAACTCCTGGTCGCCTTTTGGATCATTTGAAGCATACATCATCATTCTTGCATGCAAATCTCCAGTGGTTAATTTTTGATGAAGCAGATAGGTAACATTATACCTCTTCAATAACCTGTAACGCAACATTAATGCTTGTTACTTATGCCACTTCATATCTGATTGAACTCGTGGTGTTGTAGGATTCTAGAACTGGGATTTGGTAAAGAAATCCAAGAGATATTAGATGTACTTGGCTCAAGGCAAAACAAACCACTAGATCAAGAAAGTGTGGGTTCTAGTTTCCAAAGGCAAAATCTACTCTTGTCAGCTACCTTAAATGAAAAGGTTAATCATCTTGCTAAAATTAGTTTGAAAGATCCTGTTTTAATCGGTCTTACTGAAAAAACGCTTCATCAAAGTACATCTCCTGAGCACCATGGATCTGTAGGATCTAGGCTAGAACAAGCTGGGAGTGTTATGGACTCCTCAACTGGAGATTATAACCTCCCATCTCAACTAATTCAGAGATATGTCAAAGGTACTTTTGAACAGATGGTATTTTTGTAGTTCATCAGTCCTATGCTCTCTTAACATCACAAACTCAATTGCATCCCTCTTTTCCAACAGTGCCTTGCGGTTCACGTCTTGCGGTACTTCTTTCAATTCTAAAGAACCTTTTTGAGAGGGAAACAACCCAAAAGGTATGTTTTATTTTATCTTTTTTTTTTTTTTTACAAATATTGCAGCTCTTTTACTCCCATAGTTTTCTTTATGTTTCTCTTCTCAGAATTTGTGGATCACTATATGTGAGCTTCCTCGTTTTGTTGATTTATTAACATCCTTAGTACCCCCTAGATATATGTTCTTCCTTTCCACTCTGTCCTTGGTACTAGGAGGTGCTACCTCCAGGCTCTGCCCCCGATGTATTGTCCCCAATTTGACTGTGATGCTCAATCAGTGTTAACCTTGACCTTGAATTTCTCCAATATATGTGGTGGTACTATGTAAATACTCCTTACATTTTTATTGATATCTTTCACTTTCCATCATGGCACTAGATTTAAGGAAAACACTTAGACAATGTAGAAGTACCAAGGGGAAAAAGTGAGCAGACCACTTACATGAGATGGAGGGAGTATGTTGTGTTTGATTTACCAACTATGGAGTATTTCTTATGATCGCTTTATAAGAATTATTTGTGTCAGTCGTCATTTGACCACCTAGGTTAAATGGGACAGTACATTTTGAATTCATAGACTGCATCCTCTCTTATTAGTTACTCTATAAATATCAATCGTTAGTTAAAAAAGATTGTTGGCTGTTTGACTATTTGTTTCAGTTGTATCTTTAAGCTGTGCTTAATAGCTTATCAACCTTACTTCGTAATTATGCCCTGAATTTGACCTTAGCCACTATCTGCTTTATTCACTTGATATGTAATTAATTTTATCGTAAATGGACAGGTTGTGCTCTTCTTCTCAACATGTGATGCTGTGGATTTCCACTATACACTTCTTAAGGAGTTTAAATGGCCACCCGGTTCGGGTTCAGAAACAGAATCAAAAAGGCTCTTTTTGAACTGCAAAACATTACGCTTACACGGAAACATGGAAAATGAAGAGCGAAGAACCACTTGTCATGCTTTTAAAACAGAAAAATCTGCTCTTCTGCTGTCTACTGATATTTCTGCGAGAGGCCTGGACTTTCCTAAAGTTAAATGCATCATACAATATGATTCCCCTGGAGAAGCCACTGAATATGTCCATAGGTGTGTTTATACAAGTACAAATTGTGATATATGTCTTATGGTTTCATTTTTGCATCTTACTCATTCCATATGTTAAGCGCAATTGTCAATCCTTTTTTATTAGTCATTTGTGTGATTGGTTCTCTGTGGGTTGACAATTTGACACTGCTCATTTTTTTCCAATTACGGTCACTAACTCTATGTCTTGTGGTCATTCTCTATAATTACTTATTCCTACACTATTCTCTCCTCATGTATATATGCTTTTGACAGTCATTTATGAGACGGTCTTAAAATTAAATTTATTGTAAGACCATTTTACTGTCAAAAGCAGTTTACTCACAAAATAAAGTGACCGCTTGTACATTTTGTATATTCTTTTAGAGTGAAAAATGACCATCTCAACTACTTACCAATTTTATAATGTTGTGATCAACTGACCATTATATTGTTGGCATTGATCCTTTTTACTTAGTGAACTATTTTAGATCATTAGTGGTCATTTTACTTTTTTTCTTTGGAGGATGTTTTATTTCCAAATGTGAAATAGCATCGCGATAACTGATTGTAAAACCGTCTTCTTATTTGTTGTTTTTTTATTGTCAATATGTCCCCTTTTGTTTTCACTTTTTCTTTTCTTTTTTTTCGCATTGAGGTGTGTGTTCACCCATAGACGGTTCCAAAGGATGATTCATGTTAGCCGACCCCAAATCATTTTGGGATTAAGGCTCTGATGTTGTTGTAATATGTCCCCTTTTACTGGACGCTTACTGCAGGCCCAAGCCAATTAAGGTGGCAGCCCAGGCCTTTGAGTGTTCTGATCCTGTTACTACTCACAAGTCACAAGCCAATAGCCGACTTAATTTTGAAATTGATGTGGTTTCATTAAGATTCTAGTTTTCTTTTATGTGGAAATTATGGCTCAGGTTTGCGATACGCCATTGGTTTCAATTATTGTTGCTTCTTATGTGACACAGGGTTGGCAGAACAGCTCGCTTGGGACAAAAAGGAGATTCATTGTTATTTCTGCAACCCATAGAAATGGAGTATTTGCAAGATTTGGAAAAACACGGTGTGTCATTAACAGAATATCCACTTCTGAAAGTTTTGGATAGCTTTCCTTCATATGGGCTAAAGCACCCTGGAAAGAGGTTTGTTTCAGTTGAGATGCATCCCTGGGTAGTAGGTCTTCAGAAGACTCTCGAGGGATTCATTAATGCAGAGGTATATGTACATCTTTATTTATTTATTTATTTATTGGTTGTGGCTCGTCTATATTTCTTACTAAATTTGTGTCCTAAACATCATAGAGTGCCGTTTGACCAAGAAGTGAAGGGGAGAGTGAATGGAGGGAGTAAGTTCTCCATCCAAATATCTCCTTTGTTGGACGGATTAATTTGCCTTGTAGGAGGCAATGGAGGGATCCATTTTTGCTTCCCTCCAAATCCCTCCACTTTCATTTTGCTAACCAAACAAAGGAAATTACTTCCTTTCAAATCTCTTCCCTCCGTTTCCCATCAAATGTGCCTCTTTCCTTTCCTTCCAAACCCCCCTATCTAGAGTCCAAACACGTGGTGTCGGAGTGTTGGACAGGTGTAACAATTTTGAAACTATTCTGAGTTAGGAATCTAGCAATAGAAGTTTCATGATTTTTGCTCAAGTATTTTTGTCAAATTGAAACTCTGACCTTCACCGTGAAAGGTGAAACTCTGACCTTCACCGTGAAAGGTGAAACTCCTTATGTAGTGTATTTAGTTTACAAGTTTCCTGTTTGACATTGTTCATCATTTACACTCTTTGCACTAACATTTTAGTCGGGATCGTAAATTTTTGAGCATGTGATAACTAGATTAGCGATCTGAATTGTCATACACGAATAACACGATCCCTTGGCGAAAAAAGAAAGACTTGGTTTTGCATGGGTCCTATATAAAGTGTTAAGAGTGGTTGCATCAATCACCATATTTACCATTGTCGGGATCGGTGGCAGTTTTTTTGTGTATGGTGTCCTGTCTTAGCCAACTTTTTCTTAATGTTGTATATGACGTACGCATTTTGGTCCTTAGCGACATTGTATATGAATTCATCGTTTTGCCCCCACTTGCATATTTTTTACAATTATGTATTGTATTCCTTAAAACTTGTGCTTTTGAGGAAGGGGAATTTAGTGTGTAGTGGTGATTGTCTTTTTGTTTTCACATTCAAATTCCAGAAATCTTAGCACAAATGCATTTCTGCGCAATTAACTACTGTAATTAAGAGAGTAAATATTGAGCCGCTTCATCTTCTTTCATTGTATTTACCATTCATAGAGTAAAGAGGGTTCACCTGGCCGGAGGTTCATTCAAAACGTCAAATTTGTAGCTATAGATATAGTGATGGGGGTTATCATCACTGTTCTTAAAGACTTAAACTGTACTTATTGTCATTGACATAATGTTTACTGTACCTTCACATTTCGCTCAGAACTTGATTTTTCTTCTATTTTTAGTTGAGATTGCTCGTGGCAATGCAATTAACTAATTAATCCAGATCCCTCTCATACTTGAAAAGAAAAATTATTTAAAAGTAGCAACACAAATACTGAACATGTTATCAGCGTACCTTGACTTGTACTTTGTTGATTTGTTCTGTTAAATTGATGTATTATATTCTTTGAACTCTAATATCAGGCAAAGATGAAAAATATGGCCAAGGCAGCGTTTCTTTCTTGGGTTAGAGCATATACGGCACATAGAGGAGACCTAAAAAGAATCTTCATGGTGAAGAAACTCCATTTGGGGCATGTGGCTAGGAGTTTTGCTCTGAAAGAGCAGCCTGCGTTGATGGGTGGGGCGGTCCAGAAGCAGATAAAGAAAAGGAAGAAAAACGACCTGAAGAAAACCGGTCAGTCTAACAAGAAGAGGAAGGTCTCTTTCAGATCTTAAATGCAAAGGATGTATTAAGGTACCTAATCTATGTCATATATCTGTTGACGACTACTACACATAAATATGATATATTTCACTGCAATGCACCTACTACATGACAATCAACTCCATGTGATATGTTTTTTTGGGTTTTAATGGTCATGGTCAAGCGGGTAGAAGTCCGATTTTTCATTTAGCATGAGACTGTCTTATACTAATATATCACAAGTCCGACCCATTTTATTACAACCGTATACACAATAGTTTTCTTAACCTACTTCAATAACCAAATCCAATCCTATCATCAGTAATTTTGGCTGAGTTAATGAATATGGGTCAGTCTCGATCATCTTACCATGAGACGGTCTGATATGAAAATTTATGGCTAATGAGTTGTTGGTTAGCGATGAGAATGATTGAACCAAGATTACTCTGACCCATCTACTGGTTGACATCTCCATCATGCCAACAGTGCATTATTCGATATGTCGTATTCCGAATTTGGTTATCTTTCAATTTTGTGACGGTGATATTTTGATTCCGGTTAAATATTGATAGTTTTCTTTTTATGTAGTACTGATCATATGATAGGAATGTCTAAATTTGTTAACTTGCAAAGGTAATACAGAATTGGTGATCAAATGTGATTGTAACAACACATTCCACAGGAAATTATTAAGATGAGAATCTATCCTTGACATATTTTTCTCGTACAAAATCTCATTGAAGACGGCATGTATCCATCACTTTGGAGTGACGGATATCATTTCCTCTCATAAATGACCCAAATAGAGGAGAGATGGAAGCACATGGGGGTGCCCCCACCTTGTCTCCCCTATCCGTTTTGTGAGTGACATTACCCGTCACTTACCCCGATCCGTCTTCAGCAAGACTAATTGTTTTTCTCGATCGTTCCTTTTCTTTCATTTTCAGAGAACAAAATCTGTGTATGTGGGGTCCACATGTTACAGTAGTAATCTAAGGAAGAAAAAAGGTGGCCAGCTGGTCGTTTTATGGAATGTTTCTGCATCTAATGTACTATTGTGTTTTATTTACTGCTTGTTTCTTTTAAGCTCGCCTGTGTCCTTTCACAATTCCTCTGTGGCAAGTTTGTGACGAAAAGTCACAAATAAAAATGAGAATTTGTGTTCTTTAAGAGTTTAAAATCAAGTCTAAGACAACATTAATCCGATGTCAAGACTTGTGAAAATTGCATCAAGTAGTTGAAAATTTCATCCGCATTATTGGAATTTGTGTTGAAGACTTGAAGTCTTATCTAAGTCGAATGCTTATATTCCTTTTTAAGACTACGGTTAAAGTTAAAATATAAGATCGATTTAAAGAATGTTTAATTTTTTGGTGACATAAAGAGACTATTGCCAAAGTATTAAATTGGTATATTAGAAACCAATTTTTTTTTTTTTTTTTTTACCAGAAGTATTCCTTACCGACAAATGAGGTATTCTTCTTTGGGGTTTGAAGGCAACTGAATGGGTGAACCCCTCCCAAGTTTGGTCTTTTCATTCGCAAGAGTCAGGAATTTGTTTAAGATATGGGAGTCTTTATCACTCACACCAACCAACTTTATTATATTGGAAACCAAAAAATGGTAGGTTTTAGCCATTACGTTATACTAGTGGTCCAAGTTAACATTTCAATATCTATGTGACATTTGAAAGGCTTTTGTGGTGTTAAGAAGACCATAAGTTGACAACCACGTCAATACAAGTAGAACCATATGCTTCAAATTTGTCGCAATTAGTCGTTTCAGTCTCAATTTCATCTTTAGTTCAACCATTTACCAAATCAATCTTCACAATCAAATCATTAGTTACCCAATCATCCCTATAAATTTAGGGTACTACACATCAAATTCATATGATTTGTCCATTCATTGATCACCAATGACAAATGTATAAAAATACAAATTTCTTTTTCTTAATTGTTATTCTCTCTGTCTCAATTACTTGTTTACCTTTGATTAAAAATACCCCTTATATTGAATAAAAAAAAAAATAAACAAATGATCGGGAAGTAAGCCAGTATTATCAATTACTTAATCACTCCATCAACTGCGAATTTTTATTCTTAAAGAAAAATACAAAACTATATGTATAATCTAAAACAATCTTTGAAAAATAAAAGTTAAGTTTAACTTAACAATTAGTCTCACTATAGAAGAATATATCTTTCTAAAGTAAAAGACGTGTCAAATATGCTTAAAGTGGTGACATTTTTGGGTGCCACCATGCAACTTGTTGCTTGTCTTATCCTTAAAGTGAGTGGATATTTGGTCCATCTATAACTATAGACTGATATCTCCAGTCTATAATGAGAATTTGTGTTAACTTAAATACGTTTAGATAGATGCAATTTTTTTCTTAATAAAAATACAAGATTACATCCTATCAGAAGATAAAAGTTAAGCTTTCACTTAAATAATCCTTTTTTTATTAAGCTATTAATAGCGATCAGGCAATTTGAAGCTCTTAAATGTTATGGCCTTGTGAACCCCGATTCTGAGAACCTTTAAAACCCTCTTTTACATGGACGTGTCCGAAATTAGTTTGTTAAACTAGCCCGGAAGATGAGGAGAACCTTTGTTTCATGGCTAACACTATAGGTTGGTTATATGGATAGTGAGAAATGAGCTCACGTTTAGGAACATTGACTTGAATCCGATTAGGTTGTCAAGCTTTATCTTCAATACAGTATCACACAATGACACAAGTAAAATGGTTTCAGCAAAGAAGTAAATGACCTAAAGAAAGCAAGAGTATTGTGATTGAAGATATAATTGCGAATGATCCCCTTCTTATTTCTTGATCTTTGTCATAAAAGTAGAGTTAAACAAATAACCGACACCGAGGAATATACTATATTTTCGTAGTCTCTTTATAAGTTGTATGCTTAGAAAACTAGATAAGAATATAAAATAGCTAAAAGAAAGGACATAATTTTGTTTTTGGATATATCAATTGTTTAATCCGAATTCAAACCAGATAGGATACAAGAGTGATAAAACTCTTGTGAATTTTAGCATTATTATATTCTCATAACTCGAAATCAAATTCAAACTAAATTTGAACAACTCTTATCAATTGATTCAAATGTCGAAAACGTTCTAAACCAGGTTAGTGATTTTTATTTTTGTTCAAATGAACGCACTAAATCGCAAGTAAGAATTAAAGTTCAACCCTATAAAAAAAACGCTCTTACCAATTAAACTAACTCTTATTCTCCTAAATCGGGTTGGGGGATTGTAGTGGAGGGTTGGAAAGTGGGGCAAGGCCCCTGATAAAAGATAAAGACAAAAGTGTCGAACATTATACGTCAAACATGATTTGGGCTTAAAGACCTACAATTAGTTGTGATTAAGAGTTTAAACCTTGTTGTTAATAAGTAGGCAATCATCCATGTTTTAAGTTTTAACTAATTTGTTTATATTGGCCCACACAAATCCAACGCTTGTTGGCTGAGTCTTGTACTTATTTTCCATCTTTCCCTTTGAAAATTATGTCAACCAAATGCAAATTGTGGTCCATTAATAAGGTTATCCATACTGCCCAAAGAGTTTTCGTTGATGGTCAAAATAGGGATTTCGCACCTACGTGTTAAGCCCACACAATTATATGATGACATTGTTGACGAGTAAGTCTGCTGAGAGATATCTCTCAATAAATTTATTGAGGAATTATTTTACCGTTTTAAGAAAAAATGGTACTAAAAATAATAAAATAGGTATAAATCATGATTAAAAATAAAATAGGTATATTTATCATGTAAAATAGGTACGAAATTACAATGTCACGATCAATAATAAAAGGGTCACGAAAAACATATAAATGGGTACATAAATGGGTACGAAAGATTAGTCTCTCAATAACTTAGTGAGAGACCGTCTGGTGATTCGATTATTAAGTCATTGTCTCATTTTCTCCTAATTTGTACCTTATTATAGTTAAAAGGAAAAAAAAAAATTGTGGATCAGTTGCGACGGACACTACCTGTCTAAAGTTTTAGACAGGTTAAATATGTCATCACTTTCATAATAAAAAATAACAAGTGGGATGGTGGGGTTGTCTTATTATGAAAGTGGTGACATATTTGACTCATCTACATCTTTAGACGAATATATGAAACTAATTGGTGCATCAAAATATCTTGTAAGAAACAACAGATTTTTTTTTATATCAAAACATTCAAAAGTTCTACCGTCCTCTCGGGGGACGGTACTCCTCACACACAAACACAATCCACCCAAGTAAAATAATATTATAATGGCTTGAGTGTGAGGAGTACCGTTCTCACGGTAGAATTACTCCAAAAAATTTTGTCAAATGATACGATGAGTAATATATTACTCCTATGATACTATCATAACAATGTTTACTTTTTCCTTAATATCTCATTGCATTTTAAGGTGTGTGATCGTGCAATTATGGTTACAAACGATAAATTATTTAAGCCAACCCCAAATTATTTCGGGGATTAATGCTCTAATGTTGTTAATACAATTCAAGGGCTTTATCATTTGCAATTAAATCATGGTACTTATATTAGCAAAATAAGGCAATAAGGCAAAATCTAAGTTATGAATTGAAATTTGAATAGTTACTCCCTCCTATTCATTTTAACTCCCCCTCTTCCAAAAGGGCATGCAAATTAAGGAGAGAATTATTTTATTGTAAAGTATTGGGGTGGTGTAAGGTAATTGGAGAGAAGGAAGGTATTATTGTGGGGTAAGATGATTAAAATAAGTATTGTTGTGAGGTAAGATGATTAAAATAAGATAAAGTATTAGTATTGTGGGATATTGTTGTGGGGTAAGGTGATTAAAATAAGTATAAAACTTTACTAAATAAAGAAAGGGGGAGAGTTATATGAATAGATGAAAAGGGAAAAAGGGAGAGTTAAAATAAATAGGAGGGAGTACTATTTAGTTGTTGGACGATTTAAATATTATTTATTTTAAAATTCGTTTGTATAATACTTAGCCTCTTCATAACATATAAGCAAAAGTCATTACGAAATATATTTCTTTTTCTAAATTTCATAAAACAGCAATGTGTTTAAAGATAAAAGTTGTTAAACATAAAATATACGGAGTACTCCGTAACAGAAAACTGAATCAAAGCCGATGGCAATTATAAACGCTCTTCGTGTTCAGCATATGAGTTGTGGTCTATTTCCTCTTACATTCCTTAATCCTTATCATTCATGCAACTAACTAATCCAGATCAATTTCGGTTGATATTTAACCACTCCTACACCTTAATTTTAATTATTAACGTACCATACCATAAACAGAATTATATGACATCAAGTGTTGCTGTATACTGGTGAATAATTGCTAATTAATGAAAAGTTTAATTATTAATTATCAAAATTATCAACTTATGATGACTAATCATCCTCCTTACCACGGCAAGTACGGCCCTGGGCCCTTGTAGTTGTAATCCACTAATCCATGCTCAATAATTCCTTTTATTCATTCATAATGGTACACAAATTCACAAATTTTTATTTGTGACGACACTATTTCGTTATAAGTTTGTAACCTCTGATCTCACTAATGAATTAAGTAACTTAAATTGTTGTATTTAGGAACCTACTTGCGATTATTATAAACTAGTTTAACTCCCGTGCAATGTATGCACGGCATATATAGAGTTTTACTTTTTTTTAGTATATTATACTCATGAAATATAAATTAGCTAATTTTTTTTTTTACGTTTCTTATCGTTATATTTTGATTTGAAAAATCAAAGTCTAAATCGTATTAATCATGAAATGAGTATTTCAATTAAAGTTTTTCCTATTACCGAGAGATTAATAGTGTTATTTTATAAAATTTTACAGATAATAATATTTTTAGCCACAACTTTTCGTCATAGAAAATCAATGAATTTTTTCGTATGATTCTTAAAAAAAAAAAAAATTACATTTTATATTATAAAAAGATTGGAGATAATTTTGTATAGAATGTAAAATACTAAATGACATAAATATATAAATCTGAAAGATTATGTGTATTATAGTGCACCATACTTATAGAATATGCTAAAAATAACTAAACTTTATTTTAGGAAATATGTTTAGGCGGGAAAATTTAGAGTTTTGCCTATTCATTTAGTAAATAGGGGATTATCAAGCGTATACTTAGTATTAGATTACAAAAATATGTACCAGTTTGCAAGAGGGTGTACCATTTAAAGGGTGATGTAATTTGAAAGTTTTATTGCTTTGTGTTACAAAAATATGTGGCAACTAGTGAGCTACATATTTATTATAAAACATTCAGGATATTATACTTTATACATGAGACCAAGCTAGTGAGTTACATATTTATCAATTTTGTTGTCTAAGGATTTAATTTTTGTATAATAAAGAATATTTCTAAGCCTGTTTCCGACTTTTTGGTTGTATATATTTAGTAGGCTAATATCGAGATGGCAATCCCGATTTCTTGGCAGTAATCTATGTAATTGCTTGGTTTGGATTCGGGTTGAGAGTATAATGAGCCATTTAGTTTTGATACAAACATAAACCAGACACGATTCACCCGATCTAATCGATTTTGAATTGGGTCTAATCTATAGTTGGCTAGTATAAAGACGGTAATCTCGTTTTCTAGACAGTAATTGATGTAATTGGGTTGAGTTTGAGTTATGAGTATAATAAGCCATTCAACATTGACACGAACATTAACCAGATACGATACACGCGATTCACGGCTAGTAGCACCAAATATTTCTACCAAATTGGCCAACTTGTACCTAGAAAATCTTATAAAAATCCTACTTAAATCAGATAAAACCAAACCTATAGTATCTACATAATTTCACATGTTATTTTTATGAAACTTTATATATTTTATTGATTATTGAATCATCATCTAACCTATGATGACGAGCACCTCTACCAACCAACCAAGATCACAACAGAATTTATAAAAACCAAATCAATTTGTATAGAAGCCCAACTAAGCTGTCATTGCAATAATCACATCACATTTATTTATTAAATGACTACCCATGTGAGCTACAATAATACACAACCTTATTGCACCCTAATAAATAAGTAACTTATATACAACGACAGTACCAATTATTAATTTTCATCCAAATTACCAAGTAATTCTTTATATTTATCTACTAAGTACTACGTAGTTGTTTGGTCAATAATTATTCTTTGAGACGGTCCCGTAAGACGATCTATTTGTAGAAAATTCACCTTTTTATTGATAGTAACAATATTTATGTGTTTAATTACCAACTCATCCACTACAAATAAGTAGCTTTCAAAAAAAAAAAAAATACAATATTTATGTGTTTGATAAATAGTAGATTTTGATAGTATATATTCAATAATGAATTCTTTATTTGGAAGAAACTTTTTTATTTTACACTAATGCCTTCGCAGCATATTCAATAGTGCATGATTTTAGCTTACATATCATTATACCTACTATTTGCTGAACGCATTTTATAATTTCTACTAATGAAATATTGTAGCTAAACCTATTATTAGAATCTGCTAATTATAATAATTCTACTACTATTGTTGTACATTCTTTGTTATCTAAAATTTGCTTCTCATGTTTGTCAAACAAGGTCAAAATTAAAGCAAATAACATCTCTGCAGTTTTTTTAAAAACCTTTAATCATTATTTATGAAAAAAAAATTATTCGTGAAATACACATGCAAATTACAAAGGTAATTCGAAGGTTGATATGAATTAACAAAATTGAAACCATGATAAACCCCTCATTATATTAAGTTGAAATCCTTGTAATAATTTTATGTAGACAAAATTAAAAAATTACTTATTTTTATATGGATACTATGTATATTCCAACGAGTTCGTTCTGTAACAGACTAAAATAATTTCTTTCAGACGTGGTCAAGAATTTCTTCATTAACAGTTTTTTTCTAAAATGACCGATTTAATCGTCTCTCAATTTTAAATTTTCATCTATTAAGAGTTAAAATCGAAATTCTAACCATTTATTTACTTACACCAACTAATTCAATCAATGATGAAAAGAAGATGAAGAAATGTGAGATCAAAAGATCTAAAAAGTGGGAAAGAAATGAGATAAAATTGATTAAACCCCACCTAGGTGGTGGTGCGTGCATTTAAAAATGTTCGGACGGACCCGCGTAAGAAAAAGATGGAAAATAGTCTGATTTAAGGCGTGGGAATTAGAGAGCGAGTTGACACGCATTTTACAGCATCTGAAATTCTAACCTTTTCTTTTACCCCTCTAATCTAGCTGAATCACCTGAATTAGGACAACTAGTGGCCCCACTATACACAAATTCTCATTGAAGACATGACATATCCGTCACAAGCTGAAGACGGATACCATTTTACCTCACAATGTACCCACTTTTTCTCTCTCTGCAACACTATTCATGTGGTCCCCTTTCTCCACTAACCCATTGTTACCATTTTATCTCACAAAATATCCGTCACAAATGGTAACCCGTCACAAGAGAGACCAATTGCCCACTATATTATTCCCTTTTATCTCATTCATCATCCACCATAATTGCTTTGATGAGTGTACCATAGAAGATCTTTAGGTGCTTTTTAATGTCCTATACTCGTATATGTAGGTGGTTATCATAATTCAATTAGTCTCGTTGTAGATGAATATATTCAACTCTGCCTGTGAGTGTCTTCGGCTATTTACGGCCGGTTTTAAGTCTGGATAAAGGAGGAGGGTTGTGGTAGGTCTGTGACAGCCAGCATAAAAACTTAGTCACATTTTATGGACATGAATCGGAAGGCGTGCGTTCACTCATTGACGGTTCGAAAGGATGATTCATGTCAGCCGACCCCAAATCATTTTGGGATTAAGCCTCTGTTGTTGTTGTTGTTGTTGTTGTTGTTGTTGTTGTTGTTGTTGTATAGATGAATATATTCGCTTAAAGTGAAAAATAAGCCAAATATGTTTAAAGTGATAACATTTTTAGGCCTCACTATACAACTTGTTGCTTATCTTATACTTAAAGTGGATAGATATTTAACCTGTCTATAATTATAGACGGATATCTCTCGTCTATAATGAGAATTTGTGATCATAATTAGAGAGCAATGATTTTTTAAGTATATTAAAACACTCTTTTTAAGGGTTTTAAGGGATTATATATGGTTGCCGACGATGGATATAGGTTGCAGGCCAGTTGAGGAGGTTTAGGGTCATATTGGATTTGGGTTATATCAGATATCAGTATATCCATTCGGGTCAAGTTGGGTTAGGGTCAGGTCGTTATTAGGTCAGGTCAACTGATGTGTTGAGTCGGGTCGGTTTGGGTCAGGTCATTATCGTGTCTAGTTACTTTATCGCGCTATTTCAATTTATTTACCATTAAGCTTAGTTTTCGACCATTATTTTAGCTTAGTTACTTTGTTATTAAGTCAAACTTACTAAATTAAACACTAAATTGCTTCCATTGATCAATGTTAAGCTTAATAATGTCGGATTTATCAATCTTCTCAGATCAATATAGGGTCGGGTCGGGTACGAATCATTGATCATCTGGGCGTATCGAATGTCGAGTCGCAAAAGGATCGGTTTTGGCCTTCGGGCCTCATCCTCCATTTATAATATATTATATTCATTCAATTCATTTATTTGCCTTTTATTAAAATAACTCAAACATAATAATAACTCAAACATAATAATAAAACAAAAATTAATAAACAAATATCTGAGACGAAAGGAGTAGTAAACAGCATTGCCTTAGCTTCCAATACTTTAACCTCTACTAATTATAAGTTTGTTCTTTAAAAAATTGGGACATTTTAAAATTTGTGGTGAATATCTACGAGTATTTAAATCAGCAGGTCTCCTGTGAGATGGTCTTTTAATAAGTTTATTGAAAGATTATTTTACAATATTATTACTTTCACTACATGCCCTGTTAATACTATTACGTTCAGTACTTTTTCGGTTACGGTTGTTTCTTTAACTACCTACTATTTTTACGGTTAATCCGTTAGTTTTGTCAAACTCATATATTTAAATAAATTAATAATCGAATTGTTAATTAATTTTTCATACTCTCTCCGTTGTTTCTATTGTTACTTTCATTGCATATGTTGTGACTACTATTACTTTCACTACTCCCGCCCTCATTATTTTTTCTTTCACTACTCCCGCATTTATTACTGTTAATTTCACAGGGATTTGCTATATCACGCCCCCTGTTTTACTTGTTACGCCCCCTATTTTTTCATTTATTCCTATTTTACCCTTAGACTATGTATTTAGTTAAGTAAAATATTTTTAGTTTTTTATTTTATGATTTTTTGGAGACGGTTTTTTACAAAATTAAATAAAATTAAATCGTACTCATTCATTCAAGACGATTTTAAATCGTTACAAAAAATCGTCTTGAATGAATGAATGAATGAAAAGATTATATCGTTTCAAGAATAATGATTACAAGATTTAAAAAGTAAAATAAAATTTAGCGGCACACATAACACGATTTAAAAAAATACGAAAATTGGCCTCGTCATGTAGCTTACAAGACACAATCAAGGACCCGTCATGTAGATTACAAGACATGGCCAAGGAGCTGTCGTGTGAATTACAAGACACGACCATGGCACTGTCATGTGGCTTACAAGACATGGCCATGGACCTGTCATGTAAACCACATGACACACCCATGGTTCTGTCGTGTAAACCACACGACACGGCCATGGCACCGTCTTGTAATTCACATGACACCACCATGGCCGCGTCTTGTAATTCACAAGACAAGGCCACTTTTTTTTTAATGAAATTTTAAGTAAATGTAATAGTTGGTGGAAAATACGTCTTTTTAAGACCGGGTACATATTAAATTAATTATTCTAAAAATCGCCCCAAATTCAGTTACGACAAAGCGGTAATTAAATCAAAAATGAAAAGTTCAACAAAAATCATTTACTATAATACAATTATTATTAGTTATTGTAAAAGATATTACCAAAATCCAATAATTATAAAACAATAATTTAAAAAACGTCTCTGATTATAATTTTGTAAAAACCGTCTCCGAAAACTATAAACTAAAAAACGAGAAATATTTTTTACTTTAATTAATTACCTAGTCCAAGGGTAAAATAGGAATAAATGAAAAAGTAGGAGGCGTAACAAGTAAAACAGGGGGCGTGATATTGCAATTTTGATTTCACTACTCTCGCTGCTAATAGTATGACTTTCACTACTGTTTCTACTATTGTTGCTTTTACTACTTACATGGGTGGTTACTATCATATTAGTTGATGATTATATAGTTGTATTAAAGTTATATACTTAAATAAATCTGAAATATTATATTAGAATATTATTTAAGAGCAATTATTATTATTTACTAATTAAATTACAAATCTAATGAATTATGGGAATATTATATTTTTTGGAAATCTAAAATGATTTATTTACCTTTTAATAATTTCCAAAATATAACGACTTATATTATATTTGTGTATGTTAAATAATTAACATCTTTATCTTTATACTAATTAATACCATAAGTAGGGTCTGTTTATTTAAGGAAACTCACCATATTTTGATGTTCTCTAAATGTATACTTCAACCCAAAACTATATAATATTTACATTGAAGTCCCTTGTTCAGGTCCATCACACGGCGCTAGTGATTAAAAACTATATAATATAATTAATTTGTATAGATTTATTTAATTACATTGAAGTACCTTGGTTTCTGAAATTAATATATAGTATTGATTGATTGATTGATTGATATGTACATTTATTAGATAAAGAGGTACGAAATTACTATGTCACGATCAATTACAAAATGGTCACGAAATACTAATAAAATAGTACGGAAAACTAGTCTCTTATTAACTTATTGAAAGACCGTATCTCTTTAGTGTATTTAAATAGGGACACCAATCACTAGACAAGTACACAATTGGATGTAAATAACTCTGAGCAAGAATGGAATGATAAGACTATAAGAGTAATAACCCATTAGTAATTTAGTAATCATTGATTAATACTCGTATCGAGTAGTTATGTAAATCATAGAGGGAACACTATTGAAGTTAATTAAACATAAATTAAACCCTTGAAATTTTACAAGCCGACAGTTGTAATCTTGGTCAATTAGAACACAAACATGCATGATACAGGACAAGATCGATCGCCAGCTGATATATAAAAAAAAGTGTGTATGTACGAAAAAAGAGTATAATCTTTGAGGATGTAAACCTTGATCAAGGCATCAAACATGCATAATATAGTTGTACAAGCTGAAATTAAAATTTTCTACTTTGACTTAAAACATTTTATATTTGTGTCTCTCAATGTTCCATTGGAGATGGATTGATTCTTGTCTGTAAATATTGTAAACATAATTTTAGCTAATTTGAATCCTCTCTATTACCTCTCCCCTCGATTTCTTTTAAACGGTCAAGATTATTTCTTAAAACGATCTAACAGTCATCAATAGAAGTAATGAATGATGATGTGGTGATAAATAACATATAATATGAATCGATTGGAGGTAATGGACAATAAATGGAGAGAAAAAAATGGAGATGATCTTTGCTCAATTTTAGCCACATCGGTCAAATTGATTATGTTAAGTTAATGTTTTGTACTTAAAATTATAGAAATGAACGGCTTGAGTAATTTTTTTGTAAAACCATATTACAAAGATCTTGATGTCCTTAGCCTAAAAAGTTGTCGTTGGTGGAAGTTAGCTTAGTGGGGTTTATTGTTAAGTAAAATATATATCTGGTTTACAGTAACACTTGTGTAAAAAGGTAAGCTTTTTTATATAAGCTAAGAATTATTGAACTTCTTTATATAATTTTTTTGATACAAAAGCATAATTTTATGATGTCTCTTAAGAATTTGTGGTCTCTTAATACTGTGTATTGTAACATTTTGTTTTATATAAACATTTTTCTATTAAAATTACATTAATTAATATCAAATTTAATTATATTTATGACATATTTATTTCATAATGACGCTAATTAATTATTTTTTAAACGTTTTTTAAAATTAGCATTCTTATATTGATAGTACAATTTTTATGTACAATTTTTTGATAATTTTCAAATAATCTCAAGTTTGCATTTTATCCGATTCATAAGAATAATCTAAGTTTCATCCATATTCCCAAAGTAATCTCAAGTTTGATTGTCTTCAACTAATTTATGTGAAGTTCGGTATGTATTTCTTATCAAAATAATCTCAAATTTGCATTTTTATATAATAATCTGAAGTTTAGGATTGTTTCTCTCAAAATACTCCCATGATAACAACATTATCTTAACGCCAAATAATGTTTCTATTTTTTTAATAAATCAAGTATTTTCCTCCATTTTTAAAATCACAATATGACAAAGATCTTTGAATTCCTTCATCATATCGGAATGGCGAAATTTTCTTAAAAGTTATAGTCATATTCGTCCATATGTCATTAGTGTTAAGATATGTGATAAGAAAAATAGTTTTGCGATATAAATTTAACGAGATATTACTTATGTATCATTTTCAGAGAAACTCGCAAACTTCGATCATTTTGTGGTCAATACAAATTTCAGGTTATTTTAAAAATTAAGATACTACAGAGTATAAAACCGAAATTATTCATATTGATTTTTCTTTGTTTAATAAAATGGAAAGATGGATTAAAATTGGTGTCTAATCCCAAAATGTATATACTACTCCATAGGATTTTGAAAATTAGGGTTAGACATATAGACCATTAGACCAAAATGGGAATCTTAAGGAAGTTAATGTAGGGAATAATCCCATGATTATCTTAGAGGGACAACGTCAAAAAAAAATGTTGTGTGAAGTAAGATTTGTTTGAAAAAACAAGAAGAAGATTAAGTTAAGAGTAAGACCCTGTTTTCTTGTTTCACCGTTGTTTCCCGATTCCCATGCTCGGATTTCTTTGTGAGTCCCATGTGCTTCACTAACATGGTTTCACTACCTTCGCGTGTCGTCCGCCACGTGACCCCTCACATTACTATATACTTCCTCCCATTCAGACCAAAGGTTACAGTTGCTTTATCACACTTGTCGAGACATGTTTTGTAACGTGCATATCTTTAATTACACATTATTAAAAATTATAAAAATTTGATATTCTTATAGCATTCACGACGATAAATCAAACAAGATCTCACATAACTATATTTTGTCTTATAGATTAAGAATAATATCAAAGATTCCCTACGACCATGAATAGTGCCAAAAAGCAACTGTAACTTTTGGTCTGGATGGGAGGGAGTATTCCCTAAGTTTCGGTGTTATTCTATTTTTTTATCTTAGTTAACTGTTATCCTTTCTATTTTAGGAATAAATTTGATGAACAATTTGATCATTTACGGCTAATTTAGTGCACTTATCATTTAATAATTGGTCATCTTCTCTTTCTTTGGTGTTTGTGCCAAAACCAAATGACAACAATTGATCGGGACGAAAGGAGTAATGCTTTTAAATCTTTAATAAGTATCATAAGTATCGGAAAATGAGACAGTGTTATCGGAAGGTGCTGAATTTTTAGTTTCATACTTAAATCCTTTCAATTCACATATTATAAGTTAGGGGTTTTCATTTTAGTGGATGATATATGTTACTCCGTACTCAGGTATATGTAAATGATGATATCGAGACTTATTATTAATTACCTATTTATTACGTAGTATGGAGTATAATATATCCAAACAAACTCAATCCAAGAACTTTTTCTGAAAAAAAAAAATTAAATTAAATCTCACCAGTTCTCATAAAGCCTAATCTTTTTTTTTTTTTCTGGTGCAAAGGAAATTATAAGAACAATTTTGATGCTGGCGGAATTTAAATGGTAGTTTTACGGTCAAACGACAATTCCTCTTTTACTCTTCAACCTTTAGACCTCCATTATTCTCCATCTTCATATTCTCTCATTAAGGGTTTGGGAAGATTATCGTATTTTTATCACCTAGTATTGATAAGGACATAGCTTAGCTTGGATATATAAAGATATTGGGTTTAGTGGTGTTGTTTTATGCATGTTCAATGCATCTTTACTCTCCACATTTTTGTTAATTTGGAGCCGAGGTGACAAAAGTGGAGATGCCATTTTTTAAAAGGATGACTAAGATTTCATAAATGTCTTCTCACCAAATGCCAATTTTATTCATGTCACATAACATCATTACTTTTCCTTAAGGAATATATTGACTAATGTGAAATGTCGCACTTCCTAAGATAAGTCATACTAGTTTCACATTATAATAGCTTAAATTTAGGCCCTATTCTTTTGGACTTAATTTGATTCTAATCGATTGATTCGATTGATTGATTGATTCGATTCGATTCGATTCAGTTTATTTCAACATTACTATTATTATTCTTATTGATATTCTTATTATTATTTTTATATTAATGTATTTACTATAGTTATTATTATTATATTATTTTTATATTTATTATATTACTATTATATTTATTAATAATTAATTCGTATTGTTTATATTATTATATTTATATTTAATACATTTATTATTATTATTATTATTATTAGATTATATTTATTATTTTATTAATATATTTATTATTATTAATATTATTTATAACATATTTATTAATATTATTATATTTAATATTATTATATTAATAAGTTATTATTTAATATTTATTATTTTATTAATATACTCATTATTAATATTATTAATCACATATTTATTATTATTATTATATTTAATATTATTATGTTAATAAGTTATTATATTAGACCTATTATATTATTATTATTATTATTATTATTATTATTTATTTTTTAGTTATTATTATTAATATATTATATTATTATTAATAATGTTATCATTTATATTACTAATATATTATTATTATTATTATTATTATTACTTTATTTATTATTATATTAATATTTTATTTTTTATATATCTTATTAGATTATTATTATTAGATTATATTAATATATTGTTATTATTAATGAATAATATTTATTAATAATAATAATAATAATAATATCTTTTTATAATTATTTCAGTTCAGTTCAGTTCAGTTCAGATCAGATCAGTTCATCTCCATTAAGTTCAGTTCAGTTCAGTTCAGCTCCATTAAGTTCAATCCAGTTCAGTTCAGACAATTTCAGTCCAAAAGAATAGGGCCTTAGATGAGTATATTATCATAGTTCAAATTTATATAGGAGCACATTTGAAGGGTGACATTTTTTTGTCATTGTTAACAATATATTGCATTAAAAATAAGTAGTTCAATTTTCTAAAGCCAATTTTATAATGAAAGTACAATTTCTTGTAATTGTTAAAACCACTTAGTTGAGTTTTCTATATAACTCTGACCATAAAAATGAAATACCGAATTTCACAATCATAAAAATTAAATACCGAATTAAAGTTGAGTTTTCTATATAACAACAGATTAATATTAACAGAAGCAGGTTGCGAAAGCTGATTATATTTAGTACGGAGTAGATTTATTAGCGAGTTTGACTAAAATATATAATTAATAAAGTTTGTTAATAGATTGCGAAAGCAGATTATATTAACAGTTTCACATTAGCAAATTGTTTATTGTTTTTGTAAAATGAACTATTATTAATAACACAAATTCAGATATGTTTTCAACTTTAATTTCAAGGGTGAAAATGTCAATTATCTCTTTTTCAGTTTGCTACTCCAATACGCTAGAGGGAGCAACATATACATTGTAAAATATTCCCTCTGTCCCGGTCAATTGTTGTCATTTGGTTTTGACACAAAGACCAAGGAAATGGGAGGGTCGGGTCAATTACTAAATGACAAGTGGAACAAATTGAGTGCGAATGATCAAATTGCCCATCAATTTTATTCTTAAAATAGAAAGGACAACAATTAACTGAGACACCTCAAAATGAAAAAGGACAACAAATAATCGGGACAGAGGGAGCACTAGATTGCACTCAATCTACTATGTCAATATGCTAGCTGCTACAAAACACCCAAAACAACCTAATAATAAGTCAAACATGCTAAGCGTTCTCAATTTGCCAAAAAATCATCAACCCACTGTTTAACAAGCACCTTCTAAGCGTTTTGCCATTAACTGAGAAAGCTTAAAAATATAGAAAACATTCCGTCCAAAGCCAATTAGGGTAGGAAAAACAAATAATTGATGACATATGATTATGTGAATTGCAAATATCTTTCTCAATCTCCGGCTATTACGGCTAGTGCACTTCTTGGTCACGTATGCAAAAGTTTAATAAGTTGATTACAACGTATAAAAAAGGTTAATATTAGATTTCTTTTCTTTTTATCATCAAAACCAAAAATTTAAAAGTTAATTCTCCACTAGTGATGAAAAAGGCATAATATTAAACTCGTGTCGTAAGAAACAAAGAAAAGTGTAAAAAATAAGGAGACCTAAGAATAATTGCATGGTTGAATAAGACGAGAGTTGTCATTAGACTCGTGTTCAAATTAAGGATAGAAATTTTGGTACACCGTATCTTATAGACTCAAGTTGCTTTCCTACCATGCTTTATTTACCACGTGGATTATTTTTTACCCAATGAAAATTCTTGGTAGGTTTAGGTGCGAAAACAATCTCACACTAACGTTAAAAATGTGACATGGAGCGATGTCTTATATATTTTGAGTCTGTCAACTTATAAAAAGGGTGGTTAATCGGGTATATTGTGGTTTGCAGGTTATTTTGTTGGTCCGAGAATTTACCCAGTATACACAAAAAATAGCGGCTGCGGGTTCCCTTGTTATTAAAAAAAAAAGAGTTTTAAATTTTGTTTGAAAATATTTAAGGTTGTCATGAATTTATTTTAAATTATTTGTAAAAGCAGGCCTGAAATTATGTGCATGGAGGTGGAAGTTTTTGTGTAATCGAGTCAACATATAAATTAGAGTTGCTTGTACGAACAAATAATTGTAAAAATGTAAACAAAATAGGGTCATAATTCATAATCGAATTCATATTATTATGACAGTACAATACATGGGGAGGGAGACTTAAAACTGTGACATGATCATGATACCTTAGTCTTTAGTAGCCACTAGACTAAGACCTCTTGGATATTCACTTAATTATGTAGTGTAGAAGAACACTTGATACTTGAAGAAGAAGTTTTTATTCCGACCGGTGTTATATTAATTTACAATTATATCACATATTTTAAATAAAATGAATGAAGCTAAGGAGTATATGTGTCTAATTAACTACAATAGGTCTCACTTGTGATGGATATATTCGTCATAAGTTTATGACGGGTTAAGTATCACCCACATGGGTAGATAAGACAAAAAGTAGAATGCATAGAGAATAACAAATGACTTGTCTTTACCCTCCTATTTGGATTTTATTTGACCCCGTTACAAGATTGCGACGGATATCAATAGTTACAAATGATAATTTGTGAATTAACTAAAAACATTGATATGATGTTTCTTTTATCGTGTTTCATGCCCACTTGTTAATGTTACTCTTATTTCAATTAGTCTCACTATAGACGGATATATCTGTTAATAGTTATAGACGAGTCAAATATGCTTAAAGTGATGATATTGTTGGGCCCACTATACAATTTGTTGCTTGTCTTATGTTTAAAGTGGGTGGATATTTAACCCGTCTATAACTATAGACGCATATCTCCGGTCTATATTGAGAATTTGTGCTCTTATTTTCTTTTGAGTTTAACCCTTCTTTATCAATCCAAAGAGAAAAATATAATCAAAGTTGGTCTATTAGTAATATCCGAAATTGGAGTAGTGTTTGATTAAAGCATAGGAGGTGACTTAGCTTTAACTTTGGAACAAGAAAAGACAACATTTTGTTTTAATATGAATTACTACGAGCAATGTACTCCAAGCTTTAACTTTGGAACAAGAAAAGACAACATTTTGTTTTAATATGAATTACTACGACCAATGTACTCCAATAATAATTCGGAAAATTTACGTGGTACCCCTAAATTTTACCACTTTTCACATGGTACCCAATACTTTAAGTTTGTGTACATAATAGCCTTAATGTTTGATTTTCATGCACAACATGCAATTTTTGTCGATATAAAAAATTTGAATTGAGCAGAACTCCTAGATCAGAATTCTGAATTGGCCAATTTTTGTTCTACAATGATTACATCGTCATAATTTACGATATGGGAAAAAAAATTGTCGGTTGACCTTTTCTAAGTTTTTTTTTTTTTTTTTTTTAACGAAAACATCAAATCAACCATAACTTCGATCTTAAATTTTCGAATGATTATTTTCGTTTTACCAGATTATAGATCTCAAAAAGTTAATCTAATTTTTAAAAAAAATTGCGCAATTTCGAGTTTTGGACTATGATTTATGGTCAATTAAAGATTTCAATAACGATAGAAAGGGCATGTCGTGCTTGAAAATATCATTTCAAGGGTATCACGTGCAAAAACTTAAAAAGTTGGATACCACATGCAAAATGACAAATTTTAAGGGTACTATGTGAATTTTCCGATAATAATTTACTTATGCACTAAGCCTTGTTTGGTTCATACAGGTATAGGCGGCAATCATTGACACGACTCGAAAACACGACACGAATCCGACACGAAATTAGCGGGTTAGGGCCAAGACGTTGTGACTCATTTAAGTAATTGGATTGATAGGACACGACACGAAACTTAAATGGGTCAGGTTAGGGTTGATGTCTTTTGACACGAACCCGACACGAATAACCCATTTATTTAAATTTGTCATAATATATGTGGCTTGAGTCAACAATTCAACAAAACTACGTAAAATTAGCATTTTTATTCGTCATTTTCGGGATAATAGGGTTATAAAGCGTAGTTTATTGTATTAGTTTATTGGTTTAAACAAGTTAAGTGGTTTAAAAATGACTTGCTAAAAGGTAAGTGGGTAAAACAAGTCGGGTTGGGTTGTAGAAAAATTAAATGGGTCGAGTTAGGGTTGAGACAAATGACCCGTTTATGTAATTGGGCCGGGTTAGGGTTGAGGTAGTGGTAACCCGATTAATATTGACATGAACACGAATACGACACGACATGATCTGTTTGCCAGGTCTACATACAGGAATTAAATTGATGTGTTAATTTGTAATGCACGTGATTCTAATTCCTATATCGAAATTCACATGAATTGCAATAATATGTTTGGTTGCTCATGCGGGAGTTTGTTTCCTAGGAATTTCCAGTGACCATGAGGGGAGTAGGTAGTTTATTACGATATTTCGTCGTTTAGATAAAATTGTTTCGTAAATATCTTTTAGGAATTTCAATCTATTTACACTTTCCTATTACCGATAGATTTCTAGCTTTCTTATTTCCGGTAGATTTCTAGACAAGGAACTCTAGTATATATATAAGGTGGTATCCGTCTTATTTTGACACACAATTAATAAAAACTAGTTTTAATCCCGTGCAAAAAATGCACGGGTATTTTTAATAATGGACTTTTACTAAGAAACTTGAATAGAGTAATCATCACGTTCATAAATACACTAAGCTAGATCTGAAAAATACATTACTCTGCAAAGATTGAAGAGTAAAATCACATTATATTATTTGTATTTAGAAATTGATTTTCCTTTTGCAAGTTACTTTTATTTGTTGGCTTAAATTTGTACAAAATTAAAAGTATATTTTTTTGTTGGGTATTGGAAAGTAATTTATTAAAATTTAATGTGTTAATATAATAATGCAACGTTGGTATAGTATTTTGTAAAACTTAGTGAATATACATATACATTTGTAAAACTAAACGCGTAAAAGAAAAGAACTGAAATTAATTTATTTGTTCTTTCAAATGGTCCCCACCACTAACAAAACAAATGCATTTTTTCCTAAAATCTCTCGACCAATCAAAAAGCTTAAAAAAACTCAGCTTTTATACTATGTAGATTATACAATTCTTTGCAATTTATCATGGTTAAACTTCCCCATCATGTAGGAGTTGGAAACTCTTATGGAGTTTGGAACTCCCCCATTTTGTAAAAAATAGGATAACCAAACAAATTTCAAAAACCATAATCCATAGGATTTTAGAATTCCCATGAATTGAGTAGCCAACTAAACCAGGCCTTAAGTATTATCCTAATACGCATATGTTACAGAATATCATTGACTACACAAATTTATTACTTGCATTCGCTTAGGCAATGGTGGATCTAGGATGGGTTATTAGGGGCGATCATTTTCGCTGACGGTCGAAAATTTCAAAGTTTTTAATTAAAAAATTTCAACTTTTTTTTTTGAGTTTTTCTTACACCGGCGGCCATTACTCTCATTCGCCTCCTCTCGGCTCAATTTTTTACTCCGCCATTGTGCTTTGGGAAATAGAAAATCAGAAAATGTGTGTGTGATTGTAGCTAAGAGAGACGATAAGTATGAGCTAAAAACGTTCCAATTCAAGATTGTAGTTAGCATTTTAATAAGCATTATATTATGCTGATGCTGTGTAAACATGTAAAGATTTAGTATTAATTTCACGTTTTAAAAGACTTTTAAATTAGAAGTAACAAAAGCTGTTCCGGTCCATAGAACCCGACTTAACCCATCTGAAACTGAACCGATTGAACCCAAAGATTGGGTAAAACGAAACCATCCACTTGATGTTGAAACAATAATTGGTAGCAACCACTCCATCTGACTTGAACTGACCTAAATTATCCCATGTCTTGATAATCCAATATTAACTCAACTTGATAGATGATTCAAAGAAAAGCAAATTGCCATTCATCTTAATTGTTTACTTAAATGTAAAATAAAAGTACTAAAAAATTCTCTTAACATGAACTTATCATTCTAAACTTGAATACATAAGATAAAGTATATGTTGATAATAACCAGTGGTATAGCCAGAGACCACAACGGAGGCAAATTAACGAGTTATGGTGTAAGGGAAATTCGAAACAAGTTGGAAAATTTTCACTAAAACTTTTGAAATTTTCGACAATCAGTGGGGGTGAGCGCCCCTAGCTCCACCACTAATAATAACCTAACCTAGCTAGTAGTTACTCGAACTTGATATATACTGTACATAGACAAGACAAAATCCAAATCCAATATGATAAAACCCGACTATGACCCGACCAGACCTAAAAGTCATAATGACCTGAGGGAAAACCTAAGCGTAATATAATTCTACCCGTTTTAACCCTACCTAGGTTTAACAAAGGATTCATTTAAGAGTTTTAAACCGTGGCAAAAAATTAAAATACAATTTTTGGAAGCTATAAATGCAAAATAATATAACTTTTCAATAACAACAAAGGTAAGGTACTAATTTTTTTAAGCCGAAAATCATGTTTAAGGTATTAATTTTAGTAAACAAAATAAAAGGGTTTAAAATTGAGAATGTGGTTTTGGAAGGAAATTTTTGATAAATTTACCTTAAGAAGAATATAAATGAAAATATTAGTCTGATTAAATTACTACTTCCTCCGTTTCAATAGGAGGTTTACACTTTTATTATTTTGTGAGAAATATTTTTATGTAAACAATCTGTTAAATTAGAGGGAGTATTAGTTTTTCATACAACCGTGAGAGTAGTTAAAGTGATAACGTGTATATAAAATACTTAGTTTTTAATAGTGAGTACAATAACATGAGAAAAAAAGGACTGTACATGAGATATACTACCTCATAGAAGTATTTAATGAGTTTTTGTGTATTTTTTTTTTGAGTTCTATAGAGTTTATAAATTACATTTTAGTTTTATGACGTTAAACATCAAAATTTTCTGAGCTTATATGTAATTTTTTTGAGTTATAATATAAATTTTTGAGATTAATTTTTAAGTAAATGAACTCAAAAACTCTATAATAAAACTCAAAATTTTTAAATTAAAACTCAATGTTTTTTCTTAATGCTCAAAAACTTTTTGAACTCGCAGTGAATAGTAGGGAGTAACTGACTAATGACTATAACTATTTGCCGCGAGTTCAAAAAATTGTGAATATTTCTTTCTTCAAAGTGAAAATCATTTTCTAAATTCATAACCAAAAATTTTAAGTAGTTAAATTTATTTATTTGTAAAACCGTCTCATACAAAAATCGGATTGAGAAGTAAAAGAAGAGGGAGGTAGCAGCACACAGCACACAGCACACAGCACAGTACGTTGAACGTCGGCTTCCCTCTCTCTTGGTTCCTTCAAAAAGCTGCTTTCCCATTTACTCTTCCCTTTCTCATTTCCGGCGCACTTTTCTCCCTCTCTCTTTTTCTTCTCTACTCCTATTATTTTACTCCACCTACATCTCTCTTCCCACGCTTTATCCCCGACGCTTCTCTTTTCTCCCGACTACACTTTCCGTCACTATTTTCATTTTCATTCATTTTCATTTTCATCTTCATCTTCATAACCTCCTCTTCTCCTTCCCCTTTTCTCTTCCTAACATACTTTACTGGTTTTTTATAGCTTAATCATTCAGCTAATCTCAGCTCATTAAAGTCCTAAACTTGATCATATTACCTCAAACTTTATTCATTTTTTCTATTATTTTTTTCTGGGGGAATTCTTAATAGTGATTATTTTTGAGCTAATTTTACTGGGTTTTGCTTGATTAATGAAATTATGAAGTTTAATGAGTGTGGGTATTGCTTGGATTTGTTATTTGGGTGGTAATTAAACTTATAATTAGAGGTGAAAATTTTGATTATTGAAGAAACAAAGTAATTACAGATATGAAAGTTCCTTCTAATGGTTTCATGCCAAACTCAGCTGAAGGTGATAATTTTATTCTTTCCTTTTATTACCTCTCCGTTCGATTTGATTGTATACGGTTTTTCAAAATCGCCGAGTACGATATTTTCTTGATGTACTTACTATGAACAAATGAAAATATGATCTGAAATGGGTTGATGGTGGTTTGCAAAAAGTTTCAATTTTTGATTAGGTTTAATGATGATCTGGTGGAATTATGTTTGACAATTACTATAGAATTAGCAATTTAATGATGAGTTATTATTGTTGTTGATGTGTGCTACACTGCTACTTGATAAGTTGAGGTTATTAATTGAGAGTAATAATTAGCTTTGGTGTGTATGTATTTAGTTGAAGGGGACCAAGAACACAATAAATCAGTAATTAAAGATATTTATGTACCTTTGTTTTGTTCTTCACTATTGAATTGAAGTTGACATTTTTTTCTTCCCTTTGGTTGAGTTAAATGTCTGAAAGTAAGTTTTTTCGACTTGTTTACTCTATGTTAACAAGACTTATGATCACCCTTCCTGACTATTTATCTCGTTGTGGGAATTCAGATGTACACGGCTTTACCCTTGTACGAGTTGAAACAACTTTGATTACTTCATGTTTGAAACTAGGATCTTTAGGATCTTTATTGATTCATATTTGTTGCCCTTTATGTTGTTGGTAAAGTAATGTGCAGCAACTTGTGACAGCATTTTATTTCCTTTTTTTATGTTCTATTGTCTGATTTTTTCTTTTTGTATGTCAACAGAGGGAAGGGTCATTAACTCTGAGCTATGGCACGCGTGCGCTGGACCACTGGTTGCTGTGCCTCCTATTGGAAGTTTGGTGGTTTACTTCCCACAAGGCCATAGTGAGCAGGTATGCTAGTTTCTAGGGCACCGGATTTATGGAAAGTTGTCGAGTGTATGAAGTCCTTTGTACTTAATTTAAATTTCTACAATGATGTTGTCAGGTGGCAGCCTCTATGCAAAAAGAGACTGATAGTATTCCGAGCTATCCAAACCTTCCCTCAAAGTTGATCTGCATGCTTCATAATGTTACCCTACATGTATGGTAGCCTTTATTCTTCCGATCTTGTATGTCGACTATGTATTGTTTTGCAGTCTTGTGAAGAAATGTACGAGTAATTGATTATTGGACTTATGTTTGTATACATTTGCTGCTTTCTGCCCCATGCCATCTATATTGGCTCCATTTGATTTTTGTGATTGGTTTACCATAACAATTATTTCTACATTTATCATTTAAAAAAATAACTGTCCAAGTTGGCATTGTTTCACCGTCAGAATCAATTGGGGACAATGTAAAAACGATGAAGGGAGTATGTTCCCTCAGCAGAAACTATTGTACGGTGTTTCCTTTTGGCAGGAGCCTTCTTCATCTAATGTGTCTTATGCTTTATGTTATGTTGCATACCAGGCTGATCCAGAAACAGATGAAGTCTATGCACAAATGACCCTTCAGCCTGTTAACAAGGTAAGGCATTATATATAATGTAAAATCAAAATGTTTAAAAGATCGACTAGGAACTATAGTTTTTGCTGATTTCTTTCATTGTAATAGATTTCTTTCCATGTCAATCTTACAGTATGACAGGGACGCTCTCCTGGCATCGGAAATGGCACTTAAACAAAGTAGACAGCCATCAGAGTTTTTCTGCAAAACACTTACGGCTAGTGACACAAGTACGCATGGTGGATTCTCTGTACCCCGTCGGGCAGCTGAGAAAATATTCCCACCTCTTGTGAGTTGAAGTTTGGTATTACCATTCAATGTTTTATTATTTTAAAAACTCAATATGATATGGTTTGGTGTTCTGGTCTCTCTTAATATTGTGCTTACGTGGAAGATATTTGATAGGATTTCTCCATGCAACCTCCTTGTCAAGAGCTAGTTGCTAAGGATTTACATAACCAGGCTTGGACATTCAGACATATTTATCGCGGTATGATTCAGTCTCCTTTCATATATTAAATGTCAGTTGCATACTGTGAGATTCTGTAGAATTAGATGTCTCCGCCTGGCGGTGATGCTGGACAGTCACATATTCATTTCTAGAGTTATATTCCATCTTAGCTTGTTTGGTAGTTGGCATATTGAATATATCTTAGATTTTAACATTGTTTGGGTGTAACGGGAGCCACAGAGACATTTTTGATGCTCACCGGTTTGTTCCTAGGTCACAAGGACTACCCTTGACGAGTTCTTGGTGTATCTTATCAAGTCTCTTGGCATACAATGAACATTGGCGCTCGAGTTTCCCCTATCTTGCATGTATAAACCTAGTAATGCAATAAAACTAAAGTACATAGCTCAAATGTTTGTTGTTTCAGGTCAACCAAAAAGGCATTTACTGACAACTGGGTGGAGTGTTTTTGTTAGCTCGAAGAGACTATTTGCTGGTGATTCTGTTCTGTTTATAAGGTATTTTCTGATTTATATTTCTAAATGCTTAGCCTTATGTAAACGTTAAACGCAGATCTGATACCAAACCTTACCTCTTGTAGAGATGAAAAATCACAACTTCTTCTAGGTATCCGGCGATCAAACAGACAGCAGCCTACCCTTGCATCATCTGTTATATCCAGTGATAGCATGCATATTGGAATTTTTGCAGCAGCTGCTCATGCTGTTGCTAACAACAGTCCATTTACAATATTTTATAACCCAAGGTATGACAATATGATTTTTTTCAGAAAATTAATTTCTACATCTCCTGGGTTGATACTTGGAAGGTATCTCCTAAAGTTCAGTTAATTTCAACAGGGCTAGTCCTGCTGAGTTTGTAGTCCCCTTGGCAAAATACAACAAAGCTATGTACACCCAGGTTTCTCTTGGAATGAGATTTAGGATGATGTTTGAGACTGAGGAGTGCGGCGTCCGTAGATATATGGGTACCATAACTGGGATTAGTGACCTTGATGGAGCTAGATGGAAAAACTCTCAGTGGCGCAACCTCCAGGTATGACTCGTTCCAGCATAATTTAATCTACATTAAGTGGGATAATTCACAGGGATAATTGATAGTAGTAACTACATATTACATACGGAGTTCCGCTTTTTACAAATGACTGCCTTTTATAAAGAAGTTCAATAGTTGACGACCTATTAAGTACCTTTCTTTTACAGGTGGATATCCGGCAAATATAATCATGAACTCGTGAAGTGACCATTATACCCCTCTCCTCCTCTCTACGAGATTTTTTATTTTTGTTTCTTTATCAATTTGAAACTAATTCGATTGTCAAGTTGATTTCCCAAAAGAAAACTCTAAATTTTAAATCCTACTTGTAATGTCTCGAGTTATTTGATGGTTAAGCAAAGACCAAAATCACTTGGACCTTAGAAAAAAAGACACTTATACCACCTCTAATTTGACCACCAAAACTTTGGAAAGGTAGACAGTGTTCACGTAAGAGACCAACAATTTCCATCTCAATTAGACCAATCTTTCTAGAACCACCATTTCTATCTTAATCTAAGAAAGTCACCATCATCTTAGAGAGGTGTAGGAGGTTGGATGATGAACGGTATTTTGGGAATAAAAGAAAGTATTTTGCCGTCAAATTTTTAAAAATGCTGGAACATATCAAAATTTTGATTTGAACTCGGTTTTGGTTGCAAACTGTAAATTTTGCAACTTTTTTTTATAATAGGATAATATAGGTAATAATTTGTAAATAGTTGTATGTAATAGGTAGTTATTATTTCCATTTGCTAATTTATAATAGTCTTCCTGCTGAAATAAAGCTACCAATAGTTTTATTTTTAGAGCCAACAAATACTCTGTGTAATTCGCTTAATTTTGGGCAAGTTCAATATTTTCACCAAAGTTCGGGACTATGTAAGACCATTTCTTTTGCTCCTCATAGTATCATTTTTCATGTATGTTCCTATTTTCTATTCTTGGTCACAATGACATACCTTGAATCAAAATAGGTCCAAGAAACTTTCCGGTGTTATGTTTGGCATTATGTAGCTAGTGAATATTCATATTTTTTGCGTCTTATATGACCTGCATGGCTGCATTCCATTTCTTGCAAATTTGTTTCTACGTGTAAATAGTACTAACCTATCCATTATTGATAGGTTGGTTGGGATGAATCAACTGCTGGTGAACGACCAAGCCGAGTCTCAATTTGGGACATAGAGCCTGTTGTCACTCCCTTCTACATATGTCCACCACCATTTTTCAGGCCAAAGTTCGGAAAGCAACCAGGACTACCAGGTATGCTTTCATTTTACCCCAAATTTTGTTCTTACTTTCAATATCTTGATATACTCACAAGCTTGACCTGCAACAAGATAATACTGCCTTCGTTTCATGGAGACACTCCGTTTTTCCTTTACCGACAGATTCATAAGACTTGCTTTCATTTTTGAGTTAACCGTTTAATTGTACACTAAAACTTGGGAGAGACGGTCTTTCAATAAGTTATTGAGAGACCAGTCTTCCGTCATCCTTGGTTAATTCTTTTTGTTAAGTCGTAATCAAGTGGCCTACTTGCACAGTTGCTTTTATGTTTCCTTTTTCTTTTTTTTTTCTTATGATTATTTTCCTTGGTAATTGCGACATTGTTGAACTGGTAATTCTTTCTGAATAGGGACTAGGGAGTATGAGCTTGTCAGTTATGCATTTCAATGTGGGTTACCTTATTGCAGATGATGAGTCCGACATGGAAAGCATATTCAAAAGAGGTATGCCATGGATTGGTGATGAATTTGGCGCGAAGGATGTTCCCAACTCAATTTTTCCGGGCTTGAGTCTGGTCCAGTGGATGCAACAAAATAATCAGTTCTCTGGTGCACAGCCTGGATCGTTCCCGTCCATGGTTTCTGCCTCTGCCTTGCATGGTGGACTTGGTGTCGATGACCCTTCCAAGCTATTGAACTTTCAATCACCACCGTCTTTGTCTATACCTGGTCTTCAGTTCAACAAAGCACTGCAACAGAATCAACCAAGTCAGTTGCCCCAACAATCTGCTAATTGGTCGCACCAACAAATTCAGCAGCAGCAGCAGCAACTAGTTCAGCAGCAGCAGCAACAACAACAACAACAACTTCAACTACAACAACAACTAGTTCAGCAACAGCAACAGCAACAGCAACAGCAACAGCAACAGCAACAGCAACAGCAACAGCAACAGCAACAGCAACAGCAACAGCAACAGCAACAGCAACATCAACATCAACATCAACATCAACATCAACAACAGGTTCATCAACAGCAACAGCAACAGCAACAGCAACAGCAACAGCAACACCTACAACAGCAACAGCAACAGCAACAGCATCAGCATCAACAACAACAACTACAGCAGCAGCAACAACTACAAAAACAAAAACAATTTCAGCAACTACCTCAATCGACAATAGTAAACAGTGGTCTTGTTTCTCCAAACCAAAACCTAAACCAGAATTTGGCACAGCCTCTTATATACTCTCAGCTTCAACGACAGCAATTAGTTGGAGGAAATAGCCAGGCCCCACAAAATCTTCCCATCCACAAAGATCCTGTTCCTTTAACATCCTTAACTCCAGATATGCAGTTTCAGCAACAAAGGCAATCTCAACATTTGGTATCTCCTGTTAGTTCACAGGTGGAGCGTCAAGTAAGTAGCCAACAACTTGCTTCTCAAGAAAACCTGATTTTACAGAGTCGTCCTTCCACTCAATACCCTCCACAGCAAGTTAGCTTCAGTGCCATGTCAGCATCCACTCTTCTCCCTTCCCCACAAATTCCAAAAGTCCAGCTTCAAGGAATGCAAAAAACAGTAATTGTGAGATCTCAATCTGGCCCAAGTGATGGAGATGCTCCATCTTGTTCGACCTCGCCTTCGACGAACAATTCCCAGATTCCGCCTTCAAGTTTCTTGAACTGTAATCAGCAAGTTCAAAACATGGTAGTTGAGCAGCCTGTTCTTCAGGAGAGGTCCGATACTCGAATAAAACATGAAATTCCTATCTCAAAAGTGGTGGAACAATCAAGATTCAATGGCACTGTTGGTGATCCATTGGAAGCATCATCTTCGGTAACTTCATATGGGCTGGATGCTAGTGGACTTAAACACAACCTATCTCTCCCAAGCTTTGGGTTAGATGGTGACGTGCAGTCTCATCTGAGAAACAGTCTTCCTCTTTCAACAGCCATGGATAGTTTGATTCCTGACACATTGTTGTCGAGGGGTTTTGACTCAGGAAAAGAGCTCCACAACCTGCTTTCTGATTACAATGGCGGCCCTAGAGATATTGAAACTGAACTATCAGCTGCTGCTATGAGTTCTCAGACATTTGGTGTGCCTAATATGCCTTTCAAACCGGGTTGTTCTAATGACGTAGCCATTAACGACCCTTCGGTGTTGGGTGGTGGGATTTGGCCAAGCCAGACTCAACGTATGAGGACTTATACAAAGGTTAGTTGTTCAGCTTGATGATCTGTCCTAGTTATCTTCTTTGTTCAAAGTGGAGTAACTTTACTTTGGCAGGAAGGTTAAAGAGCATATTATTCTGAGAAATTGCTTTTTTTTTTTCCCTGAACAGTTGTAGGCGTTAGGTTTATGATTCTTGTTGTCCCTTGTTCGAAATCTGACGCAGGGACTATTTGAGTGATTGTATAATTTGCTTAAACTAATGTAAACCATGTTACATTTGTTAGGAAACCCATTTTTTTTTTTTTTTTCATATTTTATACACTTAAATTAAAACTATCTTGTCTTATAACTCAATATTAGGCTATCTTCTGCTATCTAGAGAGCTAATAATTACTATTATCTTTGACATTTCAAAAGGTTCAAAAGCGTGGCTCAGTTGGTAGATCCATTGATGTTACTCGTTACAAAGGGTACGATGAGCTCAGACGTGATCTTGCTCGCATGTTTGGTATCGAACGAATGCTGGAAGATCCACAGAGGACAGATTGGAAACTTGTTTATGTGGATCATGAAAATGACATATTACTCGTGGGAGATGACCCATGGGAGTAAGTACAATACATTATGTTCTCTAATTCCCATTTGGTAATTTTCTTTCCATATATACATTGTTCTCATCTTTTTGTTATACCATTGCAGTGAATTTGTGAACTGTGTTCAAAGCATAAAGATACTGTCATCTGCTGAGGTGCAACAAATGAGTCTAGATGGAGATTTGGGCAACGGACCGATACCAAACCAAACATCTAGTGGGGCTGACAGTGGTAATGCTTGGGGAGGGCATTATAATGATAACTCAGCAAACTCCTTCAATCGATGAGGTTTTTGAAGTTTAATGTCGCCTGACTCCATTTTTCCGGCAAAGCCACAACACGCTGAGCAGTTATCCACAGAGATATAGATTGAAGGGTACCTGACTACATGGATTGGTTGGTTGGTCCCTCGAGAAACTTGAGGGACCACAACCAGGTTAGTCTAGATTTAACCCCTTCAGTGTTCATTTCATTATTAGAAAGTATTATTCTTTATAGAATGTAATGGTGTAGATCATGTAGTACAGCCGCCTCCACTCGCTAAGGGGTTGGCTCGCTTTAATTCATATGACCACTCGATCCAATTATGACATGATCGAATAATGTAAATGCTCTGAAGATGATGTACAAAGTTCTTGGTGTAATAGGTGATGCACAAATTCTCATGTGACCGTCTTTATGATAACATTAAAACGAGAAAGTCTTACACGAGACTACTGTTGGTGATGTATTTACTCTCGGAAGAATGAGATCTCTAAAGGTAGATGTGTTGGGTCGTGTCGTCATGTCATGTGCCGGGATTTGTGTAGCTTTGTTTTCCTTTGAAAATGTTGTAGTAATGACTAACTTCATTTGTTTATGCCAAAAGCTGAAATCCAAGTTCGATGATCCTGTCAGAGTGCTTTTTATAGTAATAGGTTTTTGGTAGACGGAATAATTTGACAGTACGTTCATGAATGTGACGAATACTGACTTACGAGTTACGAGTATTAGTTAAATGTTTACGTCTAGTGTCATTCTAAGTAAGTCTTATAAAGAGAAATGATGCATTTGTTGTCATTTGATTATTGTAGAAAGCTTTGTTGTACAGTTCACTGAGTCTCCTATAATCCTGCAAGGCTGTAAAGTCTGCATGTTTGTTTAATCGTTGTTTTGGTAACACTAATGATTACTATGGGTGTGATACACCGGTAAAGGTTGTCCAAAGGTAAAGAGTCCAGCTTCTGACCTTGAAGTCGGGGATTCGATTCTTATTGTGTTAAAATATAGCTCTGTTAGTAGGCGATTTGTAACCACCACTTTAAGCCCTCTTTGAGGCTAGTGGTTTGCACTATCCGTGGACTGAGCAAGGCTTATGGACCCAAAAAATTGATTACGATGTTTATTGTGATGCGTGTGATTCGTCTCAATACTCAACTATGTTTTAAGTAATAATTCAGGCTACTTAAAGCTAAACCTGACAAAATTGATCCGACCAATACCCGATCGGACACCTGAAATTGACCCGACTCTATGCCCCACCCAAATGTTTATTGTTGAAAATTGGGCATTATTCCTAAATAACTTAATAAAACCCTATGAAGTAGTAGTAGTACTCCATTAACGGAGAAGCAAGAAATTAACAAAGAACATGTGAAAGGAAGAGAATTTAGAGAGAATATGATTTTGTATTGATCTGAATTTCATGTGATAACATGATACGTACAATAAACCCCTATTTATATAGTATAGGCCAGCCGGCTAATAGTTTCGTTACAGCTAACAATAACAAACTTGTAACTAACTTTTACACTTCACTACCTTGTACACACAACCTCTCTCAAGGTGAACATCTTGATGCAATATGAGCCCAAGTTTACTACTGAAAAACAGATGCTCTTGCATGCCCAAAGGCTTTGTGTAAGGAGCCGCACTTTTAGCCATATAATCCCTGAGAATTACGCGCGTGGTCCTTTCACTTCGAACCCTTAGATTTTTTATTTGTACTCATATATTTTCATTTCTGTTTTTAGTTTCATTTAGTACTCCAAGACGTCTTCCTGCGTGGCGAATCTTGGAGTCCCGTTTTTAGTTTAAGATACGTTTTTAGGTGTTTACAAAATGCATCGCTATTCTGTACAATCAATGTATCCTGCTATCAAATTTGCCTCTATGAGGTGCTAGTCAATCAAAACTAGGATAATCGTGACTAGGATTCCCGACACACGTCAACCGAGACCGATTACGAATGCACTAGTGATTCCTCACTAGTGCTTGACGTTCTCGCTTGAATTCTTGTCGTGTGATAGACAAGGGTGCGCGCCACGTTCTGGCTCAAAGTTCCGGACCGTGACATATGGTATCAGAGCTCGCTTTTCACGACGAGCTGCTGCATACGATGACGGGAAAGACCGCAGAACCAAGTGGGAACTAAGGAGAAACTAGGGCCCGGGTGTCGGCCTTAGAGAGAAGTTACTTGACGGAGAAAATTCCGTATTTGGAAGGACTCGTGGTGAGTCTGGGGAGCACTCACCAAGCCGTAGATGAGACGGTAAAGGGGATGAGGCTCGCTTTGAAGCCGTAAACGAGACGATAAAGGGGCATGAGGCTCGCTTTGACGCCGTAGTGTGGACACGGGGGCCCCACGGGGGCGCTTGGGAAAACAAGCGTTTGCATTTGTGGAGTCGCCACCAATTTATTGTGGAAAATTGGAAACCGTTCGAATACTTCGCGTTATGTCAAGACACAAAGTAGTGACATAGACATCAAGAACTCGTCACCCTTAGCATTCTATGTCTAGAATGACTCTCGTGGATGCCAATAAACACGGATGTTCACAGAGATCTGGAGTAAGGAGGTGAGGATACGTATTAGGAAGCTCTTTTGATCGAACACCTAATCCCGCTCGCCTCGATAGCGGCCTCTACTAATGATTAGGGAAATTATCTATAATTGATATGTTGTCGATTATATGCATGCAATGCAACATCCAATAAATTAGTCCTAGCATGTGAGAATTAGCTAAGTCGGTGAACATGTAATTTAGCATATATTAGGTCGAAGTAGGGATTTGAGGTTGATTACATGTGAAAGCAAACAAACGACGATAAAGAATACAATAAACGACATACGATAATTAAAATTACAATAATTACAATGGTTCAATGATTTACGTCGAAAATACGTTTAAAACGGATAATTCTAGAAAAGAAAAGGAAAATAATTAGGGTTAGAAAACGGACAGATTAGTGGTGATATTACAATTAATAGTCGATTAATACGTTAAACTAATAAACTAGGTCAAAGCAAGAACGGAAGTTCAAAGACAGAAATCACCCCGGAACAGGCGCAACAGTGCTGCATCCCTTGGAAGAGGCGTAGTGGTTAGTGCGTCTGTTCCTGAAATGAGTTCTGGCTGTGAAGCCGGAACTGCATTGTTAATGTTCGTTGGTGATTTTAATGATCGATTATGGATATTCGACTCAAGTAGAAGTGATTTAGCAGATTATTTACTTGTGAATTAATCATAAAAGCGATGAAGAAACAAGTGAGAACGAATGAGAATTAATTATAGTGAACTAAAGTGAATTATAAACTAATTACAAATTAATTAGGTTTATTTATTACAAATTAATGAGGTTAGATGATGATAAACAGATGAAATATACAAAAGGCGAATTCCAGAGACTTGATATGAACAAATCGAATCTCCAAAATCCGGGTTTGATTTTAATGACGAAAAACCCGCAAATATTGATTACTTGGGATTTAAGTCGGAAATTAAGGGTGATAAATAATTATGAATTATGTATTACAATTATGCGAGGGAAAATATGAAGAAAATAAGAAAAGACGGAAAAAAAGACGAATCAATAAGGAACAAAGGAAGAAGAAGAAAGGCAGAAACTGCGGCAGCCTCAGGAAGAGGCTCAACAGTTGCTGCGTTTCTTCTCAACGTCTGTCTTCTATTAATCCGTGAAAATAGGTTTGATAAAAGAGTTTTATAAATCGGTTTTAAACATGTTTTCGACGTAAACCTTATATATTAATTTATACAATAATAAAATACAATAATAAAATATGGGATTTACACCCTCAGACTTACATGTTTGACGAAACGAGATTAACTAAGTTAACGATTAGTGATTGCTCGATTCGAATGTATGATGAAAGTGCCCTCGTAAGAGGATTTAGATTAAATTGATTTGATTAATTTAAGTGGAGTTGGTCAAATTGGTCGGTCATGCAAACGAGACTGGTACTCAGAAGGATCCGAGCTTACGTGGTCGATTGATCAAGCACGTAGACGTCAATAAGCAAAGAGCGCGGTCTTAGAATGCAAAGGGAGAAGAGAAGGGCGGACACTCGAGTGAGAAATCTGAGAAACGAAGGTCCCTATTTATACTAATCACACGGAGGAATTAGGGTTACGGTAAAACTTTGGAAACAAATCTCGAAAAGATCTTAAAATACGCAGAAAAGAGCTGGGGAAGAGGCGCAGCAACCACTGCGACTCTTGGAAGAGGCGCAGCAGGTGCTGCGTCCTTTCCCCAGAAGTTTCCTCCTGCGGAAGAAAGATTTTCCACGTTTCTGTTATGGAATTGCGATAGATCTCAACTTCCTTATTGTTAAAAATATGATTTCGGGATATATTTTGCCAAAAGATGAAAAGATTAAAATTATGGAATAGAACTATCCGGAATATTCCAGAACATTCCGACTCGGCATTTTAAACGGTTTATTAGAAAATGAAGATGGTTTTTGACCCGGACTCCAAATGAACTCTAATTACTATCAAAACGACCGTAATGGCGCGTAGATGACGACCAAGGGGTAGACACAAGTATTTAAGCTATCACTTAACGATAAACTTACGAACTGTCATAAATCGTTCCGTGTACCAAACATGCGGCCCAATCCTCACCGAGTGGCTTGCGGGAGGTGTAGAAATGAGGTATCTACAGAGCCCCCACTTTGACTTAGGCTTGGACAAGGCGAAAGTCAAAGTATAGCCATCAGGTCAATCGAAGATTACAACCTGACGACTATGGCGACGCGAGGCGGCTCAAGGGGTCTGAGCCAAGGACCTGTCGTCGGGAACATTTTAGAGTCTATCGACTATCGGGGAGGGTCGTTTAAAGTCCATTAGACTACGTAAGGAAGCTCGCCAGCCATAAGAAGAAATCATACCTGAGACTTCTTTCCCGAGATGTTTCCGTAGTTGCGTAGAAGCTAAGGTTAAGACCTAATAGATATGTAAGGATTGTGCTAGGGTGTGGGGCCCTAAAGGAAAACATCGACGGGAAGGAGGCCAAATATAAGTTCAACCTAAGGGGTAACCAAAGTTTGGGTGTAGGAACTCTAAGAAAAGGTTATCCTAAAGGATTATGATCCTAAAGGTAGAGGCGTATGAGCTCTAGGGAGTTTGGGAACCTAAAGAGCTAGGTGTGTGAACCTGGGTGTACGAACCTAAAAGGACGGCCGGTATGGGAACTTAAAGGCTTATGAACCTAAGAGGAATTAGGATCCTAGGGTTAAGTTTATGAATTACTGGGTTACTAATTCTTGTTTTAAACGCGTGCGTTTAAGCTTTCTGAGGTATGAGAACTCTAATAGGATTTATGGGTTTATGAACCTAAGGACGTTGGTGTAGAAGCTTAAAGGCTTATGAACCTAAAGGAAGCCATTTTGGGATCTAAGAATCTAGGGGTAAGAATCCTAACTTTGGGTTTACGAACCTAAAGAAGGTGGCGCTGGTTTGGGAACTTTTGGAGAACGACACCTTTGCAGAACTCCGTGAGGAAACAATAATGTTGAGGGTAGTAGGACGTCGGTAGAAACTGTTGGGGAATCTGCTTGCGTCGGTCTCAAGACATCTCTGGCAAAAACTTGAGGTTGAATCTGCTTGCGTCGGTCTCAAGCGAACTCTTGCTGGGGAATGACTCTGTCTGGATTGAATCATTTCTGGGAAATCTGCTTGTATCTACTTTCAAACAAACTCTGTCTCTCGAGAAGTGCAATCGGCTGTCATGAACTCTCGCTGGGGAATATATTGACGATTTAGGAACATCTTGATCATCATGGGAAGAATGTATACTTGAGCGAAGCCCCCAGTTGGAGCGAGCACTGCTTATGATACTTACCTGCATGGTTAGTAGCCACACAAGAACGCAATCTAATAGGCAATTAGCACATAGCATATAAGCACATAAACAATTAGTACATGTGTAACACCCCCATACTCCAAGTGCCTTACCAGGACCACTCAGGTATGAAGACATTACCATCTCGGTTACCCGAGGCAATGATAATCAAACAACAATGAAGAAACAACGTTTATTATAAATAATTTAGCGAACAGTTACAATCCTCAAAACCAAACCAAAAGTACGATACATGTTCTCAAACTGACTGTTCTAACTGAAATGTAAATAACTAATAAACTACAGCGGAAGACTCCTATCATCATGTCGTGGCATCCCAGCTATCCCAGTACTCATCTCAATACCTGCTCAATATCTGCTCACCATCCCCGAATGGATCACCGCAGGTTTACAAAACAACACCGGGGTCAGTACTAATCACACAATCAATATAAACAACAATGATAAGATAAATAGACAGCTTAACTGTCACACACACAACCAACCAATTCCCATCATCTCAATACTGACTGTCCACTGGACCAGCCCTGCCAGTGGGGGACCGCAGCCGTACCCACCAAATCCCCGCTCCACATAGTGAGCGATAACCCTGTCCATTAATGTGCACATCCCTTCTGTGGCGGGTTCCACAGAAGGCGAAACTAGGGCGTGAAGTCACTCCCGCAAGTGACCCCACTCAGCCGAGGCCACGCCTCGCGGACCATCAACAACGATCACAACCACAATCACAGTACAATTATTATATCAAACAACCAAATACAATACATCAACCAATATCCCATTATGGGACTAATCGAGTAGAAATCCTACCGTATGCACACAATCGACGGTCTCTCTACTCGCCGAGTCAAAAAGCCTCTTCTATGAACCCTCCTCCTATCATACAACACATAGAGGCTACCAAATCACATACTACACATAAAACCTCCAATCTCTAAATTAGGGTTTAACCAAATCAAAGGAAAGACAATAAAAAGGGTACATAGATCTTACCCTCGACGCAAGGAACTCAACGGTATAATCAACGACAAGAACCGACCGTCGAACTCGGGAATTGCTAAGAATGCGATTAAGAAGATGAACTTGTTTGCTTTCTCTCTTAAACGGAAATTTAGGTTTTGTAAAAGTGATTTAGAATAACGACGACATTTAAGCTTAAATACATTAATCGCATAATTAACAAAACCCGAGAAAACTCCCCGTAAAACCGGACACTCGATCGAGTACCCAAGGTACTGATCGATCGATTCTCTACTCGATCGAGTGCTCCACCTACTCGATCGAGTACCCAACAGGTCAGAAACTTTTCTAAAACGCCACTTACCCTTACTCGACAGAGTAAGGCCTACTCGATAGAGTACCCCAAGACTTATAAATACGGAGTATTACAGTCTTCCCTCCTTAAAAGGAACTTCGTCCCCGAAGTTCAAACCACTACTAAACAAAGGTACTCCCATAACATTCCCGACTCAACCATCAAACAAAATTCAACATAAAACATGATACTAACCCAACTCATCCCGACAAACATACCGACACAACATATAAAAGGGGTATAAGACTCTTAAAAACTGCTCGCGATCATCTCCTACCCCCCTAAAAGAAACAAGGTTACGTCCCCGTAACCATACATACCTGATCAAAAAGGAAAGGGTAACGCTCTTTCATAGCTTCCTCTGGCTCCCATGTAGCTTCCTCGGTCTCGTGGTTAGACCAAAGGATCTTAAGCAAAACTGTCTCACCACTCCTAGTCTTTCTAACCTTTCGGTCTAGAATCGCCGGCACCTCAAGGTATGATAAAGACTCATCTAGCTCTAAGCTCTCTGCCTCTAACACATGTGACGGGTCACTCACATACTTCCGCAGCTGCGATACGTGAAACACATTATGCACTCTCTCTAATGCAGCTGGTAAAGCCAGACGATAAACAACTTCCCCAACTCGCTCTAAGATCTCATAAGACCCTATAAACTTCTGACTTAGCTTGCCTTTCTTCCCAAATCTCATAACCCCACGCATAGGAGACACTTTCAAAAGAACCTTGTCTCCAACTTGAAACTCTATGTCCCGGCGATGTAGATCTGCATAACTCTTTTGTCGATCCTGAGCTGCTCTCATCCGTTCCCGATCATGTTAACTGTTCCACCATCTCATGCACCATCTCTGGTCCTAAAACCATCGCCTCAAAGACTATCGTCCCAACAGATTGACTCCTACATCTCCTCCCATACAAAGCCTCAAACGGTGCCATACCTATCTTTGGTGTGATATAGCCGTTATTGTAAGAAAATTCTATCAAGTCCAACCTCTGCTCCCAGCTACCACCAAAATCCATCACACAAGCTCGCAACATATCCTCAAGAGTCTTGATTGTTCTCTAAGTCTGCCCGTCTGTCGCAGGATGAAATGCTGTACTCATCTTCAAAGTTGTTCCCAACGATTCCTGCAACTCTTTCCAAAACCCCGATATAAACCTCGCATCTCCTCGTCGGACACTATGTCCTTAGGGACTCCATGTAACTTAAGCACGTTCTTTCGATAGGCCATAGCCAATTGTGCCTTAGTCCATGTATCTTTCATTGGAACAAAGTGAGCTGACTTGGTCAGACGATCCACTATCACCCAAATCATGTTGTTACCTTGTTGACTCTTTGGCAAACCCACAATGAAATCCATGGAAATGGATTCCCACTTCCACTCAGGTACCTCTAAAGACTGAATCTTACCTTGTGGTCGTCACTGTTCCCCTTTAACTCTCTGGCATGTCAAACAACGGACACAAACTCATTGTCTCTTTCTTCATCCAGGCCACCAAAACGTTTTCTTCAAATCCTTGTATAGCTTGTCTCCACCTGGATGAACTGAATATGGTGTGCAATGTGCCTCTGTCATGATAGTCTTTTTCAACTCCTCATCATTAGGAACACACCACCTACCATCAAACCTCAAACTACCATCTGTATGAATAGAAAACCGGGACACTGTCCCTTTCTCTACTCCAGCTCTCCACTCCACTATCTTAGGATCCAAAGCCTGCTTACCTCGAATATCATCATAAAACTCAAGATGTACTGTCATATCACCCATGGCATCTCCTTTCTGCATCATATGTATCCCAAAACTCGCTACCTCATCCTCACCTCATCAAGGATAGAGCTGCACAGAGAATGTACACTCTTCCTACTCAAAGCATCAAGCAACAACATTGGCCTTCCCTTCATGGTAGATGATTTCCATGTCATAATCGCCAATCGGCTCCATCCACCTCCTCTGTCTCATGTTCAACTCCTTTTGAGTGAAGATGTACTTGAGACTCTTGTGATCAGAAAATACCTAAAAGATTGCTCCATAAAGGTAATGTCTCCAAATCTTGAGAGCAAACACCACTGTACCCAACTCCAGATCATGAGTAGGGTAGTTCTCCTCATAAGGCTTCAATTGCCTAGAAGCATAGGCAATCACTTTACCATTCTCCATCAACACACATCCCAACCCATTCTTTGAGGCATCCGTATAAACCTCAAAGTTCTCGGTCCCTTCAGTAATGCTAAGACAGAGCGTGGTCAAACGCTCCTTTAATGTTTGGAACGCCGTCTCACAACTCTCATCCCAACGAAACCTATTCTCTTTCCTCATCAACGCTGTCATAGGTCTAGCTATCTTGGAGAAATCCTTCACGAACCGTCTGTAGTATCCAGCTAAACCCAAGAAACTCCTAACCTCGGCAACATTCTTCGGTGCCTCCCACTTTGTCACTGCCTCAATCTTCGCCGGATCCACAGCTACCCCATCTTTAGAGATCACATGCCTCAGAAAAGCAACTTTCTCTAACCAGAACTCACACTTGGACAGCTTAGCATACAACTCATGATCCCTCAAAGTCTGCAACACGATCCTCAGATGCTCCTCATGCTCCTCCTTAGTCTTAGAGTAGACTAAGATATCATCGATAAACACCACTACAAACTGGTCTAAAAACTGTCTGAAGATTCTATTCATCAAATCCATAAACACTGCCGGCGCATTAGACAACCCCAACGGCATCACCACATACTCATAATGGCCATACCTCGACGTGAAAGCTGTCTTTGGTATGTCCACCTCTCTAATCTTCACCTGATGGTACCCCGACCTCAAATCAATCTTAGAAAAGACTGATGCACCACTCAACTGATCAAACAGGTCATCTATCCTTGGCAAAGGATACTTGTTCTTTATCGTCACTCGGTTCAGCTCCCTGTAATCTATGCATAACCTCAAACTCCCATCTTTCTTCTTCACGAAAAGAACTGGTGCTCCCCACGGCGATACACTTGGTCTAATGTATCCCTTCTCTATCAGATCATCCAACTGCTTCCTAAGCTCCTCCATCTCCTTAGGACCCATACGGTACGGTGCCTTAGATATCGGACCCGTCCCTGGCTTCAACTCAACGGTGAAATCTATCTCCCTCTTCGGTGGCAACCGGAATCTCCTCTCGGAAAAACATCTGCGAACTCTCCCACCACCGGTATCTCATCAATCGTCGGACTCTCTATCCGGTCATCTCTCACATGGCACAAGATCAAAGGACATCCCTTCCTCGGATAAGACTTCAAGGTGACACATTTTGCAATCGCCTTAACTTTGGGTTTGACTAGAAACCCACGATAAGACACACTAACACCTTTAGGACCTCTTAAAGACACTTTCTTTTGATGACAAGATATCTTAGCTTTATACTTTCCTAACCAATCCATCCCGACTATCATCTCAAAACCGTTAAAAGGAAACTCCAGCAAGTCTACAGGGAAATCAACTTGCCCAACTATCATAGATACATCTCTAAACAATCTCCCACAAGATACAGACTCACCCGAAGGTATGAAAACTTGCTCACTAACAGACTCATATACTCTCAAACCCAATTTGTTTAACATGACTCAAGACACAAACGACCGAGAAGCCCCGAATCAAACAAAAAAAAGTAGGAATACCATTAACAAGGAATGTCGGTGATAACGTGCGCATCTTCCTCACCGCTTTCTTCTCCATCATGAATAACTTGCCATCGGTCTTCCGCCCACCTCCCGGACAAGATCGGGCCGAGGTGGTCGGCTTAGCACCCGACCCTTGATTGTTGTTGTTGCTCGCTGGTGGTTTCTGATAAGAATTACCGCCGTTGCGGTTGCCTCCACTGTAACTCGACTTCCCCGGTTTGGCCATGATCCGGTGGCCTGTTACTCGCGAAGCTGCGCAGTCTCTGGAAAGATCCTGGTGCACTTGTGCACTCATGTCTCTTGTGGCCTACACCACCACAGCTATAGCAGGTCACTCCCCAACTATTACTCACACTTCCACGGCCACGCCCAAAGGAAGCCCCAAAGATCGAACCGGACCCTTAAGAAAATCCCTTAGGACCGATTGTGGTTGCCTTTCTTGTGATTCGAGTGGCCACCACCCTCGCTCTCAGACTTCCTCTTCTCACCACCTAACCTCTCCTGAGCCATCTCCACCAACCTCTCAGCTCTCCCAGCCCTCTCATAAGCTTCCTTAACATCAGTAAGGACTCCCACGGGTAACTTATCCATAATCTTAGGGGTCAACCCCCTCTCAAACCTCAATGCCAGATTCTCCTCACTCAAACCCATATCCTCAGCATACCTAGACTTCTCATTGAACAACCCGTAGTACTCAGCCACGACATCTCGGCGGTCATCTTAAAACCATCAAACTCTTCTCTCAACTTACTCCTCACATGTTCCGGTACAAACTCCTTCCTCACAAACCCTACAAAACTCCTCCCAAGGTATAGCGGGTAAGCCTTGGTTTGTATATATCTCCTTAGCACTCACTTTCACTGAATCCCACCACTTGCCACCGCCTCCCTCGATAGAACGCACTGCTCCACCCTCATCTCATCGTGACGGTGAACCAAGTCTAATATGTTCTCCATCTCTCTCACCAACTATCAAGAAGATTAGGCTCCCCAACTCCCTTGTACTCTTTCGGGTTAAACCTCGCAATGTAGAGGCTGATTTTAGAATGGTCAACCTCCTTCTCCTTATCCTTATTCTTATCCTCATTCACTTTCTTTAGGGTCTCAGTAAGAGCATCCTGGTGCTCTAACATCTTAACGATGTCATCCATGGTCATAAGCTCAGCTCTCGCATACAAAGCAGTCTTCTTGGGCGGCATCTTGAAACTATACATATATAAGAAAGGGGTAGATATGAACACACGTACTAAACTTCAAAACACGAAAACACGCCACCCAGGACCTACTCGATCGAGTTCCCAAACACACTCGATCGAGTAACGGGCTACTCGATCGAGTGCCCAACATACTCGATCGAGTACCCAAACATCAGACCCCTAACAGACCTTCTGATCTCTTACCTACTCGACCGAGTAACTAGGCTACTCGATCGAGTGACCCCCTACTCGATCGAGTACCCCTAGTTACTCGATCGAGTACCCAAAAACACGATTCTGGACTCAAAACCGTCAAAAACCCACCCGATCGAGTCAGTCCCACTCGATCGAGTCATGCCAATTCATAAAAGCTACCCGCATGTTACGTCATATACTAACATGCTAAACTTTATAAACCACATTATATCATAATAAACATGCTACGCATCTTTTCTACTATCTACGAGATCATTTCATCATGTTATTAAATGCCACGTTGTAAAACATTCAACATGCTATCATTCCATCAAACAGTTTCCACATATTTCATTAACCTTTAACATTCTCAACCTTTAACTTCGAACATCCAACAATTAACACACTTCATCACATTCTTACAAAGTTAACCAAACACACATACGACTCTACAAACACTCCCCCCACGTGACCGGTTCAAAGTTGTAGGGCGACCCCGCGACTTTAGGACGTCTCCCAAGCCTTTGCATTAGCTCCTACAACTTTTACCCCGGGTTCATTTTAATTGACTCCCTATGTTCATTAGGTTCATTGGTTACGAGTTTCGGGATCGTCGCTCCGATACCATTTGTAACACCCCATACTCCAAGTGCCTTACCAGGACCACTCGGGTATGAAGACATTACCATCTCGGTTACCCGAGGCAATGATAATCAAACAACAATGAAGAAACAACGTTTATTATAAATAATTTAATAACAGTTACAATCCTCAAAACCAAACCAAAAGTACGATACATGTTCTCAAACCGACGTTCTAATCGAAATGTAAATAACTAATAAACTACAAAGCGGAAGACTCCTATCATCATGTCGTGGCATCCCGGCTATCCCAAAGACTCATCTCAATACTGCTCAATATCCGCTCACCATCCCCGAATGGATCACCGCAGTTTACAAACAACACCGGGTCGTACTAATCACACAATCAATATAAACAACAATGATAAGATAAATAGACAACTTAACGTCACACACACAACCAACCAATTCCCATCATCTCAATATCGATCGTCCACTGGACTACCGCGATGGGGGACCGCACCGTACCCACCAAATCCCCGCTCCACATAGTGAGCGATAACCTGTTCATTAATGTGCACATCCCTTCTGTGGCGGGTTCCACAGAAGGCGAAACTAGGGCGTGAAGTCACTCCCGCAAGTGACCCCACTCAGCCGAGGCCACGCCTCGCGAACCATCAACAACGATCACAACCACAATCACAGTACAATTATTATATCAAACAACCAAATACAATACATCAACCAATATCCCATTATGGGACTAATACTGAGTAGGAAATCCTACCTGGTATGCACACAATCAGACGGTCTCTACTGCTGAGTCAAAAAGCCTCTTCTATGAACCCTCTTCCTATCATACAACACATAGAGGCTACCAAATCACATACTACACATAAAACCTCCAATCTCTAAATTAGGGTTTAACCAAATCAAAGGAAAGACAATAAAAAGGGTACATAGATCTTACCCTCGACGCAAGGAACTCAACGGTATAATCAACGACAAGAACTGACCGTCTGAACTCCGGGAATTGCTAAGAATGCGATTAAGAAGATGAACTTGTTTGCTTTCTCTCTTAAACAGTAATTTAGGTTTTGTAAAAGTGATTTAGAATAACGACGACGAAGCTTAAATACATTAATCGCATAATTAACAAAACCCGAGAAAACTCCCCGTAAAACCGGACACTCGATCGAGTACCCAAGGTACTCGATCGAGTACCCAAGGTACTCGATCGAGTGCCCCCCTACTCGATCGAGTGCCCCAGCTACTCGATCGAGTACCCAACAGGTCAGAAACTTTTCTAAAACGCCACTTACCCTTACTCGACAGAGTAAGGCCTACTCGATAGAGTACCCCAAGACTTATAAATACGGAGTATTACAACATGGACCTCAAATGAGGAAGCACATAGGTTTTACAAAATTTGTTTCTTTATAAAAGTTATTTAAAACTTGCTCAAAGAAAAAATGTTATTTGTAATGTGTTATGCACATTCAATGGGCTTTAAACACGTGACTGACGCGGATGCAGATCTACTAGGACGCGACACGGGGATGACTCTAACAGACTTTGCCTAAGTATGCGCAACCCCTAGCCAAGTATGGGTGACAATGCGTATCAGTTCCAAAAGGTAGAATAATTGAGAGAATGATGAAGGCATGTAAATGAAAGGCATGAGCCACGGTCAGCTGTCTACTTGGTCGTCTTTTGACATTGTCTTGCTATAAAAGAGTTCCTTCTTAAGGCACGATAACTTCGAGAATCGATCTAAGACCTCATCATCGCCTGGACCAAGCACTAACTTGACTTAAAATAATAAAGGAATAAAGGAAGGGTGGCATCTCGGAAGAGAAGCCCCCAGGATGAGAAGGTGACTTTGGAATTTGGTAAAAAAAAGAAGACTGGGCGACAAGAAGAAGCCCCCAGTAAAGAGGAAAATTTTGTTGTGGAAGGGATGTTAATTGAGGTTGGAAGGTTGAAAATTGGGATGGTTGATAATTGAGGTGGTTGAAAGTTGTTAATTGGGATGGTTGATCATTGAGGTTGATAGTTGATAGTTGAGGTTGAAAGTTGGGATGGTTGTATCCTTGAGGACTGCCTACGTATCCACCTGAAAAGGTGAAATCAAACCATGCTCGTAGTTTAGGTTTGGTTAATTTTATTTGGGTGTTGCGGTTGTATCCTTCTTGTGTAAGAAAGGACTGCCTACGTATCCACCTGAAGAAGTGAAATCAAACCGTGCTTGTAGTTCAGGTGTGTGCCTAAGCTTATGTTGTCAGGACCTTAAAGTGCATGGTTAAGGAGAGTATATTCCTTTGGTGACTCGAAGAATCGATTTGAGATAATTCCCTCTGATCATAGATAAAAGAGGTATAACTAATTTTGTAAAAATTTCCTTGTCATGTGAGCACACCTAAAAGTGGACCCTAAGGATGGATATGGGTTCGTCCCGTCCCGGGTAACAAAGTATTCGAAGACTCCGTGTCTGGGTCAAGGTGAAACTGGATTGGATATTTGGAATGTGGAGCTCGGTAATAAGAGGCTTTGATGAACAAATCTTTGGAGCTTGATTTTGTGGAGTTAAGGCTCGATGGGATTATGGCTTGTAATGTGGCTTGGAAATGGAGTCTCCTGGCTTGATGTAGCCTGAGCAGATAAAGGTAGGTTAAAATGACGTGGGTTCAAGTTTCCATGTCTTGGCCCTAAAGGTTGGGTATATTTGACAAGCTTGAGAGGATTCTCAAAATTCCTAACTTTCTCCATGTAACGGTCTCGAGAAGGACTTAGGGTGTGTGAAAAGCTTGGTGAGGGTGCTAGCTGACCATCTTCATTGATGTTTTGACTCTTTATAGACTTCAACAATATTTCGTTCAACATTTGATTTTCATACTCGTTCTTGATTCAGACTCAGATTCTTGGTCTAGAATATATCTCTGCTTTTTGCTCATATTCTTCATTCGGGTTTTGAAGATAGCTTTGACTTTGGATATTGACATTGACTTGCTTGATTGAGCCTTCTTCTTATTTTGACTCTTTTGTCTTGGATATTGATCTTGGTGATTTCTCTTGATTGAGCCTTTGTCTTTGATCATGGCTCGTATCGTCTTGGATTTGCTTGTTACCATGGATTTAGGTCAGACTAACACCCTTGGTTTGAAACAGGTTGGTCTTTTTGGTAAACATAGATTGTTTATTGTGGGGAATGGACTTGCCTTCCGTCATGGATCGTTAACAAGGAAATGGTCTGGATTCGTCGTAGAATCTCTTGAGATATACTCGTCTTAAACTGGGGTATAGCAAAGTTTCTATTGCCAGACATGGAACAGGTAAGAAAAGAACACAAAGTTTCGGGTCCTCTACAACTTGGAATGGAACATCATTTAAGTGCACTCACATTGACTTGCCATGCGTTGTTCGTTATTTGTTGTTCATTTTAAAATATTTCAAATCAATTCTTGTTGTCACAGGAAAAGGGGAAAGGAAGAGATAAGATAGAATATGTGGATTGAATAGTGTACTTTTATTGAAATGAATAATGAATGTATATAACATAGACTCGAGAAGACACATGACTCGTGGGACATCCCCCAGGTTGTCACTAGGAACGAAAAATGGATACGAAGAAAGACACTAGAACAAATGGGGGAAAGAAAGCCTAAGACTCGGACTCGGACTCGGACTTTGACTCGATCTTAGATCTAGACTCGTAATCATCGGCCCACGCTTGAACATCTACTCTTCCAACAACTGGCTTCGACATCTGACTTTGAGCATTCACCCATTTGAGCACCTCGTCCTCATCATTGGGAACACTGGAAGGATAATAGTCAAGAAAAGTTTCCTGATAAGTGGCATATCGATGAGGATTGCCTAACTTGCCGTGTGAGTTAAAGGTTGAGAGGGACAATTTCCCGCTTTCGATCATATCTTGGATCACGTGCTTGAATTTATGGCACACCTCAGTATCATGTCCCCTGCCCCTGTGATATTGGCAATATGCATTCTCATCCCAGAACCTAGACTTCTTTTCTAGATCTGGTGTAGGTCCTATAGGTTGAAGAAGACCTATAGAGGATAATTTGTTCAAGGCTAGGGCATAATATATGCCTAGATTTGTGAATGACCTGCGAGGGTTGTTAGGTTTTCTTGACAAAGGCTTCATGAGGTTGCCTTTGCTGATTTTGATTCTTGGATTAGAAAAACTAAAGATAAGTGGCTCATTTGTTGCTTTAGGATTGTCAGGTTGAGGGTGTAACACCCCCATTTATTCAGGAGCCTTTAGCTAGACATTCCCAAATAAATAGGACTGTTACCATCTCGGTTTCCCGAGGTAGTGAATAACAAAGTACAACAATACCAAAGTACTTTAAATTAAAACTTTAGTGAATACATGTTTATTACAATTTAACCAACTAACTTAATATGAAATACAATACAACTCGCAGTGGAAATAAATAAAGTGATGTAATTATTCTATGTGATCTAGACTTCAACTACGGTCCAAGTCAAGCTCTCATCTCAATGATCCCGAGTCAGCTAATCTTTGGTACCTGTCAAATTTGCTCCCCATAAAACGGTTCACCGCAAGTGTTCACGAATACACAGTCAACCGCGAGGTTGAGTAGGAATAAATACTAACAACAAAAATATACGATAAATAATCCAATTTCCTTTTTCATTGCACAACCCCCTGACAACGTGCTCCTTTCTTTTACTTACTCATTACACTAATCATCCCGCCAATCCCTGGCGGGGCAGCCTCAACCCGAAGGTGAGTAAACACACACTACATTACCAAAAGGTAATGTCTGCCTCAACATATAGTTGATTAAATATCCACCAGATGGCCCGCACCAACTGGGCCTACTCGAGTAAATACGATAAAATATCGTCGCCAAAATAAATCAAATACGTCACCCGAAGGCTCTTACACGACGCCCGCCAATATAACCTCAATAATAATCTACATCACCACGAAGGGATGTCCGCCAAAGATTAAACTGAATAACCAATCCAATAACAGTAACTCCATCATAACTAATCCAACCAACATATACAATATAATTCTCCCTTCCAACAATTTCAATGATATCAACCAACACAATTCTCATATGATCAATTCACTTTAATTTAAATCATCCAACAAACATTATCGAGTAAAAGTTGAGTAGGATTTATCCCTACCTGATAAGCAATTCCAATTAAGCAGCTCAAGCAATCCAATAATAAAGCACACGAACCCGATTAACAATTCTTCACAAATCGTCACCTAACAAAATATTATAATTCAATTATTTATTTATTTATCCAATTTATTATATTATTCAATTATATTTTAATTATATTAATTATATATATTAATTATGCATAGATTACGTTAATTATATTTTACGCTGATTAATTAATAATTATAAACCGAGTTACAATCACCTAACTAATTATTCATTAATTATAACGAATACATTACCACTTAAATCATTAATTAAAATCCGTCTTAAAACCCGACAAACTACCCAAAATACCCGTGTTCTCCCATGACACATTCCCATAATAAAATATCCAAGTCAACACAACCAAAAGACAACCTCATACTTACAATGATACGTACTCCCCCATGCACCAAACACCATACCCATTGCACGACAACCGCATATTCCCCCAACAACAAGCATACCCACGGCGGCCTACTGACCCCATCACCACCGTGGCCACCGCCCCTCCTTTCCCAGACACGGTGGTCGTCAGACCTGACCCCTATCAGCGCCATCCATGGTTTCCATGCAGTACTAACACCACCCACATTCATTCGAACCCGACGCAACGTAAACAACAGACACGGCTTCGACCATTACTCACAACCTCCACCACCGCCGACACCACTCAACCTAGACACCCCTAACCTGCAACACCACGCACCTAACCAGCCCCTAAACACCAGCCAAACCGCCCCCTACAACCCATACCAACACGCCCTAGCACCTCTCCTTCAACCCGTGACTAAATCAACCCGACACCATCATCTACACCCACCACACCACCACTGGCCACCACTGTTGCCACAAATGACCGACGGTGGTTCCAGGGGTGGTACATCCTTCCTCTCGACCAAACACCACCACCACAACAACCCCTAAAACCGCCAGCAACAACAACAATCAACTCTCCCCTGTTTCGAATTTCCGGCCAACCCACCGTGAAAACCACCACCGTTAAACAACCCTGACCACCCACGGTGGTCGACTAAACTCTAGGTACCACCCTAACCCAAACTCATGTCAGTCACGATTGAATAGGGGTTCAAAACCATATAAAACACGCCATATAACCACCCATAAGAAACCCGCCTGAAAACCCCTCTCCCGTCAGTCAATGGTGGTCCAATGAGGTCAAACGTGGTCCCTGGTGGTCCACGGTCACAACGATGGTCACGGCTTGTCCTATGTTCGTCTAGTTCACAAGTTATAACAAAACAAACATGTATACATGAGACCGTCTGAGAATATTACCTTGAGACGATAAAAACGATAAATTCCTTGCTATTCCCCTTCTTATTCTCCCTCTCTCTCTTTATAAATTATTTTTCAGATTTGATGAGTAATAAGGACAATTGTTTGAGGTTTCATCTATTTATATTGGTAGGCTAAGGTTATAAAGAACTAATTAGGAAATATAAAATATATTATTATTATTATTATTATTATTATTATTATTATTATTATTATTATTATTATTATTATTATTATTATTATTATTATTATTATTATTATTATTATTATTATTATTATTATTATTATTATTATTATTAATTATTATTATTATTACATATGTTAATCTTACCATACATAGGATTTCCTCATACTATCCTTACTAATTTATTATTGCCATAACTTTATTATTACTATTAATATAATTATTATTACTTTTATATATTATTATTTCCATATTATATTATTATTAATTCCCGATATAAATCCCGATTACACTCCTACCAATTTAATAAATTTCGGTCCAATTAATCAATGGCACACAACCCACACTCGATTATTAGCTAAGCCCAATTCACGACTTGGATTATTAATTTATTAATTAATTATCGTCTTACTTGTAATTATTATTAGAAATGCCTTTAACTAATTATTAAATTATATAAATTATTCTTATAAATTATTATTAAAATACGGGGTATTACAGAGGGTTTGGCTGGAGACTTTTCATCTTGAGGGGTTGGGCCTCAAGTTTCTTACCCATTTCAGCAAATTGGTTCTCCATGTTGGAAAGTCGAGAGTTTAGGCTATCAATAGCTCCCTCTATTTTGGAAAATTTATTGTTGAAGGCCATGTAAAGCATGAGCATTCCACTTTGGATATCATCGTCTTCAAGGACACTGATATCTCCGTCGTCATAAGGATCGAGGAGATGAGAACAGTCTAGAGATGATTCTTCGTCATGTTTAATGATATTAAACCCAAGAGGGTCGATTTTATTGGATTGCGCGACAGAAGGTGGCTTAGGAAGCTTGCCCTCTTCGATCATATCTTGGATGGTGTGTTTCAAGAGAAAACACTCTTCAATATCATGGCCTTTACCTTGGTGATATAAGCAGTATTTGTTGCCCTTCCAGAGGTTCACCTGTTTCTCTAAAGGTGGATCCGGAGTTGGTCCTATTGGATGTAGCTTGCCTTGGGCAGAGAGTCTCTTCAAAGCATCGGCATAAGACATGCCTAAATCGGTAAGCACCCTTTGATGTCTCCCAGGTTTCCTTTCAGCTGTTTTTGGCTTTCTAGGACGATGGTTATTGCAAGAGGTAAGCTTTGGACGACCTAGACTAGAGGTTTCTCTAGGTGGCGTGTTCTTTTCCACCATCCCATTTTCAAGGGTGAGGACGCGAATGCTCAAATTTTCCACTGTAGCTTGAACTCGTAGGACCATGGCTTAAACGTCTTTGAGAGACATGGTGATTGCGGCTTGAACTGCTTCGTGACCTTGCTGACTGACGGAACTTGTTGGATTCCTACTTGACAGAAATGACGCGCATTACAACTCGATTCGACATGGGATCACGCATACCAAGGCAACGAATAAGGAACACAGGAAGGGATAAGTAAACACGAGGGTAAGACGACAGATCCATACTTGACTTGTGAATTCGTGAAACGTCGTGAGCGACTTCTCGTGTTTGAATTCACGGTGCTTGACTTTAATTTTAGACTTGAGTGTTAACTTCGACAGAGTGACATTTATATGGTTGACTGGATTGACGGGATTGACGACACATGTTGATTCTAGAATCGAGGTTTGGTTATAGGTGTTTATGAAGACTGCTGTAGTTTAGACTCAAATATGAGTCCCATTAAGATTCGTGTGTTGAGCCTCGGAACGTGTGACTCGAGTGTGGACAGCGGGCCGCCCACGGGGGCGCTTGGTGAAGGGGCTCGAAAACAAGCGTTTGCATTTTGTATGGAGTCGCCACCAATTTTTATGGGAAATTGGAACCGTTCGAATACCTCGTGTCATGTCAAGACACAAAGTAGTGACATGAACACTAAGCAATCGTTACCCTTAGCATTCTATGTCTAGAATGACTCTCGTGGATGCCAACGAACACGGGTGCTCACGGAGATCTGGAGTAAGGGGTGAGGGTACGTATTAGGAAGCTCTTTTGATCGAACACCTAATCCCGCCCGCCTCGATAGCGGCCTCTACTAATGATTAGGGAAGTTTATTTGTACTCGATATATCGTCGGCTATATGCATGCAATGCAACATCCATAGATTAATCCTAACATGTGAGAATTTACTAAGTCGGTGAACAATTAAGTTAGCAAACAATTGATGTCGAAGTTGGATTTAATGTTGATTTACATGTGAAAACATACAAATGATAAATGGAATACAATAATTATGAATTACAATAATGAAAATTACAACGATTACATTGGATAGGCGATTTATGTCGAAAATACCTTTAAAACGGATAATTTGAGAAAAAGAAATAAGAATAAAACACGACAGATCAGAAGGTGATAATACGAATATTAGTTGATTAATACGTAAACTAATTAAACTACGTCAAAGCAGAAAAGGAGTTCAGAGACAGAACTCATCTCGAACAGCAAGAGGCATCGCGCCCTTTAGAAGAGCGCAGCAGATTCTTTGCGTCTGTTCCAAGGGTGAGTTTCGGGCCGTGAAGCCGGAAGCGAATCGCAAAACCGTTAATGTTAATTGGTAAATTAATGGATTGATTGCGATTTTAGACTCGGATGAAAGTTATTAGCAGATTATTTACATATGATTGAGGTCATAAAACAGTAAAACATGGATGAGACGGAAATAAACGGATTAATTATGTGAAGGGTCGATGTTAATGAATGATTAATTAAACTAACTAACTAAACGAATTATTAACTAAACATGATGAATTGACGACGGATTAATGACTAAACAGGTGAAAATATATCAACAATGAATCCCAGAAACTCAACATGAATGAATTGAATCTCTAAAACTCGAATTGAATTTAATGACGAAAAACCCGCAAATATCGATTATTTGGGATTTGAGTCGGATTTATGACGATTAAAACATGTTAATGATGATGGTTAATATACATATGAATTATTAAACTATCATGATGAAGAATTAACAGACGAACAAAACAAAAGAAATAAATTTGATACGAATTGCAGAGGACGGAGGAAGAAGAAAAGAAGCAGGAACTGCGGCAGCCTCACGAAGAGGCGCAGCAGGTGCTGCGCTCCTTCGAAGAGGCGCAGCGGTTGCTGCGTCTTTTCTCGACGTCTGTCTACTGGAAATCCGCAAAAAAAGTTTTAAAGACGGTTTTAGAAATCGGTTTTAATGAGGTACTTTCGACATAAACCTTACAATTGTTATACAATAATAAAATACAATAAATAAAAGAGAGATTAATACACCCTCAGACTTACATGTTGACGGAACGAGAAGAACTAAGAAGATCGATTAGTGATGCTCGACGCGAACGCAAGGAAAGAGTGCCCTCGAAAGAGGAAAACGATTTAACAAGTTGATTAATTAGATTGATTGAGTGTAGTGGTCAAATTGGTCGGTCATGCAACGGAGAGGCTGGTACCCGGAAAGATCCGAGCTTACGTGGTCGGAAGTCCAAGCACGTAGGCGCCAATTAGTAAGAACGAAGTCTAGAATGCAAAGGGAGAAGAGAAGGGCGGACACTCGCGTGAGAAATATGAGGAACGAAAGCTCCTATTTATACTAATCACGTGAAGGAATAGGGTTTCGGAGACTCTTTGGAAGTGAATCTCGGAAAGATATAAAAAAGATACGTAAATCATGCAAAGAAGGGCCTGGGAAGAGGCGCAGCAGCCACTGCGTCTCTTGGAAGAGGCGCAAAGACTTGCGTCTATTCCCGTGGAGGTTTCCTCCGCTAAGAAAGATTTCCGTGTTTAAGTTATGGTAGGACGGAATTAATTCGATTATCTTTAATATCTTATGTAAATATTACGGGATATTATTTGCCAAAAGATAAAATTTGAGAAATATGGAATAGAAATATCCGGAACATTCCAGAACATTCTGACTCGGGATTTAACAGTTATCGAAAATGGAGACGGTTTTTGACCGGACCGAATGTACTCTAATTATCGCCAAAACGACCGTATCGGAACGTAGATGACAACTAAGAGGTTGACATTAATATTTGAGCAATCACTTGACGATAATCTTACGAACTGTCACAAATCGTTCCGCGAACCAAACATGCGGCCCAATCATCACCGGGTGGTTTGCGAGGGGTGCAGAAACGAGGTGTCTACAGAGCCCCCACTTTGACTGAGGCTTGGACAAGGCGAAAGTCAAAGTATAGCCATCAGGTCAATCGAAGATTACAACCTGACGACTATGGCGACGCGAGGCGGCTCAAGGGGTCTGAGTCAAGGACCCATCGTCGGGAACATTTTAGAGTCTGTCGACTATCGGGGAGGGTCGTTTAAAGTCCATTAGACTACGTAAAGAGGCTCGCCAGCCACAAGAAGAGATCATACCTGAGATTTAATCGAACTTCGCGGGGAGCAAGAGATATTGAAAACACGGGACGTCGGTAGAAATGCTGGGATCCGCTGCGTCGGTCTCAAGCGAACTCTGGCGAAATTTGGAGGTTGAATCTGCTTGCGTTGGTCTCAAGTGAACTCGGGTTGGGGAACATACCGACGACTAGGAACATCTTGATCGTCGTAGGGGAAATCTTGAGTGAGCAGTACTGCAAAATACTACTGCGCTGCGGATAGACGACCAGGAACATCTTGATTGTCGTAGAAAGAAAGTCTTGAGTGAGCAAGATCGCAAAATACTACTCGCTACTGGATAAAAATTCGAACAATATCACAAATCTTGCTGCGCGGGATAAAATGAATTTGGACGATACGCAAAATATTGTCGACCGGATAAAACGTGGGCCGGAACGAAAGAAAATCGTCGAAACGGACCAAAATGATAAAATGTCATCGAGGAAGAGGCGCACCAAAGATGGGCCCACGAATAACGAACTCATAACGGGTTTTTGAAAATCCATATGGAGGGAAACAAAGGAAGAGGCGCAGCAAGAGCTGCGTCTCTTGGAAGAGGCGCAGCGCCCGTCTGCGTTTTTCCCAATTCAAAGACTTCTCGCGTAAAACCGCGAAAGCCAGAAGGTTTATGTTCATTTTATTCGAAACATAATTTTTGCAATTTCTCTCTCAAATCTTCACCATTTTCGTCAAGGTTTGATTCAAAAGCTTGCTTTAAACATGACTAATCGAGGTATGTGTTTTAATCTTGCATTAATCTTCCATATTTGTCGAATTTTGAGCCGCGAACATTAGGGTTTTCGACCCTTTTAATCGAAAATTTGGGGCCTTTCCCCCAAATGGATTTGTCTTGCCAAATTGATGCTAGGGATGGATAATAGGTAATGTTAGGAACATAACCATGTATTTGCTTTGAATTTTCATCGAGTTTTGAGCCCTTGAGCGAATTTTGAGACGGTTTCACAGCTAGATCGTAAATTGCTTCGAAAATGGCCTTAGGATTGCCCATTTGTGATGAAATTTGATATTTGGGACCCTTGGATGATGGGTAAACTTTCTACCATCTTGGAAGTTTGGTTTGTGACAACTTTTCAGGACACTCTTCTAGGGCATAACCGCCATTATAGCGAAATGCTGCCGAATTTTCGACTTGAACCCGGAACTAGGCTTTGACTCGGACTTGACTTGACCCAATTTGTCACATGAGTAATTGAATTGGTGAGAACATGGCCAAGGATGGCCAGAAATGGGGAATTCCCGGGCCTTGAAGGCTCGAAAATTTCTTAACAAAGGCTTGTCGTCATATGATGCGGCCTGGATTTGCTTTAACGTTGCAGGTGACGATGCTTCTACTCGGGAGGGATCCCATGGATGTAGACGCTGCTGTTGTTGAGGAGGCTCGAGCAGTGCCTTCACCGCCGCGGTGATGGTCGCCTGCAGACGAGGTTCCCGAGGAGGAGGCCGCCGATGAGGAGGAGATTCCGAGACGGGCCCACCTCGGACGAGGGGTCGTCACCGAGAGGAGCTCCCGCGTGGCCGAGACTCCGGGAGAGTAGGCACCTTGTGTGGGCTGCAGAGGGTCATTTGTCCTACAGGACGGTGAAGAGCTTGGTAAATAGGAATTCCCTAACTCATTACCTATCCCTTTCTACCTTTGTTCAAATTTCCTTTCAAATTTACTCAAAACTAAAGATAGCTTTATTTCGAATCATAATAGGAGGCTGGGAACATCCGGTCGTTCTCGGGGTACACGACGGCGATGGAGCACTACGAGCGGCTGTCGGCGGAGGAGAGAGCCATGATCGAGCGTGGAGCGTTCGGTCCTCGGGTTCGTGTCCTGGAGGGATATCGTGAAGAGGAAGTTGCGGGCCAACCTTAGCCTGGTCCGCGCTTTCTTGGATCGATTTTGGGATACGACTTCCACGTTTCACCTGCCTTTTGGTGAGGTGGGAGTCACCTTGGAGGACTACGGCATGATTTCTGGTCCGGTGTGTGGGATCGAGGAGATGGTGTGGCCGGAGACCGGCATGAGGGCGGATTCGGCCGAGGCGAGGAGGTTGATCGGCTGGAACCCGTCGCCGAAGGTCGTTGCGGTGCCGGGTTTGGTACCAGCACTACGTTCGAGATTACTTTGCGGGGAAGACCCCAGATCGGTGGTGATCGATGGGAGGGAGACGGCTCCCCCTCCTTGTACAGCTGAGCAGAGGGCTCGTCTGTGGCTTTGGTGGTTCTTGTCTTCGATTTACCTCGGAGACAAGGGTGAGAGGCTGTCGACGAAGCTTCTCCCCTTTCTTTCTGACCTGAGCTCCCTAGGGCGTTGGGACTGGGTCACTGCTGGTTTTGCGGTCCTCATCCGCTTCATGAGGGCCATGGTTCGTCCGGAGTTGATGGAGAAGGGGACTTCTCCCGGTGCCGTCGGACCGGGCTACCGTTGGAGGTATGAACCTTCCTTTAGGCCGAGTCAATTTCTTTCTTTATCGACGACCGACGATCGTCATTGATTATTATGCTTTGCGGCGTGGGTGTACTCTTACTTTCCGGGCCTCGCGCCCAAGAGGACGGAGCCGCTGGAGAGGGCCTACCCCGTGGTGAGGGATTGGGTCATGTGCCGGACGAAGAGCAAGCGTTCTTCTCACAATGTCTACCGGCGGGATGTGAACGCTCTTCAGCTGAGCAGCGTGAGTATCCTATTTGTATGCACTTATTCTTCTCATACTTTGTTTTAAATTGATCATAGGAATGACCTTTGCCTTTATATTGTCGCAGTGGGTGCCGGACTGGGCGGAGTACGCTGGAGCGCCTCCTTTTGTCGCTGAGGTCCTTCGACCTAGGAGCTCGAGTCGGCTGCTGTTGTGGACGTCGATGGGTCCTGTGTGGTATCTGGGCGAGCGGTTAGCTCGTCAGTGTTTTCGGGGCGCGTTGACGGTTCCCGTCGATCCTCCTAGGACGATGTTTAGGAGCCTTCGAGGCCGAGAGGAGGCGGACTTGGCTGGTGCTAGTGGCGACGACCTTCTTCTCGCTGACGAGGATTACTCGGCGTTCCTTTACGGGAGGTTGGCGTATTGGCCGGTAGTGGTGAGTATCTTTTGTTTCTTGTTGGATTTTGATTTTCGAGAATCGCGACGAAAGATCATCGATTAACGAGAGCCATTTGTCTTTGCAGGAGGTTGAGGTCGCGCCATCTCGGTTTGTGGCACTATGGAGGGTGGCCAACCGGCTACGAGCTACGGCCATCGAGGCACTCGTCGGCCGGTCGAGGTCGTCAGGTATGAACCTCATTTGTTTTTCCTTGATCTTTGGTTTTTCAGTTTTGTTTGAATTGATTGACATGAGCCAATTTCTTGTTGTCCACAGGCCGATCGTGAGCTGGAGCGAGAGTTGACCCAGTCTCGGGAGGAGACGGCTCGTTTGTCGAGGGAGCTCGAGTTTCGGGACGCCGAGATTGCCGCTCTTATGGCGAGGGTTGCCGAGCTGGAGGGTGCCCAGCAGTAGTCTGCGTGGTTTTGTAGACTTGATTTTGAACATTTTTGGATTTGTTTGGGGCGCAAGCCCCCAGTTTACTTGGATTTGGATTTGTTTGGGGCGAAGCCCCCAGTTGCACATTTGGACTTGTTTGGGGCGAAGCCCCCAGTTTGCTTGTATATTTGCTTTTTTTGTTGTATATACGACGGCCTGAGTGCCTTTTGTCGCCGGGTTGTGTTATTTGTACCGCAGTTAGCTTTTGAACAGTTTGGTAGACAACGGTTTACACACCGTCATCGCCGAAATTTACATAGAAAATCACGTAACACATACATCTTTATATACACATAAGGCCTTTAACTAGTGCAAAATGAGACTCGAAAGGACGTGAAAATGCAAAAATTTTGTCGGAAATGACCGGACGGTAGGGAGGGTTACCCCTGAAAAAAAAAAAAAGAAAAAGAGAAATCTATAAGTTTAGAAAATGGAAAAAAATAGAAATTAAGAAAATGAAATGACTAAGTAAAAGTTGAAATAAAAAAGAATTAAAATGAAAACTAAATATAAAAGTGTGAGAAAAATGGCGGAAAATGTCGATGTCGCCTCGAAATGCGCGTTTGCGGATTAAGGAAACCTGAAGCATGGTAAATTTCTCGGATTTACCAAAATAAAATCCCGTAGGAATAGGAAATTATTCGTTTATAGAATTAGGAAAGATCCAAACGCGGAAATCACGAAGTGAGGTGGGAAGAGGCGCAGCATGAGTCGCGTCCCTTTGAAGAGGCGCAGCAGTGCCGCGCCTGTTCCCAAGCAGTGTCGGTTCTCGACGGATTTTTGGAAACAAAGAATTAGTATAAATAGAAGCGTCGACGAAGCTTTAAATTATATAATTCTTCCGTCTCTTCTTCGTCGATTCACACATAAAAACTCCCAATAAATTTTCAAGAGAAAATTATCATCATGAATACCTTAGAGATTCGCTTGAAGGAATGGACTAATGAGTTTTCGAACATTGAGAAACATGACATGGGTGCTTATAACCTTGGGTCTTTGTTGAGTTTGAAACTCATTAAGGTTGTAAAACCGTTCTTGGATGCTTGCCTTGATTATTGGGACCCAAATTATCATGTTTTTGCGTTCCCAGGAGGTGATATTTGTCCTTTTCCGGAGGAAATTGCTGCTATTGGCGGGTGGGACCCCGAACATTTACCTGCCATCCCTTCTACTGCTCAAGGGTATAAGAGCAAGTTTAGAGATTTGCTTGGACTTACTAGACTTGAGGTAGATCGTCTCGTTACTCCGAAGGGCGTGAGGATGCTAGATTTTATAGACCGATTCATCAACAGGGCCGACCCTACCGTCTCTTATGTTGCTAGGAGGAGAGCATTTGGCTTCTGTTTGCTTCATGTTTATGTCTTTCAGGGACATGTTGATGAAGATTTGAGAGGTGATCCTCGTCTATTGGGTCTTATTGAGCAAATGGAGCTGCGCAGGAGCCCAGCTTGTCTATGCTTAGGGGAGATTATCTTGGGCTTGGACAATAGGAAATCCAACCGCGATCTTCCATTTTTGGGGAGTCCCGTTATCCTACAGGTAAAAGACACCCTCTTTTTTTTTTTTTTTTTTTTTTTTTTTTTTTTTTTTTTTTTTTTTTTTTTTTTTTTTTTTTTTTTTTTTTTTTTTTTTTTTTTTTTTTTTTTTTTTTTTTTTTTTTTTTTTTTTTTTTTTTTTTTTGTTTGCGGGTGTCTAATACCTGTTTTTTTTTTTGGTAGGTTTGGCTTATGGAACGGCTCCGATTGCTCGAGCCCCCAGTGCATGCACTTTCCTATCATGCCCGTATGATTTCGATGAGGACACGGCTGTACATGGTGGACTTCACCCGGTCTGCGATTATTGGAAGAACAAGTCAAGAATGATGATGGCCCGCCGATCGTGGGTCGTTCCGTGGTGGCACCTCAAGTCTGTCACTGGAGTGTCTTCTTTGGATCCTACTAGGTCCGTGCGCATTCCTGGATTGGAGTTTATGGTATGCATCTTTCCTGAGAGGTTGATGAGGCAAGTCGGGTTGAAGCAGATGATCCCTAGGCTTGACACCGTTCCGCAGACTGCTATGGCGCTTACTACAGAGAGCCGAAGAGAGTGGGCTATGAAGTGGGCCCAAAGAAACATGTGGTTCTTGAACTTCTCCTCCAATGCCTTGTGGGTGTCGGACTCTTATCTGAGGTGGAGGAAGGCCGCAACTTCGGAAGAGCGAAAGATCGAGGAAGTGCGAGCCCGTTGACTACAAGGTGCGCGAGGGAGAGAAAGAGAAGGAGAAGCATCGATCGAAGGAGAAGAAGAAGCCGGGTTCCAAGTCATTCATCCTTCGAAGAAATCGAAGACTACTCCTGTCGCAGAGATGGTGGTTGGCAAGAGTGGAAGAGTCAGGCCTCGAGAAAGACCGTTGGTGATTAGGTCTGAAGTGGTGCAAGAGCGCCCGGCTCGAGGTCGTGACAAGAAATATGACAAGAACGACAAGGGCAAGGGAAAGATGGAGGAATAGCCCAAGTCTTATTTATTATTTGATTATTATTATTATTGTTGTAATAAGAAAGGAGGGATTTTTAGAATCCTAGCCTAGTCTATTTTTATTATTTGCCGTATTATTATTATTAGAAATTGAATGAAATAAAAAGGTTAAGTGGTTATGAAACCGTTGTGATTTTCATTAATTATTCTAGTCGAATTTCAAATGCAATGCAAATGTCCTTCTATTTACATTTTAAATATAATGGTGGGTTGAATCCCTTGAAGGATTGCCTACGTATTCACTCAAAAAGCGAAATCAAACCCTTGCGCGTAGTTCGAGTAAATGTAAAAGAATAATTGTTCGAAGCAAGAGCTTGTAATGAACATAGAAAATAAGCATGAGCCTTTGCTTACTCTGGAGGTGCGAATTTAGTTTGTTTGATGATATGAGGATGACAAGTTTGCCAAGATGCAAGAGCATAGTGACATTCAAATGGGCCAGGGGCCGTTTATTTAGTGCCACAAGAGCGACACGTAGGTTTACGCGAGGCGCGTTTTCGTTCCTGTTCTAGGCATAGTATCGTTTCAGTTGGTCGAGATTTGTGGGGTTTGAGAACTCATTCCCGTCTAGGTCTGTGATTCTAACCGCACCCCCTGGGAGTATTGATTTGACTAGATATGGTCCGGCCCAGTTAGGTTTGAATTTTCCCCTGGGTCCTATTGTAAAAGAGCTCGACCGATTTGAGAACTAAATCTCCTTCTTTGATGTTTCTTGGCCTAACCCTTTTGTTGAAAGCTCGTTTGATACGTGCTTGATATGTTTGGACATTATGTAAGGCACGAAGCCTACGTTCATCCAGGAGGATGAGTTCTTCGTATCTATCTTTCTTCCAATCGGCCTCCGAGATTTGACTCTCTAGTAGGATGCGCAAGGATGGTATTTCTAGCTCGACTGGTTGTACGGCTTCCATGCCGTAAGTCAAATAGAAAGGAGTAGCCCCAGTGGGCGTCCTGACGGATGTTCGATACCCCCACAAAGCGAAGGGTATTTTGCTTGGCCAATCTCTATAATTGTCAGTCATTTTCTTGAGGATTGTGACGACATTCTTGTTAGCCGCTTCTACCGCGCCGTTAGTCTGTGGTCTATAGGGCGATGAGTGATGATGCTTGATCTTGTACTTGGCTAGCAATTATTCGGTTTCGGCTTGGAAGTGGGACCCATTATCGCTAATGATCTCATGCGGGCAACCATATCGGCAGATGATGTTATTTTGTATGAAATTGGCTACATTTTTGGCCGTAAGAGCGGTGTAGGAAGCCGCTTCTACCCACTTGGTGAAGTAGTCAATTGCTACTAGGATGAAACAGTGACCTCCTGTTCCGGCTGGGGTTATTTTCCCAATTATGTCAATTCCCCATGCGGAGAATGGCCAAGGAGATGTCATCGTATAGAGCAACGAAGGAGGGACATGTTGTACATTCCCGAAGATTTGGCAATTGTGGCAATGTCTCACATATTTGATGCAATCGGATTCCATTGTGGTCCAATAGTACCCTAGACGTGTGATTTTCTTTGCCATCATAGGTCCACTCATATGAGGACCGCATTCTCCGTCGTGGACTTCTTCCATCACCTTTTGTGCCTGTGAATGATCAAGGCAACGTAGGACTACACCAAGAGGTGTTCTTTTGTATAATTCTCCTTGCATGAGAACGTATTGTGAAGACAATAGGCGTATAGCTCGTTGTCCCCTCTTGTCCATATCTGGTGGATAGGTACCATTAAGCTTGAAGTTCAGAATTGCTTGGAACCAGTGGTTCCCTGTGCAATTTCTTCTTCATCGGTAATTTGATGGACATAAGCCGGCTCCGACCGTCGTTCGATACACAAAGGCATTTCCATCATGTAATCCGGCATGTTTATCAAAGATGCAAGTTTCGCAAGAGCGTCCGCAAATTGATTTTCTTCTCGAGGTAGGTGTAAGTAGGTTACGTGATCAAAGAATTGAGCGACTTGGTCTATCCTAGCCTGATAGGGTGCTAGGCTTTCACTTCGGATTTTCCAGAATCCCGTAACTTGGTTGATGATTAGTGACGAATCCCCGTGCACTCGGAGGTTTTTGATGCCTAAGCTTACTGCCGCTTGTAGTCCAATTAGACAAGCCTCATACTCTGCGGCGTTGTTTGTCACCTCAAAGTCGAGTTTGACAAAGAATCGGTGTACGCTCACCTTCGTGGAGAAATGAGCAACACTCCTATCCCAAATCCTCTTAGGTTTGATGCTCCATCAAAGTATAGGTCCCAGGAGTCTACGTCTGTTTGAAGTATATCCTCGTCGGGAAATGACCAAGTATCTATGGTTTGTGCGTCGTTGATGGGATTTTCTGCGAAGAATTCGGCGACGGCGCGACCCTTTATTACTTTCGGTGGCACGTATTTGAGGTCAAATTCCGAGAGCATCATGGTCCATCTTGCCAGGCGTCCGTTGAGGACAGGTTTCTCGAAGAGGTATTTGACTGGATCCATTTTGGAGAATATCTTGACGGAGTAGCTAAGCATGTAGTGACGTAGCTTCTTTGTTGCCCACACAAGAGCGAGGCATGTCTTTTCGAGTTGTGAGTATTTGCACTCGTATTCCAAGAACTTCTTACTTAGATAGTAAATAGCTCTTTCTTCACTTCCTACGGTTTGAGCTAGCATGGCACCCATGGCGGTTTCTGTTACCGTGAGATACAAACCAAGAGGTTGATCTTGTTGTGGTGGCATGAGCACTGGTGGTTTAGCCAATATCTCCTTGATTCGGTCGAACGCCTTTTGACAATCATCATCCCACATGGTGTGGTCTGTTTTCTTGAGTTTCTTGAAGATAGGCTCGCAAATCATCGTAAGTTTCGATATGAATCGACTTATGTATTGAACTTTTCCCAGGAATCCTCTGACTTCTTTTTTCTGTTTGAGGTTGTGGCATTTCAATCAGAGCTTTGATTTTGGAAGGATCTATTTCTATACCTCGTTGGCTAACGACGTATCCTAGGAGTTTGCCAGACGTTACCCCAAATGTGCATTTCTGAGGATTGAGTCTCATGTTGTACTTCCGTAGCCTTGCGAAGAACTTGCGAAGGTTCGCAATATGTCCTTCTCTCTCCTTGGATTTGACGATCATGTCATCTACATATACCTCAACTTCTTTGTGCATCATGTCATGTAGGAGTGTAGTTGCGGTGCGTTGGTATGTAGCTCCGGCGTTGATCAATCCGAACGGCATTACTGTATAGCAATAGGTTCCCCATTGGGTGACGAACGCGGTCTTATGCATTTCTTCCATGGCCATTTTGATTTGGTTATAACCCGCATATCCATCCATGAAGGATAGTAATGCGTGGTCTGCAGTATTGTCCACTAATATGTCGATGTGAGGCAGAGGGAAGTCATCTTTTGGACTCGCTTTGTTCAAATCCCTAAAGTCAACACAAACTCGGATTCTCCCATCCTTTTTGGGTACGGGTACTATGTTAGCTACCCAGTCAGAATACTCGGAAACTTTGATGAACCCGGCTTTGAATTGTTTGTCAACTTCTTCCTTAATCTTTAGAGCCCACTATGTTCTCATTCGTCGAAGCTTCGTTTCACGGTGTTTGAAACCTGGCTTAATCGGAATTCTATGTTCGGCAATATCCCTGTCGATCCCTGGCATGTCTTTGTAGGACCAAGCGAAGACGTCTTTGAATTCATTTAGGAGGTCTATGAGGTCGGCCCGTTCGGTAGAGCTCAAGGTAGTCCCTATCCTAAGTTCTTTGGGTTCTAGTTCAGTTCCTACATTGATGGGTTCGGTGTCCTCACCATGGTCCCCCTTCCCCTTCCCGTAGTATTTCTTTGGCTACGTAGGGAGGTATTTCGGTCAAGTCTGGGTCTTGGTCATCCTCGTATCATTATAAACAGAATTGCACTCAAGATAACGCAAAGAGTAAGCGTAACCCGATTTATTCATATTAAGATTCGAGTAAAGTTGAAACAAAGAAGCCAACTGATCCATGGTCGGTGGCGGTAAAGGGACAAGAATTGGGGCATTTCCGAACTACCGTGACTACTTGAAAATAAGCTAGAGAAACGAAGGGAGTGGGGATGACGACAGAGTAGACTCTCTAATGACTTCTCTAGACTCGACTCGACTCCGACTCCGACTCGATCTCGATTCGAACTCGTCGTCTTCCGGGTTCTTCTTTGAACATCTCTCCTTCTCCAAAGGGTGGTGAGCTTGAAGAGTCTTCCTTGATTGTTGGTCCATTTGATTGATTTTCTCCATCCTTTCTCTGTTTTGTGTCGATTTCGTGATCAATGCGGTGGGGTTGAAGCGATCGTCTTGAAGTATCGTAGTAATGATCTCATCCTGCGCGGCCTTAACAAATCGGTCCTCTCCAAACAGAAGGCTCACAGCTTGCTCGTCTAAGCAAGGTGCTTGACGGGTTTTGACGGTAGGAACCGTTTCTGGAGGGATGAAGTAGCAATCGTGAAAGATCTCGATTCCGGCTAACTTCCTCTCAAGGTAATGCCAAGATTCGGGAAACCCGTGAAAGAGTTCTGAACTTCCTTCTTGAACGAAGTATCCATTTAAGGTGGGGAGATATGGCCTCATTTGGACTCCTACATACTTGCGATTTTGGACTTGGGCAAGCATTTCGAGAACTTCTTCTGTTGTGGGTTTGTACCCTAGTCCAAGTGGTATTCTCGATGAGTTGCCTTTCTTGTATGGCGCGAAGGTGTTCTTCCGAATCGGGTTCAAAGGCATTCCAGGGAAGTATCCCTGATTTTTGAGTATGTGGTTGACCACCAAGTTAGAGTAGGGATTATAGTATAAGGGTGCCAACTCACTTTCTATGACATTTACACTTTGGAAGCCCCCAAGTTCGTATATGGGATCTGCAAGGACTTGATTGTTTGATTGCTTCTCAATTATTGCCTTGATAGGCTTCTAAGTGATCGTCACAACTTTGCCATTGAGTGGGATCTTGATATTTTGGTGAAGGGTGGATGTTACCGCTTTGGAAGCATGAATCCAAGGCCTTCCCAGAAGTATGTTGAATGAAGCTTCGATGTCTACTATTTGGAAGTTGACTTTTCTCTCGATTGGTCCCGTGGATATGGTTAGGCTAGCAAGTCCAACCACCTTTCGTCGTGTACCGTCGTATGCACGTACACCTTGATTGGTGGGAGTCCAATCCGACTCTTTCATGCCTAGTTTGTATGCCGTTTTGAGGGGTATGACGTTGACCATGAGCCATCATCTACCAAAGTCATTGGCACATTCTTCTTTAGACAAATGACGGTGATGTATAGAGCAAGGTTGTGACTAGCGCCAAAAGGTGGCAGGTTTTCATCTGAGAAAGTAATAGGATTACTTAGCTTCGGTGATTCTTGGAAGACCAAGTTGACTACATCTTCGGGAGTAGAGTTATGCGCTACATTCAATTTGGCCAAAGCTTGCAGTAAAGCTTGGCGATGCGGAAATGAGCTTGCCACTAGTTGCCGACCGAAAGGTCAGCCTTGGTTTTTCGTAATTGCTTGAGCAAATGATCATGGGGTCGTCTTCGTTGTCATTTGGTGTGATGACATTGGTTGGACCGTTTTGAGTGGTGCTTTGGTATGGACGACCCGAGCGAGTTAGGTGATCCACATCTTGGTCTTCGCCATTTTGGACTATTTCTTTGACTAAGGAGTTTTCGATGAGATACTCGTCCTCGTCGTCATCGGCCCAAACCCCATTAACTGCAGCTAGTTCCTTCATCCTCATGATGTCACTTTCTAGTTGTATGATTTGATCGACTAGCTTGTCGACCACGGCGACTACTTCTTGCATAGTGGCATTTTGAGAGAAGGTCAATGGTACGCGTTCTTTAGGCGTTGCCTTGGGATCGCGTAAGGTCGTTACCATGTTTTCTAGTTCCCACACTTGTCTATCTACACTCCTTGCCCATGCGATGAAGTCGGAAATGGTAGGGGAGATGGTAGAGTAGAGTCTTTCTTTCTCAATTGCATGAATTTCATTTTCGGTGGGAGAAATGAGATGTGAGCAATCTAAGGTAGATTCGTCACTTGTAATCACTAGAACTCCAAGAGGATTCTGAGTGTTGTTGGGCTTACCTCCCGGTGGAATTGGAAGTCGACCATCTTCAATCATATCCCCAAGCACGTGTTTCAACTTGTAGCATTTTTTCGTGTCATGCCCCTTGCCCCTATGGTATTCACAAGAGGGAATTTTCATCCCGAATTTGGATTTCCTTTCGTGTTCGGGAGTAGGCCCAATGGGTTGGAGTTTACCTTGCTTCATTAGTCTTTTTAGAGCGTTGGAGTACGTGTCTCCAAGGTTTGTGAACTTCCTTGGTGGGCTAGTTTTCTTGGATGGCTCGAGAAGGTTAACTTCGTCGGTCTTGCTAGTAGAGCCGTATGAACGACTTGTGGACCCTTGGTATCCTCGACCTACCGTTTTGGACAAGAGTCCTTTACGGATGTCGTCTTCAATTCGTGTCCCTAGTACAGTTAAGTCCTTGAAGGTCTTGATGTTTTGATATCTCAAATGGTTGGCATATACGGGCTTGAGATTGTCCACAAACTTTTCTACAAGAGTAGCCTCATCCGGGCGTTCAACTAGTTGGGTACTAGTCTTCCTCCACCTACTTAGAAAGTCGGTGAATCCTTCCTTGTCATTTTGGGTAAGAACCTCTAGAGTGCGCATGTTGACTTGGATCTCGGCATTATCCGCGTATTGTTTCGAGAACTCGATGGCGGCGTCCTCCCAAGTAGCGACCTTTTTGTGATCTAAAGTGTAGAACCATTGCTTTGGGATGGTGTCAAGAGATGAAGGAAAGATCCTTAAGAACATCTCGGTTTTGATGCCTTTGATAGACATGTAGTCCTTGAAGGCGCGGATGTGGTTCAAAGGGTTCTCATGTCCTTTAAACTTAGGGATATCCGTCATGCTAAAGTTAGTGGGCAATTTGGAATTGACGGCTTCATACTTACGATTGTTCTCCCTGTAAATGTCATCCCCCTTAAGGTACATCAATTGCTCCTCTAGGTATTGGAGTCTTTTCTCAGCTGCGGTTGTTCCTAGGACAGGATTCTCATCTTTAGATTCGTCATCGGAAAATTGTAGCACTCCACCTTTAGGGGGAGGTAGCTTTCCCTCTACATCAAAGATACGGCCTTCGATAAGCTCAAGGCGGTCATAGGTTTGTTCTTGGGTAATTTGCATTTGGGCTATCGCAGCTAGGATTCGATCATTACTTTCTTGAATTTGCTGGAGGTTCGTATCATCACTTGACCCAGGCATCTTGGAAACTGGATAAGAGATCGGCGACGAATCAAAACACGATCGACCATTCTATCACACTTGCTAAAAGAGGAAAAGTTTTGACTCGTGAAGTGGGTGTGTGCCACTTGTGTTGAGTGAGTTTTGAAGAAAGACAAGGTCTTTGAAAATGTGTGTCCTAGCCAACTGTAGTGTAGTTGTAGGAGTGGACTCGAGGTGAGGTTTGAAATGGGCTTGTGGCCCGAATTTTGACACGACAAACGGACAGAGTTTTGACCGGATTTTGTGCTAATTAAAGGCCCCATTTCGAAATTCTTGATTGAAATTGGGTTTTGATTTTTGAAAATTCGTCATGATTTGTTTTGAAATGGTGATCACGTAAGGTTTACATATTTATACAAGCATTATAACGGGATGCTGAGTGCATTTAGAAGGGTTTTGGTTTAAAGGGTGGGTTGCCATACCGAACCATCAAACCCGAAGTCTGTGGAGAGGCTCGTGCCAAACAAGAGTAAGGCCGATTCCTAGTCCATTTCCTCAAGTAGTGAAGGCCCTTGATACAAACAAGAGTAAGCATCATGGTATGGATGACGTCAATCGCTATCCATCCTTAGGCCCAAATAAGAATTAGGACCGTTTAGACGGGACGATTGGTCGAATGGGTTGGGTTGGGCCTAGGAAGGCCGATTTAAACGGTCTAGGAAGACCGAGTTATGAAAACCGACAATTGTCTTGTACAAACTTATTCCCTAACCTTGTTCAAGTTTCACCCTTTGCTACACGTAAGTGTATATCCCCAGCGGAGTCGCCAAACTGTGGACAGCGGGCCGCCCACGGGGGCGCTTGGTGAAGGGGCTCGAAAACAAGCGTTTGCATTTTGTATGGAGTCGCCACCAATTTTTATGGGAAATTGGAACCGTTCGAATACCTCGTGTCATGTCAAGACACAAAGTAGTGACATGAACACTAAGCAATCGTTACCCTTAGCATTCTATGTCTAGAATGACTCTCGTGGATGCCAACGAACACGGGTGCTCACGGAGATCTGGAGTAAGGGGTGAGGGTACGTATTAGGAAGCTCTTTTGATCGAACACCTAATCCCGCCCGCCTCGATAGCGGCCTCTACTAATGATTAGGGAAGTTTATTTGTACTCGATATATCGTCGGCTATATGCATGCAATGCAACATCCATAGATTAATCCTAACATGTGAGAATTTACTAAGTCGGTGAACAATTAAGTTAGCAAACAATTGATGTCGAAGTTGGATTTAATGTTGATTTACATGTGAAAACATACAAATGATAAATGGAATACAATAATTATGAATTACAATAATGAAAATTACAACGATTACATTGGATAGGCGATTTATGTCGAAAATACCTTTAAAACGGATAATTTGAGAAAAAGAAATAAGAATAAAACACGACAGATCAGAAGGTGATAATACGAATATTAGTTGATTAATACGTAAACTAATTAAACTACGTCAAAGCAGTAAAAGGAGTTCGAGATTTAACTCATCTCGAACAGCGCAAGAAGAAATCGCCCTTTGAAGAGGCGCAGCGATTCTTTGCGTCTGCTCCAAGGGGTGAGTTCGTCTGAAGTTTTAATCGCAAACCGTTAATGTTAATTGGTAAATTAATGGATTGAGTGCGATTTTAGACTCGGATGAAAGTTATTAGCAGATTATTTACATATGATTGAGGTCATAAAACAGTAAAACATGGATGAGACGGAAATAAACGGATTAATTATGTGAAGGGTCGATGTTAATGAATGATTAATTAAACTAACTAACTAAACGAATTATTAACTAAACATGATGAATTGACGACGGATTAATGACTAAACAGGTGAAAATATATCAACAATGAATCCTTAAACTCAACATGAATGAATTGAATCTCTAAAACTCGAATTGAATTTAATGACGAAAAACCCGCAAATATCGATTATTTGGGATTTGAGTCGGATTTATGACGATTAAAACATGTTAATGATGATGGTTAATATACATATGAATTATTAAACTATCATGATGAAGAATTAACATTTAACAAAACAAAAGAAATAAATTTGATACGAATTGCAAGAGGACGGAGGAAGAAGAAAAGAAGCAGAAGCTGCGGCCCTCACGAAGAGGCGCAGCAGTGCCGCGCTCCTTCAAGAGGCGCAGCGGTTGTTGCTGCGTCTTTTCTCGACGCCTGTCTCACCGGAAACCGCAAAAAAGTTTTAAAGACGGTTTTAGAAATCGGTTTTAATGAGGTACTTTCGACATAAACCTTACAATTGTTATACAATAATAAAATACAATAAATAAAAGAGAGATTAATACACCCTCAGACTTACATGTTGACGGAACGAGAAGAACTAAGAAGATCGATTAGTGATGCTCGACGCGAACGCAAGGAAAGAGTGCCCTCGAAAGAGGAAAACGATTTAACAAGTTGATTAATTAGATTGATTGAGTGTAGTGGTCAAATTGGTCGGTCATGCAACGGAGAGGTGGTACCCGGAAGATCCGAGCTTACGTGGTCGGAAGTCCAAGCACGTAGGCGCCAATTAGTAAGAACGAAGTCTAGAATGCAAAGGGAGAAGAGAAGGGCGGACACTCGCGTGAGAAATATGAGGAACGAAAGCTCCTATTTATACTAATCACGTGAAAGAATAGGGTTTCGGAGACTCTTTGGAAGTGAATCTCGGAAAGATATAAAAAAGATACGTAAATCATGCAAAGAAGGGCCTGGGAAGAGGCGCAGCAGCCACTGTGTGTCTCTTGGAAGAGGCGCAGACCATCTGCGTCTATTCCTGGAGGTTTCCTCCCGCTTAAGAAAGATTTCCGTGTTTAAGTTATGGTAGGACGGAATTAATTCGATTATCTTTAATATCTTATGTAAATATTACGGGATATTATTTGCCAAAAGATAAAATTTGAGAAATATGGAATAGAAATATCCGGAACATTCCAAAACATTCTGACTCGGGATTTAACAGTTATCAGAAAATGGAGACGGTTTTTGACCCGGACTCCGAATGTACTCTAATTACTGCCAAAACGACCGTATCGGGACGTAGATGACAACTAAGAGGTTGACATTAATATTTGAGCAATCACTTGACGATAATCTTACGAACTGTCACAAATCGTTCCGCGAACCAAACATGCGGCCCAATCATCACCGGGTGGTTTGCGAGGGGTGCAGAAACGAGGTGTCTACATCGAGGTGTCGAAAATGTGTAGATCCTAATTGAATTGGGGTATGGGGGTCCAAAATGACGGCGTGACGCCTTAGGACTTGACTTGAATTTGAAAAGACCCAAAGTGTAAAGGAAGACGGGTTTATGACTCGATAGAGTTCTGACTAGGACATAGTCGGTTTGAACTTTGACTCTAACTTAGCCCAATTGAATTTACATGTTCAATTTACACGGTTGGAAAATATTTTGGTTTAAAATGGTTTTTTTTTGGACTTTTTTTACGTTTTTTTCTTTTGGTTTTTGTTTTGTTTTTTTTGAAATGGGTCTGAGGCCCGAAATTTGACTTGACATTTGGACAGGGTTTCGGCTTATTTTGCGCTATTTTAGGCCATTTTAAGGATTTACATTCTTAAAAGGTTTTTATTTTGATTTTACAAAATTCGTCATGGTTTCGTTTAAAATAAAATGCTGATCACATATGATACAAGCATTTATACAGGCATTATAACGGTATGTTGAGTGCATTTATAAGGGTTTTGGCTTAAAAGGGTGGGTTGCCATACCGAGCAATCAAATCCGGGTCTGTGGAGAGGCTCGTGCCAAACATGAGTAAGGCCGGTTCCTAGTCCATTCCCTTGAGTAGTGAAAGCCCTTGATACAAACATGAGTAAACATCATGGTATGGTTGACGTCAATCGCTATCCATCCTTAGGCCCAGATAAGAATTTGGACCGTCCAGACGGGACGATTGGTCGAATAGGTTGGGTTAGGCCTAGGAAGGCCGAATAAAACGATCTAAGAAGTTCGAGTAATGAAAATCGACAACTGTCTCATATAAACTATTCCCTAACCTTGTTCAAGTTTCACCCTTGGCAACACGTAAGTGTATTACTCCCCAGCGGAGTCGCCAAACTATGGACATGGGGGGCCCACGAGGGCGCTTGGGAAAACAAGCGTTTGCATTTATGGAGTCGCCACAAATTTATTGTGGAAAATTGGAAACCGTTCGAATACTTCGCGTCATGTCAAGACACAAAGTAGTGACATAGACACCAAGAACTCGTCACCCTTAGCATTTTATGTCTAGAATGACTCTCATGGATGCCAATGAACACGGATGTTCACAGAGATCTGGAGTAAGGGGTGAGGGTACGTATTAGGACGTTCTTTTGATCGAACACCTAATCCCGCCCGCCTCGATAGCGGCCTCTACTAATGATTAGGGAAATTATCTATACTTGATATGTTGTCGATTATATGCATGCAATTCAACATCCAATAAATTAGTCCTAGCATGTGAGAATTAGCTAAGTCGGTGAACATGTAATTTAGCATACATTAGGTCGAAGTAGGGATTTAAGGTTGATTACATGTGAAAGCAAACAAACGACGATAAAGAATACAATAAACGACATACGATAATTAAAATTACAATAATTACAATGGTTCAATGATTTACGTCGAAAATACGTTTAAAACGGATAATTCTAAAAAAGAAAAGGAAAATAATTAGGGTTAGAAAATGGAAAGATTAGTGGTGATATTACGATTAATAGTCGATTAATACGTTAAACTAATAAACTAGGTCAAAGCAAGAACGGAAGTTCAGAGACAGAAATCACCCCGGAACAGGCGCATCAGTGCTGCATCCCTTGGAAGAGGCGCAATGGTTAGTGTGTCTGTTCCTGAAATGAGTTATGGCTGTGAAGCCGGAACTACATTGTTAATGTTCGTTGGTGATTTTAATGATCGATTATGGATATTCGACTCAAGTAGAAGTGATTTAGCAGATTATTACATGTGAATTAATCATAAAAGCGATGAAGAAACAAGTGAGAACGAATGAGAATTAATTATAGTGAACTAAAGTGAATTATAAACTAATTACAAATTAATTAGGTTTATTTATTACAAATTAATGAGGTTAGATGATGATAAACAGATGAAATATACAAAAGGCGAATTCCAGAGACTTGATATGAACAAATCGAATCTCCAAAATCTGGGTTTGATTTTAATGACGAAAAACCCGCAAATATTGATTACTTGGGATTTAAGTCGGAAATTAAGGGTGATAAATAATTATGAATTATGTATTACAATTATGCGAGGGGAAATATGAAGAAAATAAGAAAAGACGGAAAAAAAGACGAATCAACAAGGAACAAAGGAAGAAGAAGAAAGGCAGAAACTGCGGCAGCCTCAGGAAGAGGCGCAGCAGTTGCTGCGTTTCTTCTCGACGCCTGTCTTCTATTAATCCGTGAAAATAGGTTTGATAAAAGGGTTTTATAAATCGGTTTTAAATGTTGGAGCTTGTGTCCTCCACAAATTAGTGTGATAACATTTGTAAATCTCTTACAGGTTCACAAGGGTATACTTCGTATTTTAATCAGTTGATTAACGATTACCTAATAACGGTTGGCTTGCTAGAAAGTTTGACGTTATTATCATACAGATGGCGGTGATCAACTGGTCCCTAAAGGTCACACCTATATGATGTGTTTGAGAGATGTGGTTATAGAAATATAATCACATTGATGCCTTATATGACTAAACAGTTAGTCAATGTGTTGATGAGACAATTATTTAATGAAGATTAAATAATATTAGTTGAGACGAATTAACTGTCAATTCGTAAATTGAATATAATAAGTTATATTTAATTAAATATATGTAATGTTAGCTTGGACGAATTAATCTGTTAATTCGTAATTAAATGTAATCGGTTATATTTAATATCAACAAGATGAATGTGTCATAGTGGTAATAGTGAGGGTACTCAAACCAAGAGGTCATGGGTTCGATCCTCACTAGATGACAATTTATACGGAAATTAGAGGATGAAAAATCCACCCTAATCTACCCTTATACACGGTTTAAGAGGGTGAGATGGGTGAATTCATTCTAACCTAATTTTTGCCCTAACTCAACCTTGTCTCCTCTCTTAAAAAAAAAAAAAAAAACACAAAAAAAACCTAAAAATTAATCAGTTAATTTTTTGATTGATTCTAGCAAAATCAAAGGGCATTTCTCATATCGTCTTGGGTGCAACTGATAGGAGAATATCATTGCGATATTGTTCATAGGCCATAAAAGCTAGGACCGAAGGTTATTTCTTAATCCTTTACGTTTTGTTTATGCATTTTCGTTTTATGACTCGTAATCATCACTTTATAATTCGTTATAATCCTTAAAAATAAAGGGATGCATAAAGATAAATCCCACAAGTGGTATCAGAGCTTAGGCCACAAATTTTAATTTTGATGATTCTCATAAAATTGTTTGTAAACAATAATTAGGGTTTGCGAAAAGAATATAATCGGCTGGAATTTTTTTTGAGCCGTGGAATTATTTTTTTTTCCGTTACTGTTCACGGATGAACAGTATTATTAAAAACCGATTAAAGTTTTTTTGCCGCTGTTTCTGTTTATACCGATTTGAAAAGCATCCGAGAAAAGAATTTTTTTTTGTTACTGTTCACGCGGTTACTGTTCACAGAGGACAGATTTAAAAAAAAAAAAAAAATTTGTCTTGTTTCGGTTTTTACAGATAAAACCGTGTACAAAATAAGGAAAGCTATTTTCTGTTTTTAGTTTAGCCGTGCTGAAATTATAAAAAAAAAATTTTTTTTGTTTTTTTTTACTGTTCAGCCGAGACCAAAAAGAAAAAAAAAAGGATTTTTTTTTTTTTGTTTTGGCCAATTTTGTTTATACATTAAATTTATAATGTATGATAATTTTTGTGAAGCGGTTCACAAAATTTAAAGATATCTAATTATTTTAAAGCAGTTTAAAATATTGATGGATTAAATTCATATTACAAGTTTAATATGAATTAAGTTTGAAATTAATGTGATTAATTGAGGAATTGTCACTTAATTTGTTAATTTAAATAGGTGGTTTGGATAAAATTAATCAACATAATTAAGGAATTGTGTCATGTATGTTTAATTTATTTTTAGTTGATGCATTTTATTTTTGTTGAATGAATCGTTGAATGAATTTATTTACGTATTTTTGCAATCGGTTGTAATTTGTAATACTTAGTGTGACCTTAGTCAAATTATGTTTTTGTAATGAAGGAAACATAATTTTTTATGTAATTATGAGATCTCGTATCTCCTTTTATTTTTCTTTAGTTTTGGGTTTTGAAATTAGAATGTAATAAATAGGTTTATTATGTAATTTATTTATTGTAATTTCAAAGAAGACTAAAGATGGAGATTGGAGCTCACTCCCGCTACATGGATCAAGATGGAACATCAAGACAAGCTTCTCGGGTCCAAGGATGGATTCCAAACTTGTATTTAATGTTCATTTTGATAGGATAGGCCACACTAGGACTTTATTATTGTTTTTACGTTTTCATTCCTATTGCTTTTCATTCACATGATAGTTTATGCATCATATTCCGCCTAAACCAAACCACCTACTACTAAAATGCATGAAAATTGACACATATAGCTTGTATGTTAGTTTTCATAGACATACAGATGTCACATGTTTATTAAGCCATTACCTTAGTTTATTCATTCACGCATGCTACATATTAGTTCACTTAAAATGAATTAAAATTAAGTTGATGGGATCTTCCTCTAAAACGGAAATTGAGATTAGTCTTTATAAGGGCAAACAACTATGAATCCCTTCTTCGTCGGTAGGCATAATATGACCCCTTCTACGTTGGGTAAGTAGTTTGTGTTGACTTAGTTTATCTCAACATTATAGTCCGAAGAGTTTCTCGTGATATGATGGACTAAAGATAGAATTTACAGAAATTTATCGACCAAGAATTTTAACGGTAGAATTAGCTAAAAGGTTAGCTTATCAATTTACAGATAATTGAGTCTTGGGATCATTTATATAATTCTTGAGGAAGGTCAATTGTATAAATGTTTTGAGTCTTCGCGTTATGACACTAGTTCATTAGACTTAAAAATATAAACGATGCACATGCTTATTATTTATTCTTCTTTTCGCAGTGTAGAACACGTTTATTTTACTGTTACCAACAAAATGTCTGGAAATAACGCAATCCAAATGCCTAGTGCCACACTTGATCACGCGTCCTGGCTTAAAGTTTTTATGGACCAAATGAATCAGTTCACACATCTAAAAAACGACGGGTCCAACTTTTGCGGGACCGGGGCAAAGACTACGGAATGTCGCCATTCCGACGGTAAGCTCGTGTACTTAATCGAGCCAATACCGGTGAACCAGTGCCCCAATGCAGAGTCAACGAGTCACTCGCTTATAGTGACTTCGTTATGGAAGCGGGTGCGATAAAGAACGTACTCATCTTTGCAATGGAAACCAATTTGCAGAGACGCTTCATTGCCCAAGGTGCGAACAAGATTTTCACCACGCTCACTAACGAGTTCTCGAAAGCACCGAGGATCGTTACTTATGAGCATACCTGTCGCTTCTTTGATGCGAAACTCCAAAAGGGCCAACCGGTTAGCCCACACATTCTTAACATGATTGAGAATGTCGAGAAGTTGGAGGCACTTGATTGCAAAATCAGTGAGAGCATTGTCATTGACCGAATGCTTCATTCTCTTCATGATGGTTTTGCCCTTTTCAGGGCGAACTACTACATGAATGACTTGAAAAATAGTCCTCATGAGCTACACTCCCTTCTCGTACAGACTGAGAAGGATATGAAATTGAGTGGGAGCATGAAGCAGGATGTTCTCATGATTTCCAACAAGGGTAAAGGTAAGGACAAGGCTCATGGCGACCTAGCTGTAGATAAGCCAAAGTTTAAAAAGCCAGGAAATGGTAAGAGTGGGCCTGGTGAGACTAGTGGCTCACAAGGCAAGGCAAAGAGCAAGGGCGGTGACATTGAGTGCCACCATTGTCACAAGACTGGACATTGAAGGAGGAATTGTCCCGTGTACCGTGAGGACATCAAAGCAGGCCGAGTCGTTCCTGTTGGTATGTCATCTTATATTCATATGATTGAGATTAACCATACAAGTTTCGGAACTTGGGTACTTGATACTGGTTGTGGTTCTCATCTGTGTAATAATTTGCAGGACCTAAAGAACATCATACCTCTCGAAAAGGGTGATGTGGACCTGTGAGTCGGGAATGGAGCACGAGTTGCTACAGTCTCGAAGGGAACATATGTAATCCAACTCCCTAGTGGTTTTGAGTTATTTTATATAACTGTTACTATGTACCCAGTTTATCTAAGAACATTATTTCTATTTCCGTACTCGATATAGACGGTTTTGCATTTTCAATAAAGGATAATACCTGTATTTTCTTTTTAATGAAATGATTTATGGCAAAACAGTTTCCATGAATGAAATTTACATCTTAGATCAAACCACGGAAGTATTACACGTGAATAATAAGAAATTAAAGGTTGGTGACAAAGATCAAACCTATCTATAGCATTGTCGAATGGGACACATAAATGAGAAACGCGCGAAGAAACTCGTCGATAATGGGACTATTCCCGCATTCGAATTTTCTACATATGGCACGTGTGAATCATGTCTCATTGGCAAAATGACTCGAATTTCCTTCAAAGGTGTTGGAATGCGCGCTAGTGACCTATTAGGACTCATACATACTGATGTTTGTGGACCTATGTCAATTACCGCTAGAGATGGCTATAGATATTTTATCACTTTCACGGACGATTTGAGTAGATACGGACATGTCTACTTAATGAAGCATAAAAGTGAGTCCCTTGAGAAATTCAAGGAATACCAGAACAGGGTTGAAAACCAACTGGGTAGAAAGGTTAAAGCACTCCGTTCAGATCGGGGTGACGAATATCTTTCAAATGAGTTTGATCAACACCTTAAAGACTGTGGAATCGTTTTGCAGTTAACTCCACCTGGAACACCTCAGTTAAATGGTGTGTCCGAATGGAGAAATCGAACCTTACTTGATATGGTTCGATCCATGATGAGTCACACGGTAGTGCCTGATTCATTATGGGGTTTTGCTCTTTTGTCAGCTGCTCTTATACTTAACCGAAGTCCGACTAAAGCTGTCGACAAGACTCCATATGAAATGTGGAAGGGAACGGTCCCTAACTTGTAATTTATTCGGGTTTGGGGCTGCGAGGCTTATGTCAAGTGGAGACACGAGAATAAGCTCGGCCCACGATCGGTCAAGACATACTTTATAGGTTATCCAAAAGGAATAATTGGTCATTACTTCTATTCGCCTACCGAACATCGAGTTTTTGTTGCGGCTAGTGCGACGTTCTTAGAGAAAGAATTTCTCGAGAACAAGACGATTAATAGAACCTTCGAGCTGTCGGAGATTCCAGAACCAACAACCGAGGAATGGATGGAGGAAGTTGTTCCTCCAACTGATGACACGGTTCATATTCCTGAGGAACCTAGGAGGTCGGGTAGAGTCTCTAATCCTCCGGACAGATACATTGGTATGGTCGAGGAGAATGACGTTTTACCCTTTGAGAGTAATGAACCCGCTACCTATAAAGGTGTTATGGCCTATTCCGACTCAAAGCTATGGCTCGAAGCCATGCAATCCGAGATGGACTCCATGTATGAGAATAACGTATGGGATCTAGTTGATTTACCTAATAAGGTAAAACCTCTACAGTGTAAATGGCTTTACAAAATAAAGCATTCTGTAGACGTGAAAACAGAAACCTATAAGGCACGACTTGTGGCAAAAGGTTTCACTCAAGTGCAAGGATTGCATTATGATGAAATTTTTGCACCCGTAGTCATGTTACGTTCCATTCGGATAATCTTAGCGATTGCCGCATTTCATGACTATGAAATTTGGCAAATGGATGTGAAAACCGCCTTCTTAAACGGTTATTCGGAGGAAGAGTTGTACATGGTGCAACCCGAAGGTTTCATAGATCCTGAACATCCTAAGAAAGTATGCAAGTTTAAGCGTTCCATTTATGGACTTAAGCAAGCTTCTCGGAGTTGGAATCATCGTTTCGACCAGGTGATAAAAGAGTATGGTTTCACTCGATCGGTCGAAGAACCATGCTTATATATCAAGTCGAGTGGGAGCAAGATTGTATTCTTGATATTGTATGTTGATGACATACTCTTGATTGGGAATGACATTCCTCTCCTATCTTCGGTTAAAGAATGGTTGAAGAACCATTTCCAGATGAAAGATCTGGGTGAAGCACAACGCATTTTGGGAATCCGTATCTACCGAGATAGATCACGACGGACGTTATCACTAAGTCAGGAGTCTTATTTGGATAAGATTCTTGAGAGGTTCAGCATGACCAACTCCAAGAAGGGGAACCTTCCAATGACGCCTGGGGATGCGTTGAGCAAGTCTCGTCACCCACGACGCCCTGAAGGGATTGAGCGCATGAGTCGTGTTCCTTATGCATCCGCAATAGGATCAATCATGTATGCCATGATATGCACACGTCCAGACGTGGCATATGCATTGAGTATGATGAGTCGGGTACAAAAGAATCCAGGTGAAACACACTCGGATAGTTGTTAAAAATATCCTCAAGTACCTACAGAGGACTAAGGATAGGGTATTGACTTATGGAGGCGATACTAAGCTATGCGCAATCGGTTGCGCAGATGCTAGCTTCCAAATGGATCGAGATGATTAGAAATCTCAGTCTAGATTCGTTTTTACTCTTAATGGTGTCCGCGGTCACCGGAATAGTTCCAAAAGGAAGTTGTAGCAGATTCTACTCTCGAGCCATTGAAATATGATAAGCATGGAGGGCACGTTATTTTCATGAGAATTAAACGTGTACCGAGTTATAGCGATTGATTATGAATTCGATACGTTATCTTTTTCATATACTATTTATAACTTCATCGTTTTAATATAATATTTTGTTTTTCATGTGGATTGTACTGACAACATTGAACGCCACAAAGTGAACTGAATTACATTATATTTTGTTTGGTCTGTAATCGCCTTAAAGAGCCGATAACTCACGGCTATTATATTGTGCGTCGATTGATGGTGGGTTCAACGAGCCATAAGTCAAACGGTTGACTGATCGTTCACAAATACGAGATTATAACGATACCTCGTAGGACAAATTTTTTTGTGACAACGTAATGGAGTCCTAAATGTTTAAAAACATTCGGTGCCAGGTCGTGGATATGACATCCATTGTGTTCCTAGAGTCGATTCTTTTGACTATCGACTGTCTCTTGAGATTAAGGCAGTTTTTGGGTGACTTTGGTTTCTTTCTCACGGTCTGCCGTAACTAGAGGCCAAGTAGTTTTTTTCTGGGTCATTTCATACTGTGCTGACATCTGCAAGATTCGAGTTGAGGAAAATATCCAACCCTTATCAGGTATAGTTATTTCCCTGGGCCACTCGAGGAGTTGTAACTGAAATGCATGGCCATGCTCGAATGTTGATTCGTTTATCAATTAAGTTACTCTCTAGTCGGGGAAACCACTCTTGATGATGATCGCTTGTAAAATACGACCTTTGTGAATACGGATTTGCAAATTGTTCTACATTGAGTGGGAGAAATTTTAGGATATGAGAATCGGTTATCGCACATACACTTGTGAGGACAAGTGGGAGTTTGTTGGAGCTTGTGTCCTCCACAAATTAGTGTGATAACATTTGTAAATCTCTTACAGGTTCACAAGGGTATACTTCGTATTTTAATCAGTTGATTAACGATTACCTAATAACGGTTGGCTTGCTAGAAAGTTTGACGTTATTATCATACGATGGCGATGATCAACTGGTCCCTAAAGGTCACACCTATAGGATGTGTTTGAGAGATGTGGTTATAGAAATATAATCACATTGATGCCTTATATGACTAAACAGTTAGTCAATGTGTTGATGAGACAATTATTTAATGAAGATTAAATAATATTAGTTGAGACGAATTAACTGTCAATTCGTAAATTGAATATAATAAGTTATATTTAATTAAATGTATGTAATGTTAGCTTGGACGAATTAATCTGTTAATTCGTAATTAAATGTAATCGGTTATATTTAATATCAACAAGATGAATGTGTCATAGTGGTAATAATGAGGGTACTTAAACCAAGAGGTCATGGGTTCGATCCTCACTAGATGACAATTTATATTTAACACATTTTTACATTTTTGGAAACCGAAAATAAGGAATTAAAACTCCTTATTGTTTCGGTAATTGAGCCGGAAATTAGAGGATGAAAAATCCACCCTAATCTACCCTTATACACGGTTTAAGAGGGTGAGATGGGTGAATTCATTCTAACCTAATTTTTGCCCTAACTTAACCTTGCCTCCTCTCATCAAAAAAAAAAAAAAAACACAAAAAAAACCTAAAAATTAATCAGTTAATTTTTTGATTGATTCTAGCAAAATCAAAGGGCATTTCTCATATCGTCTTGGGTGCAACTGATAGGAGAATATCATTGCGATATTGTTCATAGGCCATAAAAGCTAGGACCGAAGGTTATTTATTAATCCTTTACGTTTTGTTTATGCATTTTCGTTTTATGACTCGTAATCATCACTTTATAATTCGTTATAATCCTTAAAAATAAAGGGATGCATACAGATAAATCCCACATTAAACATGTTTTCGACATAAACCTTACATTAATTTATACAATAATAAAATACAATAATGAAATATGGGATTTACACCCTCAGACTTACATGTTTGACGAAACGAGATTAACTAAGTTAACGATTAGTGATTGCTCGACTCGAATGTATGATGAACGTGCCCTCGTAAGAGAATTTAGATTAAATTGATTTGATTAATTGAAGTGGAGTTGGTCAAATTGGTCGGTCATGCAAACGAGACTGGTACTCAGAAGGATCCGAGCTTACGTGGTCGATTGATCAAGCACGTAGACGTCAATAAGCAAAGAGCGCGGTCTTAGAATGCAAAGGGAGAAGAGAAGGGCGGACACTCGAGTGATAAATATGAGAAACGAAGGTCCCTATTTATACTAATCACACGGAGGAATTAGGGTTACGGTAAAACTTTGGAAACAAATCTAAAAAAGATCTTAAAATACGCAGAAAAGAGCTGGGGAAGAGGCGCAGCAACCACTGCGACTCTTGGAAGAGGCGCAGCAGGTGATGCGTCCTTTCCCCAGAAGTTTCCTCCTGCGGAATTCAACACCCTCAAGAAGAACTTTTCTAAGATGTCGGTTGAACCAAACCCCGAAGGGACGGACCACGAAGCCGACATGGGGGACGATGAAGAGTCCATCGAATAGGGAGAAGTGGCGCAGATGGGCGCGGTGCACATAATGTATTCGATGGGAAAAGGCATCGACCATTCCGAGGACAAGTCCACTGAGCTCATGTATGTAGAAGTAAAAATTAAAGGAATTTGCACTCGTGCCATGATAGACACGGGAGCCTCCCAAAATTTTGTCACCCCAGATGAGGCGAAGCGGCTCGGGATGAAGCTAAACCAAGAAGGACGTAGTATGAAGGCTGTCAACTCTAGCGTTCAGACAATTCAAGGCGTGACCAAAGATGTAGTAATTAAGATGGGTGAATGGAGAGGAAAGCTCGACTTCACCAGTGTCCCGATGGATGACTTCAAGATCATCCTCGGAATGGATTTTCTAAAGCAAACATCGACCTTCTTGGCACCCCATAATGGTTCCCTTATGATGGTCGGGTCAAAACCTTATTTAGTGAAGGCCGTAGGAGGAGATCGCAAGATGAAGGGACCCCTTCCTTTCGACGATGCAATTGAAGAGAGGACTTCAAAAGTGTGAGCCGACTTACTTTGTGTACCGTGTCCATGAAAGAGGACGCTTCCGTTGAATTAGAGGAACCCTTGATAAAGCAGGTACTAGATGACAACAAGGACTTGATGCCAGATCATTTACCTATGAGCCTCCCGCCATGACGCTCGGTAGACCATCAAATTGAATTACTTCCAGGGACAAGACCTCCTGCTTGAGGGCCATACCGCATGGCGTCTCCAGAATTAGCTGAACTTCGAAAGGAGCTAGATGATTTAATTCACTCGAGGTCGATTCGACCTTCTAAAGCTCCTTATGGAGCCCTCGTGCTCTTTCAAAAGAAACAGGACGATAGTCTGAGATTGTGTATCGACTATTGGGCCTTAAACAAGTTGACAGTGAGAAATCGCTACCCCATTCCTCTAGTAGCGGACTTGTTCGATCAGTTGCAGGGCGCCGTGTATTTCACCAAGTTAGATCCGAGATCTGGTTATCACCAAGTTCAAATTGCCGAATGAGATGAGCCAAAGACAACTTGCGTGACGAGGTATGGGTTTTTCGAATGGTTGGTCATGCCTTTTGGGTTGACGAACGCACCTGCTACGTTTTCCACGTTGATGAATAACGTGTTCCATGAGTACTTGGACAAATTCGTGGTGGTGTACCTGGATGATATCGTTGTGTATAGTCGCTCTTTGGCTGAACACAGAGAACACTTGAGGCTTGTGTTCGCAAAATTACGAGACAATCACTTATTTGTCAAAAAGGAGAAGTGTGAATTTGCCCAACCTGAAGTCAGTTTTCTCAGCCACATTGTGGGAAAAGGGAGACTTAAAATGGATCCGAAGAAGATTACAACCATCAAGGACGGGGGCACCCCAAGAAACGTGTCTGAGCTTCGCTCTTTCTTGGGCCTAGCAAACTACTATCGGAGATTCATTCAAGAGTATTCAAAAATAGCCGCCCCACTAACCGATTTGTTGAAAAAGTGTTAGAACACACTTGGTTGATGATGTCAAGTTTCATTGTTATTTGATTGTTTGCTCTTAGTTACAAATGCGTAGTGTTTGAAACAATTAACGGACTTCCATAAAGGCTCAAATGATCAAGATTGAAGTCAAGACAAAGATATCTCCAAGCCTTAGTCAAAATTTGTAAGAGTAAGTGTAACATTCTCATATTATCAAGTGGTTGCAAAACCATGCAACAGTGCGATGCACTTTGGTTTCTGATACTACCGTATGGGGGAATTTTATACGAAAAGATTAAGTGTTAAAACCTTTAAAAATTTCACATTCTTAAAGTTTAAACATTTGAAATATAAAATTTGAAAAAAATCTGAAAAATGAAATCACAAATCTCTCAAGCTAAATCCTCAAGATTTGTGCATTTGCTTTTTTACCAAAATAGAAAGTTGAACTTGTCAAAGTTTTAAAACTAGAAAAGTTTTTTGCCACTTTGGTAAGTTGTCACATGTCGAGTGTTTGGGGAGTTGTTTTATGAAAAAGACTAAAGCATTGTGTGCTTAAGTCTAAACCTAACACTTACCATCACTCAAAGGCTACTTATTTATTAACGAATTATATTACTCTAAGTTGTACTCCTTAGATGATCAAATTCACTATAAATAAAAAGTCTCTAGTTCATTTAATACCGAAGACTTTCCAAAGCATTTATTGAGAAATATTGCAAATAATTTGTGCATTTAAAACTTTGTTCTTTAAGTATTTGCAAAACGTTTTCAGTTTTAAAGTCTTCATTTGTTTTCAAAAGTTGTAAACCTCCAAGTATCAGTTCGCTGCACTGTGACATAATGAGTTTGTTACATGATCTCGTGTTTAAGTCTTAATCGTGATCTCCATGTTCATTAAGTGAACCCTTGAGATTCAAAGACTCTGTAAACCTATGAGATAGAACACATAAACTCTTGAAGCAGAGTAGCTTTAAGTTTGAGTGCAATCGGGGTAGATTGGCAAGTTATTTTCATTATAAGGGTTTAGCTACTTGAGTAAATTTATAAACAAGCAATAAAATAACGGTTGGACGTAGGTCTCGGAGTTAGAGGTTAAACCAATTTTTAAAACATCGTTTGTTTGTTCGTTTACTTTTACGTTCTCTTATTTTGCTCTTTCTCGTTTATAATTACTACTAGTTTTGAGTCATAGTCATCCATACTGTGACATAGAATTGTTGTACCATCTTGTGAACTTATATTCCATTAAGTTTCTCAAGTTTTGTACGCAGAGATTCTTTACTTGTGTTATTAATTAACCAAGGTAAGAATAATTTTTAAAAAGGTACACCTAATTCACCCATTCCCCTCTTAAGTGTTTATCGAACCTAAGTCTTCAAAAAAGAATATACAGTGGGAGTGCTCTATCGACATGAGAAGGGCCTTTGAGAGGCTCAATGAAGCGGTGATGCAGGAGCCCGTCTTGGTGCTGCCGGATATCACAAAATCCTTTGAAGTAGAGACGGATGTGTCTGATTATGCCCTTGAGGGAGTACTCCTGGAAGAGGGTCACTCAGAGGCCTTTGAGAGTAGAAAGTTGAATGGGGCCGAGACTCGGTATGCTGCCCAAGAGAAAGAACTTCTCGCTATTTTTCATTGCCTGCGGGGATGGAGACACAATCTCTTGGGATCAAAGTTCGTCGTAAGACTGATAACACCGTGGCATCCCAATTCCCGACTCAACCCAAGCTCAACAGCCGACAAGCTAGATGGCAAGAGTTATTGGCGGGGTTCGATGTGGAGTTCATTTATCCACCGGGAGCAGCGAATAGGGTCGCTGATGCCCTAAGCCGTAGGTGCGATTTGTCTCCATGGCATATGATTGCTCACTTGTCCACTACTACAGTGGTCACAAATATTCGAGCTAAGGCGAAAGAACACCTCGACCAAGACCCAATGGCGAGGACTCTGAAACAGTTGGCTTTAGAAGGGAAGACTCGCAAGTTTTGGATGGAAGATGGACTTCTATTCACGAAGGGACATCGGATCTTTGTTCCAAAGGCGGCAGGATTGAGGAAGATTCTCCTACAAGAGTGCCATGATACTGTTGGAGCGTCCCCGACAATAATGCGATCACAATTGTCGATCATAATGATCACATGTTTAAATCTCATTTTTAAGAATACGTAAGGGATGATTCATTATATAGTCAACTGATCAACATTAATCGGTAACGATTGGCTTGCTAGAGTTTGACGTTACTGTCGTGGGACGGTGGTGGTCAAGTGATCCCTTAAGGTCACACCTAAAGGATGATGCCCTTATCTGTAAAGTTGATTAATTGTATGACGATACACGTGGTAGAAATTAATAATCTCATTATTTCGACATATTCATATATGTGATAATCTATTTAGTCATAAAATAAATTGTGATCTTATGCATGCAAACATAATTAGAAAAGGGAAGAAATCGTCATTCTTACTATGGGTATTTCGGATTTAGGGCACAAGTGAATTCTCCTTCTCACTTGTTCTTGAGCTTTCCTTACAAATGGAAGAACAAGGATTCAAATATAGAATCCCTCCCAAAGATGTATACCCAAGATAACCTCTTAAAAACTAATATTATTTGAACTAGAACAATATTAATTTTATTAAAATTGACCCAAAATATTGTTTTTGGTCTCTTGTTTTTCGGTCAAGAGAAGAGGGAAGAAGGAGTAATATTCTCTCTAAAATTTCTATAAGTTTTAGATGTTAAAAAGAATGAATGAATACACCATACAATTGTAGTGTATATTAGGGAAAAAGTAGAGAAAAACCCTTGGCCTTTTGCTCTAGGAAAACCGGGTAGGGGGTGGGAAAAGGGGTCAATGCATGACCAAGATGCTCTTCACAAAAGCAACTAGGTGTGCATGGCTATCAATTAGGTTAATGATTATGCTTCTTCTATATATTATAAAACATAATACAAACCCCAACCCACCCATTATTTCGGTACATATTGTGTAAAATGGAAAGTCCATTTTACACATTATTTTGTCAATTTGTCACATGTAACATGTTCCATGACATTATGTGTATAAAATGTATTTTTAACAATTAAAAATCAACATATTAATAAAATATGTCACTTATAAAGTTAACCTAGTAATTCATAATTACTTGTACCGTAATGGGTTCCCGAGTCATAAATTACAACACTCTGTATTTATAATAATATATTCATTCCGTTTCAATTGTTTCCGTAAACAACAATTTCATCCAAGTAATAAAACAATTCGATTACTTAGACCGTATCTAATTTAATCAAATTACAATGAGATACGTAAATATTACTTCCAAAAACGTCCGTCAATTTTAAGTAATTTAATTAACCCGTATCGTTATACGATCAATTAAATAATCAATTAAGAGTGTTACCCTTTAGGTATGACCTAAGTGGATCAACTGATCACCACCGTCGCACGACAGTAATGTCAAACTCTAGTCAGCCAATCATTACCGATATGTGTGGACCAGTTGACTGTAAAATATTACATCCCACATGTATTCTGAAAATGAGACTTAAACATGTGATCATCATGATCGACAGTTGTGATCGCATTATTGTCGGAGGACACATATTCCAACAATCTCCCACTTGTCCTCAACAAGTGTGCGTCACCAGTTCTCTTGTCCTATTACTATCTCCCACTCAATGGAAGGTGTCTTTCAGGTCATACTTGCAAGTGATCATATCTAAAGTGGTTTCCTTGATCCGGAGAATAACTGATTGACTGGAATTATCTACCATAGATACCTTCCGAGCGTGGCCACGCATTTCCAGTTCATTACTTCTCCAGTGGCCCTGAGATATTGTTATAACCCTGACAAGGGGTGGACAATTCCTATTACAGTTATTCCCTTCGACTAGCCACAACCATCATAACCCAAAATATGCCCATTTGACCCTATTTACGAAGGTCGTAGTAACATAAATCAAAGTTAATCTGAAACTGTGCCACCTTAGGCGAATAGTCTTTAGTCAAAAGAATCGACTCATTAGAATACTATAGTAGCTCTCGCCACGACCAGGCTATATAAATTTGCGTAACTCTATAAGCGGTCATAAGGCCCGACAAAGTGTTCCTAATACCGCTATGTGATCGACTAGTCATCTCACATGACTCCATGACACTTGAACTTGCCATCAATCGCATCACACTCTAGTCACTTCGAGACGTCACCTCATATAAGTGACTATGGGCGAATACAATGCTAATCCGTGTTCACTTTAACGGGGTTCAATTGTCTCTACAACCCGTTTGGATATAACAAAGTATAAGGTGAGTTAATAACAACTCAAACGATGAATGTCGACATCACATTCGGGTAGTAAATACCATATTACAACCTTGTGATGTATATCGTAAGTGTGTAAACACTAGTCGATTGCAATAGAAGTTTAACATACCATGTGTCCAAGTGTTCATACTTCTTGTATTGCACTATCCTTTATATTCATGTTATCTCTCATAGCATGACTTTACCAAGTACACATCTAGGTTCCCAACCTAGGTTTAGATTCTTTATCTTGAAAGAACTTTCTTGTTGTTTATCACATAACCAACGAATTGTGGTGGATGATATAACTTGCACCGGTCAAGTGTTCTACCAACTCGCAATGCACTAGGTATACGTTTTGTAGGATCTTGCAACAATTGTCAAGATGATTAGCTTAGCACTTCTCATAAGTCCTAGCATATTAGAAAATATTAGTTTTGAGTAACTTCTTACTATAACTAAGTATCTTTCCAACTTCTTATTTCTCTTTTTAGCTTGAATAGCTTAGGATTTTCATAAATCCTTACGCGTTTTCGAACTTCAATATGTGCAACGTCTTGTCATATAACAGAGTGTTCTGTCAAACGCTAGAATAACTCATTAGTTCTCCTCGAGAATTCATGACGATTCTTCTATGGCTTGCCAACGACTCATCATGCTCTTAAGCATATGATTCATTATTGGACATGTGCATGATTATTCTAATGGCGGAAACATTAGTAATTTTAATCATGTGATCAATCATTTTTAGGTTCAATGAATGACCATGACTGCTTATGGTAATTCCATTTTCATCGATATGAATAACCTACGTTTCTCGTTGATTTGATGTGTATATCTCAATACTTATCCAACATCCCATGATTGGATTCATCATAGTCCATTTTCATCCAGAATTGAAAACTCAAACACTTCTTTGTGAAAGATAGTGCTAGCTCTTCATTCTCAATGAGTAATGAGTTATATATTTTACAGGATGATTGCTCCCACTAAATTCCATGTCTTCACATGATAATTTCAAACTCCCACTCAATTCCACATGTTTCGCAATTGACTACTCAATCGAAACATTTCAAGAATTGAAATACATTTTGCTTTGCCAAGTTATTAAGATAAAACCAAATATGTTCCCAACATATCTTTTCAAAATACCTGTTTAGAAAAGGTTTCAATCTTAAACTTATGGAAAAAGATTTTTAATCTCTAACTCATTCATTTTATAATGATGCTAAGCAATGTCATTATTTAAATGTGAATTTCCTTTAATACACGTCCTTCTCAAAATACCCATTTCTGGAAGGAGGTTTAACCATTTCATTTTCATAATGAGGTTAAGTAATGACACTAGCATGGTTAACAATTAACTTAGCTCTTGTAATGTCGGCATATCTTTCTTTGCAACTTTTAGTCATAAATCTCATTTGTTTTCAAGGATGCAACTTTGTTTCATTTAGGCTCTTAAGTAAATATCTGTGGACAAGGCCCTCGGGAACTGCGTCCGCAAGATCCACACTAGGCATAATCGACTCGAGGTTCTTTCGAATCGAATTAAGACAAATTAGAGTCGCCGCCAAGTTTTTTGGGAACTTGGAACCGTTCAAGTCAACTTTACACCTTTCATCGAAAAGCATAAAGCCAATCGACTACAAGTGATTAAATATAAAGACTTGTACCCTATATCACTCGATTTGAATGACTCTCGTAATCCAATGGTATTTAGACGGATCCGCAAACCATAGATCTTGAGTAAGGGGTGAGGGTACGTGTTAGGAAGCCCGTAAGGACACCTAACCCCGCCCGTCAATAACGGCCTCTACTAAGTCAACTGTCGGATTTCAAACAAGGTCATAGCTACTACGATATATGATATGCAAACATCGTTTTAAAACCCTAACATGTGACAACAATTTCTTGTCGTTTTAGATGCAACTAAACTAACTTTGTCAAAGTTGTAATTTAGCATGTGTGTTGATTGATCTAACAACACATAAAACGAAACAAACAAGGCTTGAGGGGAATGGGGGAGCCGTTGGGATCTATCCTATTACAACCCAGGCATTTCATGCCGACACAACGATAAATTAAAGATACAACTCGATCTAAAATACAACGCTATACACAAACCGTACACGACACATTACACGGCCAATTCGGCCTAGGAAAACGTGCACAAGGGGGTGGCCCACGGCTTACATGACTCACGGCCTTGGGTCACTCCTCGTAATGCGTGCTTTCACTTAATCTTATCGAATTAGACATTGGGTCACACACCAAAGCATGCATTAGCATAAATCGGGCCATGTTGCTTTAAACAACATGCGATTTACTACGCTCTTACATGCATTGGGGAACAACCGTCTAACCAAACAAGACTAAGGTTTTTAGAAATCATTTGACTCGATGACGAAAGAAACTAATTACAAACAAACTACCAAACACGACTCGATAAACAAAGTAATTACAAGATACGAAATAACGAGATAAAGATATGAAAAAAAAACGAGAAAAGGACTACAAAGACACGGCCAAAACACGGCCTACACGTTCTAGCCTACCCTAATTCTTAGGTTAGATTCATTAGGTTAGATAGATGATCGCGAAACGGGTTAGGAAACAAGTTAGAAAACAAGTTAGAAACGACGTTGATCGATTGAGATGATGTCACGCGAATGTGTATTCTACACGGCCTAAAGGGGTAAGATTAGGTCAAGTTCGCTAATTAATTTAACTCATCGAGTGTTAATAAGAAGGTGCTAATCACGCACTCTTATACTAGCGAGAAATTATGTGAAAGAGAGAGATGCATTCAATTAAGTTACAGAATTGTTAATCGGTTTTAATGCTTGTGTCGAAGCCACCTAACGTGTCTAATTAGGTTATTAAATTGATCTAATGTCATCTAAATGAGTCGTATGTTAACAATCAGAGGTCGAACTAACGTGTGAATGGTCCTAGGGTAGGTCGAAATAAACGAAACAAGAGAGGGGTCAAAAGCGAAGAGCGAAGTTAGAATTCGTTTTATTAATGCCCTACCTTGAACACGAGGATATGTAAATGAGACGGGGGATACGACCGACTGATGTTGCGGATTTCTTTCCCATCTCAAGTCAACGCGGCTATTCATGGTGGTACTTTAACTCATACTCGGACTAAACTAGTTTCATAGTTAACGAAAACAAACGATAAACAAAATAAAAACGAACTATAAAAAAACAAACATAAAAATAACGAAATAAAAGGGAGAAGAGGAGGATTTGATGCACCCTCAACCTACATGTATCGTTGACACCGTCTTGGGTCGTAATCGATGGTAGATTTTATCTCGAGAGGCCGTCGTCGACGAAGGAACAAAGCAACAACACGTTTTCTTGCAAATCTGGACAGCAACTTTCAAACTGCGATTTCTCTCTCGCTTCACAGTGAAAATTCGATTTAAAAGATGTTTTGAAAACTAGAAAGAGAGGAGAATAGAGATCTTAAAACAATCCCTGCTCGTTTTGAGTTATTGGGCACGAAAAACGAGCACAAACAGAACTGGACAGACAGGAAAAGCCGCGAAAACAGAGTGTATAACACTCTGTTTTTCGAGGGGATTCGTGTACTCTCACGGGCAATTTGGCTCGTAACTCTTTATCTAATGTGTAGATGGATGTTGTGTGGTTAATTAGGAATAAGAAACTCGAATTTTAATGGAGGTTTGGTGGTTGAACGAACGGTTTCAAAGAAGACACACAAACTGATTCTCAGTTTGTAAGTCGGTTTTGTCGAGGATTTTTGAGAGGCAATTAGGGTTTGTTTCTGGAGTTTAAAGCTTTTAAGTGACGGTAGTATGTATGGAGAACTTAGAGGAATGAATGTATGGCAGAGGGGAGGTATTTATAAGGAGTTTCGAAGGGTAGAAGTAGGGCAACAAGCAGTCGAGCCTGTTTCGCATAGCTGCTGTCCATCAGCTAATTCGTGAGGTTTTTAGGGTTTGTATGGGGGGTTTGCTTGGTGGTTAAGCTAAGATAATATGGGTAGGATACTAGGGTATGGTTTAGGGTTAATGGGCACGGGTTTAAGTGGTGTTTGGAGCGGGTTTTGGACTCGGGCTTGAGCACGCAAAATAGGGGGGCTGCTTGTGTTATTTGCGGGCTGTTTATGGAGTATTTGGGACGAGAATTGGATGAGTTTCATGGTGGGTTTAGTGATGGGTTGTTGTGGGTAATGAGGGGCAGGAATTGGGTTGGTTGTGGTGGGTTTGGGTTAAGCTTTGAAGCACACAAAACGGGTTGAAGGAGGGGAAGAGCTAACGCGGGTTGGGGTGTTTGTATGGGCTGTTTTGGTCGTGATTTGGGACGTGGGTATGAGGGTTCGAACTGGGGTTGGATGGGTAGAAGCCTAGGTTGGTTAGTGTACTCGAGATTCGTGCTAACTCGTAAAGAAAACGGGCTCAAAAACCGAGCTATAATCGAGCTCCAAAACGTGTGATTAAAACGAGTTTTCAATTTTCAAATTCGATTTTTCAAATCAAATAACACATTAAAATGAATGATTTTTCAAATCAAAAATATATTTTATTTTCAATAAAATAAATTTAAGAAAATAAATTCAAATTAAAACAATAAAATGAATTCACTTTTTTTAAAAAAACATTTAATTTAAATATCATTTAAATTAATAAAATACTTCGTCGACAACGCTCATTCTACATCGTAAAACGAGACCAAATAATGACAATAACAACTAAAGAATACATGTGTCCTATCATCATCGGGTGTTTGTTGGGTTCTCTATAAATTCCAATATCGACGGATACGGGTATCTACAGAGCCCCCACTTTGACTGAGGCTTAGACAAGGCGAAAGTCAAAGTATACCCCAGGTCCCTTTCGACCTGAGGATTCCGCGGGTCGTTTATAGTCCATTAGACTTGCGTATATAAGCTCTTGACCATAAGAAGAGATCGTACTGAAACTTCGTCGGGGATTAACTCTTGCTTCATTGCGTCAAATTATCATCGTTGGTCGTCGACCCATAAAATTGCATATATGGTGGGTTGAGCCTTATCCTTAGGCACCTACGTATCCGTTTTCGACGGAATCAAACCGCGTCGTAGTTAAGCAATCGCCGACACATGCCCAAAGTTTATCATCTCACGGCATTTATCCAAAATTCATCATCTGTTGACATTTGCCCAAAGCTTATCATCTGCTGGCAGGTGCCCAAATGGGATGGGATTTTCCGAGGAGGTTGCCGCCGCTTTCATCATTTGCTTTCAGCTAAGGAATTCTTCCATTTCATACTCTTGTATTGAATTGAATTCTTGGTGGATATCATCCTTTACATCTTCATAATGGTCTCTCAAGCCAACGGCCAGAGCTCTGATTTGTGATGGCTCTAAAGTCGAAGACTTTAGAGCCCCCAGTTGAAGCATATCCTGCTATATTTGAAACACAAAAAATGTACTAGCAATAATCATCACATAAGCACATTTGGATCATCAATCTTGAAATTGGATCATTCAAAAGATTGGGTCATCGACCCGAAAATTGAATTTGAAAATTTTGAATAATTGGGCCATCGACCCGAAGTTTAAATTTGACATCACTTGGTATGTTGGGCCATCGACCCTTCAAAAATTGAATTTGAAATTTTGAATTTCGAAAGATTGGGGTCATCGACCCGAAAATTGAATTTGAAAATTTTGAATAATTGGGTCATCGACCCGAATTTCGAATTTGTCATCATTTAGAATATTGGGCCATCGGCCCTTCAAAAATTGAATTTGAATTTTTGAATTTCGAAGGATTGGATCATCGACCCACAAAGATTCCACTACTTGGGTCATCTATCCACAATTCGCAAAAAGTTTTTGGAATTTTGAAATTTCTTTTTTTTTTGAAATCGAACCTTGATGGGTGAGCATGAAATACGACTCAGACACTCCGTATGACCCGTAAACAACGTGGGCGTAGCCCGCTACCGTAAAACAAAAAGGAAAATAAAACCGTAAGTGTGCACGGGTTTTAATTCAATTATTGACTTGTTGGGGGTAGAAATGTAAATTGGCCATTCTGGCGCCAAAAGATGGCAAATGGGAATCTCTAGGTCGCCGGACTTGAGATAGAGATATCGTATGGCATGGGCGTGCTCCCAAGGGCACATGGGAATCAAGATCACTTGGAATTGACAAGGTGGATTAAACTCATGGAGCAACAATGTTAGCTTCGCCTAGACACTAAACACAGACTGATTTTATGAGAATAATTGGACATCACACATCATTCTTGTTGGGAACATTCTGCCACTCTTCTCCTCGCCTCCTTTCTTTTAAGCGAGTATTCATCATTTCTTGCCACCGCCTTCTTTCTTTTCAGCGGGCTTTTACTATTTTTCTTCCACGCCTTCTTTCTTTTCAGCGGGTTTTTCATATTTTCTGTTCCCAACACAAACCCACATTTATGTGACTCAGCATCTTTGCCTAAACCATTAGATAAAGCTCATTCTAAGACTCGATACTATTCATCCGAACCTATATCCTCATCCTAGCCTACATCAAGTGCTAAGACCGACTCAAACAAAGGTGGCTTCATTTGGACTTGGTTAAGACCCGTAAGAAACCGACAAGATGAAAACTTGGATGATGGGTGGATTGAATCCCTTATTCTGAAGGACTGCCTACGTATTCGCGTGGAGCGAAATCAAATCCGACGTAGTTCGATCTTTGTGCATAAACATGGCATTTTGATTGTGTGTACACACTCGAAGGTTTCACCTAAGGTATCATGTCGTATCCTATTCTAGCCTGTAAGGTACCGTTATATCCCGTGTCTAGGGTTGGTACAAAAGGTTTTGATTCTTTGGGATGTGAAGCTTGGTAAAAATAGGTTCGTAAGGTAAACCATCATTCTGAAGGTTCGCTTTGTGGTGCTAAGGCCAACGGGTTATGGCTTACATCGTGGTTGGAAAAGGTGTCTCGGGTTTGATGAAACCCGAGTGCAAATGGGTTGGAAAACAACGTGGGTTCAAATCTCCATATCTGGACCCTAAAGGCTGGATGTAATAGCACAAGCGGAATGATTCTCAAAATTCCTGACTATCCCCTTGTAACTGTCTCGGGAAGGACTTAGAGGGTAAAGAGGTCACTACTTACGCTTTCGGGCTTCGCCCATTGAACCTCAACTATGGGTACTTGACTTGAATTCTGGCTTCCGTAACTTCGACATTCAACCAAAAAGCATTCCGCAATAACTTCAACATCTTTTTTCTTTTTTCTTTTTCTTTCATCTTTTTTCATTTTTCTTTTTTTTTTTCATTTTTTTTCATTTTTCCAAATTTTCTCTTTTTCTCATTTTTCATTCTTTTTCATCTTTTTTCTCTCTTTGAAAATGATCTTCTATTCATTCTCTTAGTAATAAAGGGATACACCTTGAAAACTGGGCTTCGCCAACTAATTTGGGTCAGAATTAACAAATCCTTGTTAGAATGGGTTGGTCTATTCTCTCTTCGAGATGGGATGATTTTATGGGGAAAAGGCTTGCCTTCCGTCATCGATAGGGGAAACAAGGAGCTAGTTTGGGTTCGTCATAGAATCATCTAAAAGCTTGTCAAAAGCACTGGTTCTGATGGAGGTTTTCTACCGCCAGACATGGAATAGGTAAAGGAAACATAAACGGGATCCTAAAGTATCCTTACATTTTGAAACGGGACATACTTCCACCCCAGGGATGCCTTTGAGTGTGTTGTGCATTTTATCATGTTTTCGGAATGATTGAGGATTGGAAACAAGACATATTTGGAAACGAACTGCAACTTTTATTGGAATGACACATGCTTAACAGACTCGAAGGAACGATTCCTAGGACACACCCTAGGTCATCGTGGAACAAACGACTCAACTTCAAGAAAAGAAAGTCCTAGACTCGACTCGACTAAGATAAGAAAATAGATCCCGACTCATAATTTTCAAATCTGGTCTTGAGCTTTCTCTTGTTCAGCTGTCAGCTTAGATGCTCGGCTCTTGTCCTTGATCCCTTTGATGGTCGGCCTCCATCCCGAGGTAGTCCTCTGAGGATCTATGCCAGTGATGAAAGTTGGTGAATCGAATTGTCTTTTATTAACTTCGTTAACGAGAGGAGTACATTCTAGAGCAAGACTCCCGACTTGAATTTCATTCTTCGGGTTTAGCAAGGATTCAAAGCAATCCACAAATATGTTCCCGATAAACACCCCTTTCAAGTGACATGGGCGGATAAGATGGGAATAATCGACACCGTCTTCGACAGAAACAAAGTTGGCGTGATCGCCAAATGGACTGGTGATGTTATTGGGTTTAACGGTTGGGATCGGGAGCTTTCCGTTCTCAATCATGTCTTGGATTTTGTGCTTCAGTCGATAGCACCTTTCAGTATCATGGCCTTTCCCTTTATGAAAGGCACAATAGGCATTTGGTTTATACCACTTACCTTGTTCCGCAACGGGAGGGTCTGGAGTTGGACCAATAGGCTTCAGCTTTCCTTGGGCTATAAGCCTTTGGAGAGCGTATGTATAAGTGCATCCGATATCGGTGAATGCCCTTGGTGTTTGGCGCTGCGGATTCTTCGATTTCCCTTCTAAGAGATTGATGGCTTCATCAATATGGGTCGTTGCTGGGGCTTTGCCCTTAGATGATGAGGCCCCTTGGTACCCTTTCGGCTTTTCAGCCTCTGCCATTCTGACGTCATCTTCTACCTTTATCCCGATTCTTATCAATTCTTTGAAAGAGCCAAAATTCTGGTATTTCAGAGCATTCCGGTAAACAGGTCGTAGATTCTTTACGAACTTATCTACCATTTCAACTTCATCAGGCTTCTTGGCTAATTTCACGCTTTCAGCGCGCCATCTTGCAAGGAATTCAGTAAAGCCTTCTTTTTCTTTCTGTGTCATAACCTCCAGCGTTCTTATATTGGTTCGAATCTCGACATTGTCAGCATAGTGCTTACAAAACTCCACCGTGATATCTTCGAAAGTAGGGAAGTTCAATAGGTCCAGATTGTAGAACCACGCCTTCGGGTGTTCATCCAGAGATTGAGCGAAAATTTCGTAGAGAGCATGTCACAGGTACTCCCTTGTGCTAAGTACCCCTTATAGGCCTTAACATGGTGGACTGGATCTTCTGTGCCCTTAAACTTTGGAATATCAGTGAGTACCATGTTTGTGGGCAACTTATTCTGAACTGGGGCATAGGCCCTAGCATTTTCGTAGTGGATGTTCTTCCCCTGGGAGAGTTTCAGACGGTCTTCAATGAATTTGAACCGTTTCTTCAGATCAGTCAGAGGTGGGGTAGATGAAGAGGAATCTTCACCCAGCTTGGATTCGATCGCATCCATTCTGGTCATCATGAGGTTCACGGCCTCAATGAGTTTGTTAACAGCATCTTCCATTGCTTGAAGTCGGGTTTTTGGCGGCCTTTCTACAAGAAAACCCCGAACCGAGTCAATATTTAAAGTAAGAGCCCCTGCACACTTAAGGACACGACACCAACTTGACTTAAGCAAAGACTCGACTTGAGACTGACTAACCAAAGGTTCGAATCGCGGTTGGATTTAGACCTCAATTCATTTTAGACTCGACAAAACGACATGGCTCAAGCTGTCATAGCTCGATTCTAAACTGGACTCGGTGTGACTAAACCCGTGATTGGACTAACATAGCCCATAGGTTTAACAGAAACACCCTAAATGGCCTAGCTTGGACGTTTCTGTGGACTATCCTAGACCAATTGGTTGACTCACATGACTCAAAGCCCAAGAGGTAAGCTTGGGTGACCCAACAGGGTCGTGTTCTAGACTCTTAGAACGAAACATGCCTGGCCTAACACGGCCAGGACCCGGACACGACTCGACGCATTTCATGCTTGGTTGAGGTTCGAGAAACATTTTGGATTGAATTTGAAAAAACGAATAATTGATTTGAAAATGAGATTTGAAATGGGCAGCATGCCGGCTATAAAAGCTTATTTTTGGCCGAAAATTCTAGTCCTATTTGGGCAGCATTCCGCGTTTTTAAAACCATGCTAATTTTGACAGTAAGTTTTTCAAAAGCTCGGTTTTGAAATGGACATGGAAAATTTGAAAAGACTCGGGAAATTCATTTCGCACATTGTCATTCTCATGTTATAAGGATGTATGCTCCTAGACATCTCTAAGTCTCGGCAAGTCTTCTACAAGAAGGTCTATGCCCTCCATTCTTTTTGGGTCTTATAGAGCAATGGCCTTTAGGTAGAGTACCTAGAAGAGCATCCCCACCATCAAGAACCATGACGAGGAGGAGCGGAAGCAAGCAATGTGCAAGTTCCTGGCATAGTGGGACGTCGCCCCCCACGCATCACAAAGAAACGCTGGGACGGCCCGGGAAAGTCCTTAAGGGTTTATGCATGAATCGTAGCAATATGAGTAATGTTTTACTTTCCAATACTTTCTTTTCAAGTTTCACCTCGGAGGAAAAGACCCTAGAAACAAAGTGTAACTAGTCCTCTTTTCCCAGTGAGTCGCCGAATCGTGGACAAGGCCCTCGGGAACTGCGTCCGCGGGATCCACACTAGGCATAATCGACTCGAGGTTCTTTCGAATCGAATTAAGACAAATTAGAGTCGCCACCAAGTTTTTTGGGAACTTGGAACCGTTCAAGTCAACTTTACACCTTTCATCGAAAAGCATAAAGCCAATCGACTACAAGTGATTAAAGATAAAGACTTGTACCCTATATCACTCGATTTGAATGACTCTCCTAATCCAATGGTATTTAGACGGATCCGCAAACCATAGATCTTGAGTAAGGGGTGAGGGTACGTGTTAGGAAGCCCGTAAGGACACCTAACCCCGCCCGTCAATAACGGCCTCTACTAAGTCAAGTGTCGGATTTCAAACAAGGTCATAGCTACTACGATATATGATATGCAAACATCGTTTTAAAACCCTAACATGTGACAACAATTTCTATGTCGTTTTAGATGCAACTAAACTAACTTTGTCAAAGTTGTAATTTAGCATGTGTGTTGATTGATCTAACAACACATAAAACGAAACAAACAAGGCTTGAGGGGAATGGAGGAGCCGTTGGGATCTATCCTATTACAACCCAGGCATTTCATGCCGACACAACGATAAATTAAAGATACAACTCGATCTAAAATACAACGCTATACACAAACCGTACACGACACATTACGCGGCCAATTCGGCCTAGGGAAACGTGCACAAGGGGGGTGGCCCACGGCTTACATGACTCACGGCCTTGGGTCACTCCTCGTAATGCGTGCTTTCACTTAATCTTATCGAATTAGACATTGGGTCACACACCAAAGCATGCATTAGCATAAATCGGGCCACGTTGCTTTAAACAACATGCGATTTACTACGCTCTTACATGCATTGGGGAACAACCGTCTAACCAAACAAGACTAAGGTTTTTAGAAATCATTTGACTCGATGACTAAAGAAACTAATTACAAACAAACTACCAAACACGACTCGATAAACAAAGTAATTACAAGATACGAAATAACGAGATAAAGATAAGAAAAAAACGAGAAAAGGACTACAAAGACACGGCCAAAACACGGCCTACACGTTCTAGCCTACCCTAATTCTTAGGTTAGATTCATTAGGTTAGATAGATGATCGCGAAACGGGTTAGAAAATAAGTTAGAAACGACGTTGATCGATTGAGATGATGTCACGCGAATGTGTATTCTACACGGCCTAAAGGGGTCATATTAGGTCAAGTTCGCTAATTAATTTAACTCATCGAGTGTTAATAAGAAGGTGCTAATCACGCACTCTTATACTAGCGAGAAATTATGTGAAAGAGAGAGATGCATTCAATTAAGTTACAGAATTGTTAATCGGTTTTAATGCTTGTGTCGAAGCCACCTAACGTGTCTAATTAGGTTATTAAATTGATCTAATGTCATCTAAATGAGTCGTATGTTAACAATCAGAGGTCGAACTAACGTGTGAATGGTCCTAGGGTAGGTCGAAATAAACGAAACAAGAGAGGGGTCAAAAGCGAAGAGCGAAGTTAGAATTCGTTTTATTAATGCCCTACCTTGAACACGAGGATATGTAAATGAGACGGGGGATACGACCGACTGATGTTGCGGATTTCTTTCCCATCTCAAGTCAACGCGGGTGTTCATGGTGGTACTTTAACTCATACTCGGACTAAACTAGTTTCATAGTTAACGAAAACAAACGATAAACAAAATAAAAACGAACTATAAAAAAACAAACATAAAAATAACGAAATAAAAGGGAGAAGAGGAGGATTTGATGCACCCTCAACCTATATGTATCGTTGACACCGTCTTGGGTCGTAATCGATGGTAGATTTTATCTCGAGAGGCCGTCGTCGACGAAGGAACAAAGCAACAACACGTTTTTTTGCAAATCTGGACAGCAACTTTCAAACTGCGATTTCTCTCTCGTTTCACAGTGAAAATTCGATTTAAAAGATGTTTTGAAAACTATAAAGAGAGGAGAACAGAGATAGTAAAACAATCCCTGTTCTTTTTGAGTTATTGGGCACGAAAAACGAGCACAAACAGAACTGGACAGACAGGAAAAGCCGCGAAAACAGAGTGTATAACACTCTGTTTTTCGAGGGGATTCGTGTACTCTCAAGGGCAATTTGGCTCGTAAATATTTGTCTAATGTGTATATGGATGTTGTGTGGTTAATTAGGAACAAGAAACTCGAATTTTAATGGAGGTTTGGTGGTTGAACGAACGGTTTCAAAGAAGACACACAAACTGATTCTCAGTTTGTAAGTCGGTTTTGTCGAGGGTTTTTGAGAGGCAATTAGGGTTTGTTTCTGGAGTTTAAAGCTTGTAAGTGACGGTAGTATGTATGGAGAACTTAGAGGAATAAATGTATGGCAGAGGGGAGGTATTTATAAGGAGTTTCGAAGGGTAGAAGTAGGGCAACAAGCAGTCGGGCCTGTTTCGCATAGCTGCTGTCCATCAGCTATTTCGTGAGGTTTTTAGGGTTTGTATGGGGGATTTTCTTGGTGGTTAAGCTAAGATAATATGGGTAGGATACTAGGGTATGGTTTAGGGTTAATGGACATGGGTTTAAGTGGTGTTTGGAGCGGGTTTTGGACTCGGGTTTGAGCACGCAAAACAGGGGGGCTGCTTGTGTTATTTGCGGGCTGTTTATGGAGTATTTGGGACGGGAATTGGATGTGTTTCATGGTGGGTTTAGTGATGGGTTGTTGTGGGTAATGAGGGGCAGGAATTGGGTTGGTTGTGGTGGGTTTGGGTCAAGCTTTGAAGCACACAAAACGGGTTGAAGGAGGGGAAGAGCTAACGCGGGTTGGGGTGTTTGTATGGGCTGTTTTGGTCGTGATTTGGGACGTGGGTATGAGGGTTCGAACTGGGCTTGGATGGGTAGAAACCTAGGTTGGTTAGTGTACTCGAGATTCGTGCCAACTCGTAAAGAAAACGGGCTCAAAAACCGAGCTATAATCGAGCTCCAAAACGTGTGATTAAAACGAGTTTTCAATTTTCAAATTCGATTTTTCAAATCAAATAACACATTAAAATGAATGATTTTTCAAATCAAAAATATATTTTATTTTCAATAAAATAAATTTAAGAAAATAAATTCAAATTAAAACAATAAAATGAATTCACTTTTTTAAAAAAACATTTAATTTAAATATCATTTAAATTAATAAAATATAAATCGACAACTCTCATTCTACATCGTAAAAACGAGCCCAAATAATGACAATAACAACTAAAGAAGACATGTGTCCT